>NC_053192.1:3750000-4375000 GCF_905163445.1 Pararge aegeria | reverse complement strand
AAGCTAAAACAGGTTTTCAAGTATCTAGGTCTATGGCAGTGTAAATAATAATAATAAACTTTATTCAGCTTCCACACATAAGTAAACTAATGAAAACTAATTACTAATTACATTGAAACTAATAATACACTATTTTACAAACTAAATGCCTTATCGAATAAGAGCAAAGGCTCTGAAATGAAATGAACCAATGTCTATCTCCGGGCTTTTCTCATTTCCACTCCAACACTCAGCAAATTCAGGAAGGCACGAGAAAAAAATAAACCGACATAGAGCTAAAAACATAAACCCAAACATCTATTACTAAACGTGGCATCACGTTGAAATAGTTACACAGTGCTTTTCCACGCTCTGACATAAAAAAGGTTTTCCCAATTGAAGTATAAGAAAACACTGCATAACTAGCCGCATATTCCTAAACCGACCTCAAGCTAAAACCCACCAACGCGCATTGATACGGCTTGGTGGATCTCCTTTAAAACCTTATATATAAATAATAACGATAATATTAATAATATAAGTTTAATATAAGTTTTTAATTACGGTGCGTGGATCAGAAAATGCTTTATAACTTCCAGATATTTTAATAAATTGATGACAAATGTGCTATATATTATATTTTAATTGATGAATGGTAATATCAAGAAATCATTTAAATTATATTTGATTCACAGGCAATTATCATCACTTAGTGTCGGTGGGTATTTTAATAACGGGTACATTTTCGATACGCTTCAGTCTTATGTCAGTCTCGGACGATGAAAAGATTCATGGTGCCTTAGTCGTTATAAATTGCTAAACATCATAACCACTATACCAACGAGGTACTCGAAAAGTCATTGAAAAAAATAAACCATTTCTACCGGACATCGAGCAAGAAGGGGTGAGTCCCCCTATCGAATCGGGGGCAGTGAATTTGCGTTTTATGCTATGTAATTTACGTAAACATGTTTGATACCACAGTATTTAATTAAAACAGACTGACATACCTTTGACGAACCTTCAGAACACAAGGTGTGCTATGGCATTATAAGTGAAGGTCCTAGGTTCAAGCAGGGGCAAGTTGGGAATTTATAATTACTGTACTCTATTCTGGCCAAGACATACGATATACAGATTTCTCTTTTCAGTACGAAATCGCGTAGAAACAGTGCTCCCACGCTAACGAGATGGGGATTGGGATAGCTTGAACTCTGCCTGAGGCAGTAGAAAAGCTTTTATAATGAAAAGTAGCTACCCGTCACTATACAAGCGGCGGCGACCGCCTCCACAGGGAAGCTGACAAATCGCTGTATGTACTCGTGACAGGTAGGCCGCTAACATTTTAGACAGCATCACCAGGTGAGATTGCAGTGAAGAGCTGAATATTCATGAATTCAAAAAATTTAAGACCGATATAACCCTGCTTATTGCTTTAATGCGAATGTCTTATGTCTGTCATGTTTGTTTATCCGCTACGAAGTGTGTGCGTATTAACCCGCTTGTACCATTTGCATGTAATTATATTATACGTGTGCACATCATCCGTCCGTACAATCTTTTAAATCTGTATAATTGTTCATGGTAGCGACGGCGTTAACTGCGTTCGTAAACTTAAAACTAAATTTAACGTATACAAAACGTGTTCTTACTTAATAAAAATCTCTCATAAACTTCGCCTGACGATTTTTTGTTTTATCAACGTCTCACGTTTTCGTTTCTGCACGACATAGTACCGGAACGCTATGACTTAGCGTGCCGGTACGAATAATTAACGTCCCAGCAGTGGGACGTTAGTATGCTATTGATTAAGCCCATAGTATGAGGCTTGCTTAGATTACCGTGACTTTTCAGAGATTCATAATATTATTACGACTTTCTAAAAAAGCTTTTAATGACTTTCCTTACTTTTTTCTTACTTACCTGACTAACGCAGAAAATAGATTAATTACAGAATGATCGAGAAAATACAACTTGTTTTTCGTGTTTAGCTTTACAAATACACCTCTTACGCTTTTAACGCCAAGCTCCTATTGTCATTATAATGAGTTGTTTTTATACCTTTCGAAGGGCAGGTATCAAAGGTTACGTAATTGAGGAAAATTCTCGGGAAAATTGTAATGGAAAAAAAGACGTCTATTCGTTTGGTAATTAATTATGTTGACATGGATTGGATCTAATTATTTACTCCTTTAATTGGTCGACCTCCTTGGCGCGCTGGTGAGCGCGGTAGGATATGGCCTTATAAGTGGGAGATCCCGGGTTTGATTCCCGGTGGGGTATTTGGATCTTTTTTTTAATTTTGGTCTCCACCGTACCGACCATGACGTGTCGCCAAGTTATTTAGCGTTCCGCTACGATGTCTTGTAGAAACCAAAAGGCAAAAGGCATCATCATTTAAGATGAGATTAAAGTCACGAGCTAGTTTCGAGTGGAGTAGCAAATAATAAAATTTAGGTACTGTTACAGTAATTTTATAAAGTGGGTAACTTTTGATAACTTTAAATTCATATTGGCCAGATTTTTTATCAATTTGATTAGGTTATTTATAAATACGCTATTGTTATTATTATTAAGTTAATAAATAGTATTCAAGAAACTTATATTTGTCTGTATGTCATTGAGTAATGAGTTGGTGGGTATTTTGATATTAATACGACATTATCGATACACTTCAGTCCTGCATGGACTCGAACCATGCAAAGATACCTCCCAATCTCTTAGTCGTTATCAGTAGTGAGATCTAAGAGTTGAATACTAGCTTTTACCGGTGACTTCGCTTACGTTACTAAAGTTTTTTGTCAATTTATGATTTATCTAGTCCTTTTCTTAGTTAAAACGTGTAAACTAGAAATCATGACGATGGGCGTAGTAGTTAAGTGAAAGTTTGATTAACAAAGTCACTTATTAGTTAGTCATTCTGTCTCAGTTATAAAAGGGCCTAGAACCCACCGTCAAGCCGTGCTGCCGTAGGACTGCAGATATTTGTAAAAAAAACGGTTAGCCTCGCACAGCTAGAATGTTTCTCTGAATTCATATTCTGAATTCATAATCTTAAATTTTAACAACTTGCATTTCGGTTTTCATTTACACGTTGTATCTATATATCTATATATATATAAAAGAGAAAGTGTGTGGGTATGTTCCGTATAGGCTCTGAAACAGCTGGACCGATTTCAATGAAACTTTTAGGGAATCTCCGGATTGACCTGGCGAGTAATCCTGTAAAGTTTGGTGACGATCGGAGCACTCCTATTTTTGAACTGTCAAATACAGCTTTTATTTACTATAATGATATTCTATTGTTGGGTGTACATGGCTGTAGATAATGATCTTCACCCGCTCGAGAAGAGAATAGAAGAGAATGAATACGGAGAGAAATAAATGATTAAATATATTATGAGACATAAATTAAAAATTTAATGATATAAGTTTATTGTTTAAATAACATAAAGCGAAATCTGGGTACGCTAGTAATATATAATTCAAAAAAGGGTTTCGAAGTCCCAACTCGACCGACAAAGTAACAAAAGTAGCCGAGACTGGACTATCAGGGTTAAACGTGTTACCCGCAGCAACGTCGTATTGAATGACGTGCTTAGATCGAGAGTGCCTGTCGATAACGTGACGTCCAGCTCTTTGTTCTAACTTTATAGGATCCCCTTTGTTGCGCGAAAATAACATGAAAGCCGAGAGAGTTTTTCCAAGCAAAATATCGGACTACGTCTCAACGTTAGATTGGCATGAACTACTATTTCTCTCGGGAAACACGATAAGCTTTGTTAGAAATAAAAGGAGTATTATTACAACTCTGACAAAAGCCACTGCAATGTATATTTTACCCTTTCAATATCTTTGGTACAGAACAATGGCAGCGCCATTATGAGCGTTGACATGAGCGGATAAGATTTCAGTATGCAACACAACATTGAATTTACAGCCGGTTGGCGCAGTGGGCAACGTCTGTCTGTCTGCATATAAGGCTGTGGGTTCGATTCCCATAAATGTTTGTGTGAATGATGTCATGAATGTTTTTCAGGTGTTTATAAGTATTTATGTGTATTATATTCACAAAAAATATTCATCAGCTATCATAGAACGCATAACACAAGCTACGCTTATTTTGGGGCTAGAGGGTGATGTGTGTATTGTCGTAGTATATTTATATTTATTTTATTATTTATTCATTAATTAATAATGAATTAAAACTTTTCTGAGCGTTATAAATTCAAACAATTGATTTTTTGTTTCCAATTTACCTTAGACTAAGAAAGCAGAGTCGCTGCCCACTGCGCCATTCGGCCGTCAAATTTGTGTGTGTGTATGTGTTACTATATATAACAACTCCAATCTTCCTGCAACATTTTAGTTAAACTTTTATTTATAAAAGTTATAATTAAAATTTATCCCTACTAATATTATTAATGTCAATGTAAGTTTGTTTGTTACGTGTTCACGCAAAACTTCTAAATCGATCTTCATGAAACTTTGTACACATATTCTTGGAAGTGTTACAAATAATATAGGATACTTTTTATCCCGTCATTAACCTCGGTTACTTTGTTGAAAGTGGTTGACGATTTTACATCATACCTTTGACAAATTATAACCTATTTATATAATTATTTTTGTACTATAGAGGTTATAATAGGTGTTATTGCTTAAACGTAGATCTGATAAATGTGGTTGGAGATAGAGGACAGAACTCCTCAGCGGACAGTAGCAACCCCTCATTTAAGGCGATACTGAATACTATAACTTTTTTTAGAACTGCAACTAAATTGAATGCCGCATCAAAAAACAAAATCAAACGCAGACGAAGTCGCGGGCAACAGCTAGTATAAAATAAAATTAATAAAAACACACGTTTCTTTTTAAAGTTCTTTCTATATATTTTCTATACATACTTTACTAAAAAGGTATGACTAGTTGATTTACATTGTGAGACAAGAGAAAAAAATTGAGTGTACTAAATTTAGAAGGGCGCGTTAAAATTAAAATAATTACTGCATCGCTACGAGATGTTCATTTCAGAACGCATAGGGTTACGTATGCAATTAGCAGCACCTACCAACATCAAAGGTCTGCCGTCGACAGGCTCGTTCAATCAATATCGAATATGCTGCCCCAGGCGCTTGTCAATATGTCCGTAACGTCCACTTGCACCGGAAGCTTGTTTCAGTATCATGTTCGGACGTGTTTATAAACAGGATACATATATATAATACCTTTAAACGCAAACAGTTCTTGTATACATCAAAAACATATATGTTATTTTTTTTCTTTGTTCCAATACTAGTTAGCCCTTGATCGCAATGACGTTAACGGGCTAACCTGTTAGGGGAAATGGTACCGCTGCGTTGGGAGGTCGTCAAAATGTATAGAAATAAACTAGCGGACCCCAGCGCCAACTGCCGGGCTGATTTGTGAATATAAACCATCCAGGGTGCCCATACCAAAAAATCGTTCAAATCGGTCCAGCCGTTTAGGAGGAGCTCAGTGACATACACACGAACACAAGAAATATATATATAAAGATATACCAAAACAATACACATGTCGCCATCTTATCCTCAAGTAAGCGTCGCTTGTCGTACCTACTAAGTTGAGAGATGAATATTATATTTACATAAATACTTATTAGGTATATACACATAAACACCCAGCACTGAAAAACATTCATATTCATAACACACACATCTTCCATTTGTGGGTATCAAACCCAGCAGCCTTGGAATTAAATATGTAATATTATGTATTATTTTTTTTTTTACAGGGGTTTTTACATCTATATTGCTAGGGCGATAAATCGATATTGCTAGGTTTCAATTTTAAAATACGTCGTTTTACCCGTGTTTTCAGGAAATGATCCGTGTTTTCGTGACAATATCATTAGCTCGGGTGGAAAATCGGGCGGTTCCCAAACCACAAGACTCACTGTTGAACTAAAGGGTTGTCAAATTAGCGGATTTCGCAATTATCACGCTGGGCAGTCGGGTTGATTTCGAGTCCAGATTATTGTTTTTTTTCCCTCTTTTTGCTCGGTATTTTTTTCCTGATTCACCGAAAAGAAATGTGTAGCAAAAGCGTGGCCGCGCTGAACATCTATATTTTTAACATCTGAATTTTGTTAGATTTTTTCTTGAGGGCTTTTAGAAAAGAACCCACGGTCCTGTGTGGCTTGTTTCCAGCGGCTCCCAACAACTCGCTTGATGTCGTCTGTCCACCTCGTCGGCGGTGAAGCTGCGTTTACCGGTGCGGGATCGCCATTTCATCACCTTTGGACCCCAACGTCCATCGGCTATGCTCGGAGCTAACTTGCCACGACTCGTTGAACTATGTCGATAACTCTATAAGTAGTGTCGGTAACTCTTCTTTGACAAAATACGTAAAAATAGTAATGTTCCTTGGCTCGATGAGAGGATACCTGAAGCCTTAACAACCAGGCTATCACTTTTTATTTGACATGTAAATATTTAATTATATCTAAAATAGTTAATTTATTTTGGAAATTTTTAAAAATTATTATTTTTTTGTTTGTGCGTGGATCCATGAAGGAGCTTATAGCTAAGTACGGACGGGCGTGTTCAAAATAGCATAAACCGACCGACCGATGGGAAAAAACGCGTACTAAGCTTCTTAATATATACAATGCTGCGAAATGTAATGCTCGGAATTTGGCGAAGACACAGATCTGCTGAAAAATGTAGTTACCACCTATACAAAGTATTAGTAGATATAGGTAAGTAGTGTTTTGTTGGAATTTAGTCGGACTTAGTGCTTACACGTCGGCGGTTTCCAACGCGCACCTGTACAGGAAATATTATTTTCCCGTCATCACAAAGCATTCTGTAATGCGCTTAAATGAATGCGAAACCGTATGAAATACAGAAATTGCTTTCAAATTATTTGAACCGTTCCCCTCACATTCGCTGCATTACGAAACTCGCAAGCTCTCAAAATTGTGCACGTAAAATACCTGAGCTGTTTATGAAGCTTAATTTAATAACACATCATTATTGCATAATATTGCAGTTTTAATAAAGGTCAACTTTTTATCGGTTTATTATAACAGGGCACGGGTCTTTTCTCAGCCTGAAAAGTTTTTAGGCCGTAGCCCACCACGTTGGCCAAGGTCAAGTTTTTCGACTTCACTCGCCTTTGAGAACGTTATGCGGAACGCTCAGGCTTTCTCACGCTGATTCCTTCACTGTCAAAGCAAGTGGCATTTAAATTGCTCAAAGTAAAATAATACACAAATCAAATCTTATATACCTCCTGCTACACTGAGAAGTTAAGGCCGTAGTCTACCACGCTGGCCCAGTGCAGAATGGTGAACTCCACACACCTTAGATAACATTATGCAGAACTCTCAGTTATGCAGGTTTCCTCAAGATGTTTTCCTTCACCGTTGAAGAAAGTAACATTTTAATTGCTTAAATTGCACGTAAATAAGAAACTGCGCTATCGCCTATACCTACCAAATCACTGCTGGACCAAAGGGCTGTCGCAACGAGAGGGTTTAGCAATTATGACGGCTGACTGGCGCAGTGGGCAGCGACCTTGCTTTCTGAGTCCAAGGCCGTGGGTTCGATTCCCACAACTGGAAAATGTGATGAGCATAAGTGTTTTTCAGTGTCTGGGTGTTTATATGTATTTTCTAAGTATTTATTTATATAACATTCCTAAAAATATTCATCAGTCATCTTAGTACCCATAACACAAGCTACGCTTACTTTGGGGCTAGGTGGCGATGTGTGTATTGTCTTAGTATATTTATTTATTATTATTATTTATTTAATTATCATGCTGGGCAGTCGGGCTGATATCCGCAGTAAATGGTAGTATTAGCAGAGATGACGTTGCTCTCCGTTACATTCCTTTAGTCGCCTCGTACAAGACCAGCGGTAACAAGAGGGGTAGTGACAACTTTATTCAGATCTACCTTCACCACACGGCACAAAGTTTCAAATTCCTTGAAATACTCATTATTCAAAATGCAGAAGCGGTGTCATCTAGCTACAGCGCCATCTAGCTACGTTGTTAAAATATGTGGTTGAAATGGGTTGTAACATTCGACAGAAATCTGATGGTAATAGGAAAATGAAAGCGGACGAAATAAAAACAGAAAAATTTAAGCCCGTTCACGTCTAGCTTGGCTTTTTGGAGTACCATAATAATTCCTCGGTGTACGAGGATTTTTTTTATTAGATTATCCAGCGTGTGTGAAATGCAATTAGGTCCGAGCGCGTCGGTGGATGGGGTGTCTGTCTATTAAGGATCATGATGTGATGAGAGTCGTAAACAAACTGATTTGCATGCGTCTTTTAGTACCTATTGTTTATTTACACTGTACTCTTTTACAGATTAAACAACAGATTTCTTCGGGATATAATGTTAGTGTAGATTAGTGATTTGCTTTAAAAGGAAGGCAATTTTTGTAAAGTTACTTAAACGTGGTTCTGTTACTATAGCCCGTTAATTCAACTAGCTTGAAACTTAATTATCGGTGCACCTCGATGGGCTTTTTTATCAGTTTAACTGCATTCAGGCGGAGGAAATGTAGTTACGTACGAGAGGGCGTTTTGGAGTGACCTTTCGTAGCGGCTAATGAGTCGAGTGGGAAACGCGTAGCATTTTAAAAGGTTTCACATGTGATATTTTGAGAATCGATACAGTGCCTGAGATGTAATACTTACTAATATTACGAAAGTGTGTCTGTTTGTTTTGTCCTCAATCAACTTGATTTTTGGCATGGAGTAAGATGAAAAGACGGAGAGTAACATAAGCTACTTTTTATACCCGAAAAATAAATGGTTTCCGCGGAATTTGTAAAAGAATAACGCATGTCCTGATGGACATGCGTTATTCTTACCTGAGGCGTGGGTTTTTATCACTGTAATTACACCCATCAGATCAGTGGCGTGCACTTCATACATGCACAAAAGCACTGCCTACCCTAAAAATTACATATAACTCGTTTAGAATATAAGAGGTAAAATAATTACTGTCAACTGCTAAATGGGGTGAATAAACTAACCAACTGTTCGAGAAACACAACTAAAGTGTGGTTTTTGATGCTTTAATATTAGTAGTGAACACGGTTTCTGTATGTTCATCATTCTGTGCTGTATCCCTAATCGATTATGACTTCATCGTATCGCTTAGGCGGTACATAATCCGCTGCCGGCAAGTCTTTAATAATAATAAATATACGGTTAATATATGGTTGTTGGATCAAGGGTCGGATACAGAAGGCAGTAGTCTTTGAAACGGCACGTATTGTGAGGAGGTTCCTCACTCTGGAGCCTTGATCGCCGGTTGTTTGGACATTAAAAAAAAACATGTTTTTTCTTATAAATTTTTAAGTGTTTTTTTAAGCATTGTTAGAATAAAAAAAAATTAAAATCAATAAATGATAGAAAGTTATAAATATACTGCGATAAAACACACTTAAAGGAATATTATAATAATTATAATATTCCTTACGTGGTGTTATTATAATGTATGTATTTTAATATTTGTACCACCAGCAGAGGAGAATAAACTATTCTCCTCTTCTTTTTTTTTCTAATTCTAAGGTTGCCTGGCAGAGATCGGTATTAAGCGATAAGGCCGCCTTTTGTATTACTACTTCTTTCGAAATGTTTCTGTTTTTGTTATATTTTAAATATGTTAATGTTGTGGTATACAAATAAAGAGTTTAATAATAATAAGGGTAGCTTGTGTTATAAGTACTAAGATAACTGATGAATGTTTTTTTGTGTAATATACCTTGCACGATCCCGTTATCCCGTATGTAATATGTTTCTTCAAACATAGGTTGTCTGGAGATCTCTTCAAGCGATTATTTTGTTAACCTGGCTTTCTATTTATTTGTATGTGCAATAAAGACTTCTTCTTCTAGACACTGAAAAGCATTCTTAGCCGTCACACAAACATTTTACAGTCGTGGGAATTGAACTTAGGTTCTTGGAAGCAGAAAGCAGGGTCGCTGCCCACTGCGCCAGTCCAGCGTCAAACCCTAGGAAGACCTAGAAAATTCAGTAAATTAATAATTTCTCAATTTTTAATGCCACGCCGGTGTTCGTACCTTGGACTTCCCACTTAAATCCACAGCGCTTACAACAGGGAGGTGGTTAAAAAGAGTTCTGTCTCTCGATTATTTTTCGCCCTTCGCCCGCCCTAGCCCACTGACATAATACACCCTCTCCGGCTGCCGATGAGAATTTCATTAAAGCTAGACATCTATAATTGTATCGTTTCGTATTTTTATGAAGGGTAAAGGTTTAGATCAATAGTGTTCTCGATATGTCTCATACAAAACCTCACTGTATGTTGTTTAACTAAATAGATTACGAGGTTTCGATTCCTAAAACTTTTTTCATTGGGTTTATTCACGGCTAAGTTTTTGAGTATGGAGTTGGTTAGGTCCATAATAAAATACACAAACCTAACTGAGAATAGGAGCTCAAGTATCGGTCAATCTAAACTTAATACCGATCTTAAAATGTTCACACGGCATGTTCTAAGCTTGAATTTTACCTTTCGCACCGCCGTGCACTTTTGTATAAGATTAAAGCATTATCCGATGATGCATTCCAGAAAATAATAACTAATATCTCAAAATCTGTTGATCGACAAAGTTGTATTAAGAAGAAAAGTTACCCAAACTGACTGCATTTGAAGGCACATTTACAGCTTTGACTAGAAAAGTTTAGTTAAAAAACTGTACACTTAAACTGCCCATTTTTATTTAAATTCAAATCTAAAAGTTTTAAAATCTCTAGTACCGACGGCGGCGTGTAGATAAATTGGCCTACCAATATTGACTTCTGTATAGTTTGATAAATATCGGGGTCTCGAGGTGCATAACTGGAAATTCCAGCATTGGTTAACCACTCCAGTAGGTTAGTACGCCCTAGTTGATATCAAGACTCTCTCAAGGAGTCTCTCTTGACAAGTAGCTCAAAACTGTGGAGTATTTATTTATTTTTTTATTTATACACTTTATTTGTAAACCACAAATAGTAAGAAAAAAAAACAATAGACACAACAAAAATAAACTTAAAAAGTAGGATACAAAGGGCGGCCTTATCGCTTAGTAGCGATCTCTTCCAGTGAAGATACTATAAGATTATCTGACTTTGCGCTACCGATAAAGCCGTGCCACTAAGCGATAAACCGGCATCGCCAGTACGATGCCGCTTAGGAACTTACTAGTATGGGATTAATATGAATGCCATACCTCTAAGAGGTTAGGCTCTAGGTTGGAACTGGAACGGTTGGAGATAAACGCATGCCCGGTGTATTCCAGAAAATATCGAATTAAATTTAACACCCTGTAGATTAACAAAGTTGTATTACGAAGAAAAGCTACCCAAACAGACTGCATTTGAAGGCAAATTGAAAACTTTAACTGGAGATTTTTAGTTACATCACTCATCACTGAAATAACCCACTTTTGTTAAATTTAAGTTTTAAAAGTTTTGAAAACGGCGGCGTGTAGATAAATTGGCCTACCAATATTAAAACACCTAATGCGATAACCGTTGGGCTCCGAAGGTGCAGGAGTGGTGAATAACTGGAAAGCCCAGCATTGGTTCACCGCCGTAGTGGGTGAAAAGACGACATTAAAAGTCCACATAAGACTGTGGATTGTATGAGTGGAATATATATTTGACATCTCAGTGTCAAAATTAGCGCTGTGGTATTATAAAAGGCAGGTTCCAGGTTCTACCTCCGGCAGGAGCAGGCATACAGTGCCAACACTAACACGGAAAATGGTTCTTATTTTCAACATTTTTGTCGTTGAGTTATATGGAATTTTTAATTAGCTGAGAAATTATTCAGTTATGTCAGTATGGTATCAAAACTGGATACCGATCTTAAAATAGGGTTGAAACTTTGCCCGACATACTGCCGTGCACGCCAGTATGAGATGAAAGCATGTTTCGATGATGTATTCCAGAAATTAAAGTTGAAAGTTGCATAGTTATACGAAAAAAAGTTATACAAACTGACTGCATTTGAAGTTTCATTAAAAAAATTCACTAGAAAATTTTAGTAACGCAACTGGAAATGTTTAGTTACACCACATTTCACTTAAATTGCCCATTTCTCTTAAATTTAAGTCATAAAACTTTTTAAGATCATGTTCCGACGGCGGCGTGTAGGTAAATTGGCCTACCAATATCACACATCTAGAAAATGAGATAAACTATTAGGTCTCAAGGTGCAGAAGTAATGATCGACTGGAAATCCTCATACATCTAGTAGATGGACAATGGATATCAATAGTCGCAGAGAGTCGCTGTTCACAACCGGCACGAGTTTGTGGAGTATATGAGTAGCATATAACATATGGGGCAAACTTTGTGAGTCAGAGGTGAGCGCTGTGGTTTTATAAGTGGTGGGTTCCGGGATTTATCTCTGGCAGGGGCAGGAGTCTAGCGCCAGCAGGTAAGATCTATTGCTGTCCCAAATAATATCTTCATACTTACACAAAAAAGCATAAATCAATAGTTTCACTGTGTCAAGTCCATAAGGCGATTTCTACATGAAATAAATAAATAATGATTATTATTATTATAAGTGCTAATTATTATTTTAATATTTCTACTTTTAAGTCAGTGATTTACGCCGTTTCATACTTTTACAGTGATCATCGTTTCATTCATTAGCGGTTAAGTTATGTTAGTGTTCACAAATAAATAAATAAAATATAAAAAACTACGGAATTTTCAATCATGTCAGAAATGGTTTGGTTTGGTCCGTATTAAAAAACCGGAATCGGACTAAGAAAAAGTTCTCAAGTATACATCAATCAAAACTTGATACCAACCTTAAAAAGCAAAAGTCTGGAAAATTATTATGATCTCTGAATTTTCTCTGGTTTTGTCTGAGTGGGAGTCTTCGGTCGTGGCTATATTTTGTCAACCTACCAACAAAATCGTGTCGCCAACCGACTAAGCGTTCCGTTATGCTTCACGTATAAACTGATTAGGGGTATAGAATTAATTCAACTGCCATACCTCTAACAGATTAGGGTCTAGGTTAGAACTTGGCCTGCAACACTGCCGTCGTTATGAGATAAAAGCATGCCCCGATGATGTATTCCAGAAAATAATGAATGAAATCCCTTATCCTGTTGATTAAATAAGGTTGTAATACAAAGAAAAGTTACCCAAACCGACTGCATTTGTTAATTGAAAAATTCTTACTGGAAAAGTTTAGCTACACCGCTCTTCACTTAAATTTCCCAGTTTTCTTATATTTAAGAGAGAGAGATGAGTTCGCAAAACTTTTAAAGTCGAACTCATCTCCCGACGACGGCGTGAAGACAAATTGGCCTACATCTAGTGCGATAAACGTTCGGGTCAAAAGGTGCAGGAGTGGTGCATAACTGAAAAGCCGAGCATTGGGTCACCACCATAGTGGGTGGAAAGTCATGTTCCAAATTCGCAAGCAGTTTCTCGCACTTTATATCCGACAGATAACTGTGGACTGTATGAGAAATATATTACGTATAACTTTTGTAGGCTTAAACAAATAAATCTAAAAAAAAAAAAAAGTAATAAAAAACAAACCAATATGTTTACAATTCATGCGAACTTGCCATCTGTAATCATAAATCTGTTTCTTTACTTACATCTCTGCAAAGTTGTAGCACTCTGCTTGACAAATGTAAGAAATAAAATATTTTTTTCATAATTTAACTCGACACTGTTTACAGTATATTGTATTATCTTACACTATATTCTTTTATATGATATGTAAATTGATTTTTTTAAGAAAATATCCTAGATCGTATCCAATCACAGCTATTGCCTGCATTTATACACGCATGTGGAGGAGATGTTGGTATGAGGTAAAAGCATTTCACGATGATGGATTTCAGGAACTAACAAATAACATATGTTGAAATTTGTGTAAGGAAAAAAAATTATCCAAATAGACTGCATTCGAAGGCACGACATAAAAAATTGACTACATTACACAACTGTTCATTTAAATTGCCCCTTTTGCTTAAATTAAGGTCTTTAAAGTTTTGTAAACTTATGCACCGACGGCGGCCTGTAGATAAGTAGCATACAAATATTAAACAACTATAGTGTGATGAACGTTGGGATCCCAAGGTGCAGGAGTGGCCCACGACTGGGAATCCCAGCATTGGTTAACCATCCCAGTAGATGGACAATCGACATCAAGAGCCGCATGGAGTCGCTGTTCACAACCAACACAAGACTATGAAGTGTAACCTTTGTGATGCAGAGGAGAGCGCTGTGATGTTATAAGTGGGAAGTTCTGGGTTCTATCTCCGGCCAGTGCAGTCAGAGAATTTATAATTTCTGTATTTTCTCAGGTTTCGTCTTGGTGGGAGGCTTCGGCCGTGGCAAGTTATCACAGTGTTCCGGCACGATGCCGCGTAGTAATTGATTAGGGGTGTAGAATAAATAAAACTGCCATACTTCTAATCGATTAGGAAATCAAAACTTGGCCTGAAACACTGCCGTACACGTCGGTATGAAATAAACGTATTTCCAAATAATCCACTTAAGAAATAAATGAATACTTTATAACTAAAAACCATATTTTGTTTATTGACAAAGTACAAAGAAAAGTTACCCAATCTGACTGAATTTGAAGACAGATTTACTACGTTTTACTATGTCCACTGACATGCAGCCGAGATGATGATGCTGATGTTGAAATTAGGTATAAATTATCAATATATCACATATACCCGTCTGTAGGGTTAAACAGAACGTATTATTATGCCCAGCACTGACATGATGATGATCAAAAGTAACGATATAGAAATTGGGTATGTATTATCAATAACTGTAAACGGCTGTGTCCTAACTGACTGACAGACAACCTACAACACAAAAAGGGAACTTCAACCTAGGAATTTGAAATTCTGCGACAAAATTCCAAATTCAAAATTCATTTATTTCAAGTAGGCCTAATAAGGCCTAAAGCACCTTTGAAACGTCAAGTCTGTCTGTGTGTAGTGACTCTACTACCGGTTTGGAAGGCTTCTACCGAGAAGCCGGCAAGAAACTCAGCAGTTGCTCTTTTCCAACATCAAAAATTTACATTTTACATTTTAACATTCATTTTTCTATCTTGTGAGTGATGAAAGCGGAGCCTGATGCTTCCAAGCAACCTTGTCATTAAGAAACTCATCAGTTGTATAATAACCTCGCTGTAATAAATGTTTTTAACACATTCTTTAAACTTATGCATTGGTAGGTCCAAAATTACCTTAGGAATAAATCGAAATAGTTCCTAAGCTTACCCAACACCCTCCATATTATATTGTAACGCATACACTTCCTTAAGCCCTAAGGAGTTCGGTGGTAGAAACTTAGAAAGGTCAGGGTAGATGCAAATAGTTCCTGAAAACACTTTCCAAATTGTATTGTAACGGATACTCTATATCTCTTGATCCTTGTAGAGCTATCGAAAACAAATTGTAAGGAAAACTCCATTTTACTTAACCTGTTCTTATTACAAACGTTTCTTTGTTTGCATTACTTAGTATGACAAATTGTGAAATATTTAAATAAACAAACAAACGTTTTGTGTGCTAAAATAAATAAGAATAATAAGGGGATTTTTTTTATATGTTTTCTGTTATTGAAGTTGAATTGTAAATGTAAATTTATAAATGCATGTCTTGGCTATTTTTAAAACATTATTTACTATTAAAAGTAGTGCATTAACACAAGCTACGCTTACTTTGGGGCTAGATAGCGATGTGTGTATTGTCGTAGTAAATTATTTATTTATGTAATGCAAAAAATTGTTTGTATAATAAGACAACTAAATAAAAAAGGGTTCAGTGTAAAATAAACTACTATATATTAAAACGCACATAAAAGAATCCGGCGGCGTATCGACAAATTGGCCTAGAAAAGTTTAGTTCAACTTCAGGAAAAGCGGGGAACTTCGGGGAAGCGAGGGAAAGCGATGGAGAGCGAGGGGAAGCGAGATGAAGTGCCGGAAAACGCCCCCCCCCTTCATTGGGCGTGTAGTCGTATAGGGTGCCGCCCACCTAGCCAGCCGGAGAGCAGCCGAGAGCAGTCGTTAAGAGAGCTTCGAACGAGTAACACGTCTCACTAACTAAAAGCACACTAGCTCACCTAGTTATATATAATATATATATATTATGCAAATAATTTATATGAATATCAATAGTCAAGAATTTTAATGAATTGAGAAAATTTTAATAAGTGATGTTTCTAAAAGTTAAGTTCGTGTTTCATCAAGAGGACTGCGGTAAGTACAACATATTATATATACACTACTATGTCTATTTATGTATGTTTATATAAATATATATGTTCTAATTAAACTATAGTGTTTTATTATTATTTTTTTAAGTATATGTGCACTTTTTTTTAAATTTTTAATTTTGATAATTTTATTTTTAGTTTTATTTTTATTTTATGCACTTTTAACGTTATTTATTTTTCTTTTATTGTACAATGCTGAGTTTTATATTTATATTTCGATCAAAAAAATGGTTGTGTTTAAATTGTTTGCTAACCGCTGCATAATGTTGCAGAATACGTTTCTATCGGAAAACTTCACTTTCAAGAACCACGGTGCGATAAGTGAACATCGGAAACGAAAAGGTTGAAAGAAAACAGAAAATACCGGAAGAGCATAACGGGACAATAAATCTTTTGCAAGCAATAAGTAATGAAAATGCTTAGTTATCGGAATGAACAATTTCGCATTTTTTGGAAATCCCTTGTTTACTGCAGCGGCATATTTGCTTCAAGAATCAGCAGGACAGCGGCGCTTGAAAATTTTTATTCTTTAATCAGCCCGTTAAAAAGGTAATTATTATTTCTAATATTCAATTATTAATTATTTCGTAATATATTCGAATATTTTAAAACTTGATTAGTTTCCTTTTTGTTTTAAATTGATCTTTGCGCCGTATAAATTGTGACATTTTTAAATTAAAGTATAAGTACTTCGGAAACGGTATTTTATTTTTATTCGTAACAAAAACTAAAATAATTTGTGTTACAGGTCTTTCCATTCCTGGGATATGAAGGTCAGTAGTAGTATAACAGCTATATTACAGCAGCTGCGGAGACTTCGGAGAAAAATATAACTTTATTTTTTTTTCCTAACGTGGTTTGAACTCTACGATGCAGATATTATAAGCCTATTTGCATTCATCGATTGCCTGCGAAAACTACAAGGTGTAATTTAAAATACCGCTGAAGCACAGAAATTAAAAATGAATCCACAGTTTGTTATTCATCGAGACGCAGTTCAATATGTAAAACTACAGTTAGACGACGTGAAAATTTTCCAGCTGCCACCGGAATCGCGCGTGCGCTATCAGCAAATGTAATTTTATTTACGAGTATCATCCAAGAAGACTTTACTCACCTGAATCATCTAACCACACCGACCGGACGGCCGCTGGCCCGTCTTCTTTCGGCCAAAGATTGCGCGTAATTTAGATAGGATACAGGTTATTGAGACGGATTTAGAGTTTTTTTTCTACTAGGAACACAGCACGCGGTCTAGTATGCCTGGTCTGCAGTAAGTCACGGATGGTTGCGAAGATACTATACTATAGTTTTTAGGAATTCAATAGTAGTTTTTAGCAGTTTAAGTTGGCAGTAATGCACGCGAAACAGTATGCGAAAACTCCTCGGAAAGCTAACACTGACCACGATGATGTTTGTGGGAACTGTATTATTTGTAAAATAACTAGGCAAATTTTGTGTAAGCGGTCGCCCTTTGGCGTTTCAGCCAAATGTTTTAAAATTGCGATGTCCATTCTTTTGTTATGTTTATGTGTATTTTGCATCGATCAATAGTGAACTGGATATCATCTATCTATACTTATAATAAAACTGTAACTGGAAGATTTCTGTACATTTAATATATTTTGAAAATTTTGATCGGGGGATGCTTTATAATCGATACTGAGTCCAAAACTGATTTTTATTTAATTTTTGTCCGTCTGTCTGTCTGTCTGTCTGTCTGTCCGTCTGTCCGTCCGTCCGTATGTATGTCTGTCTGTCTGTCTGTCTGTCTGTCTGTCTGTCTGTCTGTCTGTCTGTCTGTCTGTCTGTCTGTCTGTCTGTCTGTCTGTCTGTCTGTCTGTCTGTCTGTCTGTCTGTCTGTCTGTCCGTCCGTCCGTCCGTATGTATGTCTGTCTGTCTGTCTGTCTGTCTGTCTGTCTGTCTGTCTGTCTGTCTGTCTGTCTGTCTGTCTGTCTGTCTGTCTGTCTGTCTGTCTGTCTGTCTGTCTGTCTGCCCGGCAATACGTAAAAACTACTGAACGGATTTAAATCAAATTTGGTATAGTGGTAGCTGATATTCCGGGTCAACATATAGGATACTTTTTATCCCGATAAACAGTAAGCTTCCTCCGGGAAATGGGATGAAAATTTTTATCAATTTTACTTCATATCACTGTTAAATTTGCTCCGATTTTGATAATTCTAAATATGGATGGATGGATGTTTGTTTTTAACGCCACGACGAATGAACCGATTTGGCTAAAATATGAGATACCTACAATATACTCTGGAATAGCTCATATACTTCTTTTTATCCCGGAAAAGAATACAGCTTCTACAGGATAACATTTTTTTCCGCTTTTGTCTTTCAAAATCCGCGCAACGGAGTTTTAGATTGACGTGGATTTTTGGATAGGCATAATTGAAATATTACAAAGCTTTTCAATTTTGTTTGGTTGAACGCGCTAATCTCAGAAAATGCTTTTCCGATTTTTATTATTTTTTTTGGATTGGTAGTAACAATTATGGCTATACAACATCACGCTACGACCAATGGCTAATATCATTAATGAAAAATGTTGCATCCTTTTCGAGAGATTCTCATGCGTGCGATGCGTGAACGGTAAACGTTACGCCAAACGACGGAAGTACGAGTATGAAGTAAATACATCAGAATTGTCGGAATTGTTGTTTCTTTAAAGTTTTATAAAACAGTCCGCGACAACTTACGACAATTTTTTAAGTCGACTCATGCGCGGACGAAGTCGCGCGGGTCCGCTAGTGTTTAAATAAATTAAATTTTATCTATGTCCAGTCTGTCTTACTGGAGCAGTGGTAGCACTGTGGTCTTCCAAGTGGGGCCCCGGGTTCGATCGAGCAAAAACAACTAGCCAATTTAAATTTTTGTAAATTATTCTTCGTTCGGTTAGTTAGGGGCCTTCGGCAGTGCCTAGTTGCTACCCTATTGACATAGATGTGCCACTAAGCGATTTAACTTTCCAATACGTTACCGCATAGAAACCAAATAAGGCTGTGCGTTTAATTTAACTGCCTTACTATTAACAGTTTATTTTTATCAAGGGCTAGCATGTAGGGGAAAAAGATATTCCATAAATTATATTAAAGTGACGGCACTTTAATTGCTTTTTCGGGCTTTAAGCACAAACATATTGACTTTTAGTTAAACTAAAGGATATTATATTGAGTGAAATCTCATTTTTCAGTCATTTTTAGACTATTAACAGCACATATCTAGTTCTTTATTGATCGAAAGTTATGTTTTGTACATTTTTAACTAAACTTTCCTTGCGAATTTATTATATAGGTGTTGGAAAATACTCACTGTAATTTTATTAGTATTAATAGTACATGGACAATGCATTTATTCTATACTTATAGGCGAATGTCAAATGCGGATGATTAATAAAATTAATTTGTATATCTACATTTGATATTGGATACAATCTTATGTGAAAATGTAATTTACCCAATACCAGAAATAATAAGCTTCTTCGCTTTTAACACTACTGTTTGTTCTATTTAATTGCTGTGTGTATAGAACAAAGGTGATTCCTTTGTTCACAATAATATTATCGGAAAATTTATTCAATTTCTATCATGACTGCTAGTTATTTTAACAAAAGAAAAGTCTTTAGGCCAAGTGGGACATTAACTAAATATGAAATACCATTCTTCGAGTTTCCTCTTAATATTGATATCATTATATTCTTTACTACCATCTTTTATTTGATAGTTAATATGGGCGACTTCAACCAAGTACCAACTATTTTAGGTATATAGGTACCAAGAAAGTGCTAGCTTGGTTTTGTGTCGGATGCTTGTCATGCAGATAAAGGTATTTGTAGTTCCGGACAAATAGGGCTGTCTCTATCCTGGAAATTGGATGTAATATTTTTTCGTATGAAGTACCTACCATTCTAGCATTTACCAGAACTCGTGTACATTTTTCTGTGCGATCTTTTACATCATTGCATTTATAGGCCGTCAATGATGAATGGTGAATAGGCTGTAGGTACATCCAACGAAGTAAAAATCTTTGCGTTCGTATACTTTTAACTACAACCGCGTTTATATTGGTCTAAGTCTACATACTTTGTTCTTCAATCGGTCTACAAATGTAAATATTCCGTAATTAAGTCTTTTGACTTATTAAAGTTATTATCATTCAATTGAGAAAGTCTATTCTTAGTAACACCAAGATGAGGTGATATCAGGGCTGGCTGACAATACCGTGGAACACCTCAACGGCTAAGAGGACTTGTTTAAGTATTCAAATTTGATAGTCCATTTTGAGTTCAACGGGATTGGCTCCTGGCCAGTAATCTCCTTAACGGCGAAGAGCGTAGACATGAAATTTTGTACACTCATTCAATTTTGATAGTCCATCCCAAGTTCTGACGACGCAAAGCTGCTTCACTGGGGGTTTGATCCCGACAAGGAGATACACCTCAACGGCTAACAGCACAGAAAGGATTGTTTATCCCACGCAATGAAATGTGATACTCCATCCTTCCATGACACGGCTACTGCCTTCAGGATTGGCTCCTAATGAGTGATCTCCTCAACGGCTAAGAGTGCAGGCACGTAATTTTGTACACGCTTTGTGATAGTCCATTGCAGTCCGCTGCATAACTACTCCACTGGCTCCCGATGAGGAGAAACTCCTGAAATTCAAACTTCAAATGAGATACTATTTGATACCATAACTATGACATAGCTGCTTCTCTTAGGTTTGGCTCCCGGTGCTAACTCCTTAACTTCTAAGAGTGCAGACAAGTTTTTTGTGCACGTGCTAAAAAAATATAAAGAATGGAAAGCCATGGTAGTCAGATATTCCTTTCAATACCAACAATGTTCAGGATGGCACTTAGATTTTTCATTAATTAACATTATTATTGAAGCTAAATACCTAGTTTCTCATATTAAAGTATTCATTTTATAAAAGACATCATTAAAGCCCACCAACCAGCTTTAGAGCAGTGTTGTGGGTCTCTCCTCTATAAACCTGACTTCCCACGGAGTGAAATAAAACAACTAGACTGACTCTAATACTGTATATTAGGCTTCTCTATAATTCATATTACTTGTTACCTTCAAATGACTCTACTACCAGTTCGGAATGCTGTCTTCGGCAGAGAAGACCACTGGCAAGAAACTCTACCGTTGCTCTTTTATTCAATCAATTAAAACAACTTATAAACACAATTACAACATTGTCATATGTAATAACGCTAGGCCCTTTGATACAAGACATATAAGACAGGTCGAACATAACTACTATTATCACTTATAACATCAGGACTTTTGGAACAAGTTGTTTGTATAGAGCAACCTATGCTACATAAACTGTCGGTATAAAGTTATGCTAGGGCTCCATATATGATACCTAAATAAACCAAAGGATGAGATATACTTATCTGATGCTACATCAGGTACAACCATAGTACCAACAACTTTTAACAACTTATCTCAACTCCATCACCAGTATATACGACTCTTGTTTTGCCACAACAATATTTCGTTAAGTATGTCGTTTCCATTATAAATCATCTATTCCCAATTTGTAACGTTCTATCCACAATACTTTACTTAATCTTCTATTCTCCATTCATTAATTTTAAATCCGTCCTCACTTTTCTTTGCCGCCAATCTAACTTGTCAAACCCGCGTCCCCCGCCATAGATCCTATACTTTTATTTGACAGTCTACTAAAGTCCATTATTCTATTTTCAATACATTGTCAATGAGTATACAAACTATTATTTGTTGATATATTTAATATAATCATCGGGTTTATCATAGATAAAGTGCTGTAATTCCTTATTTCCTAACACGGCCATTCTGACAAGTACTTCGTTCTCGAAGTACATAGGGTTATTCTTTTTTAGGTATATGTTTTGTATCATAAGTCCTTAGGTACATAGAATATCCTAACAAGTACATAATCTTATGTACACCTCTATAACGTTAGTTTAAATGGTATATAAGCACAAATATCATCAAATCAGTTACATTCTGTATACACTTTTATCAATAAACTGTAAACAATATTCTATCAAAAGATAGGCATTTTATACAAAAGTGAAAGAGACCAAAAAAAAAAATTTCATTAAAATTCCACACCGTTTTACATATTACAACAATATAATACTTCTAATAAAGTAAAATGATTAATTTTCAACAATGTAAATCAAAAATACTCATTTTCATTTATCTTGTACATTTTAACATGTACAATCACAATCCAAATATTTCCATCTCAATATAAATCTCAAACAATTTATCCTTTTGCCTCTAGTCCAACTTTATCAAAATATCCACACAGGTAATTGTATTTCCCATAAATTCTGTCATTAACATTGTTAGTCTCATTTAGTCACAGATGCAATCGGTACAGTCTAATAGTCAATCCAATATATACCAAAACACCAACACCCACTGGTGATATCAACAACATCATCACTCTCAAGTGATATCAATAACGTCATCACCCACTGGTGATATCAACAACATCATCACTCTCAAGTGATATCAATAACATCATCACCCACTGGTGATATCAACAACTTCATCACTCTCAAGTGATATCAATAACATCATCACCCACTGGTGACATTCATATTTTTTCCACTGTCCAAGTCAAGTAATATATAAGATAAATATAAGTAAATTAATATAAAAACGCTAAGATGGAATTATTTCTATTAGTTTACATCTTTTTTTTTTATCATCTCATCATAAAAGCCAAGGTTTATGTTTAATTGTTATTTCTATTATTCAAAGATTATTTCAATCTAAACATCAATTAAACCACCTGTTTAACAGAATATAATCTAATTATTTATAATGCAACTAATATATTTTCCTTTGCAGCAGCAACATTATTTTGTTTATACATAATTGTATTTTATTTATATCATTTTTAAGAACTTCTCTCAACATCATACTGAAAGATCTCTAACCTAACCTAACCCACAACATTTAAGCTGACTCCTAATACTTTTCTTCACACAACCCAACATATAAACTATTTCATTTAGTTATTCAGTAGTAATTTTCCCTATATGTATTGTTCTGATACATAATCATATTCTATTCTATTCTACCAACAAAATTTTTTTTTTTTTGTTTTGTTTTGTTTTATGTGTATTCTTTTATATGTTCTGAATAATTTACATAATCTCTCCTATCTCGGCTTTCCTGACAAGTACTTCGATCTCGAAGTACATAGAAAAGTTCCTTAATAAAAGTTAACAGCTCGGCTAACCTGACTAGGTAATTATTGAAAACTGAGCACACAAACATAAATTAAAAATTAACACACATTCAATTTGGCTAACCTGACTAGTTACTTAATTTAAACTTGAAAGCTTGTATGTAATAAATAAGAATTATAAGAAAAATCTATTACACATTACGTTCAGCTAACCTGACCAGTTAATTTATTTTAACCTGGACAGACTAATAAAATAAAACCTAACATAAATTCTATTTACCTAACCAGACTGGTTAAATAAAATTTGATAATTCAAATTTATCAAACTTATTACACATTCTGTTTGGTCAACTTGACTTGTTGGTTTTCACAAACAAACTTAAATCAATTATATTTTGGACTTAATCATTTCAGCAAAATATACAAAGAGCCACTAGTCCATATCAGTTTCAGGTAATAAGTACTATCTTTCAAAAGTAGAAATCACAAAAAGATAAAATAAATAAAAATATCACATCAATTGGTTCCCCAAACCACATATCCTTCAATGGAATTTTACCAAGTCTGGTGCTCTGTCTCCAGAGTGTTTCTGTTTTAGCACATACCAGCTATTAGTTAGACATCATCAAAAACATCAAACCATGTACTATATCCACATTTGCCGGGATGGTTATTAATTGGTTCCCCGGACCACATATCCTTAAATAGAATTTCAACAAGCATGGTGCTTTGTCTCCAGAGTGTTTCTGTTTTAGCACATAGCAGCAAAAAGTTGAGGCATCATCAAAAACATCAAATTCTTTATTATGTCCACATTTGACGGGATGGTTCTAAAAAAAGTAAATCTGCATTAGAGAAAGGCATAAATTGGACATGAATAGGATCCCACTTCTGATGCTAAAAAAATATAAAGAATGGAAAGCCATGGTAGTCAGATATTCCTTTCAATACCAACAATGTTCAGGATGGCACTTAGATTTTTCATTAATTAACATTATTATTGAAGCTAAATACCTAGTTTCTCATATTAAAGTATTCATTTTATAAAAGACATCATTAAAGCCCACCAACCAGCTTTAGAGCAGTGTTGTGGGTCTCTCCTCTATAAACCTGACTTCCCACGGAGTGAAATAAAACAACTAGACTGACTCTAATACTGTATATTAGGCTTCTCTATAATTCATATTACTTGTTACCTTCAAATGACTCTACTACCAGTTCGGAATGCTGTCTTCGGCAGAGAAGACCACTGGCAAGAAACTCTACCGTTGCTCTTTTATTCAATCAATTAAAACAACTTATAAACACAATTACAACATTGTCATATGTAATAACGCTAGGCCCTTTGATACAAGACATATAAGACAGGTCGAACATAACTACTATTATCACTTATAACATCAGGACTTTTGGAACAAGTTGTTTGTATAGAGCAACCTATGCTACATAAACTGTCGGTATAAAGTTATGCTAGGGCTCCATATATGATACCTAAATAAACCAAAGGATGAGATATACTTATCTGATGCTACATCAGGTACAACCATAGTACCAACAACTTTTAACAACTTATCTCAACTCCATCACCAGTATATACGACTCTTGTTTTGCCACAACAATATTTCGTTAAGTATGTCGTTTCCATTATAAATCATCTATTCCCAATTTGTAACGTTCTATCCACAATACTTTACTTAATCTTCTATTCTCCATTCATTAATTTTAAATCCGTCCTCACTTTTCTTTGCCGCCAATCTAACTTGTCAAACCCGCGTCCCCCGCCATAGATCCTATACTTTTATTTGACAGTCTACTAAAGTCCATTATTCTATTTTCAATACATTGTCAATGAGTATACAAACTATTATTTGTTGATATATTTAATATAATCATCGGGTTTATCATAGATAAAGTGCTGTAATTCCTTATTTCCTAACACACGCATTCAATTCTGAGAGTCCATCTCAGTCCGTTGCATAACTGCTTTACTGAGGGTTGGCTATCAATGAGACAAACTCCTCAACAACTTACAGCTCCGTCGGGATTTTCCAACTTACGCATTTAAATGTAAAATTCTATTCTATGCCATGGCTGCTGAACTCAGAGCTGGCTCTCCTATTAGTGTCACAATGGAGTGAACGGTCCGTAGAACTAGGCTAGGAAAAGTCCGACAATCATCCAATTTTATTCTAAATAAAAACGATTCTTTCTGGACGGCCATATAAATATAATACCCTCAGACTTAAATTGACTGCAGGTCTTGTATTTCTTTGATTTTAAATCGTTACAGTTTTTGGTTGGTTTAAATAAAAATAACCTGAAGTTAACTTAGCTGAGGGTCATTAGTCGACCGCATCGTTGCCGTGTGGTGACGGCAGATCAGAATACAATTGTCACCACCCCAACTCTTCCCGCGGGTGTCGTACGAGGCGACTAAGGGAATATAACGGGAAGCGAGCAGCAGCTTCCTCAATACTACTACTGTTATCTATTGCAATCACTTACCCTTCCGCCCAGATTGGTGATTATGGGCAAACCCTCCTGTCGGGAGGTCTCTAATCCACCAGTGGAATTATATAGCCTATTAAGGATCTGGTATCCAGAAGTCGACCTCTACTGAAATAGTCTGACGGGTAGATACTTAAGGGTAAAATATAATAGCGCTCGGAGCCAACTGGGTGGTAACTGGATATTATCTTGTCGTATATTGCAATTTACATCCAAATGGACATTATTGAGATACATTATTGAGATTGAGCTTACAACGGTAAAATATTAAATCAATGGTTATCGAACTGTCAACTTTTTAATTCTTGACAAGAAAATGATATTTTTTCTTTAGTTTTGTACATAAATATCTACATACGATATAGCAAAATGTAAATTACACACAATCAAAACAACACATATCATATTATACAGTCAGATAATCCTATCCTAACTAGTAGCTGTACTCAGTATCTAATATTATAAATGAAAATGCGAATTTCGAGAACGGGATAGTGCCAAGAGTGTTGATACATAAATACCAAAATGTAAAGATACAAATATAATTTATATAAAGATACGTAATATATGAATTCTACATAATAAATATAAAGATATAACAAACATAATATATATAAGTAGATTTTAACACACAATTTAAAAGAAAGAATATAATGAATCTACTTCAAATTTCATCACTCAAAGAGAGGTAGTAGTCCTTCAGACGACTCTTACATATCGGAAGGGAACTACTTCCACGGATTTCAGCAGGCAGATTGTTCCAGAGCATAATTGCCTTAAAGGTGAAATAATTACTGAAGAACTTCGTACAAATTAACATGTGTATCGCTAACCTAGCATGCTTGTATTCCCTAGTCCTCCGTTTCCAATCAGGCCTCAGCACGGCTAACTAGGTAGGAGACAAAAATTATATCCCTCGATTATATCAACAGGCAAGGGAAAAAATTAACATATCCACCAGCCAAAGCATGGCAACGTGGACTAGGAGAAGTTTTAACCAGTTTTTTATTACACGTACACTATAATGTGGAAGAAAATAATTTTGAATCCTTTCCCCTGGGAGAAAAAGTTGCCTGTCCATACTAGGGTTTTGACATCGTGATGGGGACCGGAGGAATGGGAGTTGTGGACCTGGACTGATGATTTCGTTCGAATAACAGCTGTGCGTTTGCTTGTATATCGGCCATACTTTTTTAACATACTAGTACAATAATAATTATGATATTATGCTTCGTACAATATAACGAAAGATTATCTTCGAGAATTAAGGTCACACAGTTACAGTGTTTTATTGGCCATACTGTCACTTATTCCGTTCCGCGTATTCCGTTAAGGAATGTTAACACACTTTAGATTGTCCTTTAACGTATCACTTATTACTTTTCATGATCATTCAATCGTTTCATCTGCATGGGTAACGCTATTTTTTTCCAAATGACGTATGTTAAAAATGCAGAGTAGAATGTTGCTAGCCATTCTTATACCGAGGGTGTCGTAAGAGGCGGCTAGCGGGAAAGATCAGAGAACCATTAATCAAATTTAGAAATGTCCAGCCATAATATAATAATTACTTAATTTATTTTTTGTTTTAATAATTGTAATCCAATAACATCGAAAAGAACAAGTATGTGCTTATATCCGCAAGCAGATGTGTAATAAATGTAAATAAATAACCATTTATAAGGAAATGACATTACTTAATTAATGGTTATTTACTAATTAAGTATCAATTACTTAATAAATAATCATTAATATTTCGCTTCTCGTAATTATTTTTTTTCCAATTTATCACAGTAGTTACTAATTTATGTAGGTATATGTTTAAGCAAGGCATGTTATGATACTCTCTAGCCTTTGATTTAGACTATGGAAAACGAATAGCTATAACACAAGCTATCCGGCGGTTTCCACTGCTAAATCTAGGTTTTGCTGCTTTAAGGACAATGAGTCCTTTAAGCAGCAAAAGTAATCACACTTAATGTATATATTAAAATATAGAATAATAAGAAAAGACTTCAAACAAAAGTTATGATTTACAATAAGATACAATAACATACTGTAAATTAATCCAAAAGTTTGAAAAACTAGAAAAAAAAATATAAAACTAAAAAAAGACAAAAAAGAAAAAAGTTTTAAATAAAAACAAGTTAAATATAGGTTTAATGCATTTGTTTTTATATGAAAATACAAAAAAATATTTAAAAAAATGCTTAGAAAGTAGACTAAAGTATCGCATCGTATACTTAGATCATAGATATATTATAATAAATGAAGGAATAAGTTTAAAAGGTAGTAGCTTTAAAGTGTAATATATAAATAATACGTACGAAGTATAGTCATTAATAGAATAGTTTAAAATAAATAATATGCTAATCAGTTGAAAAAGTAAATTAAAAAAACTAAATAAAAAAAACAAAATGAAAAAGAAAAAAAAACAATAATCAAGTTTTAACTAATAGTCAAGTATTAAAACCTGAATGTTAGTTAAAACATTAACATACATTTAATGCATTTTCAAGTAGATTTTATATAAAAATACAAAAAAAATATAAAAAAATGCCTAGAAGTTAGTTAGACTAAGGTATAAACAGCCAGATTATAACAATTATAATATATTATATAAATAAGTTTGGAAGGTAGTCGCTTTAAAATTAAATATATAAATAATACTTATGTTGTATAGTCTTTTATATAATAATTTTAAATGAATAATATGCTAGAATAGGACACTTTAAATAAGTCCAAAAGTTTCAATAAGTAGATGAAAAAAAAACTGAAAAAATACAATATAAAAAAAGAAACAAAAACAATAATTAAGTTTTAATTAATATTCAAGTATGAGAACTTGAATATTAGTTAAAACATTAACTTACATTTAAGGCATTTTAAACTAGGTTTAATATAAAAATACAAAAAAAAATATATATAAAAAAATTGCCCAGAAGTTAGACTAAGGTATATACAGTTGCATCATAAACATTATAATATCTAACATGAATAAGTTAAGAAAGTAGTAACTTTAAAATTAAATGTATAAACAATACTTATGGTTAAAAAAGACATGATAGATTAAGTAATTATTAATGGTTCCTTGCATAATATGAGAACTGAAATCAGGGATTTAGTAGATGTTTCTGAGTCTCCTAGACACCAAATAACAGCATGAAATCATCCATTTAATTTGTGTCTTTTCTAAGTGGGCATTAAATAAAATTGCAAAGCAATTCTTTAGCGGGCCGATGCTATTACTGGCTCCCTCTCTCTGGACCTTAAAGCTCCGATATCCCTCATGAACTCAGCATAGGTTCCTATTTAGGTACGCTGATTCAGTATCGATGCGTACTTAGGTCGGGGAGCGTTGAAATAGCATACACGCGATACACAGCTACTTAAAAACTATTATGTCACGTTACGTTATAATTAAAATGTACATTTTACCAATATAATGTTTATTAAACTGTAAAGATGAAAACAATGCTGAAAGGAATAAACGGAATTGCTATCAAGGATGCACCTCGATGAAAGTTTCATGTCCGAAAGTCCCAATTTGACCAGAACCGCTATAAAAATTTTATGGGAAGAGTTATCAACTCAACCAGGGATCTAAATGCATACGACAGACATATTTCTTGGGAAAACAATAAGTTTCAAGTTTGAATAAAATGATATAACAATAAAAAAAATACCAAAACATGTTTCCAAAATAAAATAATTAAAACAAATAGTAAATCAAAAGTACTAATAAAATATGAACATAAGTCTTAATTTCATAATGTTTTCTATGAAAATATAGATACATTTAGACATGTCAATTAAGTTCAATTTGGAGATTTATGTTCAAAGTATATCTAATAATTAAGTAGATTCTAAAAACTATTTAGTCATGATTACTTAAAAATAAATTAGTACTAATATAGTTTTAGTTTTGTTTAAGTTTTTTTTGTTTTTTTTATTGGCATTTAGCCAAAAATATTAAAAAATACAAAAAATATATTACGACAATGCACACATCGCCATCTAGCCCCAAAGTAAGCATAGCTTGTTTTATGGGTACTAAGATGACTAATGAATAATTATATGAATAATATACAAAAACATTGTCCAGTTGTGGAAATCGAACCCACGGCCTTGGCTCAGAAAGCAGGGTCGCTGCCCACTGCGCCAATCAAAAAAAAACAAATATTAGGAATTTCTTTCAAGTTATTTTAGTTCAAAATATAATTATTCTAACATATTTATTATAATGCTATATTACTATATTAAAGAAGGAAAAAAAACAGAAAAATAAAAAAAGCCCAAAAAAATGATAAAACTTGTAAAAAATAAAAAAAAATACAAAATTTGGTAAAATAAAAAAAAAGTATGTGCGCAATTTTAAAATAAGTTTTGACGCAGCAAAAATAAAATAATAAAAAAAAAACAAAAGATAGAAAATAAAAAGAAAACACAAAAACAAGGAGTTCTTGTAAAATAAAATAAAACTAAGTATTTTTAAGGGTACTATTAAGATAGAAAAGTGTATATAAATCTCTTAACGAAACTTATTTGACAGGTCTAAAAATACTGAAAGTAAGACTATCCTTTTCACAACGTTCTCTTTAGGATAGCTCTACATTTAGATCGAACACTATATAATTTTTGATGAAACTACAGTTTTATTAAGCGTAATAAATATACGAATTAGTTAGTTTAATGTTACTATCAGTATTAAATCGTAAAATTTAAAAATGAAAAAAAGTAGGTTATTATTAAAATAGTAACAAAATTACTAAATAGCCTCGTAATAAAGATTTAAAAATATGGAAATGAATTATTTTGTCTGCCAGCACTTATTTCCCGAGATTGTCATCCCGATAGCTTTCATCGAGGGCATTTTATCAACGACTGAGCGTTGTTACAGCACGCAGTAAAAAGTTCTAATCTCACAATCGAGTTTGAAAGCTTTGACGACCTCCCAGGCGCAGTTTTTTTTTGTAAGTCGGAGGGATCAATTTCCGGCAGGGGCAATTTAGGAATTTATAATTTTTGAATTTTCTCTGGTCTAGTCTGGTCGGAGGATTCGGTCGAGGCTAATTGACGCTCTACCATGGAATGCGTCGTTAGAAGTCCAAAGCCTCAAAACAATGCGTATAGGTTTTATAAGCTCTTGTCAATATAATTTGAGTCGTTATGGAGGAATGCTTGAAATTTGACATAAATGATTTATGACTATGAAACGAATAAATTCCTTAGTAATGTACCTTTTACGTGTTAGTGTTTTGCTAATTGAAAACTCATTCATATTCTCTACTGAGGATCCGACTATTTCAGGCTCCTCAAAAGATAAGGTACAGAAAAAACACAATACATGTATATTTTTCGTATCTTAATCTCTGGTAGAGTGGAATAGCCAATCACATCAAGTGGCAGTAGTGGGTCGTGCCATGAAGAATAACATGATTATTATTTCACTCGACGCGCGTTTTACAGCTTTGCTTTAAAATGCGTTCTATAAGCATGTCTAGGTTTTATTATATAGCTGTTGTCACATCTTGTGTCTCGGTTGGACCGAAGTTAAACCATACAGGTCCACATTCAGGCTACGAAATAATCGGGAAGTTGTAACTACTACTAACAGATTGCGAGCTTGTTAGTTTAAGGCTACTTACCAGATCTCGTAAATTTAAAGACCTCAGTAAATGTTTTATTTTTGATTTAAAATAATATTTTGAGGTAAAATCCTGGAGGATCGGCAATTACTTAAAAATCAAATAAGACGGGTTATTGACTGCACCAGGGTTCTAAGTTCTTAAATACTTCAGCAAACAATTAATTTGGTAATTCTGAGGACCAATGGTGCGAGGATATTTGACACAATATCTGAGGGATTTCGAATAACATCTAATAAAGTCTGCAATACTTATGATGTTCAAATATCTTAAATATCAATAAAATAATTTAAAGAAGTATAAAATACAAAAAAGTAGACATTACACCTAGACAGACGTCCACCATATTAATCTAATAAGATCCCATATCATAATATACATCCCATATAATGCGTCATTGACAATATTATCAATATTATGAGACATTCTAAAATGGATAAAACACAAAAAAAAACAAAAACATTGATAAAAATAAATAAGTTAATCGATATCTCTAGATCTCATTATGGGTTAGGAAACATTTGCCGATTAGTTTACTATTTTAATTATCTTATTTGTTAATTTGTTTAACGTGCTATGTATTCCATATTACATATTATTAATGAAATCATAAAATAAAGAAAAAAAAAGAGAAAATCGAAAATCCAAAAAAAGACCCTAGTACATATTTAATTTAGGTAAGCATTTTAGTAAATATAAATATAATTAATTAATGCGTAATCAATAATAATGGTTATAAAAAAATTGTAAAAAAATAACAAAATAAAAAAATAAATAAAAAAAAAACTTAAGTTAGGTATCCTATAATTAATATCACAACCCTAGATTAAAATTATATTATGAAATCATAAAATAAAGAAAAAAAAAAAGGAAAAATCAAAATCCAAAAAAAGTTTCTAGTTCATATTTAATTTAGGTAAGCATTTTAGTAAATATAAATACAATTAAGTAATGCGCTATCAATAATAATGGTTATAAAAAAATTGTAAAAAAATAACAAAAAAAAAACATTTAGGTATCCTTTTATTAAAATCACCACCCTAGATTAAAATTTTATTATAAGTGCTCTAGTTATAGGTCTTCATTTTGTCATATAATTGTAATAATTGATCAACCGTCATTATTTTCATAATTATTTATAAATATTACACGATTGGCGGTTCGATTCCCGGCAACAGGGTCATTTTGGGAATTAATAATTTCTAATTTTTTTTCTCGTGTGGTCTAGTGGGAAGCTTCGGTTTTGGCTAGTTGTGGCAACGACTGTGTTAACGAGAAAGACGCGCCGCTAAAATAAATTTTTAGCCGATTTGTGATATGGGTTTTATATAACTGCTAAACTTACAAACAGGTTAGCCCGCTACCATCTTAGATTGCATCATTACTTACCACCAGGTGAGATTGGCTAACTGGAAGGGCTACTTGTAGTGAAATAAAAAAACCATTACTAACTAAAATTGAAAAAGATTTCATCCTTAAAGTTGTCATATTAAACTGCAGTATCTCATATGTTTCAAAAAATCTAGCATCATTGCCCCTTTGAATATCCAAACTAATTAATATTTGGCTTAGGTAGTTGCCACTCCATGGTTCCTCAATACTATTCAACTAAATAAAATAAGAAATAAAAAAATTAGACCAAAATATTATTAGAAAAATAAATTCTTATTTGACATGCTATTTGACGGTTTCTGTTATATTTCTATTGTTTAAGTATTCTCTATATCATCTGGGAAATACTTAAAATACCAAAAGCAATTTATTTAAAACTATGTTTATTGTTGAATAACGCAAGATATCTATTAGTTTAGAAATTGAGTAGGTTCCTATCCAACCAGAAACATTAAAAGAAGCGAACGGACTTCTAACAAATTGTCCATGAATAGAATTGCTGATTAATACAACGATACGATCGTAGACAACATATGGTAGAAAAACCGCTAAGAAGGTAGTCAAGAGTAACAAAACTCTTTTCCTATCTATGGAACATGATGGTCATGAGACAAAATGCATATCTAATTGTTTTACCCATTTTTTCACGGAACACATAAAAATATATTATTTATTTCTCAAATTGTTCTATAGTACTTACATATTTAACAATTAACATCAAACATCGAACATCAAACTGGCAATACGAATAATTATTGGAATGGAGCAATGGAGCAATTTGGCAAAAATAAGAAGTGAGCTCAGGTGAAACCTTTGATTTTGGTTTTATGAAATAAATGGAGAATAAATTACTCATTTTGTCCGATGACTATAGCAATGAACACTATATTTGGAAAAAAAAAAATATTTCATACACTACCCACATTTCATGCAATTATAGCCTTTTAATATATAAACAAAATTATATCCGTAATCATTGATTTAATATATTACCTAGTAAGGCACCTACGTTATTTGGGTCATTTATTAATCACGGGGAATCTGTATTATGTTACAGTTATACAAAACAAACAACTATTTTTTTGTTTATCACTAAGTTTTTACTAAGATAACCGCACAATTTAAAAATATTTCTATAAAAAATTCAAGATCATGTAATAGATAACTTCATTACTACTTAACATGGGTTTTTTTTATTAAATAATCCATGTTAAGTAGTCATGGATCCTCGGGGTAGCCTAAATCCCTAGAGGACGCGTCCCCAGGTGGCGGATAGGAGGATGCTCGATGGAGAGTCAAACCTCCATAGGGTAGGAGGGAAATAAAATACCTCCCGCGGACCAAAAGGCCGGAGATGGATACTCCGTTATCAAACCCCGCACGCAGGCTTCTTCAACATTTATAGGCTGCGTGCGTGCTGGGTGCTCAGGATGGAGTGCTTAGAAGGGACGGCAGCGGATGAGCCCCTAGCGGGCCAACGGTGCCCGAGTCTCGAAGTGAGTTACATCCTTGGCGCTAGGTGGCAACCAGCTGTGCAACAAAAGCCAACAAAAGCTTTAACATGATGATCTTGAAAAAACAATAAGTACGTAAAGAACTAAAGAATTACTAGCTCGTGCCTCCTAAGCGACGTCGGGTATCCCCCAAAGGTGACAGCAGAGCTAATTAGTAAAGCACCGTAACAATGATCGAATCACGTGTTATTAGCTGGAAGATTGGTACGAAGACATAACGCAGTGCTTTATTAAGAATAACGTCGTATCGACATCTGCTATGTGCTAAAAACAAAATAGAAAGAGGGAAAGGGATTTAAATAATAGTACTTGAAGTGGAAAAGATGCTGTTTTAACCAAAAAGTTATAAAAATGAATAGAGCCAGTGTTACTTGCAGCTTCACAGACATCTAGCCTCGGATAACCTTTTTTTGTATCTACGCGCCACTAATCGTATGACCTGAAACAGATAAACAAGTTTTCTAGGAAAAATTGAAGATCCCAAATGGTGGAATAACAACGCCAAAGCCGCTGGGCTTTGGCGTTGTTATTCCACATATCTGTCTCTCAGATGTCTTTCGGATAACTGTATCCGAAAGACAGACAAAGACAAGGAGAAACACCTCAACGGCTAACATCACAGAAAGGATTGTTTATCCTACGCATTGAAATGTGATACTCCATCTTTCCATGACACGGCTACTGCCCTCAGGATTGACTCCTAATGAGTGATCTCCTCAACGGCTAAGAGAGCAGGCACGTACTTTTGTACACGCTTTGTGATAATCCATTGCAGTCCGCTGTATAACTGCTCCACTGAGGGTTGGCTCCCGATGAGGAGAAACTCCAAATGAGATACTATGTGATACTATAACTATGACATAGCTGCTTCTCTTAGGTTTGGCTCCCGGTGCTAACTCCTTAACTTCTAAGAGTGCAGACAAGTTTTTTGTGCACGCATTCAATTCTGAGAGTCCATCTCAGTCCGTTGCATAACTGCTTTACTGAGGGTTGGCTATCGATGAGACAAACTCCTCAACAACTTACAGCTCCGTCGGGATTTTCCAACTTACGCATTTAAATGTAAAACTCTATTCTATGCCACGCCGCATAACTCAGAGCTGGCTCTCCTATTAATGTCACAATGGAGTGAACGGTCCGTAGAACTAGGCTGTTGGAAAAGTCCCACATTCATCCAATTTTATTCTGAATAAAAACGATTCTGGACGGCCATATAAATTTAATACCCTCAGACTTAAATTGACTGCAGGTCTTGTATTTCTTTGATTTTAAATCGTTACAGTTTTTGGTTGGTTTAAATAAAAATAACCTGAAGTTAACTTAGCTGAGGCTCATTAGTCGACCGCATCGTTGCCGTGTGGTGACGGCAGATCAGAATACAATTGTCACCACCCCAACTCTTCCCACGGGTGTCGTACGAGGCGACTAAGGGAATATAACGGGAAGCGAGCAGCAGCTTCCTCAATCCTACTACTGTTATCTATTGCGATGCTTACCCTACCGCTTAGAGTGGTGATTATGGGCAAACCCTCCTGTCGGGAGGTCTCTAATCCAGCAGTGGAATTATATAGGCTATTGAGGATCTGGTATCCAGAAGTCGTCCTCTACTGAAATAGTCTGACGGCTAGACACTTAAGGGTAAAAATGAATAGCGCTCGGAGCCAAGTGGGTGGTAACTGGATTTTATCTTGTCGTATGTTGCAATTTACATCAGAATAGTTATTGAGAGTGAGCTTACAACGGTAAAATATTAAATCAACGGTTATTGAACTGTCAACTTTTTAATTCTTGACAAGAAAATGTTCATATTATTTCTTCAGTTTTGCACATAAATATTTACATACGATATAGCAAAATGTAAATTACACACACAATCAATACAACACATATCATATTAAACAGGCAGTATCTTATATTATAAATGCAAATGCGAATTTCTTTGGTAATTTTTTTACGCTTTTACGCCTTAACTCAACAGGCCATCTTAAAACTATATAAATCTTACTGCATCCAGGAGATGGATATAGAATTATTATTACTGACTTCTAGTAACCTACACATATAACATATATAATTTCTAATATAGAAAGTAAAGTTATATGTAAAATAAAACAAAGAAGAAACGCTTAATTGCACGTATAACATACAGTAAAAGAAACAGATAGTGCCAATATTGTTGATACATAAATACCAAAATGTAAAGATACAAATACATATATAATTGAAATAAATTTACGTAATATATAAATTCTACATAATTTATATAACGATATAACCAACATAATATATATATGTAGATTTTAACACACAATTTAAAAGAAAGAATATAATGAATCTACATCAAATTCCATCACTCAGAGAGAGGTAGTAGTCCTTCAGACGACTCTTACATATCGGAAGGGAACTACTTCCACGGATTTCAGCAGGCAGATTGTTCCAGAGCGTAATTGCCTTAAAGGTGAAATAATTACTGAAGAACTTCGTACAAATTAACATGTGTATCGCTAACCTAGCATGCTTGTATTCCCCAGTCCTCCGTTTCCAATCAGGCCTCAGCACGGCTAACTAGGTAGGAGACAAAAATTATATCCCTCGATTATATCAACAGGCAAAGGAAAAAATTAACATATCCACCAGCCAAAGCATGGCAACGTGGACTAGGAGAAGTTTTAAGGAGTTTTTTATTACACGTACACTATAATGTGGAAGAAAATAATTTTGAATCCTTTCCCCGGGGAGAAAAAGTTCCCTGTCATTCTAGGGTTTTGACATTGTGATGGGGACCGGAGGAATGGGAGTTGTGGACCTGGACTGGTGATTTCGTTCGAATAACAGCTGTGCGTTTGCTTGTATATCACCCATACTTTTTTAACATACTAGTACAATAATAATTATTATATTATGCGTACAATATAACGAAAGATTATCTTCGAGAATTAAGGTCACACAGTTACAGTGTTTTATTGGCCATACTGTCACTTATTCCGTTCCGCGTATTCCGTTAAGGAATGTTAACACACTTTAGATTGTCTTTTAACGTATCACTTATTACTTTTCATGATCATTCAATCGTTATGGTTATATGGTCTGCATGGTTAACGCTATTTTTTTCCGAATGACGTATGTTAAAAATGCAGAGTAGAATGTTGCTAGCCATTCTTATACCGAGGGTGTCGTAAGAGGCGGCTAGCGGGAAAGATCAGAGAACCATTAATGAAATTTAGAAATGTCCAGCCATAATATAATAATTACTTAATTTATTTTTTGATTTAATAATAGTAATCCAATAACATCGAAAAGAACAAGTATGTGCTTATATCCGCAAGCAGATGTGTAATAAATGTAAATAAATAACCATTTATAAGGAAATGACATTACTTAATTAATGGTTATTTACTAATTAAGTATCAATTACTTAATAAATAATCATTAATATTTCGCTTCTTGTAAGTTTTTTTTAAACTCATTTTGATTACATTATTTTTTTTCCAATTTATCACAGTAGTTACTAATTTATGTAGGTATATGTTTAAGCAAGGCATGTTATGATACTCTCTTAATGAGCCTTTGATTTAGACTATGGAAAACGAATAGCTATAACACAAGCTATCCGGCGGTTTCCACTGCTAAATCTAGGTTTTGCTGCTTAAAGGACAATGAGTCCTTTAAGCAGCAAAAGTAATCACACTTAATGTATATATTAAAATATAGAATAAGAAAAGACTTCAAACAAAAGTTATGATATACAATAAGATACAATAACATACTGTAAATTAATCCAAAAGTTTGAAAAACTAGAAAAAAAAAATATAAAACTAAAAAAAGACAAAAAAGAAAAAAGTTTTAAATAAAAATAAGTTAAATATAGGTTTAATGCATTTGTTTTTATATGAAAATACAAAAAAATATTTAAAAAAATGCTTAGAAAGTAGACTAAAGTATCGCATCGTATACTTAGATCATAGATATATTATAATAAATGAAGGAATAAGTTTAAGAGGTAGTAGCTTTAAAGTGTAATATATAAATAATACGTACGAAGTATAATATGCTAATCAGTTGAAAAAGTAAATTAAAAAAACTAAATAAAAAAAACCAAAATGAAAAAGAAAAAAAAACAATAATCAAGTTTTAACTAATAGTCAAGTATTAAAACCTGAATGTTAGTTAAAACATTAACATACATTTAATGCATTTTCAAGTAGATTTTATATAAAAATACAAAAAAAATATAAAAAAATGCCTAGAAGTTAGTTAGACTAAGGTATAAACAGCCAGATTATAACAATTATAATATATTATATAAATAAGTTTGGAAGGTAGTCGCTTTAAAATTAAATATATAAATAATACTTATGTTGTATAGTCTTTTATATAATAATTTTAAATGAATAATATGCTAGAATAGGACACTTTAAATAAGTCCAAAAGTTTCAATAAGTAGATGAAAAAAAAACTGAAAAAATACAATATAAAAAAAGAAACAAAAACAATAATTAAGTTTTAATTAATATTCAAGTATGAGAACTTGAATATTAGTTAAAACATTAACTTACATTTAAGGCATTTTAAACTAGGTTTAATATAAAAATACAAAAAAAAATATATATAAAAAAATTGCCCAGAAGTTAGACTAAGGTATATACAGTTGCATCATAAACATTATAATATCTAACATGAATAAGTTAAGAAAGTAGTAACTTTAAAATTAAATGTATAAACAATACTTATGGTTAAAAAAGACATGATAGATTAAGTAATTATTAATGGTTCCTTGCATAATATGAGAACTGAAATCAGGGATTTAGTAGATGTTTCTGAGTCTCCTAGACACCAAATAACAGCATGAAATCATCCATTTAATTTGTGTCTTTTCTAAGTGGGCATTAAATAAAATTGCAAAGCAATTCTTTAGCGGGCCGATGCTATTACTGGCTCCCTCTCTCTGGACCTTAAAGCTCCGATATCCCTCATGAACTCAGCATAGGTTCCTATTTAGGTACGCTGATTCAGTATCGATGCGTACTTAGGTCGGGGAGCGTTGAAATAGCATACACGCGATACACAGCTACTTAAAAACTATTATGTCACGTTACGTTATAATTAAAATGTACATTTTACCAATATAATGTTTATTAAACTGTAAAGATGAAAACAATGCTGAAAGGAATAAACGGAATTGCTATCAAGGATGCACCTCGATGAAAGTTTCATGTCCGAAAGTCCCAATTTGACCAGAACCGCTATAAAAATTTTATGGGAAGAGTTATCAACTCAACCAGGGATCTAAATGCATACGACAGACATATTTCTTGGGAAAACAATAAGTTTCAAGTTTGAATAAAATGATATAACAATAAAAAAAATACCAAAACATGTTTCCAAAATAAAATAATTAAAACAAATAGTAAATCAAAAGTACTAATAAAATATGAACATAAGTCTTAATTTCATAATGTTTTCTATGAAAATATAGATACATTTAGACATGTCAATTAAGTTCAATTTGGAGATTTATGTTCAAAGTATATCTAATAATTAAGTAGATTCTAAAAACTATTTAGTCATGATTACTTAAAAATAAATTAGTACTAATATAGTTTTAGTTTTGTTTAAGTTTTTTTTGTTTTTTTTATTGGCATTTAGCCAAAAATATTAAAAAATACAAAAAATATATTACGACAATGCACACATCGCCATCTAGCCCCAAAGTAAGCATAGCTTGTTTTATGGGTACTAAGATGACTAATGAATAATTATATGAATAATATACAAAAACATTGTCCAGTTGTGGAAATCGAACCCACGGCCTTGGCTCAGAAAGCAGGGTCGCTGCCCACTGCGCCAATCAAAAAAAAACAAATATTAGGAATTTCTTTCAAGTTATTTTAGTTCAAAATATAATTATTCTAACATATTTATTATAATGCTATATTACTATATTAAAGAAGGAAAAAAAACAGAAAAATAAAAAAAGCCCAAAAAAATGATAAAACTTGTAAAAAATAAAAAAAAATACAAAATTTGGTAAAATAAAAAAAAAGTATGTGCGCAATTTTAAAATAAGTTTTGACGCAGCAAAAATAAAATAATAAAAAAAAAACAAAAGATAGAAAATAAAAAGAAAACACAAAAACAAGGAGTTCTTGTAAAATAAAATAAAACTAAGTATTTTTAAGGGTACTATTAAGATAGAAAAGTGTATATAAATCTCTTAACGAAACTTATTTGACAGGTCTAAAAAGACTGAAAGTAAGACTATCCTTTTCACAACGTTCTCTTTAGGATAGCTCTACATTTAGATCGAACACTATATAATTTTTGATGAAACTACAGTTTTATTAAGCGTAATAAATATACGAATTAGTTAGTTTAATGATACTATCAGTATTAAATCGTAAAATTTAAAAATGAAAAAAAGTAGGTTATTATTAAAATAGTAACAAAATTACTAAATAGCCTCGTAATAAAGATTTTAAAATATGGAAATGAATTATTTTGTCTGCCAGCACTTATTTCCCGAGATTGTCATCCCGATAGCTTTCATCGAGGGCATTTTATCAACGACTGAGCGTTGTTACAGCACGCAGTAAAAAGTTCTAATCTCACAATCGAGTTTGAAAGCTTTGACGACCTCCCAGGCGCAGTTTTTTTTTGTAAGTCGGAGGGATCAATTTCCGGCAGGGGCAATTTAGGAATTTATAATTTTTGAATTTTCTCTGGTCTAGTCTGGTCGGAGGATTCGGTCGAGGCTAATTGACGCTCTACCATGGAATGCGTCGTTAGAAGTCCAAAGCCTCAAAACAATGCGTATAGGTTTTATAAGCTCTTGTCAATATAATTTGAGTCGTTATGGAGGAATGCTTGAAATTTGACATAAATGATTTATGACTATGAAACGAATAAATTCCTTAGTAATGTACCTTTTACGTGTTAGTGTTTTGCTAATTGAAAACTCATTCATATTCTCTACTGAGGATCCGACTATTTCAGGCTCCTCAAAAGATAAGGTACAGAAAAAACACAATACATGTATATTTTTCGTATCTTAATCTCTGGTAGAGTGGAATAGCCAATCACATCAAGTGGCAGTAGTGGGTCGTGCCATGAAGAATAACATGATTATTATTTCACTCGACGCGCGTTTTACAGCTTTGCTTTAAAATGCGTTCTATAAGCATGTCTAGGTTTTATTATATAGCTGTTGTCACATCTTGTGTCTCGGTTGGACCGAAGTTAAACCATACAGGTCCACATTCAGGCTACGAAATAATCGGGAAGTTGTAACTACTACTAACAGATTGCGAGCTTGTTAGTTTAAGGCTACTTACCAGATCTCGTAAATTTAAAGACCTCAGTAAATGTTTTATTTTTGATTTAAAATAATATTTTGAGGTAAAATCCTGGAGGATCGGCAATTACTTAAAAATCAAATAAGACGGGTTATTGACTGCACCAGGGTTCTAAGTTCTTAAATACTTTAGCAAACAATTAATTTGGTAATTCTGAGGACCAATGGTGCGAGGATATTTGACACAATATCTGAGGGATTTCGAATAACATCTAATAAAGTCTGCAATACTTATGATGTTCAAATATCTTAAATATCAATAAAATAATTTAAAGAAGTATAAAATACAAAAAAGTAGACATTACACCTAGACAGACGTCCACCATATTAATCTAATAAGATCCCATATCATAATATACATCCCATATAATGCGTCATTGACAATATTATCAATATTATGAGACATTCTAAAATGGATAAAACACAAAAAAAAAACAAAAACATTGATAAAAATAAATAAGTTAATCGATATCTCTAGATCTCATTATGGGTTAGGAAACATTTGCCGATTAGTTTACTATTTTAATTATCTTATTTGTTAATTTGTTTAACGTGCTATGTATTCCATATTACATATTATTAATGAAATCATAAAATAAAGAAAAAAAAAGAGAAAATCGAAAATCCAAAAAAAGACCCTAGTACATATTTAATTTAGGTAAGCATTTTAGTAAATATAAATATAATTAATTAATGCGTAATCAATAATAATGGTTATAAAAAAATTGTAAAAAAATAACAAAATAAAAAAATAAATAAAAAAAAAACTTAAGTTAGGTATCCTATAATTAATATCACAACCCTAGATTAAAATTATATTATGAAATCATAAAATAAAGAAAAAAAAAAAGGAAAAATCAAAATCCAAAAAAAGTTTCTAGTTCATATTTAATTTAGGTAAGCATTTTAGTAATTAATATAAATACAATTAAGTAATGCGCTATCAATAATAATGGTTATAAAAAAATTGTAAAAAAATAACAAAAAAAAAACATTTAGGTATCCTATTATTAAAATCACCACCCTAGATTAAAATTTTATTATAAGTGCTCTAGTTATAGGTCTTCATTTTGTCATATAATTGTAATAATTGATCAACCGTCATTATTTTCATAATTATTTATAAATATTACACGATTGGCGGTTCGATTCCCGGCAACAGGGTCATTTTGGGAATTAATAATTTCTAATTTTTTTTCTCGTGTGGTCTAGTGGGAAGCTTCGGTTTTGGCTAGTTGTGGCAACGACTGTGTTAACGAGAAAGACGCGCCGCTAAAATAAATTTTTAGCCGATTTGTGATATGGGTTTTATATAACTGCTAAACTTACAAACAGGTTAGCCCGCTACCATCTTAGATTGCATCATTACTTACCACCAGGTGAGATTGGCTAACTGGAAGGGCTACTTGTAGTGAAATAAAAAAACCATTACTAACTAAAATTGAAAAAGATTTCATCCTTAAAGTTGTCATATTAAACTGCAGTATCTCATATTGTTCAAGAATGCTAGCATCATTGCCCCTTTGAATATCCAAAGTAATTAATATTTGGCTTAGGTAGTTGCCACTCCATGGTTCCTCAATACTATTCAACTCAATAAAATAAGAAATAAAAAAATTAGACCAAAATATTATTAGAAAAATAAATTCTTATTTGACATGCTATTTGACGGTTTCTGTTATATTTCTATTATTTAAGTATTCTCCAGTCATCTGGGAAATACTTAAAATACCAAAAGCAATTTATTTAAAACTATGTTTATTGTTGAATAACGCAAGATATCTATTAGTTTAGAAATTGAATAGGTTCCTATCCAACCAGAAACATTAAAAGAAGCGGACGGACTTCTAACAAATTGTCCATGAATTGAATCGCTCATTAATACAACGATACGATCGTAGCCAACGTATGGTAGAAAAACCGCTAAGAAGATAGTCAAGAGTAACAAGACTCTTCTCTTATCTATGGAACATGATGATCATGAGACAAAATGCATATCTAATTGTTTTACCCATTTTTTCACGGAACACATCAAAATATATTATTTATTTCTCAAATTGTTCTATAGTACTTACATATTTAACAATTAACATCAAACATCGAACATCAAACTGGCAATACGAATAATTATTGGAGTGGAGCAATGGAGCAATTTAGCAAAAATAAGAAGTGAGCTCAGGTGAAACCTTTGATTTTGGTTTTATGAAATAAATGGAGAATAAATTACTCATTTTGTCCGATGACTATAGCAATGAACACAATATTTGGAAAAAAAAAAAATTCACACACTACCCACATTTCATGCAATTATAGCCTTTTAATATATAAACAAAATTATATCCGTAATCATTGATTTAATATATTACCTAGTAAGGCACCTACGTTATTTGGGTCATTTATTAATCACGGGGAATCTGAATTATGTTACAGTTATACAACACAAACAACTATTTTTTTGTTTATCACTAAGTTTTTACTAAGCTAACCGCACAATTTAAAAATATTTCTATAAAAAATTCAAGATCATGTAATAGATAACTTCATTACTACTTAACATGGGTTTTTTTTATTAAATAATCCATGTTAAGTAGTCATGGATCCTCGGGGTAGCCTAAATCCCTAGAGGACGCGTCCCCAGGTGGCGGATAGGAGGATGCTCGATGGAGAGTCAAACCTCCATAGGGTAGGAGGGAAATAAAATACCTCCCGCGGACCAAAAGGCCGGAGATGGATACTCCGTTATCAAACCCCGCACGCAGGCTTCTTCAACATTTATAGGCTGCGTGCGTGCTGGGTGCTCAGGATGGAGTGCTCAGAAGGGACGGCAGCGGATGAGCCCCTAGCGGGCCAACGGTGCCCGAGTCTCGAAGTGAGTTACATCTTTGGCGTTAGGTGGCAACCGGCTGTGCAACAAAAGCTTTAACATGATGATCTTGAAAAAACAATAAGTACGTAAAGAACTAAACCATTACTAGCTCGTGCCTCCTAAGCGACATCGGGTATCCCCCAAAGGCGACAGCAGAGCTAATCAGTAAAGCACCGTAACAATGATCGAATCACGTGTTATTAGCTGGAACATTGGCACGAAGACATTACACAGTGCTTAATTAGGAACAACGTCGTATCGACATCTGCTATGTGCTAAAAACAAAATAGAAAGAGGGAAAGGGATTTAAATAATAGTACTTGAAGTGGAAAAGATGCTGTTTTAACCAAAAAGTTATAAAAATAAATAGAGCCAGTGTTTCTTGCAGCTTCACAGACATCTAGCCTCGGATAACCTTTTTTTGTATCTACGCGCCACTAATCGTATGACCTGAAACAGATAAACAAGTTTTCTAGGAAAAATTGAAGATCCCAAATGGTGGAATAACAACGCCAAAGCGCAGCGGCTTTGCCGTTGTTATTCCATATCTGTCTCTCAGATGTCTTTCGGATAACTGTATCCGAAAGACAGACAAAGACAAGGAGAAACACCTCAACGGCTAACATCACAGAAAGGATTGTTTATCCTACGCATTGAAATGTGATACTCCATCTTTCCATGACACGGCTACTGCCCTCAGGATTGACTCCTAATGAGTGATCTCCTCAACGGCTAAGAGAGCAGGCACGTACTTTTGTACACGCTTTGTGATAGTCCATTGCAGTCCGCTGTATAACTGCTCCACTGAGGGTTGGCTCCCGATGAGGAGAAACTCCAAATGAGATACTATGTGATACTATAACTTTGACATAGCTGCTTCTCTTAGGTTTGGCTCCCTTTGCTAACTCCTTAACTTCTAAGAGTGCAGACAAGTTTTTTGTGCACGCATTCAATTCTGAGAGTCCATCTCAGTCCGTTGCATAACTGCTTTACTGAGGGTTGGCTTTCGATGAGACAAACTCCTCAACAACTTACAGCTCCGTCGGGATTTTCCAACTTACGCATTTAATGTAAAACTCTATTCTATGCCAGGCCGCATAACTCAGAGCTGGCTCTCCTATTAATGTCACAATGGAGTGAACGGTCCGTAGAACTAGGCTGTTGGAAAAGTCCGACAATCATACAATTTTATTCTAAATAACAACGATTCTTTCTGGACGGCCATATAAATATAATACCCTCAGACTTAAATTGACTGCAGGTCTTGTATTTCTTTGATTTTAAATCTTTACAGTTTTTGGTCGGTTTAAATAAAAATAACCTGAAGTTAACTTAGCTGAGTGAGCCTCAGTAGTCGAGTAGTCGACCGCATCGTTGCCGTGTGGTGACGGCGGATCAGAATACAATTTTCACCACCCCAACTCTTCCCACGGGTGTCGTACGAGGCGACTAAGGGAATATAACGGGAAGCGAGCAGCAGCTTCCTCAATCCTACTACTGTTATCTATTGCGATGCTTACCCTTCCGCTTAGAGTGGTGATTATGGGCAAACCCTCCTGACGGGAGGTCTCTAATCCAGCAGTGGAATTATATAGGCTATTGAGGATCTGGTATCCAGAAGTCGTCCTCTACTGAAATAGCCTGACGGCTAAACACTTAAGGGTAAAAATTAATAGCGCTCGGAGCCAACTGGGTGGTAACTGGATTTTATCTTGCCGTATGTTGCAATTTACGTCCAAATAGTTAGTGAGAGTGAGCTTACAACGGTAAAATATTAAATCAATAGTTATTGAACTGTCAACTTTTTAATTCTTGACAAGAAAATGTTCATATTATTTCTTTAGTTTTGCACATAAATATTTAAATACGATATAGCAAAATATAATTTACACACACAATCAATACAACACATATCATATTAAACAGGCAGTATCTTATATTATAAATGCAAATGCGAATTTCTTTGGTAATTTTTTTACGCTTTTACGCCTTAACTCAACAGGCCATCTTGAAACTATATAAATCTTACTGCATCCAGGAGATGGATATCGAATTATTATTACAGACTTCTAATAACCTACATATATAACATATATAATTTCTAATATAGAAAGTAAAGTTATATGTTAAATAAAACAAAGAAGAAAAGCTTAATTGCACGTATAACATACAGGAAAAGAAACAGATAGTGCCAAGATTGTTGATACATAAATACCAAAATGTAAAGATACAAATACATATATAATTTAAATAAATTTACGTAATATATAAATTCTACATAATTTATATAACGATATAACCAACATAGTATATATATATGTAGATTTTAACACACAATTTAAAAGAAAGAATATAATGAATCTACATCAAATTCCATCACTCAGAGAGAGGTAGTAGTCCTTCAGACGACTCTTACATATCGGAAGGGAACTACTTCCACGGCTTTCAGCAGGCAGATTGTTCCAGAGCGTAATTGCCTTAAAGGTGATATAATTACTGAAGAACTTCGTACAAATTAACATGTGTATCGCTAACCTAGCATGCTTGTATTCCCCAGTCCCCCGGTCCCAATCAGGCCTCAGCACGGCTAACTAGGTAGGAGACAAAAATTATATCCCTCGATTATATCAACAGGCAAGGGAAAAAATTAACATATCCACCAGCCAAAGCATGGCAACGTGGACTAGGAGAAGTTTTAACCAGTTTTTTATTACACGTACACTATAATGTGGAAGAAAATAATTTTGAATCCTTTCCCCGGGGAGAAAAAGTTGCCTGTCCATACTAGGGTTTTGACATTGTGATGGGGACCGGAGGAATGGGAGTTGTGGACCTGGACTGATGATTTCGTTCGAATAACAGCTGTGCGTTTGCTTGTATATCGGCCATACTTTTTTAACATACTAGTACAATAATAATTATTATATTATGCTTCGTACAATATAACGAAAGATTATCTTCGAGAATTAAGGTCACACAGTTACAGTGTTTTATTGGCCATACTGTCACTTATTCCGTTCCGCGTATTCCGTTAAGGAATGTTAACACACTTTAGATTGTCCTTTAACGTATCACTTATTACTTTTCATGATCATTCAATCATTTCATCTGCATGGGTAACGCTATTTTTTTCCGAATGACGTATGTTAAAAATGCAGAGTAGAATGTTGCTAGCCATTCTTATACCGAGGGTGTCGTAAGAGGCGGCTAGCGGGAAAGATCAGAGAACCATTAATGAAATTTAGAAATGTCCAGCCATAATATAATAATTACTTAATTTATTTTTTGTTTTAATAATAGTAATCCAATAACATCGAAAAGAACAAGTATGTGCTTATATCCGCAAGCAGATGTGTAATAAATGTAAATAAATAACCATTTATAAGGAAATGACATTACTTAATTAATGGTTATTTACTAATTAAGTATCAATTACTTAATAAATAATCATTAAGAATTCGCTTCTCGTAAGTTTTTTTTGAACTAATATTGATAACATTATTTTTTTCCAATTTATCACAGTAGTTACTAATTTATGTAGGTATATGTTTAAGCAAGGCATGTAATTATGCTCTCTTAATGAGCCTTTGATTTAGACTATGGAAAACGAATAGCTATAACACAAGCTATCCGGCAGTTTCCACTGCTAAATCTAGGTTTTGCTGCTTAAAGGACAATGAGTCCTTTAAGCAGCAAAAATAATCACACTTAGTGTATATATTAAAATATAGAATAATAAGAAAAGACTTAAAACAAAAGTTATGATATACAATAAGATACAATAACATACTGTAAATTAATCCAAAAGTTTGAAAAACTAGAAAAAAAATATATAAAACTATAAAACGACAAAAAAGAAAAAAGTTTTAAATAAAAATAAGTTAAATATAGGTTTAATGCATTTGTTTTTATATGAAAATACAAAAAAATATTAAAAAAATGCTTAGAAAGTAGACTAAAGTATCGCATCGAATACTTAGATCTTAGATTAGATAGATATATTATAATAAATGAAGGAATAAGTTTAAAAGGTAGTAGCTTTAAAGTGTAATATATAAATAATACGTACGAAGTATAGTCATTAATAGAATAGTTTAAAATAAATAATATGCTAATCAGTTGAAAATGTAAATTAAAAAAACTAAATAAAAAAAACAAAATGAAAAAGAAAAAAAAAACAATAATCAAGTTTTAACTAATAGTCAAGTATTAAAACTTGAATGTTAGTTAAAACATTAACATACATTTAATGCAAGTAGATTTTATATTAAAATACAAAAAAATAAAAAAAAATGCCTAGAAGTTAGTTAGACTAAGGTATAAACAGCCAGATTATAACAATTATAATATATTATATAAATAAGTTTGGAAGGCAGTCGCTTTAAAATTAAATATATAAATAATACTTATGTTGTATAGTCTTTAATATAATAATTTTAAATGAATAATATGCTAGAATAGGACACTTTAAATAAGTCCAAAAGTTTCAATAAGTAGATGAAAAAAAAACTGAAAAAATACAATATAAAAAAAGAAAAAAAAACAATAATTAAGTTTTAATTAATATTCAAGTATGAGAACTTGAATATTAGTTAAAACATTAACTTACATTTAAGGCATTTTAAACTAGGTTTAATATAAAAATACAAAAAAAAATATATATATCAAAAAATTGCCCAGAAGTTAGACTAAGGTATATACAGTTGCATCATAAACATTATAATATCTTACATGAATAAGTTTAGAAGGTAGTAACTTTAAAATTAAATGTATAAACAATACTTATGGTTAAAAAAGACATGATAGATTAAGTAATTATTAATGGTTCCGTGCATAATATGAGAACTGAAATCAGGGATTAAGTAGATGTTTCTGAGTCTCCTAGACACCAAATAACAGCATGAAATCATCCATTTAATTTGTGTCTTTTCTAAGTGGGCATTAAATAAAATTGCAAAGCAATTCTTTAGCGGGCCGATGCTATTACTGGCTCCCTCTCTCTGGACCTTAAAGCTCCGATATCCCTCATGAACTCAGCATAGGTTCCTATTTAGGTACGCTGATTCAGTATCGATGCGTACGTAGGTCGGGGAGCGTTGAAATAGCATTGTTCGCGATACACAGCTACTTAAAAACTATTATGTCACGTTACGTTATAATTAAAATGTTCATTTTACCAATATAATGTTTATTAAACTGTAAAGATGAAAACAATGCTGAAAGGAATAAACGGAATTGCTATCAAGGATGCACCTCGATGAAAGTTTCATGTCCGAAAGTCCCAATTAGACCAGAACCGCTATAAAAATCTTATGGAAAGAGTTATCAACTCAACCAGGGATCTAAATGCCGGCAGACATATTTCTTGGGACAACAATAAGTTTCAAGTTTGAATAAAATGATAAAACAATAAAAAAATACCAAAACATGTTTCCAAAATAAAATAATTAAAACAAATAGTAAATCAAAAGTACTAATAAAATATGAACACTTCTCTTATGAGTCTTAATTTCATAATGTTTTCTATGAAAATATAGATACATTTAGACATGTCAATTTAGTTCAATTTGGAGATTTATGTTCAAAGTATATCTAATAATTAAGTAGATTCTAAAAATTATTTAGTCATGATTACTTAAAAATAAATTAGTACTAATATAGTTTTAGTTTTGTTTAAGTTTTTTTTGTTTTTTTTATTGGCATTTAGCCAAAAAATATTTAAAAATACAAAAAATATATAATATAAAAAATATATTACGACAATGCACACATCGCCATCTAGCCCCAAAGTAAGTATAGCTTGTTTTATGGGTACTAAGATGACTAATGAATAATTATATGAATAATATACAAAAACATTGTCCAGTTGTGGAAATCGAACCCACGGCCTTGGCTCAGAAAGCAGGGTCGCTGCCCACTGCGCCAATCAAAAAAAAACAAATATTAGGAATTTCTTTCAAGTTATTATAGTTCAAAATATAATTATTCTAACATATTTATTATAATGCTATATTAAAGAAGGAAAAAAAACCGAAAAATAAAAAAAGCCCAAAAAAATGATAAAACTTGTAAAAAATAAAAAAAATACAAAATTTGGTAAAATAAAAAAAAAAGTATGTGCGCAATTTTAAAATAAGTTTTGACGCAGCAAAAATAAAATAATAAAAAAAAAACAAAAGAGAAAATAAAAAAAAACACAAAAACCGTAAAACAAAAACAAGGAGTTCTTGTAAAATAAAATAAAACTAAGTATTTTTAAGGGTACTATTAAGATAAAAAAGTGTACATAAATCTCTTAACGAAACTTATTTGACAGGTCTAAAAAGGCTGAAAGTAAGACTATCCTTTTCACAACGTTCTCTTTAGGATAGCTCTACATTTAGATCGAACACTATATAATTTTTGATGAAACTACAGTTTTATTAAGCGTAATAAATATACGAATTAGTTAGTTTAATGTTACTATCAGTATTAAATCGTAAAATTTCAAAATGAAAAAAAGTAGGTTATTATTAAAATAGTAACAAAATTACTAAATAGCCTCGTTATAAAGATTTTAAAATATGGAAATGAATTATTTTGTCTGCCAGCACTTATTTCCCGAGATTGTCATCCCGATAGCTTTCATCGAGGGCATTTTATCAACGACTGAGCGTTGTTACAGCACGCAGTAAAAAGTTCTAATCTCACAATCGAGTTTAAAAGCTTTGACGACCTCCCAGGCGCAATTTAGGAATTTATAATTTTTGAATTTTCTCTGGTCTAGTCTGGTCGGAGGATTCGGTCGAGGCTAATTGACGCTCTACCATGGAATGCGTCGTTAGAAGTCCAAAGCCTCAAAACAATGCGTATAGGTTTTATAAGCTCTTGTCAATATAATTTGAGTCGTTATGGAGGAATGCTTGAAATTTGACATAAATGATTTATGACTATGAAACGAATAAATTCCTTAGTAATGTACCTTTTACGTGTTAGTGTTTTGCTAATTGAAAACTCATTCATATTCTCTACTGAGGATCCGACTATTTCAGGCTCCTCAAAAGATAAGGTACAGAAAAAACACAATACATGTATATTTTTCGTATCTTAATCTCTGGTAGAGTGGAATAGCCAATCACATCAAGGGGCAGTAGTGGGTCGTGCCATGAAGAATAACATGATAATTATTTCACTCGACGCGCGTTTTACAGCTTTGCTTTAAAATGCGTTCTATAAGCATGTCCAGGTTTTATTATATAGCTGTTGTCACATCTTGTGACTTGGTTGGACTGAAGTTAAACCATACAGGTCCACATTCAGGCTACGAAATAATCGGGAAGTTGTAACTACTACTAACAGTAAGCTTATAATATTACGACTGCAGAAACTGTACACATTCGAGTATCACAACACTGTAACGCCAAAGTAGAATACAAACTTAAGTAATAAATTTGGGAACTAAAAACCAATGATACTATTGCGAGCTTGTTAGTTTAAGGCTACTTACTAGATCTCGTAAATTTAAAGACCTCAGTAAATGTTTTATTTTTGATCTAAAATAATATTTTGAGGTAAAATCCTGAAGGATCGGCAATTACTTAAAAATCTAATAAGACGGGTTATTGACTGCACCAGGGTTCTAAGTTCTTAAATACTTCAGCAAACAATTAATTTGGTAATTCTGAGGACCAATGGTGCGAGGATATTTGACACAATATCTGTGGGATTTCGAATAACATCTAATAAAGTCTGCAATACTTTAAATAATATTAATATCAATAAAATGATTTAAAGAAGTATAAAATACAAAAAAATAGACATTACACCTAGACAGACGTCCACCATAATAATATAATAAGATCCCATATCGTACTACATTATTATTATAGTGCGTCATTGACAATATTATCAATACTATAAGACATTCTAAAATGGATAAAATACAAAATTAAAAAAAAACAAAAAATTACAAAAAACTTTGTTAAAATAAATAAGTTAATTGATATCTCTAGCTCTTATTATGTGTTAGGTTAGTTTCAAATGTTTCCTAAAACATTTGCCGATTAGTTTAATATTTTAATAATGTTCTTTGTTAATTTGTTTAACGTGTATTCCATATTACATATTATTAATGAAATCATAAAATAAAGAAAAAAAAGAGAAAATCGAAAATCCAAAAAAATATCCTAGTACATATTAAATTTAGGTAAGCATTTAAGTAAATATAAATATAATTAATTAATGCGTAATCAATAATAATGGTTATAAAAAAATTGTAAAAAAATAAAAAAATAATAAAAAAAAAACTTCATTTAGGTATCCTATAATAAATATCACAACCCTAGATTAAAATTATATTATGAAATCATAAAATAAAGAAAAAAAAGAGAAAATCGAAAATCCAAAAAAAGACCCTAGTACATATTTAATTTAGGTAAGCATTTTAGTAAATATAAATATAATTAATTAATGCGTAATCAATAATAATGGTTATAAAAAAATTGTAAAAAAATAAAAAAATAATAAAAAAAAAACTTCATTTAGGTATCCTATAATAAATATCACAACCCTAGATTAAAATTATATTATGAAATCATAAAATAAAGAAAAAAAAAAAAAAAAAAGGAAAAATCATAAATCCAAAAAAAGTTTCTAGTTCATATTTAATTTAGGTAAGCATTTTAGTAAATATAAATACAATTAAGTAATGCGTTATCAATAATAATGGTTATAAAAAAATTGTAAAAAAATAACAAAATATAAAAAAAACATTTAGGTATCCTATTATTAATATCACCACCCTAGATTAAAATTTTATTATAAGTGCTCTAGTTATAGGTCTTTATTTTGTCATATAATTGTAATAATTGATCAACCGTCATTATTTTCATAATTATTTATAAATATTACACGATTGGCGGTTCGATTCCCGGCAACAGGGTCATTTTGGGAATTAATAATTTCTGATTTTTATTCTCGTCTGGTCTGGTGGAAAGCTTCGGTTTGGGCTAGTTGCCACTAAACGAGAAAGACGCGCCGCTTTAAGAAATTTTTAGCCGATTTGGGATATGGGTTTTATATAACTGCTAAACTCACAAACAGTTTAGCCAGCTATCATCTTAGATTGCATTATTACTTACCACCAGGTGAGATTGGCTAACTGGAAGGGCTACTTGTAGTGAAATAAAAAAACCAATACTTACTAAAATTAAAAAAATTTCATCCTTAACGTTGTTATATTCCACTGTAGTGTCTCATATTGTTCAAGAAATCTAGCATCATTGCCCCTTTGAATATCCAAACTAATTAATATTTGGCTTAGGTAGTTGCCACTCCATGGTTCCTCAATACTATTCAACTCAATAAAATAAGAAATAAAAAATTTGACCAAAATATTATTAGAAAAATAAATTCTTATTTGACATGCTATTTGACGGTTTCTGTTATATTTCTATTATTTAAGTATTCTCCAGTCATCTGGGAAATACTTAAAATACCAAAAGCAATTTATTTAAAACTATGTTTGTTGTTGAATAACGCAAGATATCTATTAGTTTAGAAATTGAATAGTTTCCTATCCAACCAGAAACATTAAAAGAAGCGAACGGACTTCTAACAAATTGTCCATGAATTGAATCGCTGATTAATACAACGATACGATCGTAGACAACATATGGTAGAAAAACCGCTAAGAAGGTAGTCAAGAGTAACAAGACTCTTCTCCTATCTATGGAACATGATGGTCATGAGACAAAATGCATATCTAATTGTTTTACCCATTTTTTCACGGAACACATCAAAATATATTATTTATTTCTCAAATTGTTCTATAGTACTTACATATTTAACAATTAACATCAAACATCGAACATCAAACTGGCAATACGAATAATTATTGGAATGGAGCAATGGAGCAATTTTGCAAAAATAAGAAGTGAGTCAGGTGAAACCTTTGATTTTGGTTTTATGAAATAAATGGAGAATAAATTACTCATTTTGTCCGATGACTAAAGCAATGAACACTATATTTGGAAAAAAAAAAATTTCACACACTACCCACATTTCATGCAATTATAGCCTTTTAATATATAAACAAAATGAAATCCGTAATCATTGATTTAATATATTACCTAGTAAGGCACCTACGTTATTTGGGTCATTTATTGACCACGGGGAATCTGTATTATGTTACATTTATACAAAACAAACAACAATTTTTTTGTTTATCACTAAGTTTTTACTAAGCTAACCGCACAATTTAAAAATATTTCTATAAAAAATTCAAGATCATGTAATAGATAACTTCATGACTACTTAACATGGGTTTTTTATTAAATAATCCATGTTAAGTAGTCATGGATCCTCGGGGTAGCCTAAATCCCTAGAGGACGCGTCCCCAGGTGGCGGATAGGAGGATGCTCGATGGAGAGTCAAACCTCCATAGGGTAGGAGGGAAATAAAATACCTCCCGCGGACCAAAAGGCCGGAGATGGATACTCCGTTATCAAACCCCGCACGCAGGCTTCTTCAACATTTATAGGCTGCGTGCGTGCTGGGTGCTCAGGATGGAGTGCTCAGAAGGGACGGCAGCGGATGAGCCCCTAGTGGGCCAACGGTGCCCGAGTCTCGAAGTGAGTTACATCCTTGGCGTTAGGTGGCAACCGGCTGTGCAACAAAAGCCAACAAAAGCTTGATGATCTTGAAAAAACAATAAGTACGTAAAGAACTAAAGAATTACTAGCTCGTGCCTCCTAAGCGACATCGGGTATCCCCCAAAGGCGACAGCAGAGCTAATTAGTAAAGCACCGTAACAATGATCGAATCACGTGTTATTAGCTGGAAGATTGGTACGAAGACATTACGCAGTGCTTAATTAAGAATAACGTCGTATCGACATCTGCTATGTGCTAAAAACAAAATAGAAAGAGGGAAAGGAATTTAAATAATAGTTCTTGAAGTGGAAAAGATGCTGTTTTAACCAAAAAGTTATAAAAATGAATAGAGCCAGTGTTTCTTGCAGCTTCACAGACATCTAGCCTCGGATAACCTTTTTTTGTATCTACGCGCCACTAATCGTATGACCTGAAACAGATAAACAAGTTTTCTAGGAAAAATTGAAGATCCCAAATGGTGGAATAACAACGCCAAAGCCGCTGGGCTTTGGCGTTGTTATTCCACATATCTGTCTCTCGGATGTCTTTCGGATAACTGTATCCGAAAGACAAAAATAGACAAGGAGAAACACCTCAACGGCTAACATCATAGAAAGGATTGTTTATCCTACGCATTGAAATGTGATACTCCATCTTTCCATGACACGGCTACTGCGCTCAGGATTGACTCCTAATGAGTGATCGCCTCAACGGCTAAGAGAGCAGGCACGTAATTTTGTACACGCTTTGTGATAGTCCATTAAAGTCCGCTGTATAACTGCTCCACTGAGGGTTGGCTCCCGATGAGGAGAAACTCCTCAAATTCAAACTTCAAATGAGATACTATGTGATACTATAACTTTGACATAGCTGTTTCTCTTAGGTTTGGCTCCCGGTGCTAACTCCTGAACTTCTAAGAGTGCAGACAAGTTTTTTGTGCACGCATTCAATTCTGAGAGTCCATCTCAGTCCGTTGTATACTGCTTTACTGAGGGTTGGCTTTCGATGAGACAAACTCCTCAACAACTTACAGCTCCGTCGGGATTTTCCAACTTACGCATTTAAATGTAAAACTCTATTCTATGCCAGGCCGCATAACTCAGAGCTGGCTCTCCTATTAATGTCACAATGGAGTGAACGGTCCGTAGAACTAGGCTGTTGGAAAAGTCCGACAATCATACAATTTTATTCTAAATAACAACGATTCTTTCTGGACGGCCATATAAATATAATACCCTCAGACTTAAATTGACTGCAGGTCTTGTATTTCTTTGATTTTAAATCTTTACAGTTTTTGGTCGGTTTAAATAAAAATAACCTGAAGTTAACTTAGCTGAGTGAGCCTCAGTAGTCGAGTAGTCGACCGCATCGTTGCCGTGTGGTGACGGCAGATCAGAATACAATTGTCACCACCCCAACTCTTCCCACGGGTGTCGTACGAGGCGACTAAGGGAATATAACGGGAAGCGAGCAGCAGCTTCTTCAATCCTACTACTGTTATCTATTGCAATGCTTAGCCTTCCGCTTAGAGTGGTGATTATGGGCAAACCCTCCTGTCGGGAGGTCTCTAATCCAGCAGTGGAATTATATAGGCGATTGAGGATCTGGTATCCAGAAGTCGTCCTCACTAAAATAGTCTGACGGCTAGACACTTAAGGGTAAAAATGAATAGCGCTCGGAGCCACCTGGGTGATAACTGGATTTTATCTTGTCGTATGTTGCAATTTACATCCAAATGGTTATTGAGAGTGAGCTTACAACGGTAAAATATTAAATCAATGGTTATTGAACTGTCAACTTTTTAATTCTTGACAAGAAAATGTTCATATTATTTCTTCAGTTTTGCACATAAATATTTACATACGATATAGCAAAATGTTAATTACACACACAATCAATACAACACATATCATATTAAACAGGCAGTATCTTATATTATAAATGCAAATGCGAATTTCTTTGGTAATTTTTTTACGCTTTTACGCCTTAACTCAACAGGCCATCTTGAAACTATATAAATCTTACTGCATCCAGGAGATGGATATAGAATTATTATTACTGACTTCTAGTAACCTACACATATAACATATATAATTTCTAATATAGAAAGTAAAGTTATATGTAAAATAAAACAAAGAAGAAACGCTTAATTGCACGTATAACATACAGGAAAAGAAACAGTAAGGAGTATACAGTACACAATTTAGACATGCTAAGGCGGCCTTATTGCTGCAAGCAATCTCTTACAGGCAACCTTTGTAGGTAGGACTAACAGCAAGAGAACGGGATAGTGCCAAGATTGTTGATACATAAATACCAAAATGTAAAGATACAAATACATATATAATTTAAATAAATTTACGTAATATATAAATTCTACATAATTTATATAACGATATAACCAACATAATATATATATGTAGATTTTAACACACAATTTAAAAGAAAGAATATAATGAATCTACATCAAATTCCATCACTCAGAGAGAGGTAGTAGTCCTTCAGACGACTCTTACATATCGGAAGGGAACTACTTCCACGGATTTCATCAGGCAGATTGTTCCAGAGCATAATTGCCTTAAAGGTGAAATAATTACTGAAGAACTTCGTACAAATTAACATGTGTATCGCTAACCTAGCATGCTTGTATTCCCCAGTCCCCCGGTCCCAATCAGGCCTCAGCACGGCTAACTAGGTAGGAGACAAAAATTATATCCCTCGATTATATCAACAGGCAAGGGAAAAAATTAACATATCCACCAACCAAAGCATGGCAACGTGGACTAGGAGAAGTTTTAACCAGTTTTTTTTATTATAATGTGGAAGAAATTAATTTTTAATCCTTTCCCCGGGGAGAAAAAGTTCCATGTCCTTGCCAGGGTTTTGACATTGTGATGGGGACCGGAGGAATGGGAGTTGTGGACCTGGACTGATGATTTCGTTCGAATAACAGCTGTGCGTTTGCTTGTTTATCGGCCATACTTTTTTAACATACTAGTACAATAATAATTATTATATTATTATGCTTCGTACAATATAACGAAAGATTATCTTCGAGAATTAAGGTCACACAGTTACAGTGTTTTATTGGCCATACTGTCACTTATTCCGTTCCGCGTATTCCGTTAAGGAATGTTAACACACTTTAGATTGTCCTTTAACGTATCACTTATTACTTTTCATGATCATTCAATCGTTTCATCTGCATGGGTAACGCAATTTTTTTCCAAATGACGTATGTTAAAAATGCAGAGTAGAATGTTGCTAGCCATTCTTATACCGAGGGTGTCGTAAGAGGCGGCTAGCGGGAAAGATCAGAGAACCATTAATCAAATTTAGAAATGTCCAGCCATAATATAATAATTACTTAATTTATTTTTTGTTTTAATAATAGTAATCCAATAACATCGAAAAGAACAAGTATGTGCTTATATCCGCAAGCAGATGTGTAATAAATGTAAATAAATAACCATTTATAAGGAAATGACATTACTTAATTAATGGTTATTTACTAATAAAGTATCAATTACTTAATAAATAATCATTAAGCTTCAGCATTCGCTTCTCGTAAGTTTTTTTTAAACTAATGTTGATTACATTATTTTTTTTCCAATTTATTACAGTAGTTACTAATTTATGTAGGTATATGTTTAAGCAAGGCATGTAATTATGCTCTCTTAACGAGCCTTTGATTTAGATTATGGAAAACGAATAGCTATAACACAAGCTATCCGGCGGTTTCCACTGCTAAATCTAGGTTTTGCTGCTTTAAGGACAATGAGTCCTTTAAGCAGCAAAAGTAATCACACTTAATGTATATATTAAAATATAGAATAATAAGAAAAGACTTCAAACAAAAGTTATGATTTACAATAAGATACAATAACATACTGTAAATTAATCCCAAAGTTTGAAAAACTAGAAAAAAAAATATAAAATTACAAAAAGACAAAAAAAGAAAAAAGTTTTAAATAAAAATAAGTTAAATATAGGTTTAATGCATTCGTTTTTATATGAAAATACAAAAAAATATTTAAAAAAATGCTTAGAAAATAGACTAAAGTATCGCATCGTATACTTAGATCATAGATATATTATAATAAATGAAGAAATAAGTTTAAAAGGTAGTAGCTTTAAAGTGTAATATATAAATAATACGTACGAAGTATAGTCATTAATAGAATAGTTTAAAATAAATAATATGCTAATTAGTTGAAAAAGTAAATTAAAAAACTAAATAAAAAAAACAAAATGAAAAAAAAAAAAAAAAAAACAATAATCAAGTTTTAACTAATAGTCAAGTATTAAAACTTGAATATTAGTTAAAACATTAACATACATTTAATGCATTTTCAAGTAGATTTTATATAAAAATATAAATAAATGCCTAGAAGTTAGTAAGACTAAGGTATAAACAGCCAGATTATAACCATTATAATATATTATATAAATAAGTTTGGAAGGTAGTCGCTTTAAAATTAAATATATAAATAATACTTATGTTGTATAGTCTTTCATATAATAATTTTACATGAATAATATGCTAGAATGGGACACTTTAAATAAGTCCAAAAGTTTCAATAAGTAGATGAAAAAAAAACTGAAAAAATACAATATAAAAAAAAAAAACAATAATTAAGTTTTAATTAATATTCAAGTATATAATATTCAAGTATATACTTAACTTAACTTGAATATTAGTTAAAACATTAACTTACATTTAAGGCATTTTAAACTAGGTTTAATATAAAAATACAAAAAAAAATTGCCCAGAAGTTAGACTAAGGTATATACAGTTGCATCATAAACATTATAATATCTGACATGAATAAGTTTAGAAGGTAGTAACTTTAAAATTAAATGTATAAACAATACTTATGGTTAGAAAAGACATGATAGATTAAGTAATTATTAATGGTTCCTTGCATAATATTAGAACTGTAATCAGGGATTTAGTATGTTTCTGAGTCTCCTAGACACCAAATAACAGCATGAAATCATCCATTTATTTGTGTCTTTTCTAAGTGGGCATTAAATAAAATTGCAAAGCAATTCTTTAGCGGGCCGATGCTATTACTGGCTCCCTCTCTCTGGACCTTATAGCTCCGATATCCCTCATGAACTCAGCATAGGTTCCTATTTAGGTACGCTGATTCAGTATCGATGCGTACTTAGGTCGGGGAGCGTTGAAATAGCATACACGCGATACACAGCTACTTAAAAACTATTATGTCACGTTACGTTATAATTAAAATGTACATTTTACCAATATAATGTTTATTAAACTGTAAAGATGAAAACAATGCTGAAAGGAATTAACGGAATTGCTATCAAGGATGCACCTCGATGAAAGTTTCATGTCCGAAAGTCCCAATTTGACCAGAACCGCTTTAAAAATCTAATGGAAAGAGTTATCAACTCAACCAGGGATCTAAAAGCCGGCAGACATATTTCTTGGGAAAACAATAAGTTCCAAGTTTGAATAAAATGATAAAACAATAAAAAAATACCAAAACATGTTTCCAAAATAAAATAATTAAAACAAATAGTAAATCAAAAGTACTAATAAAATATGAACACTAGTCTTAATTTCATAATGTTTTCTATGAAAATATAGATACATTTAGACATGTCAATTTAGTTCAATTTGGAGATTTATGTTCAAAGTATATCTAATAATTAAGTAGATTCTAAAAACTATTTAGTCATGATTACTTGAACTAAAACTATATTAGTTCTAATTTATTTTATTTTTTGTTTTTTTTATTGGCATTTATCCAAAAAATATTTAAAAATACAAAAATATATAATATAATAAATATATTACGACAATGCACACATCGCCATCTAGCCCCAAAGTAAGCATAGCTTGTTTTATGGGTACTAAGATGACAAATGAATAATTATATGAATAATATACACAAACATTGTTTAGTTGTGGAAATCGAACCCACGGCCTTGGCTCAGAATGCAGGGTCGCTGCCCACTGCGCCAATCGGTCGTCAAAAAAAAAAAACAAATATTAGGACTTAAAGTTATTATAGTTCAAAATATAATTATTCTAACATATTTATTAAAATGCTATATTACTATATTAAATGAGGTAAAAAAACAGAAAAATAAAAAAAGCCCAAAAAAATGATAAAACTTGTAAAAAATAAAAAAAAATACAAAATTTGGTAAAATAAAAAAAAAGTATGTGCGCAATTTTAAAATAAGTTTTGACGCAGCAAAAATAAAATAATAAAAAAAAACAAAAGATAGAAAATAAAAAGAAAACACAAAAACAAGGAGTTCTTGTAAAATAAAATAAAACTAAGTATTTTTAAGGGTACTATTAAGATAGAAAAGTGTATATAAATCTCTTAACGAAACTTATTTGACAGGTCTAAAAAGACTGAAAGTAAGACTATCCTTTTCCCAACGTTCTCTTTAGTATAGCTCTACTTTTAGATCGAACACTATATAATTTTTGATGAAACTACAGTTTTATTCAGCATAATAAATATACAAATTAGTTAGTTTAATGTTACTATCAGTATTAAAACGTAAAATTTCAAAATGAAAAAAAGTAGGTTATTATTAAAATAGTAACAAAATTACTAAATAACCTCGTAATAAAGATTTTAAAATAAGGAAATGAATTATTTTGTCTGCCAGCACTTATTTCCCGAGATTTCCATCCCGATAGCTTTCATCGAGGGCATTTTATCAACGACTGAGCGTTGTTACAGCACGCAGTAAAAAGTTCTAATCTCACAATAGAGTTTAAAAGCTTTGACGACCTCCCAGGCGCAGTTTTTTTTTTTGTAAGTCGGAGGGATCAATTTCCGGCAGGGGCAATTTAGGAATTTATAATTTTTGAATTTTCTCTGGTCTAGTCTGGTCGGAGGATTCAGTCGAGGCTAATTGACGCTCTACCATGGAATGCGTCGTTAGAAGTCCAAAGCCTCATAACAATGCGTATAGGTTTTATAAGCTCTTGTCAATATAATTTGAATCCTTTTGGAGGAATGCATGAAATTTGACATAAATGATTTATGACTATGAAACGAATAAATTCCTTAGTAATTTACCTTTTACGTGTTATTGTTTTGATAATTGAAAACTCAATCATATTCTCTACTGAGGATCCGACTATTTCAGGCTCCTCAAAAGATAAGGTACAGAAAAAACACAATGCATGTATATTTTTCGTATCTTAATCTCTAGTAGAATGGAATAGCCAATCACATCAAGTGGCAGTAGTGGGTCGTGCCATGGACATGATTATTATTTCACTCGACGCGCGTTTTACAGCTTTGCTTTAAAATGCGTTCTATAAGCATGTCTAGGTTTTATTATATAGCTGTTGTCACATCTTGTGGCTCGGTTGGACCGAAGTTAAACCATACAGGTCCACATTCAGGCTACGAAATAATCGGGAAGTGGTAACTACCACTAACAGTAAGCTTATAATATTACGACTGCAGAAACTGCAGATACATTCGAGTATCACAACACTGTAACGCCAAAGTAGAATACAAACTTAAGTAATAAATTTGGGAACTAAAAACCAATCATACTATTGCGAGCTTGTTAGTTTAAGGCTACTTACCAGATCTCGTAAATTTAAAGACCTCAGTAAATGTTTTATTTTTGATTTAAAATAATATTTTGAGGTAAAATCCTGGAGGATCGGCAATTACTTAAAAATCAAATAAGACGGGTTATTGACTGCACCAGGGTTCTAAGTTCTTAAATACTTCAGCAAACAATTAATTTGGTAATTCTGAGGACCAATGGTGCGAGGATATTTGACACAATATCTGTGGGAATTCGAATAACATCTAATAAAGTCTGCAATACTTATGATGTTCAAATATCTTTAATATCAATAAAATGATTTAAAGAAGTATAAAATACAAAAAAATAGACATTACACCTAGACAGACGTCCACCATAATAATCTAATAAGATCCCATATCATACTACATTATTATTATAGTGCGTCATTGACAATATTATCAATATTATTAGACATTCTAAAATGGATAAAACACAAAAAAAAAAATAATTAAAAAAAAACTTTGATAAAATAAATAAGTTAATCGATATCTCTAGATCTCATTATGGGTTAGGAAACATTTGCCGATTAGTTTACTATTTTAATTATCTTATTTGTTAATTTGTTTAACGTATAGCACGTTAAACAAATTAACCAATTAATATTCCATATTATTAATGAAATCATAAAATAAAGAAAAAATCCAAAAAAAGACCCTAGTACATATTTAATTTAGGTAAGCATTTGAGTAAATATAAATATAATTAATTAATGCGTAATCAATCATAATGGTTATAAAAAAGTTGTAAAAAAATAACAAAAAAAAAAAAAAAACTTAGGTTAGGTATACTATAATTAATATCACAACCCTAGATTAAAATTATATTATGAAATCATATAATAAAGAAAAAAAAAAAAGGAAAAATCAAAATCCAAAAAAAAATTCTAGTTCATATTTAATTTAGGTAAGCATTTTAGTAAATATAAATACAATTAAGTAATGCGCTATCAATAATAATGGTTATAAAAAAATTGAAAAAAAATAACAAAATTAAAAAAAAAAAACATTTAGGTATCCTATTATTAATATCACCACCTTAGTTTTAAATTTTATTATAAGTGCTGTAGTTATAGGTCTTCATTTTGTCATATAATTGTAATAATTGATCAACCGTCATTATTTTCATAATTATTTATAAATATAACACGATTTTAGGTTCGATTCCCGGCAACAGGGTCATTTTGGAAATTAATAATTTCAGATTTTTTTTCTCGTGTGGTCTAGTGGGAAGCTTCGGTTTTGGCTAGTTGTAGCAACGACTGTGTTAACGAGAAAGACGCGCCGCTAAAATAAATTTTTAGCCAATTTGTGATATGGGTTTTATATAACTGCTAAACTTACAAACAGGTTAGCCCGCTATCATCTTAGATTGCATCATTACTTACCACCAGGTGAGATTGGCCAACTGGAAGGGCTACTTGTAGTGAAATAAAAAAACCAATACTTACTAAAATTAAAAAAGATTTCAATCTTAAAGTTGTTATTTCAACTGTAGTGTCTCATATTGTTCAAGCAATCTAGCATCATTGCCCCTTTGAATATCCAAACTAATTAATATTTGGCTTAGGTAGTTGCCACTCCATGGTTCCTCAATACTATTCAACTCAATAAAATAAGAAATAAAAAAATTAGACCAAAATATTATTAGAAAAATAAATTCTTATTTGACATGCTATTTGACGGTTTCTGTTATATTTCTATTATTTAAGTATTCTCAAGTCATCTGGGAAATACTTAATATACCAAAAGCAATTTATTTAAAACTATGTTTATTGTTGAATAACGTAAGATATCTATTAGTTTAAAATTGAGTAGGTTCCTATCCAACCAGAAACATTAAAAGAAGCGAACGGACTTCTAACAAATGGTCCATGAATTGAATCGCTGATTAATACAACGATACGATCGTTGACAACATATGGTAGAAAAACCGCTAAGAAGGTAGTCAAGAGTAACAAGACTCTTCTCCTATCTATGGAACATGATGGTCATGAGACAAAATGCATATCTAATTGTTTTACCCATTTTTTCACGGAACACATCAAAATATATTATTTATTTCTCAAATTGTTCTATAGTACTTACATATTTAACAATTAACATCAAACATCGAACATCAAACTGGCAATACGAATAATTATTGGAATGGAGCAATGGAGCAATTTGGGAAAATAAGAAGTGAGCTCAGGTGAAACCTTTGATTTTGGTTTTATGAAATAAATGGAGAATAAATTACTCATTTTGTCCGATGACTATATTTGGAAAAAAAAAAATTTCACACACTACCCACATTTCATGCAATTATATTTCATAATAATTATTAGCCTTTTAATATATAAACAAAAGTATATCCGTAATCATTGATTTAATATATTACCTAGTAAGGCATCTACGTTATTTGGGTCATTTATTAACCACGGGGAATCTGTATTATGTTACATTTATACAAAACAAACAACAATTTTTTTGTTTATCACTAAGTTTTTACTAAGCTAACCGCACAATTTAAAAATATTTCTATAAAAAATTCAAGAACATGTAATAGATACCTTCATTACTACTTAACATGGGTTTTTTATTAAATAATCCATGTTAAGTAGTCATGGATCCTCGGGGTAGCCTAAATCCCTAGAGGACGCGTCCCCAGGTGGCGGATAGGAGGATGCTCGATGGAGAGTCAAACCTCCATAGGGTAGGAGGGAAATAAAATACCTCCCGCGGACCAAAAGGCCGGAGATGGATACTCCGTTATCAAACCCCGCACGCAGGCTTCTTCAACATTTATAGGCTGCGTGCGTGCTGGGTGCTCAGGATGGAGTGCTCAGAAGGGACGGCAGCGGATGAGCCCCTAGCGGGCCAACGGTGCCCGAGTCTCGAAGTGAGTTACATCTTTGGCGTTAGGTGGCAACCGGCTGTGCAACAAAAGCCAACAAAAGCTTTAACATGATGATCTTAAAAAAACAATAAGTACGTAAAGAACTAAACAATTACTAGCTCGTGCCTCCTAAGCGACATCGGGTATCCCCCAAAGGCGACAGCAGAGCTAATCAGTAAAGCACAGTAACAATGATCGAATCACGTGTTATTAGCTGGAACATTGGCACGAAGACATTACGCAGTACTTAATTAAAAACAACGTCGTATCGACATCTGCTATGTGCTAAAAACAAAATAGAAAGAGGGAAAGGAATTTAAATAATAGTACTTGAAGTGGAAAAGATGCTGTTTTAACCAAAAAGTTATAAAAATGAATAGAGCCAGTGTTTCTTGCAGCTTCACAGACATCTAGCCTCGGATAACCTTTTTTTGTATCTACGCGCCACTAATCGTATGACCTGAAACAGATAAACAAGTTTTCTAGGAAAAATTGAAGATCCCAAATGGTGGAATAACAACGCCAAAGCGCAGCGGCTTTTCCGTTGTTATTCCATATCTGTCTCTCAGATGTCTTTCGGATAACTGTATCCGAAAGACAGACAAAGACAAGGAGAAACACCTCAACGGCTAACATCACAGAAAGGATTGTTTATCCTACGCATTGAAATGTGTACTAAAAATGAAAGTGAAATACTCCATCTTTCCATGACACGGCTACTGCCCTCAGGATTGACTCCTAATGAGTGATCTCCTCAACGGCTAATAGAGCAGGCACGTACTTTTGTTCACGCTTTGTGATAGTCCATTGCAGTCCGCTGTATAACTGCTCCACTGAGGGTTGGCTCCCGATGAGGAGAAACTCCAAATGAGATACTATGTGATACTATAACTATGACATAGCTGCTTCTCTTAGGTTTGGCTCCCGGTGCTAACTCCTTAACTTCTAAGAGTGCAGACAAGTTTTTTGTGCACGCATTCAATTCTGAGAGTCCATCTCAGTCCGTTGCATAACTGCTTTACTGAGGGTTGGCTATCGATGAGACAAACTCCTCAACAATTTACAGCTCCGTCGGGATTTTCCAACTTACGCATTTAAATGTAAAACTCTATTCTATGCCACGCCGCATAACTCAGAGCTGGCTCTCCTATTAATGTCACAATGGAGTGAACGGTCCGTAGAACTCCCTTCTCACTTAAATTGACTGCAGGTATTTCTTTGATTTTAAATCTTTACAGTTTTTGGTCGGTTTAAATAAAAATAACCTGAAGTCAACTTAGCTGAGGCTCATTAGTCGACCGCATCGTTGCCGTGTGGTGACGGCAGATCAGAATACAATTGTCACCACCCCAACTCTTCCCACGGGTGTCGTACGAGGCGACTAAGGGAATATAACGGGAAGCGAGCAGCAGCTTTTTCAATCCTACTACTGTTATCTATTGCGATTCTTACCCTTCCGCTTAGAGTGGTAATTATGGGCAAACCCTCCTGTCGGGAGGTCTCTAATCCAGCAGTGGAATTATATAGGCTATTGAGGATCTGGTATCCAGAAGTCGTCCTCTACTGAAATAGCCTGACGGCTAGACACTTAAGGGTAAAGATTAATAGCGCTCGGAGCCAACTGGGTGGTAACTGGATTTTATCTTGCCGTATGTTGCAATTTACGTCAAAATGGTTAGTGACAGTGAGCTTACAACGGTAAAATATTAAATCAATGGTTATTGAACTGTCAACTTTTTAATTCTTGACAAAAAAATGTTCATATTATTTCTTTAGTTTTGCACATAAATATTTACATACGATATAGCAAAATATAATTTACACACACAATCAATACAACACATATCATATTAAACAGGCAGTATCTTATATTATAAATGCAAATGCGAATTTCTTTGGTAATTTTTTTACGCTTTTACGCCTTAACTCAACAGGCCATCTTGAAACTATATAAATCTTACTGCATCCAGGAGATGGATATCGAATTATTATTACAGACTTCTAATAACCTACATATATAACATATATAATTTCTAATAGAGAAAGTAAAGTTATATGTTAAATAAAACAAAGAAGAAAAGCTTTATTGCACGTATAACATACAGGAAAAGAAACAGATAGTGCCAAGATTGTTGATACATAAATACCAAAATGTAAAGATACAAATACATATATAATTTAAATAAATTTACGTTATATATAAATTCTACATAATTTATATAACGATATAACCAACATAATATATATATGTAGATTTTAACACACAATTTAAAAGAAAGAATATAATGAATCTACATCAAATTCCATCACTCAGAGAGAGGTAGTAGTCCTTCAGACGACTCTTACATATCGGAAGGGAACTACTTCCACGGATTTCAGCAGGCAGATTGTTCCAGAGCATAATTGCCTTAAAGGTGAAATAATTACTGAAGAACTTCGTACAAATTAACATGTGTATCGCTAACCTAGCATGCTTGTATTCCCCAATCCTCCATTTCCAATCAGGCCTCAGCACGGCTAACTAGGTAGGAGACAAAAATTATATCCCTCGATTATATCAACAGGCAAAGGAAAAAATTAACATATCCACCAGCCAAAGCATGGCAACGTGGACTAGGAGAAGTTTTAACCAGTTTTTTTATTACACGTACACTATAATGTGGAAGAAAATAATTTTGAATCCTTTCCCCGGGGAGAAAAAGTTCCCTGTCCATTCTAGGGTTTTGACATTGTGATGGGGACCGGAGGAATGGGAGTTGTGGACCTGAACTGATGATTTCGTTCGAATAACAGCTGTGCGTTTGCTTGTATATCACCCATACTTTTTTAACATAATAGTACAATAATAATTATTATATTATGCTTCGTACAATATAACGAAAGATTATCTTCGAGAATTAAGGTCACACAGTTACAGTGTTTTATTGGTCATACTGTCACTTATTCCGTTCCGCGTATTCCGTTAAGGAATGTTAACACACTTTAGATTGTCCTTTAACGTATCACTTATTACTTTTCATGATCATTCAATCGTTTCATCTGCATGGGTAACGCTATTTTTTTCCGAATGACGTATGTTAAAAATGCAGAGTAGAATGTTGCTAGCCATTCTTATACCGAGGGTGTCGTAAGAGGCGGCTAGCGGGAAAGATCAGAGAACCATTAATGAAATTTAGAAATGTCCAGCCATAATATAATAATTACTTAATTTATTTTTTGTTTTAATAATAGTAATCCAATAACATCGAAAAGAACAAGTATGTGCTTATATCCGCAAGCAGATGTGTAATAAATGTAAATAAATAACCATTTATAAGGAAATGACATTACTTAATTAATGGTTATTTACTAATTAAGTATCAATTACTTAATAAATAATCATTAAGAATTCGCTTCTCGTAAGTTTTTTTTGAACTAATATTGATAACATTATTTTTTTCCAATTTATCACAGTAGTTACTAATTTATGTAGGTATATGTTTAAGCAAGGCATGTAATTATGCTCTCTTAATGAGCCTTTGATTTAGACTATGGAAAACGAATAGCTATAACACAAGCTATCCGGCAGTTTCCACTGCTAAATCTAGGTTTTGCTGCTTAAAGGACAATGAGTCCTTTAAGCAGCAAAAATAATCACACTTAGTGTATATATTAAAATATAGAATAATAAGAAAAGACTTAAAACAAAAGTTATGATATACAATAAGATACAATAACATACTGTAAATTAATCCAAAAGTTTGAAAAACTAGAAAAAAAATATATAAAACTATAAAACGACAAAAAAGAAAAAAGTTTTAAATAAAAATAAGTTAAATATAGGTTTAATGCATTTGTTTTTATATGAAAATACAAAAAAATATTAAAAAAATGCTTAGAAAGTAGACTAAAGTATCGCATCGAATACTTAGATCTTAGATTAGATAGATATATTATAATAAATGAAGGAATAAGTTTAAAAGGTAGTAGCTTTAAAGTGTAATATATAAATAATACGTACGAAGTATAGTCATTAATAGAATAGTTTAAAATAAATAATATGCTAATCAGTTGAAAAAGTAAATTAAAAAAACTAAATAAAAAAAACAAAATGAAAAAGAAAAAAAAACAATAATCAAGTTTTAACTAATAGTCAAGTATTAAAACCTGAATGTTAGTTAAAACATTAACATACATTTAATGCATTTTCAAGTAGATTTTATATAAAAATACAAATAAAATATAAAAAAATGCCTAGAAGTTAGTTAGACTAAGGTATAAACAGCCAGATTATAACAATTATAATATATTATATAAATAAGTTTGGAAGGTAGTCGCTTTAAAATTAAATATATAAATAATACTTATGTTGTATAGTCTTTCATATAATAACTTTAAATGAATAATATTCTAAATAGGACACTTTAAATAAGTCCAAAAGTTTCAATAAGTAGATGAAAAAAAAACTGAAAAAATACAATATAAAAAAGAAAAAAAAACAATAATTAAGTTTTAATTAATATTCAAGTATGAGAACTTGAATATTAGTTAAAACATTAACTTACATTTAAGGAATTTTAAAGTGATGTGTAATAAATGTAAATAAATAACCATTTATATGGAACTGACATTACTTAATTAATGGTTATTTACTAATTAAGTATCAATTACTTAATAAATAATCATTAAGATTTCGCTTCTCGTAAGTTTTTTTAAACTAATATTGATGAGGTTATTTTTTTTCCAATTTATCACAGTAGTTACTAAGTCAAAGTCAAAGTCAAAGTCAAAAATATCTTTATTCAAGTAGGCCCACAGGTGGCACTTTTGATGCGTACATAAGAACCACACGGTAGTGAGATGATGGCGATAACCACATTCGTAAACTTAAAACTAAAGCTACGAGGGTTCCAAACGCGTCCTGGTCTAAGAAGAAGCCCACAACAAACTTAGCCGGACTTACTAATTTATGTAGGTATAGTTTTAAGCAAGGCATGTAATTATGCTATCTTAACGAGTCTTTGATTTAGACTATGGAAAACGAATAGCTATAACACAAGCTATCCGGCGGTTTCCACTGCTAAATCTAGGTTTTGCTGCTTAAAGGACTCATTAGTAATCACACTTAATGTATATATTAAAATATAGAATAATAAGAAAATACTTTAAAAAAAAGTTATGATATACAATAAGATACAATAAGATACTGTAAATTAATCCAAAAGTTTGAAAAACTAGAAAAAAAAATATAAAACTAAAAAAAGACAAAAAAGAAAAAGTTTTAAATAAAAACAAGTTAAATATAGTTTTAATGCATTCGTTTTTATATGAAAACACAAAAAAGTATAAAAAAAAATGCTTAGAAAGTAGACTAAAGTATCGCATCGTATACTTAGATTATAGACATTATAATAAAAGACGGAATAAGTTTAAAAGGTAGTAGCTTAAAAGTGTAATATATAAATAATACGTACGAAATATATTTAAATTAATAGAATAATTTAAAATAAATAATATGCTAATTAGTTCAAAAGTTTAAAAAAGTAAATTAAAAAAACTAAAAAAAAAAACAAAATGATAAAGAAAAAAAAACAATAATCAAGTTTTAACTAATAGTCAAGTATTAAAACTTGAATATTAGTTAAAACATTAACATACATTTAATGCATTTTCAAGTAAATTTTATATAAAAATACAAAAAAAAATATAAAAAAAATGCCTAGAAGTTAGTTAGACTAAGGTATACACAGCTAGATTACCATTATAATATATTATATAAATAAGTTTGGAAGGTAGTCACTTTAAAATATATATGAATAATACTTATGTTGTATAGTCTTTCATATAATAATTTTAAATGAATAATATGCTAGAATAGGATACTTTAAATAAGTCCAAAAGCTTCAATAAGTAGATTAAAAAAAAAACTGAAAAAATACAATATAAAAAAAGAAAAAAAACAATAATTAAGTTTTAATTAATATTCAAGTATGAGAACTTGAATATTAGTTAAAACATTAACTTACATTTAAGGCATTTTAAACGAGGTTTAATATAAAAATACAAAAATATATATATGTATATAAAAAAATTGCCCAGAAGTTAGACAACGGTATAGACAGTTATATGCTATATTACTATATTAAATGAGAAAAAAAAAACAAAAAAATAAAAAAAAGCCCAAAAAAATTATAAAACTTGTAAAAAATAAAAAAAAATACAAAATTTGGTAAAATAAAAAAAAAGTATGTGCGCAATTTTAAAATAAGTTTTAACGCAGCAAAAATAAAATAATAAAAAAAAACAAAAGATAGAAAATAGAAAAAAAAACACAACCATAAAACAAAAAAAAAAGTTCTTGTAAAATAAAATAAAACTAAGTATTATTAAGGGTACTATTAAGATAAAAAAAGTGTTTAATCTCTTAACGAAACTTATTTGACAGTTCTAAAAAGGCTGAAAGTAAGACTATCCTTTTCACAACGTTCTCTTTAGGATAGCTCTACATTTAGATCGAACACTATATAATTTTTAATGAAACTACACTTTTATTAAGCATAATAAATATACAAATTAGTTAGTTTAATGTTACTATCAGTATTAAAACGTAAAATTTCAAAATGAAAAAAAGAAGGTTATCATTTAAATAGTAACAAAATTACTAAATAACCTCGTAATAGAGATTTTAAAATATGGAAATGAATTATTTTGTCTGTCAGCACTTATTTCCCGAGATTGCCATCCCGATAGCTTTCATCGAGGGAATTTTATTAACGACTGAGCGTTGTTACAGCTCGCAGTAAAAAGTTCTAATCTCACAATCGGAGTTTAAAAGCTTTGACGACCTTCCATGCGCAGTTTTTTTTTGTAAGTCGGAGGGATCAATTTCAGGCAGGACAATTTAGGAATTTATAATTTTTGAATTTTCTCTGGTCTAGTCTGGTCGGAGGATTCGGTCGAGGCTAATTGACGCTCTACCATGGAATGCGTCGTTAATAGTCCAAAGCCTCAAAACAATGCGTATAGGTTTTATAAGCTCTTGTCAATATAATTTGAGTCCTTTTGGAGGAATGCTTGAAATTTGACATAAATGATTTATGACTATGAAACGTACGTTTACCTTTTATATGTTATTGTTTTGATAATTGAAAACTCAATCATATTCTCTACTGAGGATCCGACTATTTCAGGCTCCTCAAAAGATAAGGCACAGAAAAAACACAATACATGTATATTTTTCGTATCTTAATCTCTAGTAGAATGGAATAGCCAATCACATCAAGTGGCAGTAGTGGGTCGTGCCATGAAGAATAACATGATTATTATTTCACTCGACGCGCGTTTTACAGCTTTGCTTTAAAATGCGTTCTATAAGCATGTCTAGGTTTTATTATATAGCTGTTGTCACATCTTGTGGCTCGGTTGGACCGAAGTTAAACCATACAGGTCCACATTCAGGCTACGAAATAATCGGGAAGTTGTAACTACTACTAACAGTAAGCTTATAATATTACGACTGCAGAAACTGCAGATACATTCGAGTATCACAACACTGTAACGCCAAAGTAGAATCCAAACTTAAGTAATAAATTTGGGAACTAAAAACCAATGATACTATTGCGAGCTTAATAGTTTAAGGTTACTTACCAGATCTCGTAAATTTAAAGACCTTAGTAAATGTTTTATTTTTGATGTAAAATAATATTTTGAGGTAAAATCCTGGAGGATCGGCAATTACTTAATAATCTAATAAGACGGGTTATTGACTGCACCAGGGTTCGAAGTTCTTGAATACTTCAGCAAACAATTAATTTGGTGATTCTGAGGACCAATGGTGCGAGGATATTTTACACAATATCTGTGGAATTTCGAATAACATCTAATAAGGTCTGCCATACTTATGATGTTGAAATATCTTAAATATCAATAAAATAATTTAAAGAAGTAAAAAATACAAAAAAAAAATGAAATAGACATTACACCTAGACAGACGTCCGCCATAATAAAAATAATATTGTAGTATGATATGGGATCTTATTATTTTATTATAAATTTTTAATACTAAAACTACAATATTATTATAGTGCTTCATTGACAATATTATCAATATTATTAGACATTCTAAAATGGATAAAATACAAAAAAAAAAAAAAATTAAAAAAAAAATTGATAAAATAAATAATTTAATTGATATCTCTAGATGTCATTATGGGTTAGGAAACATTTGCCGATTAGTTTAATATTTCAATTATCTTCTTTGTTAATTTGTTTAAATATGCGTGCTATGTATTCCATATTACATATTATTAATGAAATCATAAAATAAAGAAAAAAAAGAGAAAATCGAAAATCCAAAAAAGTTCCTAAGTAAGCATTTTAGTAAATATAAATATAATTAATTAATGCGTAATCAATAATAATGGTTATAAAAAAAAATTAAAAAAATACTCTTCATTTAGGTACCTATCCTATAATTAAAATCACAACCCTAGATTAAAATTATATTATGAAATCATAAAATAAAGAAAATAAAGGAAAAATAGAAAATCCAAAAAAAGTTACTACACATATTTAATTTAGGTTAGCATTTTAGTAAAAATAAATATAATTAAGTAATGAGTAATCAATAAATAAGAATGGTTATAAAAAAAATGACAAAATTTAAAAAAAAACATTTAGGTATCCTATTATTAATATCACCACCCTAGATTAAAATTATATTATAAGTGCTCTAGTTATAGGTTTTCATTTTGTCATATAATTGTAATAATTGATCAACCGTCATTTTTCTCTAATTATTTATAAATGTTACACGATTGGCGGTTCGATTCCCGGCAACAGGGTCATTTTGGGAATTAATAATTTCAGATTTTTTTTCTCGTGTGGTCTAGTGGGAAGCTTCGATTTTGGCTAGTTGCCACTAAACGAGAAAGACGCGCCGCTTTAAGAAATTTTTAGCCGATTTGGGATATGGGTTTTATATAACTGCTAAACTTACAAACAGTTTAGCCCGCTATCATCTTAGATTGCATCATTACTTACCACCAGGTGAGATTGGCTAACTGGAAGGGCTACTTGTAGTGAAATAAAAAAAACCATTACTAACTAAAATTGAAAAAGATTTCATCCTTAATGTTGTCATATTCAACTGCAGTATCTCATATTGTTCAAGAAATCTAGCATCATTGCCCCTTTGAATATCCAAACTAAATAATATTTGGCTTAGGTAGTTGCCAATCCATGGTTCCTCAATACTATTCAACTCAATAAAATAAGAAATAAAAAATTAGACCAAAATATTATTAGAAAAATAAATTCTTATTTGACATGCTATTTTACGGTTTCTGTTATATTTCTATTATTTAAGTATTCTCCAGTCATCTGGGAAATACTTAAAATACCAAAAGCAATTTATTTAAAACTATGTTTGTTGTTCAATAACGCAAGATATCTATTAGTTTAGAAATTGAATAGGTTCCTATCCAACCAGAAACATTAAAAGAAGCGAACGGACTTCTAACAAATTGTCCATGAAATGAATCGCTGATTAATACAACGATACGATCGTAGACAACATATGGTAGAAAAACCGCTAAGAAGGTAGTCAAGAGTAACAAGACTCTTCTCCTATCTATGGAACATGATGGTCATAAGACAAAATGCATATCTAATTGTTTTCCCCATTTTTTACGGAACACATCAAAATATATTATTTATTTCTCAAATTGTTCTATAGTACTTACATATTTAACAATTAACATCAAACATCGAATATCAAACTAGCAATACGAATAATTATTGGAATGGAGCAATTGAGCAATTTGGCAAAAATAAGAAGTGAGCTCAGGTGAAACCTTTGATTTTGGTTTTATGAAATAAATGGAGAATAAATTACTCATTTTGTCCGATGACTATAGCAATGAACAGTATATTTGGAAAAAAAAAATATTTCATACACTACCCACATTTCATGCAATTATAGCCTTTTAATATGTTAACAAAATTATATCCGTAATCATTGATTTAATATATTACCTAGTAAGGCACCTACGTTTTTTGGGTCATTTATTAACCACGGGGAATCTGTATTATGTTACAGTTATACAAAACAAACAACTATTTTTTTGTTTATCACTAAGTTTTTACTAAGCTAACCGCACAATTTAAAAATATTTCTATAAAAAATTCAAGATCATGTAATAGATAACTTCATGACTACGTAACATGGGTTTTTTATTAAATAATCCATGTTAAGTAGTCATGGATCCTCGGGGTAGCCTAAATCCCTAGAGGACGCGTCCCCAGGTGGCGGATAGGAGGATGCTCGATGGAGAGTCAAACCTCCATAGGGTAGGAGGGAAATAAAATACCTCCCGCGGACCAAAAGGCCGGAGATGGATACTCCGTTATCAAATCCCGCACGCAGGCTTCTTCAACATATAGGCTGCGTGCGTGCTGGGTGCTCAGGATGGAGTGCTCAGAAGGGACGGCAGCGGATGAGCCCCTAGCGGGCCAACGGTGCCTGAGTCTCGAAGTGAGTTACATCCTTGGCGTTAGGTGGCAACCGGTTGTGCAACAAAAGCCAACAAAAGCTTTAACATGATGATCTGGAAAAAACAATAAGTACGTAAAGAACTAAAGAATTACTAGCTCGTGCCTCCTAAGCGACGTCGGGTATCCCCCAAAGGCGACAGCAGAGCTAATCAGTAAAGCACCGTAACAATGATCGAATCACGTGTTATTAGCTGGAACATTGGCACGAAGACATTACGCAGTGCTTAATTAAGAACAACGTCGTATCGACATCTGCTATGTGCTAAAAACAAAATAGAAAGAGGGAAAGGGATTTAAATAATAGTACTTGAAGTGGAAAAGATGCTGTTTTAACCAAAAAGTTATTAAATTAAATAGAGCGAGTGTCTATTGCAGTTTCACAGACATCTAGCCTCGGATACCCTTTTTTGTATCTACGCGCCACTGATCGTATGACCTGAAACAGATAAACAAGTTTTCTAGGAAAAATTGTGAACATGAATCATTTACCTGTAACAGATCAGAGAATTATCGGATGAAATCTTATAGGACATGTGGGCATTGGCACTGATGTATTTGTAGATCATCATGGGGGCTTTGATTATTGATCGCAAAATAAACTTTTATTTAAAAATATTTTGCAGCAAATCGAAATCTAGTGTTAGTAAAAAATATTTAAAGAGGAGGATACGTTATTACCTGAAAAGGTGGGAAATCTAAAACACAAATTGACTTTATAAAGACATACAAATAATTTCAAACACATTAAACTGGAAAGTTATTCCAGTCGAATCATTAACATTGCAACATTGACTTACTATTAGCAACTTTACAGCTCACAGACAATAAGAATAGGAAATCTAGAGTAGAGGATTAAATGTCAGGAACTAAGCACTGAAAAGGGAAGCACTTTTAAGAATAATATACTAGAGGTTGTTGACTTGTCATTAGACGACTCGCACACGGTAAAATTGTCTAAATTACATGATGCCTGTACGCCCAAGTAAAAACTAGGCTGGGTATCTTCTAGAGTTCTCTGCATAACGAGAAAGATTCCAAATGGTGGAATAACAACGCCAAAGCCCAGTGGCTTTGCCGTTATTCCATCTCTATCTCTCGTATGTCGGATACAGTTATCCAAAAGAAACAAAGATAAGAAAATAAGTTAGAGTAAAAAGGCGAGTAAAAGATTGCAAGAAGAGCATTGTGATAGAAAAGGAAAAAGCAGAAACCCACACTTTTTCCCTTTTATAAAAATAGGGAGGACCTAAGAGTGTGCGGAATCTTCCGGGGGATGAAACTCACTTCAGAAACTCCCTCTGAAAAAATCTCTGAATGAGTGCCCAGTGAACGTATATAATCACGTTAACGGAAAACTAATTTGGTTTCACAGCGGGAAGAGAAACCATGTATATTTCATGCCGTAAGACTGGTAATGGAAATGGCGAAAGAATACTGTCAAATCAGTTTAACCGAGTGCCGAGTACTGTGAATTGGTGCAAGAATACTGGTTTAGACATCTTGGTGGATAACAAGTATCGTTTTGCAAGTTCGACTTTCAAAAGAAAACCCTGAAAGTACGTACGAAAACGGCTGGTTCTAAGGACCATTAATAAGATATTTGACATTTACAAAGCTTGAATCATGATACATCAATCGTCACCATCATCATCAGCAATCCGTGGACGTCCACTGCTGGATAAAGTCCTATTGTACGGGTGTTAACATTTCACGATACTTTGTAAGGATGCTTAAACACATGGACATCCAAGTCACAATGTATATCGGTAGTTACATTGGTATCTCAGATGTGATAACGATAGATAATTTTAGGAAGTCTAATCAAAGTGGTGAATCTATAGCCTGCTTATACTGGCCTTATTGGATATTAACATATTTCCCGATATTTGCCTTAAAACCATTTTAATACTTTTATAAGTTTAGTCTTAAAGAACTTGGACGTAACCCGTTGAACAGTTTCATGATGCCAATGAGTGATGAGACCAATTGAACCGCAGATGTCACTGTTCGTCGAAACCGTTTATAGTAAAAGCCGTGTGGCACCGGTAGAGTAGAATGTTGCCACCCTTTCCTATCCCATGGGTGTCGTAAGAGACGACTAAGGGATATCGGAGAACCGTATACCACCTTCAGGTTTTCCACTTGTAAGCTAGCTAGCTGGCTTAGCAAACTTCAGCGTCCTCAGAGACCTGATCGACAAAAGCCATCGACAGATTCCATGTTATATAAGCAAGATAATTATAATAAGTGAATAGAGTCTCTAGGCTCTGTGTACCAGCAGTGGAACCTATCACTAATGATATAATTTAATGTAATCCATCATTTTGCACGTTATTCATACTATCTTTACTAATATAATACTAGATAAATTAAGTTAAATTAATAGATAAATAGAAAATGTTAGTTTAAATTAATCCATTATAAAACAAAAAAAAAAGTAGTCCACTAATACTACTAAATTATTAATACTACTAAATTTTACCCATAAAGAATTATAACGAATAAACTTAAAATTTAGTAAGAAATATAGTATGACAATATATATATGACCCATAAGAACATTTTATAAAATATGAAATGTAAAAGCAGCATACAGGTTGTATATAGTAACTATTAAGAAAATTCACATTCAATTTCATTAATTCATCAACAATTCTTAACTACGTTCACGCTATTCATTATTTAATTATTGTAGTACTTAATAAGATTTAATACTATAAATAATAAGTTTAGATTCTGGACAACAATTACTAACTTCACTCTTTTAGTAATATTTATTTATAAAAAACAAAAAGAAAAGAAAAAAATATCCATCAAAAATTCATAAATAACATAATAGTTATTAACAGTTATGAATAATTAGATATTGGATAGAAGCAGGCGTTACTTTGCGGTAATCCATGATATATTATGAAAATTAAGCTTAATTTGCTATACTCCGCGAAAAGCAGAACAATCTATATGGTGCAATTTATAATCTTAACAATTATTCATTGTAAAGTCAACATCTGAGGATGCTCTGGTTGCGGAGCGAAACGTGCGTAGCCTACATTGCCGAAGATCTGTTTGGTGTGGAGTATAAGGATTGAAGAAATTATAAATTACACCATACATATTCTCCTGCTTTTCGCGGAGTACCTGTAGCAAATTAAGCTTAATTTTTATAATGAACGCTTAAAGTCAAGTTAGTGCAGTTAGGCTTTCAAAACATATTACTTTAAACTTAAGCACGGCGACAAATATTTATAGGATAATCTATATGTATATGTAGTTTTAAATTCATTATATTAAATTAAGCCTTTTATAAAAAAAAAAAAAAACATAAAAAAAAGTGTTAGTATATATAATAATCCGTAAGTAAATTTTTATAACATATCCACTCAACACTAAATAGGTTTATTAAATATAGTTTATTTTTCGAAAATTTACATTCATCATAGAAGTTGTTAGCCGAACAGACTCTGGCTGATCTTATTTATTATTCACTTTTATGGAGCGAAGACTCTGAACCATTTTACAAACCAAGTGAAAAGTTCTTACAAACCAAATTCAATTTTCCACCATCCACCCTCAGCCTACATAGACCCACCAAGCTGCTCCATTGCGTGTCTGTGGGTCTATGCTCTTTAATAACTGCGCACGATGACTAAACGCCTCTCTGAGTCAACGGAGTTTACACCACCGTTTTTTAACTACTGAGAATTTCTTAACAATAAACTCAATACCTAACAAATTCCCGGCCCGGGATCCCAACTCTGGATCTCGTGATCCGTAGTTGAACATGCTAAGCACTGGACCAACGAGGTAGTTTACTAAATCCATATTAGATTTTTTTTATAAGTTAATCATCAAATAAAATGCCTAGTTTGTGGTCTGATAGGTCGTGGTTGCTGTGAAGTACGCGTGTTCTAAGTTTGTAAGCCACATGTTGCTGCGCAAATATTAATTCTATTTGGTACATGTGCATGTCTATGTAAACCAATTTCAGGGTGGCGAAGTTAAATCATACGACCCCTTGAGCCAAAGTCTGATATTGCAATTGTGTTGAGTGGGTGGTCTATCCGACATCCCAACCCTCTCATAGTTGCGGCTTCTTTATACTCACACAACCTTAGCGCCACTCTCAACAAGAGGAGGCCTAAACATATCCTCCACGATCAGATTACTACTGAAAATGTTTCCTATCACACCTATTTGCACAGCGTCTTCGCCGGCGAAGACGAGGTCCACGACTTCTGACGTCAAACGGATGTGGGCCCACACAACGGCCTCGGAGGCGTGCGGACTAATCACCATCCGAAACTCCGTCCCTCTTATCGTTGCCTGAGCCGAGGTTCGGCCTCACATGAGGCACCCTCAGGTGGACGATCCCGTCGCTTCTTCGAGCCCTAGGGCTGAAACTCTCTCTCTTTCCGAGGATGGAATAAATGGTTATTATTAAAATATTATGTGCAACATAAAACTTGGACTTTTATGTTTAAAATTTTCTTTTAACTCTATTTTATTTTTTAACATTATAACCTAATTAATTAGTAAAATATTTTTAGACATTTATTTTGTAATGCAGTTTTAAATGTAATTAATTTTAGCATATTTAAATGTAATTAATTTTGAAATTATTTACAAACGTTGTAAAACCTGTAATAAGGTGAACATTCACTTAGCTCACAACGTAGAAACTTCGACAAGAAGAAATATATTAGCTGTTGGTTTTCCTAAATAAATATATAAAATAAAGTAAAAGGGGGTTGTTTGCAACTTTTTTTTGTAGTGTCGTCATGACGGCCCATTGGTGCAGTTTGCAGCGACCCTGCTTTCTGAGTCAACGGCCGTGGGTTCAATTCCCACGACTGGAAAAATGTTTTTGTGATTAACGTGAATGTTTTTCAGTGTCTGGGTGTTTATCTGTATATTATAAGTATTTAATGTATATTATTCATAAAAATATTCATTAGTCATCGTAGTACCCATAACACAAGCTACGCTTACTTTGGGGCTAGATGGCGATGTGTGCATTGTCGTAGTATATTTATTTATTTACTATCAATTTTCGTGAAAAAACTTAATGTAACCGAGTGAACAATACAGGCGAACCTAGTATGGGATACCAACACAAATTATATTTATGGCAACACTGTTTAAAATTAATAAACCATTTCTTATTAATTTTAAACAGTTTGTTTGTAGCGCGTCTTCTGTGGTATGATTACCATCTTTCTTCTGCGGTCATCAACCATTCTGCCCGGCGTGGCGTATATGGACAAACCCTCCCGTTAGAAGAGGCCTTTAGTCCAGCTGGGGACTGTTATAGTCTATTGACCGCTCACACACTTTTGTAATAGCAGACTTGGCGCCCTGGTTGACATCAAAGACGTTTACATCTCGGATATCAGTGTGTACAGAGCACAGGATGAAAGAAAAATGTACAAATAACAAAAAAAAAACACATTTTTAATTTTAAGATAACTGCGAGACTTGTTTATACTAACATCATTTTTAGAATACGATTAATAATTTAAGATAACAAAACAAAATTAGGTATACAAAATAATAAAAAACAATGAATTGGATAAATAAGTGCTATATAGGCTTTAGATTATTATAAATGAATTCAGCGTGAAGGCAGAGGAAGGCACTCATAAATTTACGTAATTTTTAATAATATTTTTTCATTACAATATTATTATAAATAAAAAAATAAAAAATAAAACAAAAAAATTAAACATAGGTAGGTACGCTTAACACTATGAACTATACCTACCTATTACAATCTTTACTCTTCTATACAAAGTTATTAAAAAAAAATGTAAAAAAAAAGAAAAATATAGTTAAAGAAAATTAGGCAGGTTATTCATAAGTTAGTAATGTTAAGTATGACATAATTATTCAGAGTCTCGAGCATTACCAAAGATAAAGAGTAGTTGTAGTAGTGAAATATATCATGTAACCACCTACGTGAAACCGGTAAAAATTTCGAGCAGGTCCTAAGACAACCTAAGTTAGTATAATTAAAGATAATTAAGTTTTTTTACTGCTTTACTATTACCAGAAACGAAAGAGCTGATTCTGAAGGTACTATTTGCATTAGGTGCATAATATGTTGGTATTACGTTGAGATCAAATTATCCACTCGTTAGATTTAAGATAATTCACCGGGCGACTTTGCGGAAATTTGTTTTTGTCATATTTTAATTTTATTTGAACGTTAATATGTATCCTTAGCGCATTAAAAAAGAAGTAGCCCCTTACGCCAGTGGTAGTAAAGCTTTGTTTTGTTCCGTAGCAAAATGTTTAGAAGCGAAAAACTTGATCATCTTAGACCACATTCGCACTTCCAATCAGCTGAGATTGTGGTCAAGCGCCACTCAATCAAGAAAAAGAATACTAATAAAACATAAAATGTGATATCAGAATATATTTGAAGTAGGCACCTTCTTTTATACTCGTAACTTTTTGACGATGGGTTAACTAATTCTTAATTCTTTATTCCGTAACGTAGGCTCGCAGTATGATCTGTGATATAGTATATATACCACAGATAGAACCCATAGTTGTACCTAGTAGATAGGTGATACTTACGAGTATTCTGTATAGTGATTACAGGAGCTTTGTAATGTTTCATTCATAGCGGTATATTACATAACGATGTACATAAGCGATATTCCGTTACTACAGAAGCTAGGTTATATAGGTTCAAAGCAATTCCTTAAAGCAATACTCTAGCGAAGTAGTAACACCGTTTAAGTGATAGCCTAAGCTAGCGAGAGCTTAACAAACCCGCGAACGATAAAAGTACATTCCATTTTTTATAACTTGTCTTATAATGTAAAGAATATTTTCTTTAATTTTTAGCGTTAAATTGCCGATTTAGTTTGCAGCGACCCTGCTTTCTGAGTCCAAGGCCGTGGGTTCGATTCCCACTACTGGAAAACGTTTGTGTGATGAGCATGAATGTTTTTCAGTGTCTGGGTGTTTATATGCATATTCTAAGTATTTATGTATATTATTCATAAAAATAATTATCAGTAATCTTAGTACCCATAACACAAGCTACGCTTACTTTGGGTCTAGATAGAAAAAAAAAACATGTAAGAATGTTTTTTAATATTTAAGTTATTCAAATTTAAAAATAACTTTTGGTAAGATGTCGCGTAGAAACTGATTAGGGCATTTGAGATCACCATATAACCAAAATCAACCAGCACCATAAGCGCTATATTCAACAGTGAAATAATATCAGGATAACTTTAAAAACTTTTTAAGATCCACTTGAAAGACTTTTTAGGCTAAACGGTTCTTTATATACGAGTTTATTTTTCACACACTCTAAACTATTAGCTACCTAGTTTTTACCTCTTTACAGTATATTCAAACAGATCGTGCATCTTTCAGCCGAATAATCTTTCAATGGGTTTCGGCGAGTGTTTTTAGGCTGAAATCGATGGTGGGTTTCGTGTTGGTTTAAGTGCTATAGTGTTCCTACGCGCTCGCCCAAAAAATAAATGTTTAAAAATATCTTTTGGTTTCGAAGACGTTTTGGATTTTATTTAGTTTGTGTTAAGTTATATTTATAAAACAAACTTTTACACTAAAAGGTAACAAAAATATTATTTACATTATAAGATCGTTACGAAAAAATATTTTAGCTGTGTATCGGATATCACATCATGCGAGTGCCGAGCTAGGATTAGGGTATCACAAAAACGTGCTTTAAAAGATATATGTAGATACGTAGACACTAAAGCTTTACTACTACCAAATGACGATTGTAAATTCACGTTCTATACCTTTTTTAATTATATAAGTTTACTTAAAGATCCCTCCATTAATTAAATATACCTTATTAATGGAGAACTTTTTCAAAGAAAATCTCCAAAAACAGATTAAACTACCAATAATAACGCGCAGTATGTCAAACGCCCAACTTATTATTCCACAAAGTAACAATCTGTACGGAAGGCAGACCCTGGATTGTCTAGTGCCGACTTTGCTGAACAGCTTGCCTTATAAACTAAAGTAGGAAATAAACGCTAAAAATATAAAGGAGAAACTTAAGACATTTTACTTTCAAACTAATAAATGTATTAATAAACAGCTGGAACATCCTGTGTAAAGTTTACTCACACGATAAAGTGCGATATGTGGAACTGGTTGAAACGCGATCATAATTTTTTATATTTTTTTAGAACTACCCGTCATATTTTGTATGTAGCTTTAAAATACTTTACCTACTTATAATTCCGAGCGCTTAACGACGAATACCGGTGTACGGATAAACCCGACTGGGCTTTTGTTACGCCGTAACAGATATTATTATGTTAACATAAAAAATGTATATTTTTCATTAAATAAATAAATAAAATCCACGGAGCAATCAGTTGCTTTGCAATCTGTCGCCTACTTACCACATATAACTGCATATGTAAATTCAATGAGGTATTCAGGTTACTCGCACGAGCTACTAGTGCAAGCTACATGTCCATGCGCATGTTACTTAGGTACATAAGTTACTGGGGCTTCTTATTGCACGAGCTTTCTCTGATCGATCGCAGCGCTGAACACCTATTTATTGTTTTATTTTCAATATTCTTTAAAACCGCAAAAAAAATGTCTGTAATATTCAATCAGTCTCCCTTGAAGTCAATTAATTCTGGTTTTGGTAAATTACATTCTAATGTTCTGCAAGCCATCTGAAATGTTATATTTATATTTGTACTTAGGTTTGAACTATGACTTGTAATCTTGAATGTATTGTTTATTTTGAAGATATGTTTGTACAGTCTGATGCAAATTTTATGTCGTCGAAGTTAGCTTTGAGCGTAGTTTTGCGCCTGTAGTTCAACTGTACGCGTATCGTCCCGATGATATTATGCTGATACCGAATATTCAATTCTGTAGATCGAAACACTCGAAGTTCGAGAAATCATAAAGTTTGAATAGGACTGTAGGTACTAATCTAATGCTTGCATATGATGTTCAATTTAAAAATGATTTGTATTGTTTTTTTGTTCTCTATTTTTCTACCTTAAAAAGGATTATTTAAAGAGATATGGAAATTTGCCTTCTTTAAAAATTGTATTCGTATAACAGAGCACACAATAACATTTATTAGAAGATAGGCACTTACACACATAACTGTGCTTAAAGAAACTGTTGTAATTTGCCTGTAATTTTTACATGTACTTCTATCAACTCTTATACTTCAGATGTTTTGCTTTGTGACATTTTAAATCATAATTAGACCGCCACCACGAGTTTTATAAACCTTTTAAAAATTTCCGCTTTGTTTATCTAAATGCTGTTCTACTCAGAGTAATGGCTCTATCTTTTCTGTAATATTTACAAAACTTAATTTAAACGTGTTCAAATGTACTTTGCTAAAAATGACTGGCTGATTAGATTATTATTAATAATAATAAAATTTAATTAGAGGGGATAATACACTTATTTTTATCATCTGTAGGTATTCATAATTTATGTTACAGTAAGTTCAGTAGTTAGTAAGTAGGAGAATTATTAAAGTGGTAAGGTAATAATAAATAGGTAAGATACAAATATTTTAAAGATATCATATCACTTAGATATTTTATAAATCTGGAGATTATAATTACAATTTAAAAACATATATTTTATAAACATCGAAAACAGAAAACACATGCGTTTCCAACTCCGTTTATACCATTGTAATGATTGACTTCATTGAAAAATTTATAAAATGTAACAAGTAATATATGATAATACTAATTCCTAATAATGTAAATAAAATGGTAATGGTCAATCAAATAGTTGCTTTTGGGACATTGAAAGTTTCCGTTTCGGTTGGATACATTGATACATTCGGTTAAGTTGGACAACGCCATTTTTGGTCTCCCTGTGTGTTAGTTGTCTATACATCAGAAACAACTAGCATATTTGTTATGCAAGCGAAACATTAAATTGTTGACGTCTCGTTCTATTCCATACTGTGCTTTTTGCAATTATTGTTTTTGAATGTTCCCACGGCGTATAATTTCGGCATTTGTTTGTTAAATTATCATGTATTTGAAGAAAAATAGCACGATAAGATTTCCTGTTGATTAAGATTAAATAATAAATATTGTTATCCAATGTCAATAACATCCGAAGTAGATTTAGTTTGAATTTGTACATACATTACACCTAAGACTGTACAATATAAGAGCCTAGGGCCAGCGAGTTCCAAGCTGATTGTAAGACTTCCAAGACGATTAACGAATAAGCACAGAGTTTAGATTCGAATATTTAACCTCAATGAGAAGTAAGCTGATGCATAGTGATCAGGGTCTGATGATGTAGAATATCATGTAAATAAATATTTTGTACAATAGGTTGGGGAGAAAGTCTTTGCGCATTATAGTATGTATGAACTTGTACTAAAATCTCTTTGGCTATACTATTTGTATCTGGCTGGTTTTCATCTCTGGCTGGTATCATTAAAAGTTTAAATTTTCATAAAGAAAACATATGATTGAAAAAAAAAAACGAGCAGCTTTAATGAGATTAAAGCAAGAAGTTGAAAGAAAGCAGCCGGAATTAATCAGCAGAAGGGGTGTGGTTTTTCATCATGATGACGCTAGACCTCACACATCTTTAGCCACTCAGCAAAAATTCGAGAGTTTGGCTGGGAGGTGTTAATGCATCCGCCGTATAGTCCTTGCACCTTCAGATTTCGACATATTTCGGTCTCCTTAGAATTCTTCAGGCAGTGTCAGGTTAACATCACCAGAGGACTGCCAAAACTACTTGTCGCGGTTTTTTGATCAGAAGCCCCAAAATTTCTATAGCAATGGGATTATGTCCCTACCTACAAGATGGCAAAAAGTTGTCGAACAAAATGATACCTACATACTCTAGTTAAATGTAAATAAACTATACTATACTAAAAAAATGTTTTGAATTTTCATAAAAAATGCGAAGAAACTTTTTTCCTAACCTAATATAATAGAAAAGTTATAATATAATTATAGTCTGATATAAAAATACTATTTAATTGAAAAAAAATTATGTATATAAGTAGTCTAATAAAGAAATATTATTAAACGGAATCATACCTATTATCCAGTTAATGAACTTAGTAGGAGAATGCTGAGCTATAACCGGCTTCATTTCTGTCATATTAAAATCCTAACTGCGCATGAAAGACAATTGTGTGACGTATAATTTTCCTGTGATATTATACCTAAGATCTGTACGCTCGCCATCTCAATAGTTTTCGAATGTCGCAACCCTGTAACTTCAGAGTAAAATATGATTTATTCACCTTGTTTAAAGCTCAAATTCATTCTCTTCGGCAAGCGCCTGGCAAAACTTTTGCTAAATAAAAATCAGGAGTACACTTTTATTTTAATTTGACCTTATGGTGTTTCGTTACTAAAATGCCAGCGTGCAAATTTGATAAGCACTAAACTGACAGGTCTGGTGGGAGGGTTAACTCGCAGCTAGTAATGCAAAAAAGTACCGATATTTAGTGTACCGGTACGATGCGTAGTAAAAAGTATTGGATAGAAGCATGCGTTACTTTGCGGAAACTCATAATATATTATGAAAATTAAGCTTAATTTGCTTTACTCCGCGAACAGCAGGAGAATCTGTATGGTTTAATTTATAATTTCTTCAATCCGTATACTCCACACCAAACAGATCCTCGGCAATGTACCAACCAAACTTGGCCTACCTACATCTTCAATATCACATTAGTGATTTATAATCATGGCAAAAAAATCGCGGTCTAAACGGAGAAAAGTATTGCAGTTTACTCAAATTCAATCAGTTTGCAAGCAGCTTCGTGTTAGAACGTTAAATAATACGGCGGTACTTCATTCCTAGTTCTCCAAAGGATGCATCAAAACGAAAGATAAGAAAGCATCCCACCAGATAACCTGTAAAAATTTTTCTTAGCGCTAATTTTTAAATTTGTATTCATCAAGTTATCAGGCAATTTTTTAGTTGTTCCGAAATTCTTAAATACACTGTAATTTAAGTCAGGGCAATACAAACGCGTCCAAACTTGCGTCGTACTTTTGTTATGTCTCAAACCAGCATGAATATAATTAGTCAAAAATTGGCATGACATCGTGCACGCAAGCTGGAAGCCCTTGTTTGGCCTTAGATATAAGGTATATATTAATGTGAATTTCATAGATATAGTGGCTTTAATTAGATTAGTCTATAGTTTTTCACGAGCGAAGTCATGTTTCGCATATTTGTATGTGCCACTATCATGAACTAATAATAATCCTTCCGATATTTTCATGCATTTTATAATTTTTTTATTTAAAGTGTAATAACAGTTTCACTAAATAAATGATTTGTTCAAAAGTCTAATATCACCGCCGTAGACCAGTTCGTAGGTGAACGGGCAAAAAAGTTTTCTCTCAGTTTCAATTTACTTATTCTGTATATTCTCGTATTACAAAGAAAAGTCCCTTGAAGTTTGCTTTTTCTTCTAGCCAAAAAATATGAATTTGTCACTCTTAACTTTTTTTGCCTTTCCACCGCCGATACTTAACTGACGAAAGCTGGATAGGTGAAATTCGATGTCTCCATAATCTGGAAGTTACATTATTACTACCGAAGACTTCGCACGTGAAAAATACCATAACTTTATATTTCTAGGTTAATTAGGCTATAAGGATCGCAGTGCTTTTAATGTAGTTTGTACCCTCCCCAACCTACCTAGAAGTACTGTGTCCTTTATAGACTAACCATCATCACTTCTACAATCAAGAACAAGAAAGAAGAGCAAAGCAAAGAACTTGATTCGGTGAAACTATTCTAAACAAAGAAGATTTAAAAGCCACAACTTAACCACAAAGTCTTAGTTACAACAGTACACAAGATTGAAACGGAGATATTACGGATTGAAAGAGAACGAACGAAAAATTAAATAAATCAGAAAGATCATTGCTGTCCGCCGCAAATGCTAAGCTACTTCCAGGTATCAGGGTAGCTTCATGCCTGGAAGTAACTTAACTATTGCGGTGCTCTTCTGATATGTAATCCCTACAAAGCTACAACAAAGTACTACAACTAAAAACTATAGGTAACACCCTTGAAGTCCGGTATAACAATGCGATTCACATTTGAAAATGATGAGGCATTGTGCGTTGTACATATGGTGACCCTTTCCACTATGCTGGCATAAGGAATACTTAGTAGGGTAAGGAAATGTTCGCATTTCTAATAATTCATTACCTGACAGGATTTTCTCCAAATAATAGCTTCCCACCAGAAATTAATACATCGTTTAAAAACTAAAACATCGTCACGTTGTCTTGGAAATCCAACTGTATGTTAAAAAGGAATCCCTTTTTTATTTTATTTACTATTTTATGCAGAATTTTCAACAAATAGTGGCAGAATTTCAAAAATGATTCTGTAAATCATTAAGGTGTAGAGGAATTAAGAATTACTAAATAAAGACAGCTTAACGCGTAGCGTAGGAGCTTTATAGAAGTCGGAGCCTGATTTAACTGCCTCACCTGATAACCGAACTACTTGTACTTTTATGCGCAAAAAAACAGCACCCTGCTTGCTTTGTTGTACAAAAAGAATTAGTTCGTTGACTATCGACGCGGCGACTATCTGTGAAGTAATAGGTTAAAGTTATATTTAAGCTTTTTGTAAGTTTTATTCCAATATTTTGTATGTTAAAATTAAATGAAAAGAAAATACATTTTTTTCTTAAACTTTTTTTTTTTATAAATTTTAATTTTAATTTAATTTGAACAAGTATGATGTTTTATTGAAATAAGAATGCTGCCAACATCTGAGGAACTGTGCCTCGCTGCGGTTGCTTCCAAGACATTTTAGATTTTATTAGCTTTACATAGTTTATTTTAGGTTATATTTTTAATATAGAAGAAAGAAAGAATATTATAATACAGAAGCTAGGTTATATAGGTTCAAAGCAATTCCTCGAAGCAATACTCTAGCTAAGTAGTAACACCGTTAAAGTGATAGCCTAAGCTAGCGAGAGCTTAACAAACCTGCGAACGATAAAAGTACATTTTATTTTTTATAACTTGTCTTATAGTGTAAAGGATATTTTCATTAATTTTTAGCGTTAAAAAACAAGTGCGATGGAGTAAATAAAAACACAGATACACTAATTGCCGATTGGCGCAGTTTGCAGCGACCCTACTTTCTGAGTCCAATGCCGTGGGTTCGATTCCCACTACTGGAATACGTTTGTGTGATGAGCATGAATGTTTTTCAGTGTCTGGGTGTTTGTATGTATATTCTAAGTATTTATGTATATTATTCATAAAAATATTCATCAGGCATCCTAGTAACCATAACACCAGCTACGCTTACTTTGGGGCTAGATGGCGATGTGTGTATTGTCGTAGTATATTTATTTATTATTTATTTATAATAATAAATTTTAATAAAATATTGATAACAAACTTGATCAAATTAAATTAAAATTGTATTTTAATTTAATTATGATATTGGTTTGTCTTATTATGATATTGGTTTGTCTGCCTCAGACTCTGATCACATATGTTAGCTTACTATCACGACTAATCTAATTAACCGGAATCGGTGGGTCAACACTAACAGCAATGCTGAAGGACATGTTATAACTTAAAGTCTATTTTTCCTTATATGTGAATACTAGAAATCATCAGAATTGCAAAATCGAACTTTCAATCAGAGTTCTAGTTCGTTTATGACACGCTCTTATGACAATTACAATTGTGCATTTTATTATTTTGTAATAAGAAAGAAGTGATAAAGTTTCTGATATGATACTTACAGTATCGATGATAAAGTTTTGACGCTACAAAACAAATATCTAGCCTTAAACTATTACGAAGTGAGAGTGTAAACAGACGACGCACAAAACTGCTTTTCATATGGGTACCCGAGAAATACTAAATAATTCTTAATATAGCTTGTCACTACGAGTTTTAAATTTGGCTAATGACCCTACAGTATTTCAATTATATATTTCCTACAGTATACAACTTATTATACGTTTCTACAATATAAAATGAGCGTTAAATGTTACTTTTTAGGTAATGTTACAAAAAAGTGTCCATACAATCGTCCCAGTTTGTGCTACAGTTGGTAAAAATACAATTATAAATAAAATCTTAAAATAATAATTGAATGAAACAGAAAAACATATTATAATATGAGGTTATTAATTCATAGCATCTACACGATGAAATATCTCGGCTAAGACTTATTATTTCTTATTGCCATGTTTAAAATTTTGAATAAATTTGTCATTTCATTTAATTATTCTTACTAGAGAAAATACTTTAGCGGAATAGCATAAATATCTTTTCTATTAACAAATCTTTCTGGAAGGACATACGCTGACATTGAAACCCAATGCATATAGTATAACCTGAGATGGTAGTTTCAACAGAAATTTATTCATTATTTAGTCTTATGCACTTCATCAATCTGAAAATGTATGGTGTGTAGTTTTGGAGATAGATATGTATGTAGGTACTAGAGAAAGGAGTGCGTATTACTATTTAGTATTACGTTCTCTAACTACTATTTTCTCTCTCTCTTTCCGGGCATTTTCCCGGAAGATCTTTTTACAAAAATCTAATTTGCTAATTTCATTTACACAGCTTTTCATTAAGGGCATTAGTTAATTATAAATGTGGAATTGAGAGAATACATAATGACAGATTATATAATTGGAAAGCAGTATGACGATGTTTATGTAATCTGGTATATAAAATATTGTTTAGGAAATTAGTGTGAGAAAGGTAGTTCTACGACATAACTTCGTAAGTTTCTCAGAAATTAAAGAGCTTCGGACGGGTTCTTAATTTGTTAGTTAAAAAGTCCTAAATAAGAAGTCATTGCTCGATCAGAAGCCTAAAACAATAACATATTGGGTGGGTTCCAAACGCGCCCTGGTCTGAGAAGAGCCCACAACAAACTTAGCCAGGTTTTTTTTTATCACCATCGCACAGTCAATGAAGTTAGAGTAATTCATACCCAGGCTTTTTTATCATACATGTAATCCTTAATATTATATTAGGATATAAAATGTCTTGTGTCTGTGACCTACCCGGGACTAATAACTTTTTGTCCTACCAAATATGGAATCTGTGTTACTTCTGTAGTTGCCCATATGATCTACGTCAGTTTCACCTAAAGTAAATAATTATATTATAGCAAAAAACATATCATAAACGTTGATGACCGCTGCCCATCCTTTAATAAATTTATGAGAGCCCCGTTACTGCTCGACTTCTTTCTGTTTCCAGGTTCTGATGAAGCGCAAACAGATGTTGCCAGAGCGTCGTGAGATACAGCCGTGTCACAGGATGGCCGATACGCTACGCCATTAACATGTTGTGACGTCACTACAAGATTCATTGATATATATAATGTTTTTCCAAATATAATAAATAACTATATATTTTGTGAAATAACTTACCGGAAACTTAACTTTCATCTTATTTGATATGTGTAATACTTATAAACATATCACATTAAGCTGGAATGACAATATCTGGGTGACCGCACACTTCAATGGCAGTGAAAAAAGAAGAGGCACATAAAAAAAGGTGTGAAGCCGCAAGTTCTTCGTTTTATTTACAATTTACATTATATGTTTTTATCTTTCTTTGCATATCTGACAATTATAATTCAAGAATAACATTTCCAGAGAATTAGACAAAATTAACGGCATGCGTGAATCAAATCCGCGTACTGAGGGTTTTATATAAACGTACTTTAAAAGGAAACGTAGAAATAGTTAAGACGATAATATAGCTAGCACAAATTTTCTAGATGAACAGGTATTTGAAAAAACTATTGCCGTCGCGCTAAGCCTGTGTTTCCCCGTAGAGTGCGATAGGGACTGATGGAGCTTCGAACGGTTTGACCTATAATATTTGACGAGATCGTCGTTTCGTATAACCCTGTTTTCTTATCCAAAACTGAGCCGATTCAAGTATTTTTGGCATACAATTTTAAGAAAGATTACACCTTCTCTTTCTTTCTTTCGAATTTTCTTTTCATGTTTGTCTTTGACTCCTCTGAGCATTGTGGTAAAAAAGTGTATTATTTGTCATTTTACAGTGTTAGATTTTCTTAAGTATTTAAGAGACATTTTTAGGTGAAGGTAATATGGGAATACATCTGTATGGAGAATTCCGCCTATACTTTCGTCTTATTTTGTCGAGGTCATAATCTATCGATACAATCTAATAACATTTTGACAGTGCTTGTCATAAGCATGTTATTAGATCGTAACTAGAGTCTAGCGTCTAACTCTTCTCGCTCTAATTTCAAAAACTATATGCCTTAGTCAACATTTTTGGCCATATTGCTTCATTTACATGGGCGTAAGGTGAAAAATATATCAACTGTTCATTACTATTCTGTCATACTATAGTTCTTGTAGTAAAGAAATGGCCAAGATACATACTTTGACAAAGGTGCAGAGCCTGTGAAGTTGTTTAAACATTTTTCATTTTAATATTGACATTGTCTTTTCTATTTATAATTTGTAGTACTACTAGTCACTATTTTGTATAGTTTTTTATGTGTTGTACAGCCCATACATTGTTGCCTTATACATTAAAAAAAATTGTTCGATTCATTTCAACCTATAATTGAGATAATAAAAATCTGTGTTATCATAATCGAATGTAGTTTCTTTTGTATAACTTTTTTTTACACCCAATTAATTTATTTTTATAGACTGTTAAAAAAAAATAATTACCTGGAGCCTAGGGTTACTCTAAATGGACTAGAACCCAAAGCCGTAAAGCAATAAGTCACATTTCTCCTAATACATAGGGGATATTAAGGTCTTCTGATAGATGCATACTATTACGACTACGTATTAAAATATTGATGGTAACATAAGAGCACCTTTGCCCATACCTACAGTTACCGAATAAGCAGGCATAAATAAGGTCAAACTAGGACAATACTAAAATTAAATCATTAGGCAAACGAGTGTGCAAACCACATATTTTATTGCGATTGTTTTTTTAGGTACATATCGAATGATTTGAAAAAAAGTCTTTTAAAAATTCATGGTACTTAACGTTATTCCACTAATGACCTAAAATAAATAACGTATGTGTTAGCAGAAATAAATAAAGTCTTAAATTCTTTACAAAGTAGGTACTCATCTAAAGAAATATAGATTGTAAAGTATCTCTTGAGACTGGAGGTAAGTTTCCCTTTTCACGTTATGATACGCTATCCTTTTTTTATTTCAAAGACTGAACGAACGACCAACCGCGTCCTTTTAATATAATTGCCTCGCTTAGTAATTTGATTTCGATTTGGTTCCTAAACTTATAGTCAACTGTTTGAATGAATTCGTTTATAAATTGTTAGGTATCGTAAATTCTCTTTACAAGTTTTAAAATCGTTAGCCAATGTAATGCCTTGAAAAATGTTTTTTTTATTCCACTACAAGTTAGCCCTTGTCAGTAATCTTATCTGGTAGTAAGTGATGATGCAGTCTAAGATGGTAGCGGGCTAGTCTGTTAGGGGTATGGCAGTTACAAGTATATTAAGGTTTGTAAGCGGAATCGTACCGAAATGCTCGATGGTAGGCTAGGCACAACCGAAGCCTCCGACGAGACCTGACCAGATAGAAAAAGGAAGTTATAAATTCCAAAACTGCCCCTCGCGGGGATGAATACGGGACTTCCAAAGAGAACCATCATCACCTTAGGGAGGTCCTCAAAACTTCCAGCCACAGGTTTTATTAATGCCCGCCAGCCCTTATTGGGTCATCTGCAGGTTTTCTGCACCAGTGGGTCATTTGCAGGTAAGGATAGTTAAGAGTTATTTTAACAAGGTTACCTATCATATGGATAATGATAGAGTATGAAATAGTTGCTTCCAAAGCAGCCAGCTTCGCTGTCATATACCACAAGATAGAAAAATTACCTGGTAATTAAAAAGTTTTTAATTTAACTGTAAATTTCAACATAGAATAAAACCTCTGAAAGTGGTTGAACTTCTCAAAATAATACTTAATATACGGTATGACAGGGGATCTTAGTTATGATAGGTGATGAAACTTTCATTATCAATATCTATATATATGGCAGGTGTCTCCTCCCACATTGAGAAGGGGTTAAGGCCGTATTCCACCACGCTGGTCCAGTGCGTTGCTTGAGAACTCTCAGGCATGCGGGTCTCCTCACGATGTTTTCCTTTACCGTTAAAGCAAGTGATATTTTGATTCATTATAACGCAGATAACTTGGAAAAGTTAGAGCTGCGTTCTGGGATTTGAACTTGGCCACCCGAATCTTTAAATAAAATAAATAAATAATAACATAACATAAGCACAGATAATGTACATGGATGATATTAACATTATCTGTGCTGCCATCAAAAAATAACTAATGTCAAAAGCATAAATGAAAACCTTAAATAATGTCAAAAGCATAAATAAAAGAATTGAACAGATTTTTATAAAATGAATAGAAAAGTGATCGCGCTTTTTGCAAAAAATAACTACCCATTTATTTTAACATTAAAGAATATATCTCAATATTATTTATAGTACATAATTTATGCATAAAAAAACAAGTACTTCCCCGGACGAGCTCTGTCACAAAGAACTCTATTACTGCTAAAAACTCTTTACTACCATGCATGCGTCCATCCCTAAAATTCTGCATTAAACTTCTTGTTAATATTGGCTACTTGATGTTCATTAAACTGTGGTGAATTCAGTGTTCATTCGTAGTTTACTAGTTCCCCCTCGACACATTCAGCCACCGTGGCTGAGATGCAACTGGTTGCCAATTATTTTGCCCGCGTTTGGATTTACGCCAAACCTAGTAAAAGCTGAGGGTGAATCGTTTATGGAAACCGAAAATGTTACCGTTTATTCGAGTGTTAAGGAAGTTGGTACGTGGTTTGCTTCGCACATTTTATTTTCGAATAAAGGTTACACAATCCACTCGTTTTTTTATCTGTTTTTTAATTCTGTACTAGTATTCAATCTGAAGGTGGGAACGCGTTTATCTATGAAACTACAGTCGAAATTGTTAAATCTTTTTTGCATTTGATAACCTATTCCCAAAAATGATGGGATATTGAGGATCACGCTACAACCCTTAAGATATTTCTAAATCAAAGAGCGGGCGATGCGCCGCGGTGGGTTTAAGTATATTGTATAGCGCTATATTGTATATTTCTGGGATAAATGTATTTTTCGGAAGTTGTACGCAGAACATGTCGCTGGAAATCAATAGTCGTTTATTATAAGATGTAAAATATAAACATATGAAAGGGACTCCCCCTTTGATATGTTTATATTTTGTAGAGTTAAATACAAGAAACAATATTTCTTTTACTGTTTTTGGTCGAACATAATTATCTTCTATGTATTTTTGTGTGGTGATGTCAGATCAGAATACAGTTGCCTCAACCGCTTCTCATCCCGCGGGTGTCGCACGAGGTGACTGTAGGAATATAACGGAGAACGGTTAGCAGCGTCTTCTATGTATGAATATGGGCGAACCTAGGGAGTGGCGTTTAATTTAGCAGTGGATAAAGGCTATTAACGATGAGGAAGTTTTATATAACAACATGGTACGGAACCATTTGTGTGTAAGCTGTATTTTTTTTACCACTACAAGTAAGCCCTTGACTGTAATTATAACTGATGGTTAGTGATGTGGTTAAGATGGTAGCGGGCTTACCTGTTACCTTTGGGTACGGCAGTTATTTAAAACCCATACACTAAATCTTTGACGCGACATCGTATCGGAATGCTAAAGCGTATGACCTCTTTGTTAGCAGGGTCTAAGTCTCATAACAGACCAACTAACGAAAATTCAGGCATAATAAATTCCCAAATTGTCACTTCCGGGGATCGAACCTAGGACCTCGGTATGTAAAACCACAGCGCTCATCACTGCACCACAGGGATCGTCAATAATATATATTAAATAGAAATCCTTTTAAAGTAGTTCTTAGATTAGTTTCAGAGTCACAAGTCGCTAATGTAGTTTACATTAGTTGCGGATTTTTTTTCATTTTTATTTGCTCCACCAACTGTAACCGCGCTTAATCAAACTTACGCTTTCAAGAAAATGTGTTTGAATATATATTATGAAAGAAAAAAATTGTTCAACCAGTTTTTTTTGCTTTTTATTGCAAATGAAATGTGATTCAGCCCGGGATTCAAATGGGAGCGAGGCTGGATCTGTTGGAAAAGGCATTTTTTGAAATTCTTTTTCTGAAAATCGGAATTGGTTTTGGTTGGAAATATTTTACGGCTGCATATATGTTCCCTTTGAGAGTGCAATACAAGCAAAAAGCATGTGGACAAGCCTATTACTGTCAGCCAGCTATTCAAAAGTTGTAGAGAAAAAATTTTTTAGAAATATCATTTATGAAAATTATGCTTGACATGCTATACTCCGCGAAAAGCCCAAATCTGTATGGTGTAAAATTCAAAATTCAAAAATTCAAAGTTCATTTATTTCAAGTAGGCCTAATATAAGCACTTTTGAAACGTCAAGTCTGTCTGTATGTAGTGACTCTACTACCGGTTCGGAAGGCAGATTCTACCGAGATGAAGCCGGCAAGAAACTCAGCACTTGCTCTTTTCCAATGTCAACCATTTACATTTTACATTTTATAATTCATTTTTCTATCTTGTGAGAGATAAAAGCGGAGCCGGATGCTGCCAAGCAACCTTGTCATTAAGAAATTCATCATTTGTATAATAACCTCGCAATAAATGTGTTTTAACACATTCTTTAGACTTATGCATTGGTAGGTCCAAAATTACCTTCAATCCTTATACTCCACACCAAACAGCTATTCGGAAATGTACCCTCAACGCACGTTTCGCTCCGAAACCGGAGCATCCTCAGGAGATTTTGACTTTACAATGAATTATTTTTGTCTTAACTATTGTTCATTGTAAACGCCTTACAATCAAAAATGATCCAAAGAAATGATATTTCTTGGATAGAATCAGACGTTACTTTGCGTAATTCCATTATATATTATGAAAATTAGGCTTACAACAATGTTGAAATGTTGACTTTACAATGAACAATTGTTGTCTTTAGTTGATTATTCATTGTAAAGTCAACATCTCAACATCTCAACATTGTGGTAAGCTTAATTTTTATAACATACTAGCTGCCCGCGACTTCGTCTGCGTTTGATTTTGTTTTTTGATGTGGCATTAAATTTAGTTGTAGATTTAAAAAAAAAAAAAAATCAGTATCGCTAAGCCTTAAATGAGGGGTTTGCTGCTGTCCGCCGAGGAGTTCTGTCCTCTATCTCCAACTCTCTCACAGTTTGAGCAAAATTAAACACATATTGTAACCTCTATAGTACAAAAATAATTATTTTATATGTTATAACTTGTCGGAGTTATGGTGTAAAATCGTCAAACACTCATACCCTCTTCCAAAAGAACCGAGCTTAATGTCGGGATAAAAAGTATCCTATATTATTTCTAACACTTCCAAGAATATGTGTACAAAGTTTCGTGAGGATCGGTGGGGTATTTTGCGTGAAAGCGTAACAAACAAACTTACATTGACATTTATAATATTAGTAGAGATCATGGAATTCCGAAAAGTAACGTCTGATTCTATCCAAGAAATATCATTTCTTTTGATAATTTCTTGATTATAAGTTGTTAATATTACAGGTGGCTGGGATAACGGAATCGTGGTGATTATGGGCAAACCCTTCTGTTGGGAGAGGCCTTTAGTCCACCAGTGGACTGTTATAGGTTATAGATGATAATGATAAAATTATAACCTACTCCGTACATAATGCATGTGTTGTTCTGGTAAAAAATATATATTCTATTATATTCTAGCTACGTATTTTTGTTCGTCTTCCTTACATATTCTAGGGTACGTAATGATCCATCTCGTCGTAAGAAAGTTAAAGACCGCTACTAATTTATAAGTGGATAGGGGACCCAGAGGAGTGGATTAATTAGGGTATCGAATAGTACTTACTCTGCCAAGATTATAGCGACGTGGAAGAAGAAGCCGCCCCAGACAACCTACCGGAGATTTTTATGAAAATTAAGCTTAAAATGCTATACTCCGCGAAAAGCAAGAGAATCTGTATGGTGTAATTTATAATTTTCTCAATCCTTATACTCCACACCAAACAGTTCTTCGGTAATGTACGCTCTACGCACGTTTCGCTCCGAAATTGGAGCATCATCAGGAGATGCTGACTTTACTTAAGTCAACATTACTTAACAATTTTCATAATATATCATGGATTTCCGCAAAGTAACGCTTGTTTCTACCGAATAATTTTAGTATAAGTAAAGTTTTTTATAACACAGCTCAACGGGTAGACGGGCTTCAATGGTAATTATCACGTTTTAGTAGTGATAGTAACCGCCAATCCGCACTGGGCCAGCGTGGTGGACCCGTGCTCTGTAGTTGGGTTGATATGATGATGATGAGTTATGATAGTGCCGGTTGATCTAAATCGATAAATGCGCGTAGGTACAACTTTATGGTTTCTAATTTCACGGTGAACACAGTTTTACTAACATATCTCAGCCCAAGCCGGAATTCGAAGCTAGCACCACACGATCTGTAGTCAAACATGTTACCTACTAGTTCAACCAGGTACTTATAAAATCAGTGTTCACAAAAGCACTCCGAACTTAATCCCGATAACATTGCATACGAAAGTTACATCTGTGTGAGTAGAACGTCCCAGTGTAAGTGGAATATAGCTCAGATGTTTTCGAACACACAAAATCAATAATCGACGATGCAGCGCCCGGGATTTAAAGGTGAGGGCTCGGAGCTTTATATTACCGGTTGCATTCGAGTTACCTGATATTTTAAACTGCGTAGTTAGTAATTTACTTATTTATTTAAAAATTTGTAGAGTTTCCCGTGATTGTTCCAATAACGAGTGCAATATGATGCATTCTAAAATGCTACCAATTTGTAGCAGGTATTGATTTGAATTCTTTGGAATATGGTTTGGATGGTCGTACCGTAACGCGAAATCGCTTGGTGTGTCTTTAAAGAAAATTCTTATGTGCATATCATCGTATATTGGCGGTTTGGTGAATAAATATAAAGGTAATTATAAATTTGTAATTTTTTTATTTTTTATATAGTGTTTTATTTTTCGACAGCCGGTTGGCGCAGTGGACAGCGACCTTTCTGTGTCTAAGGCCGTGGGTTCGATTCCCACAACTGGAAAAATGATTGTGTGATGTACATGGATGGGAAATGAAAACCGATTTAAATAATTACTTTTGTACTTTAGAGGTTATTAAGTCTGTTAGTTTTGCCCAAATTTCGTGTAGATCTGATGAATGTGATTGGAGATCGAGGACACGACTCCTCAGCGGACGGCAGCCAACCCGTCATTTAAGGCTTAGCTATCCTAAATACATAAAGTGCGTAGAATTACACCTAAATCAAATGCAACATGTCTTTCGAAAAACAAACGCAGACGAAGTCGCGGGCAACAAATAGTATAACATATATTTCTTTATTATAAATATAGTATTTCCATTAACACTCTATTATTATTAACATTTGAGGACGTACTGAAGCTAAAGCATTTCACCTCAGCACCCCCACCTGAACCAACTAAGCATACCTAACTTGTGATTTGAGTGGGTAAATCAACAGTGCATTCAGTCAATATTAGAATTTCAGTCTGAATCTTGAACTATTGAGGTTTCAACTATGAAATCTTAACTGTAAATGTATCTTTCTCATAGTTAAACTGAAAGTTAGGTTGTTTTATGAAAATATTCTTTACAATGAATATGAATCATTGTAAAGTCAACGTCTCCAAAAGATGCTGCGGTGTCGGAGCGAAACGTGCGTAGAAGGTATGTTTGGTGTGGAGTTGAAAAAATTAAGAAAAGATTGAAGAAATTATAAATTACACCATAAAGGTTCTCCTGTTTCCCGCGGAGTTTAGCAACCCGACCCTGCTTTCTGAGTCCAAGGTCGTGGCTTCGATTCCTACAACTGGAAAATGTTCGTGTGATGAACATGAATGTTTTTCAGTGCCTGGGTGTTTATCTGTATATTAAAGGTATTTTTGTAAATTATTTATAGAAATATTTATCAGACATCTTAGTATCCATAAAACAAACTACGCTTAATTTGAGGCTAGATGGCGATGTGTGTATTGTCGTAGTTAATTTATTATTTATTTATTTATAATAAGAAGAGTTTAGGCCGTTCACCACGCTAAACAATTGCGAATTAATAGACTTCCTCGCGATGTTTTCTTTCACCGTTAAGAACGGGATATTTAATTTCTTTAATTAAAACGCCCTTAACTCCGAAAAGTTAGAGATACGTGCCGCGTATCCAACTCGGTCGCCCGAAAGCAGGCCGAAGTAACCCTAGGCAGTGGCGTGCATAGAGGGTATGCAGATGATATGAAGTGAAGAAAAACTCCAGTACGATTTATGAAAACTTAAGGGTAGGCTATATATAACTCTTCCAAAGCCTATCCTTAAGTTTTTTATAACTCGTACTGGAGATTTTTTCATTTTATATTATCTGCCCGCTTAGTGCATTTCCTGTGAATACCCTGTTTGCACGCCACTGTCACTAGGCTATCATAGTTTTGACGGTCGTTGGGCGCAGTTTGCAGCGATCCTGCTTTCTGAGCCCAAGGCCGTGGAATCGATTCCCACTACTGGAAAATGTTTGTGTGATGAGCATGAATGTTTTTCAGTGTCTGGGTGTTTATATGTATTTCCTAAGTATTTACGTATATAATTCATAGAAATATTCTTCAGGCATCTTATTACCCATAACACAAGCTACGCTTACTTTGGGGCTAGATGGCGATGTGTGTATTGTCGTAGTATATTTATTTATTTTTATTATAGTTACAAAAAATGAGTTAGTTATTTAACGGTTTCATTCGTAGTATTCGATACGTGGTTAGGTACACACACGACTTGTTTTTTTTTTTTTTAAGTGCAACTTGATTGATTATGCTTTCAGGTAGTGGCGCTGAATCCGAATGCCATAAAACGAATCGATAGAATCGCCCAAGCGCGAGTCAATCCGCCCATAGAGGTTTTCGCTTAATATTTTGGTTAGTAATGTCCGACTTATTGTTTAAATTGAAAAACGCACATAGCTCTGAAAAGTAAGACGTGCGTTCATGGCAACTTTACCCACAAGGCTTTCCTTCTATTTCTTTAATTTGTTACGATTGATTGAAATTATTATGTTAGACCACTGAGCCAGCGCGGTTTGTGTTATTATTGATTTTCTTAGTTTTCTAAATAGGGTAATCTGGTTTACAAAATGATAAAATAAAAACTACTTATCGTCATGAAACCTTTTCGCAAATAAATATTGCGCAAAAAATTGCAATTTTTTGAGTATTAAAAATAATCAATTGCTAAGAAAATATATCAACCAAATCGTAAAAATCCACTGATTTCTGACTCTTACCTTTGTATACAGACAACTACCAAGCTGGACGCCAAATTTCAACGTTCTAGGTCGTCTGGCAGTAGGTAATGTTTTTGCTTGTGAAATAATATGTCAGTCAAAAGAAAAAAATGCCGATTTTTAGACGTTAATATATCAACAATCGTTTGAGCTTATTGTGTAATTTAGGGTTCTCGTTTAGGGTTTAAATAAAATATACGCCAAATTCTTCATCATCATCATCATATCAACCCATTACGGGCCCACTACAGGGTCTCCTCCCACAATGAGAAGAGGTTCAACGGCGGATCCAGGGGGGTCATGACCCCCCTGAGCTTGTTGGACCCTTCACTCTTGCGGAGTTTTGCGGAATATAAATAGGCTGCCTCATTCCGTGAGTGATAATTCTTGGATGTCTTCAAGAGAAGATGGCATTATGTACGTGTATATGTACAAGTTATTTAGGTAAAGTTTTGCAAGTGTAAAATAAATAATAAAATTTTTTAAGTACAGTACTTAGGTACAATTAATAAAATACCTTCTTTTTACTTCTATCTATTGGCATCAAAATTAAATTATAAGTTCTCGACGAAGACTGTGTGACCCCCTCCTGGCGCCAAAGCTGGATCCGCTCTTGAAGGGGTTAAGGCCGTAGTTCACCACGCTGTCTCAGAGCGGATTGGTGGACCCCACTGCGGATTGGTGGATATTTATATAACTGAAATTAGTTCTTGTCTACTTTTATATATTACTACGGTGGCCCGGGGGATTGGTGGACTTTACACACATTTAAGATCATTATGGAGAACTCTCAGGTATGCAGGTTTTCTCACGATGTTTTCCTTCACCGTTGAAGCAAGTGATATTTTAATTGCTTAAAACGAACATAACTTAGACAAGTTAGAGGTGCCTGCTGGGATTCGAACTCCCAACCCGAAATTGAAGTCGAAGTCCTACCCACTGGGCTATCACAGCTTAATTCTTTATTCACCGCTTCAATTACATCAGCAAAAGTGGTTCTAATAGGTTCGTGTAGTTTCTTACTCTTGGCTCGATCTTGGCTAACACGCTCCGCGCTTTATTGCTTCTTCTGAAGCATGAACTCTCGATTGCCCACTGATACTGATAATTGTTATGAGGTCCCTTTTGTTAAAGGAACCCTAAAAATTGGCATGACAGTTATGCAGCTCGCATTGCTACGTGATATGCGAACGCACGCCGGCAGGCATTTAGGACCCCTCTCAAACACTAAATGCACTGGCATTGATCGAGCATTCTCTATTTGTGTATCCTGATGGAGACTACTCTTCTAATATTAGCTCAGCCGATTTCCGAGCCGCGTATGAGATTTTTTTTTTTATTTTCATGCACTAAATATTACCTATGTATTTATCTGTTAGTGGTATAGTATCAACCGCTTACGGATAGTAAGTATCAGTACTTATGGTGCATAAAGTGTAGCTGTCCCAAACTAGCTTAGTAGCTAAAACTCCGGTTTAATTTTTGAGGGGCCAAGTTCGAAACGGAACACGCACCACTACTTTTCTAGGTTAAGTGCGTTTTCTAGCAATTCAAAATATCACTTGCCTCAACGGTGAAGGAAAATATTGTTAGGAAACCTGCATACCTGACAGTTCTCCATTAAGCTCTTAAAGGTCACACATCTTTGACACACACGAGTCCATAAATTGACAATGGGCCAGCGTGATACACTTTGGCCTAAACACTTGGATTGTGGGAGCGGGCCCTTAATGGGTTGATATGATGAAAGAAAGTTTGTGTGGCGAAAAACTTTGCTATCAGAATTTATACGCGGATAAATATAAGTCAAAAAATAATGAACAAATAGCCATTGCATTAATCGCAGTAAGCCGATGTTACTGGTTGAGCGTTCAAACGGATATTAAGTACAGTCAGGTGTGAGGATGACGCACGTGACCGTCAGCACACTGTGTGCACGTCGGCATCATCAAAGGGCAGTGATTGAAGCGCTGACTTTGTGTTTGTCAATACAGCGCGGCGGTGCGCTTTATTAAAATATCCACTGCGTGGTTCGGGGTTTACACTCAAAAGGGCAGGCGGTTTGGGGGAGTATCCCCCTACCTCACGCAGTACAATATATAGCTGTATCTCTCATTACAATTATAAAATTGTAATAGTTCATCTGTTTAGTTTTTGGCACCTGAATGTTACATTTATGATATTTCTGTGACATTGACAAATTATGGAGATCTCTTGGCTATGCAGGTTGGCTCACATTGCTTTCTTTTACCGTTAGTTCACAAGTTTTGCCAAAGATCTAATTGGTGTGGAGTATAAGGATTGAAGAAATTATAAATTACACTTGCACACACATACAGATTCTCCTGATTTTCGCGGAGTATAGAAAATTAATTTTGACGGCCGATTGGCGCAGTGGGCAGCGACGCTGCTTTCTGAGTCCAAGGCCGTGGGTTCGATTCCCACAACTGGAAAATGTTTGTGTGATGAACAGGAATGTTTTTCAATGTCTGGGTGTATCTTATCAGTATTTATGTATATTATTCATTAAAAAAATATTTATCAGTCATCTTAGCACTCATTACACAAGGTACGCTTACTTTGGGTCAAGATGGCGATGTGTGTATTGTCCTAGTATATTTATTTATTTATTATTATTTATAATTAAGCTTAATTTTCATACTATACCTATCATAGATTCCCGCAAAGTAACGCCTGCTTCTATCCAATACACAAGTTTTGCTTAAAACGCACATAACTCCGAGAAGTTCAGAGAGGCGTGCCAGGGATGTAGCTCAGCTTTAACTCATGAGCGGTAATAGGGAGAGAGTGGTAATTTTTGATCAAATAATAAAATAAAAAAAATTGAGGAAATAGAAAACAAATATTTTTTCAAATGTTTATGCTCGATCTTGGTTACGTTAATATCTACTATATAAAGTTACAACGGTTTTGTGTTCACACCCGACTGGCGCAGTGGGCAGCGACCCTGCTTTCTGAGTCCAAGGCCGTGGGTTCGATTCCCACCACTGGAAAATGTTTGTGTGATGAACATGAATGTCTTTCAGTGTCTGGGTGTTTATATGTATATTATAAGTATTTACGTGCATTATATTCATAAAGATATCCATCAGATATATTAGTACCCATAACACAAGCTATGCTTACCTTGGAAGAATACAATCCATTGTTGTAGAATATTTTCGTATATTTATTGTACTGTCTCGACTTTATATAAGACTTTTTCAGGCGTAAGTAAGCTTTCTTCTATCGGGTACTTATCCGTGACAAGGAATTCGTTACTTATACGATCAGCTGTATCTGTGTCGATAACTGTTCGCTATGATAACCATATTTTAAGACCACCATTCGACAATTATTGTTTGAGCGACGCGGCGCTTTGAGACCACTATGTGGCACTCAGCTCCCCTATGAAGTGGTGCAGCCAGACGTACAGACGTAAAGGCGGTCAAAGTGCAAATTTACCCAAGTAAATTAAGTAATAAGTAAGAGAACTCTCTCGCAGTCCTGAAATCAATATTTGCTGTCGACGTCGTAGAAATTTATAATTCAACTACTGTCTTATTCGAATCGTATCGTATCGTAAAGTGTATAAGCTTTCATGTGCGATTTTGATTATTGCATCTACTTTTCACCCATGTACAAAAGCAGTGATAGCCTAGTAGTTACGACTCCGGTACGAGCTCTCACTTTTTGGAGTTCTGTGCTTTACGTACTTTCGTTAATAATGTATACACGGACCATTTACTGCTTTATATTTTCTAAAATCAATACTATAATGTACTGGCATAATAACAGATTTCTGTATGTCTTATGCACTAAAAATTTTGGATAGCTGTATACATTGCTAACGCGTATATGTTGATATAAAGTCACGCGTATATGTTGATAATAACTAAGCGAGCTCGTGATGATGGCTAGACAAACACCTTTTGCATACATAATTAATAATCCTAACTTATATTATAAATGTGAAAGCGTGTTTGCTGGCTTGTCCTTTCTTCACGACCTATCTGAGCAAGTCAACTTAATTTTCTCAATTTTTGGTATGGTATTAGTTAGTTGAAAAGACGGTGAGTAACATGGACTACTTCCTATCCCAGAAAACAATCGGTTCCTGCAGGATTTGTAAAAAACCGTAATAAACGCGGTGACAACAGCTAGTGCATTATCAAGCATATGCAGTGCGTGTGTGTGTGTGTGTGTGTGCGCGTGTGTGTGTGTGTGCGTGTATGTGTGCGTGTGCGTGTGTGTTTGTGTATGTGTGTGTGCGTCTGTGTGTGCCTGTGTATGTGTTTGTGTGTGTGTATGTGTGTGTGTGTGTGTGGGTTGCCCTAATATGAATTCAACAACATACAACAACTTACTGAACAACGGACTTACTGAACAATATTTATTCAACATAGCTTTGTAAATAATTATTAACTACTTTTTTGGAATCAAATCTATCCATTTTATGTGTGGAAAGCGTTTTATTTAATTTATTGTATAGAGTCTATATAGCAATGGCGAAAAGTGCTATGATACGGCTTGGCAGTATATGGAAAAATCGCGGCATAACATTCAACACTAAGAGCCGCTTGGTCCGTGCCTTGATTTTCCCTATATTCATGTACGGAGTTGAAACGTGGACCATCAAAGCAAGAGAAAGGCAAAGGATAGACGCGTTCGAGATGTGGTGTTGGAGGCGCATGTTGCGAATACCCTATACATTTGTGCGCTTGGCTGTCGCCAAGCGCACAAATGTGTCTATCCTGGCGCAGCTAGGAGTTCGTGTTCGACTTTCGTCTATATGTTACCAACGTTTGCTTTCCTATTTCGGGCACATAATGCGGCGGGGGAATGATAGCCTGGAAAAAATTATAGTTACGGGCAACACCGAAGGCAAAAGACCTAGAGGCCGGTCCCCAACCAGATGGGCAGACCAGCTGAAAAAATCAAATTCAGACCGCTTCTATCAAATCGCAAAAATGGCCTCCAACAGAAGTCGATGGAGACAGTTTACCAACGCGAAGTTGAGATCTCACCAGGACCACGATCTTCAGTGATGAAGGAACGACCATAGAGAGATAGAGTCTAAACTGCGTGCTGGTTTAAGGCAGCCAGCAACTACGTTGCGAGAGAGACTGAGGTTGGGAAGGTTGCGTGCGAGCGTGCGTGCATGCGTGTGTGCGTTTGCGTGTGCGAGAGCGTTCATATTTGCGTGTTCGTGAGTTTGGGTGTGAGGGTATGTGTGTAAGTGTATGAGTTTGTGTGTGGGTGGCTCTACGTCATCATTGGATAGTTCTTGTGGTCTTCGTCGATGTCATACAGACTTGCTAAACTTATAGTGTCGTGTACAAAGTTCGTTTTCGTGTATTTCGATGACTTCTCATATAAACCGTGGTCAGTGGCGTGCAGTTTTAAACAGGGTGGCCTAAAGCAAATGGACAATATAAAATTGAAAAATCCTCCTCATGAACGAGTTATATGAATTGAAGGTAATCAGTGCTTTTGTTAAACACTGATCTCTGGACAATAAGGAAGCCTAGTTGTATCGTTAGCAATATGCGTCCCCCGATGCATACACGCGTGGCACTATTGTCTGGTGCCGCGTGCGTGACCCTCGTCTGCATGTAATCGATTCGTCTTTTTTTTAAGTTTTTAAAACAAGAACCTGTATTTTTAATATTGCAATCACAATATCTGCAGAAACAAAACGCATCTATTAAAATGAGTGATTAGACGCTATCTCTTTCCCTATCTTTAAGGACTCCCATCTTTTATTTATTTATTTTATCAAATAAAAAAGTAGGCACGGAATATTGATAAAGTCTGTGATTTCCACATCGGGATCCCTGACTATTTTTGATAACTCAACCTATTTTATAAAGTAAGGCAGGTAGGTTTTGACCTCTATTATACTATTATAATATAGCTCAGTCTATAAGGCATTGAATAATAACAAGGTCTCGTTCCGGAAGAGGTAAAAATTCGACCAAAATTATCGAATAATAAAATTATCGACCATAATAATAAGGAGTGCTACGAGTACTTGTCTAATGTCATCATCCCACATTTTCTGAGATTCTTGCCGGCTTTTCCCTATATAATCTGCCTTCCGAACCCAAGGCAGTCCCTGCAAATAGACATACTTGACGTTTCAAAAGTCCTTATAGAATAAGCCTACTTGAAATAAATGAATTTAGAATTTGAATTTATCTTAGCCCTATCTAAATCTGTTTGAGTGGTTATAGCTGTAATAAGTAATATTTCTATGAAGAACGTGTAAATTGCGAATTTATAATTTCTTCTGGTCTGGTCAGGAGCGACGAGGGATTTAATGCTCCAGTGCGTTGTCGCGTAAAAACCGATTAGGGGTATGACTACCGTACTCCCTAACAGGCTATCTTATACTGCATCATCACTTTCCTCCAGCTGCGATTGCAGAGAAGGGCCAACTTGTTCTGGAATAAAAAAAATGTTTGTGTTATTACATTTAATTTTATAATTTTGACTATAGTGGATTTATTATGTGTAATTATATTGAAATATTCTATATTCAACATCAAAGGCCGCCAAGTAGAATTTGCTACCAGTTGCATGCCAACCTCCCAGCCCCCCCACAAAGCCCGCGTTTCGAGGGGGGAAAAAGGTTTCAGGTGGAATAATAATGAATACTTTCACAATAGGAGTCTGCATTTTGTTTGTACTCTGACACTGCTTTGTAATAAAATTCCGTGTTTTTAATGTAATGTTAATAATTTGAACGCACCTCTTGCTAAGCTCTTAGACAGAAAAAAACAAGAGTAAAACGCCCTTCTCGCGCCTGTGTAAGATACGAGTAATAATATTGTAGTTAGACTTAGATATATTTTGATATATTCGGCACGGCGCGGTAGGCAGTGAGCCTGCTTTCCGAGTCCAAGGCTGTGTATTCGATTTCGACAACTTGAAAATGTTTATGTTATGAACATGAATGTTTTTCAGTGTCTGGGTGGTAAACTGTATGATTAATATGTACATATGTATATTTTTCATAAATATTTATCAGTTATTTGAGTACCCATTACACAAGTTACGCTACTTTGTGGCTAGATTGGAATATGCATATTTTAGTATTATATTTATATATGTACAAAATATACAACGTGTAAATGTGAACCGAAATAATGCTTCACATATTTTAGAGGTGCATTATTTTCGGTCTCTGAGACTTAACTTAAACCGAAAAGCTACTTTTAGAGCTAAGCTAAGCTAGTTTTAGAGTGAATCACTGCCATAGTTTTCACTGAAAGAAACCAGATACAGCCCTAACGTCACATGCAAAATCAAGTCAATTTATTAGGTAAGTGTCGCGTAGCGTAAGTACTATGCACGTGTCGGTCTTTTATCATCAATAAAGTTGTTGTAAGTAAACACCTACGTGTGTGTAAGTGTGTTTTGAATTAGTTAAATGAACACGTGGAGTACTTGAGAGCCCAGTGGTTAGGACTTCGGCTTCACTTTCGTTGGGCCGAGCTCGAATCCCAGCATGCACCTCTGACTTTTCAAAGTGCGTTTTAAGTAAATAAAATATCACTTGATTTAACGGTGAAGGAAAACCTCGCGAGGAAACCTGCATGCCTGAGAGTTCTCCATAATATTTTCAAATGTGTGTGAAGTCTACCGATCTGCACTTGGCCAGTATGGTGGACAACGGCCTTAACCCTTCATACCGTGGGAGGAGACCCGTGCATTGTAGTGGGCGGGTAACGGGTCGATATGATGATGATGATGATGAAGAATATAGACCCTCAACGCTGCTTCGGTGGGCTAAAGGGCTTCAACGATTACGTGTTACTTATAATACCCGTGCACAATTTTCACATTAAACTTCCTCGAACAACGTTTTAAATTCTTCTGCTCTTGTACATCCCCGAACTTCCAACGTTCCTTGAGTGAATATAAACTTAGCACGTGTAAAGCCAACCGCGGAAGTTATTTAGCATACTTCACTATAACACCAGCAACGGTATTTAACACCCCTGACGAAACTAAACGCTCCGAAACTTCAGCGGTTCTTAAATTCCATTACAACATTATCTGTCCATATAAATTTTATTTCTTGCTACTGAAGGACTGTTGTACCGAAAACACCTTTTCTTTTTTACAGGCTAATTTTATAAATAAGCTAAGTCGTGCGACCTTGTCCGGGCATAACTTCTGATATTTTTTTTATACCTACATTCTTTCGCTTTCCTTCACAATATACCCCGACCGGCCTTACCTCGCCTACTGCCCTCTTTAAGAACTGGGCTATTAAATGTAAAGTTTTTTTTTAGCAATCTGATATGAGATACATCAGTCAGATATAGTTCATACTAACGAATAAACTGTCGTCCCCTATTTAACCCAATTGGGGGTGACATTTTAATAGATCCAAAAATATTTATTTTACTGATCAAATGAGGTGACCCAAGAGCTGGCGCTTATTTAACCCAACGGCTAAGTCTAGCAATTCAAAGGGGCAATAGCGCCAGGATTTTGGGTACTATGCCCATAAGTGAACAGTTGGACAATGAAAATGACAGACTTTCATACAAACTTTGATCCCCTATACCACTTTAGGTATGAAAATTACAAAAGTTAGTATAGTGCCTTCCTCGATAATGTACTATCCAAATCATAATTAGTTTTGCAATTCGAACCAGTAGTTCCTGAGATTAACGCGTTTAACTTAACGAACAAACTGTTTAGCATTATTATATTAAAAATAAATATATTATAGATATGTAGCTATTATGTATGTATGTATATTAAAATAGCTAGTGACTTATTTGTTGTTATGTATATTACTAGGTGTTTCCCGCGACTTCATCCGCGATGAAATTTCGATTTGCCCTGGAGATTGGAAGAAATCCTACGCCTATCTCCAGTAGAACCTTAAAATCAGTTCCATGATGTTAATTTATAAGGTGACAATCAGACAGAAATACACCTGAATTATAAGAGCAATTTAAAAAAAAATAACGTTAAGAACCTCCTAAAAAAGGATATTAAAGATAAGCTGTATCTCAGGGTGACTTAGGCCACTTCGTCGACGTAGAATTCCTGATTTGAAAATTAAAAAAAAAACCCCTATACTTTTTAATATTAAAGGTAATTAAAAGAAATAATGGAACTTGCTGGAGGAACTCGAAGGGGCTTTGAACGGCGACTTTTTGTGAAAGGATTTATATTCTGTCCCGTTTTGTATCTATTTTGTCTATATTAATTTTACCGTAGCTGCCTACATTTTAATAATACGAAAGTTCTTTGAGTCAACACTAAATCTGATCAAGATGAAGACGTTTAAGTTCCTCTGCCTTTTCAAGAGGCTTTTATTATGTTGAAGAGTATTGTCTGAGGCAGGTACGGTATATTTTAATAAGAGCTCCTCACTTCGTATAGCTGGTTATTTCAAAGAATATGTTACTGCGCGCAAAGGAACAATCAAAAGTTAGGGCTGAGATAAAATTAGAAGCTTTTAGAATCTAAGTGGATTTTAGGATAAAATTTCTCTATGCATAATTTTTCTTACACTATGTTAGGCGTCTTTGAATACTAATTCAAGCAATTATCAATTGCTCTACAAGAAAAGTGTATCTACTGTATTAGCTCCTCATCAGAAAAGTTCGACGAACTTTCATTTCAGGTTTTAAATTGTACTGGGGGATTGATTATTTGCTTCTTAACTCCTGATCGATTAGAAAGAAAGAAAGAAAGTATGATTTATTTACACATACAACAACTACATAAAACGGCACATTGAGTATAACATGTAAATTAGCGGCCTTATGACTAAAAAGCGAACTCTTCCAGGCAGTCAAACTGCAGTGGACAATGTAAATGGGTGCAACAATAATTTCTTAAGCTATACAGACATATATATGAATACTCAAATATATAAATAATTTTTTATATAATATACTAGCTTCTGCCCGCGACTTCGTCTGCGTGAATTTCAAAATTGGATCTAAATCTTAACACGGGTACTATATAAGAGATCGGTATAGAAAGTACATGTCCGACATGCATACCAAATTTCAGAGCGGAATGCCCGCGGCTTAGCTTTTAAAAATTTTAAATTTTCCTTCGGGAACTACTTAAAAAATCGGGATAAAATGTAGCCTATATTCTTTTCCATATCAAACGATACATGCATGCCAAATTTCATGCAAATCCGTTCAGCCGTTTTTGCGTGATTGAGTGCAATGAAAAGTATGCTATATTATTTCTAATACCTCCAAGAATATGTATAAAAAGTTTCATGAAGTTCGGTTCAGTAGTATTCGCGTGAAAGCGTAACAAACAAACTTACATTCACATTTATAATACTAGTAGGGATAGGATAAATAATGGAACTTAATATAAATAAACTATAAGAAATATAAAAAAGAGATTTTGACGACCTCCCCGGCGCAACGGTGAGCGCTGTGAATTTAAGTAGCAGGTCCCGGGATTGATTCCCGTCAGGCTATTTGGGAATTTATAATTTCTGAATTTTCTCTTGTCTGGTCTGGTGGAAAGGAGGCTTTGGTCTTTGGCTGGTACTACCGACAAAGACGTGCCGCTAAGCCCGCTACCATCTAAGACTGCATCATCACTTGCTATAATCTTGCTATAATAAGGTTAGATTGCAGTTAAGGACTAACTTGTAGTGGAATAAAAAAGAGTAAAAGACGGGCAAAAGCAAACAGAAGCGAAGGAAAATAGTTAAGGAAATGTTTTGATATGACAGAAGTGAAGGAAAAAGTGGAAAACAGGTTAGACTAATTAAAGCTTAGAGAGGAAGAAAGTTTGATTTAACTTTTATAATAAAATAAAAAAGTTTATTTTGGTAAGAAACAAAGTGGTATCAATATGTCGCTGAAGGCTTCTTTTAAGAGTAGTATTAGTCAGAAGACTCCGCACTACAATTACAGTTAATATAAACTTAACAAATTACAAAAGGAAGGTAGGTATACAAACAAAACAAGATATACGACGTTATACATGTTATTACACAAGATTATTTGTTTACAAATACTACGAAGTATTTGTAAGAAATATTGAAACAATAAATTACACTACCTTAAACGTTCATGGTAACTTACCCCTTTTTCATTGCGTAATTTAAAAATTGCACACTGTATTTTACCCTGACCAAAACAGAATTTCAATCACGAATGCAATACTCATAATTCTAACCGTCATCAGATGATTAACAGGTTTCATCTGCTTTCATTATATTATCAAAGGACAGTGATTGAAACACGCCCTTTGTATTTGACTAGCCCATTGCAGTTAGTAACTGTACACATCTTAATTAATCCTGCCCATGCGCCCGTAATAATATGGAGTGACCAAATGTTATTGGGCACTCAGTATTATTGCGGCTGTGGGGAGACGACTGATTAATTACATGTGAGTACTTAGCTAAATTGCACTTCGATATAATATGTGCTCATTCAATAGTGCACTAATCCTAAACTAGAGTAAGATTAGGGTTTAAGTAGTTAGCATGTTGTGAGTTGTGACAGAGCTCGTCCGGGTAAGTCATAATGGAAAGTACCGCCATGCTTACTTCAGCCGCCAAACAGTATTGCTATGTTCCAGTCTGAATGGCGGTGTAATTATAGGCACATACAATTATAGGTTCATGGTTACGGGCCGGCGCTTTGCAGGACGAGTCCCGTTGCATACATATTAACGAAGCTATAAGCTTTGCATAAGGTGCTGATACGTAGAAATGCTGTCTAAAAAAAACTCTATACAATAGTCAAAGTCTCTAGAAATATCATAAAAGCTGTTTAGACTGCATCTTGCACAATAAGGTGAAAGGGCTCTTAATATAGAGTTTTTACTTGTATTTTCATTTATTTAACATTTTTTAATTCAAATATACTAAGACAAAAGGTACATCGCCATCTAGCCCCAAATTGAAATGAAATTGTAATTTAACCAATCTAAGATCTAAGTAGGAAAAAAGTTAAAACGCCATGACAACTTTTTACATTTAGTACATTTTATATTCATATAGATAGGTGTATGAAATATTGTGGATATAAAAAGATATAAACGCTCATATATTTTTTCATTTAAATATTGACAGTCAAGAATTACTTGGGTACCAGAAAATACATACAAGCCAGTTCGACGTTCTGCGCTCAAAAGACCGATTAAAGTCGCAAACGTGCCGAGAACGCAATACGAACTGCGAAGAATACGTGAAACCGAGCGGCCTTTACGAAAGATATAATGCCGTCCATGGACATGGTAACCATAACTAAATAAGCAAGTAATAAGTTTTTTTTTTTTTTTTTTATAAATATAAATAAATAAATATACTAGGACAATACACACATCGCCATCTAGCCCCAAAGTAAGCGTAGCTTGTGTTATGGGTACTGAGATAGCTGATGAATACACTAAATATAATACAGATAAATACTTATAATATACAGATAAACACCCAGACACTGAAAAACATTCATGTTCATTACACAAACACTCTCCAGTTGTGGGAATCGAACCCACGGCCTTGAACTCAGAAAGCAGGGTCGCTGCCCACTGCGCTACTCGGCCGTCAAAGTTCGGCTAAATAAGCGTCACTTTCTTTTTGTTGTGACGAAGTTTAGGTTGTAGTCACCCCCTCTGAGTGGAGAGTCCTACGGCATGCCCCTCTGAGTTGTTTCACGAGACGCCCGGGGAACCCATTGTATACCAAGCGTTTCGGGTCAACTACGTAGTTTGGTAGTTATAGACCCGCAACCGGATATCATAGATGAGGGATCCGAAGAATCACCCTAATCTGTTATATGTATTGACATGTAGTTGTTCGAATATGTTTGATATTATACCACCTGCCTGTCTATTTTCCTCATGTTTTCCTAGTCGTAGGGTTGCCTGGCAAAGGTCGCTACTATGACATACAGGCAAATTATTTCCTTAACCTAATGTAGTGTATATTAAAGAGTATAAAATTAAATCTCAAAAATAACTCAAAGCAACGTATCATAGTATAAATAACTAGCAGCTCAAAACGGTTTTGCACCGCTATAAATTACAAATAAAAGAGATATTTTTTGGTGACTTGGTTGTAATTTTTTTTTAGTTGAAAATTTTGTTTCTTGGTTAAAAAAAGTATACAAATAGTATTATACTACTTGTATTATACTTTTTACTTGCTTATTATATTATGTTGTTTTTTGACGGTTGATCAGAGTCCAGTTGTCATTACCTCTTCTCTTTCCGTGGGTGTCGTACGAGCAGCATCCTTTTTGCTACTACTATCATCTACTGCGATCACCAACGCGCGTGGTGTTTATAAGCAAACTCTCCGATCAGGAGAGACCTCTTTTCCAGACAATACATAATATAAATCTGTGAAAACATTATATAAGCGATGGTGAAATCCGCATCAAAATCCTTTGCGTGGTTTAGGAGGAACTTGCGGATAAACAAACAGACGCGTCAAGCGACTTTGTCAGTAGAGACGTAGTTAATTAATTACACAGTTTTTTTTAATTTTAAATAAAATATTACATTTTGTAACTGTCGTTACATCCCTACATCAGACATCGCTTTGTACAATATACCCAATTAATACGCTCCGCAAACCAAATAGGTTTTAATGAACGCAAAGCATTCTATACACGTAGTGTTTATCATAACATCCTCTCTGATTCTATAGACAAATTGCAGAATACAATGATGCCAATTCTTGTTGACACTGCTAGTCGCCTTTTACTATAAAATGTCGTTTAGAGACTGCAATTATGATGTCGGATGGGAGGCTACGGTCGCGGCTGGTTACCACCCGGTACGATGTAGCGTAAAAACATAATTCAAAATCAAACTTGTAGTTGAATAATTGTGTTTTTATTCAAATAAAAAGATTTATGAACAGTACAATAATTTCCAACTATAATTTATATACGACAATACACACATCGCCATCTAGCCCCGAAGAAAGCGTAGCTTATGTAATGGATATGACTGATGAATAAATATTTATTATATACATAAACACCCAGCAACTGAAAAACATTCATGTTCATCACACAAACATTTTCCAGTTATGGGAATCGAACTCACGGCCACTCACGGTCGCTGCCCACTGCGCCAGTCGGCCATCAGTAATTAATAGACATAACACCGTCGGATGCCAAACAAGGCAAAGAGTAAGTTTGCCGGTTCGCTATTTATTAGTGCAATTAGGAGAAAGGTTTGATATTACAGTGGAATTTCATAGACAAGCGAGGGGTCTCTCTAGGAGACGATCCCGACGCCATGCGGTTTGTTTAACCTTCGTGCATTGCTACACAAACTACGCAGAAGTAAATTTAGGGGTTGAATTCTCGACGACCTGTTGTTTTGAAGATATTTCCTATTAGTCTTACATTATTATTTATATAAGTCTTATAAAATTATTTATTAGTCAATATTATATTAGTCTTTTACAATTATTCCTACTATGAGATGGTATAAATTTAGTTTTTATTTAAATAGGAAAATAAATTAAAATCAACAGAACAAACACCAAAAACAGAAGTCTCTTTAAATATCAGATTTAACATTAAACTCTTTTTTTATTTATTTAGTATTAATGATTAAAAATTAAAAGGAAAAAAGACAAGACGTGCCCAAGGTTATCTCAAAAGAAATTGAGTGTCTTGTGTGCCCTTGAATGTGAGAAAAAATTAACGGGTAAACTCGTTGATATGCGTTGATGAGTTGGTACTTAAACAAAACTATCGTTCATTGAAATATGTTTTTACAAGCATTAAATAAAGAAAAGCAGTTCATATAGCATTTACTTTAACCGTGAAGGGAAACGTCGTGAGGAAACCTGCATGCCTGAAAGTTCTTCATAATGTTCTCAAAGGTGTGTGGAGTCCAGCAAACTGGTGTTGCGTAGTGGACTACGGCCTTAATCCTTTCTCATTGTGGCAGGAGACCCGAGCCCTGTAGTGGGCCGGTCATGATGATGATGATGATGAAATAGCGAAAAACGGTCTTAAATTACTGAGGGGTACGTGACCATATTACGCAGCCTCCACCGTCCGTTCCTTAGTGGGCTGGCAGGTAACATTTAGAGAACTCTCTCATGCAGCTTTCCTCGCCATGTTTTCCTTCTACGAGTTATATTTTAATTGCTCAAATGAAAAACGCACGTAACTCTAAAGTTACTGCTGCGAATCAAACTGAAAAAGAAGCCGAAGCTCGAGCCGATCACCGCTATAAGCAACAGTTAATAGTTATTTATGCAACTGTTGTATATTAAGGGGTATAAAATACAATTGAGTATTCGGCTTCGCCACTTTTGATAATAGTATCATGACATGGGTTAGTTAGTTAGAGAGTACCTAATTATCAACTGTTGCATACAAGATTTTATCTACTTCCGTAAAATGAATCCTTTATAAAAGATTCTGATGCAGAGGGGATTAGAAAACCTGCACTTTTTTTACGGCGCGCGGCCGTCTGGTTGCGAAACGCGCGTGAATGACAACGTTTTTTTTTTTCAGATACCACGGACCAAGCAGTAAGAATGTGGCTGTCTGTAGAGTAAACCCTTTGCGCGGAAGAAATAAAAAAACAAAAGACTGTTATTATGACATTCAGTACAACATTTTAACATCCGTTTGGATGATAATATTCTTATTATGTATACGTCGACATAAAGAAGTTTATCAATTCGACGAACCTGATTTTGAAACGGTGTCATGTTATTACTATAGTCCGTGTAAAATCAATCAGGTATTTTGTAACATTTAGAAATTAAATTAAATTAGTAAGCCACATTTAAATTAAATATAAGTTAGACGGCCGACTGGCGCAGTGGGCAGCGACCCTGCTTTCTGAGTCCAAGGCCGTGGGTTCGATTCCCACAACTGAAAAATGTTTGCGTGATGAGCATAAGTGTTTTTCAGTGTCTGGGTGTTTATATGTATTTTCTAAGTATTTATGTATATATAATTCATAAAAATATTCATCAGTCATCTTAGCACCCATAACACAAGCTACGCTTACTTTGGGGCTAGGTGGCGATGTGTGTATTGTCGTAGTATATTTATTATTTATTATTATTTATATGTGTCGCAATCATTTGAATAGAAATATAGAAAATCTCGTATAAATGATGTTACATTGGGTGTTCTAATTGTGTTAGCAATACGCTGTTTCAGAAACTTTTATAGAGGATGTAAAGCACGGCAGTAAATAAATGCTGTTATTTAAATAGCCTGTGGTATCCTCGCTCAACCAAAATGGTATTATATTTGCTGACACTGCTCATTAGCATAGTTTAAATAAATGTACTTGCTCATTATAATACCGAATATCCGATAAGCACGGATAATGAACATCAAGCTAAAATAAACAGAATATTACTGATTTTCGGATATCAACATATTTACTTGTTCTGATTAGGTGCATTTAGTACCTGGTTGACTTATTTGGTGGAAAAAAATACCGAGTCAAAAATCAGAAAATAAATCACCTGGACTCGAACCGGTGTCTTCTGGTTTGGGGACCGCACGATTTTCCCCTGAGCATCATATTCAATTTCAGTAGTGTCGGTAGATTATATAAAATACCGCAAAATTATTAGAAAAGTAAATTGTAAGCAGTATGTTCTCGATTGTCAATCTTTCGACTGTTTACTTTCGTTCGTTGGAATTTCGAGTGAAAAGAAAATCAAGCGAAATAGACACTTCCACTACGAACCTAATAAAGGCAACGAAATAATGAAACTTGGTACCTAATTATGAAAATTATGAATTAGAAGGCTTTCGCGGTAATTTTTATTGTGTACTAGCGGAACCGGCAGAAGTGGTCTTGCCCGGTAAAGCAGCAACTACCGGGTGAAATTTTATTTTCAATTCATCCAGGAACCTACTGAAACACACACACAAAATTTCACCAAAATCGGTCCAGCTGCGTAAGGGGAATTGGGTGACAAACATATTGCCGTTGTTTTGAGTATTTTTCTCACCGTTTAAACCTTGCCTGGACTTCCACGGATATTTCAAGACCTATATTAGCCAAATCAGTCCAGCCGTTCTTGAGTTTTAGTGAGACTAACGAACAGCATTTCATTTTTATATATTTAGATTATGTAACAGCAAATCAAAAATTTTCCATCTTGCCAAGAAAGCGTACAATATTTGTCTCGATGAATAATTTATATATTAAATCTCTATAAATTCTTGACGTCTTTAATATCGCAGACTTAAACGATAGTTCACTAAGTTCATGATATTATTACGCAGTACAAATACTAATTTTACTTACAGCAGTGATCGTCACTGCATTTTACAAGCTCAAAGGGTTTTGTTCTTTGCAGCGTTCGCAATAAACCTTTGTCGCTAAAAAGCTTTGAAGCTTTATGATTAACATCTTGAAGAAGACTTTGCTTGTGAGCTTCCGCTTTGTTTATTATTTTACTATTGAATTCTATTTTCATGTCTCCGTGGAAATTTTGATGACCTGCAGCGCGAGTTCTTATAAGTGGGTGGTCCAGGATTCCATCCGAGGCTGGGACAAATGTTCATTTATAACTTACTAGCGTACCCAGCCCTCTTCGCCGGGCTATATTTTGCTTTATTTTATTTACACAATAAACTTACATCATTAAACTTTTAATTTAAGTCTTCATAATATATTAAATCATTTATTTCTTTCCGTATTCATTCTCTTCTCGAGCGGGTGAAGATCATTATCAACACCCATGTACACACAACCATAGAATATCATCATAGTATAGTAGTGCTCCGATCGCCACCAAACTTTACAGGATTACTCGCCAGGTCAATCCGGGGTTTGGTCTGAAAGATTCATTTAAAACGGTCCAGTCGTTTCAGAGCCTATACGGAACATACCCACACACTTTCTCTTTTATATATATAGATAGATGATTAGGTCTGGCCTGGCCTGGTAGGATTGAGAGTTCTTTCTGTGTCGGTAGAGTCACCACCGTACTGATAAAGACGTCAAGCTATTTAGCGCATATATATATATTCTACGACAATCGGACATCGCCATCCAGCCCCAAAGTAAGCGTAGCTTATGTTATAGGTACTAAGATGATTGATGAAAATTTTTCTGAATATTATGCATAAATTCTTATAATTCAAACAGACTGAAAAAAATCATGTTCATCACACACACATTTTCCTGTTGTTGGAATTGTACCCACGGCCTCGAACTCAGAAACCAGGGTCGCTGCCTACTGCGCCATTCGACCATCAGTCATATCTTGACTGATGGTCACTGACGGATGTCTCACTACCAGGTGAGATTGCAGCCAAGGGTAATATTGAAGGGGAATGAAAAAAAAATAATATTTTTTGTCTACCAGACTGACTATGTCTTTTTTTTACATCATGGCGCCTCCTTGTTCAAGGTCATCTATGCTTAATACCTAGGCTCCAGGCCGCTAACATTTTAGACTGTATCGCCACTTACAACAAGGTGATATAGGGGTAACGTTGCTCAGTATCAACGTCATACCGAGGTACCTGCGTTCATACGGAATCAGTTGCCAGACTTTTATTTGTGGACTTTGAGTGTACGCGCTTTGAGTCATTCCAACTGTTTCACAACTTTGTTTATTATTTGGAGTGGAGTTTCAACTGCTTCTAGTTCACCACTGCTATGATAGTGATATCATTTCGAATTTCATTTATTTCAAGTATGCAATTTATTATAACTTTTAAAAGTCTATACCATCTCGAATCGACTTTAAAAACGATTTTGAATTCAGATTCCAACGGGAAGATGCAGGCAAGAAAAAAAAAGAAAAGCTTCCATCATTTTACAATTTAAAATTCATTATTTTAATCATTTTAGCTTAACCGAGATGAAAACGAAGCCAACTGCTTTCCACCAACCTTATAAGTAATGAACGTGGCATTTGAATATTCTAATAGTACCCTTTTTGTATATAGCAGGTCTGTAGTGACTCTAAAACGGTTCGGAAGGCAGATTCCACCAAGTAGAAGCCGGCAAGAAACTCAGCAATTGCTATTTTCCAATATCAACATTACATTCTACCAACCTTACATGTTATATAATAATAATTAATGAACATGGCATTTGAACATTCTAATAGTGTAATATCAAGGTTTGCAGTGACTCTACAGCGGTCCGTGAAATCCAACCGGAAAGAAGCCGGCAAGAAACTTACCAAAAGCCATTTTCCAACGTCGACATTTAAAATTTATAATTAAAAATATATATTTTAGTTTGTAGGAGATGAAAATATATCCGGCTGCTTTCCAGCAACCTTATAATTAATGACGGTGGCATTTGAATATTCTAATACCGAAGGTATAATAGATATGAGTTACATGGTATAATTCAATGAACAACACGTGATGTTACATTTCACCCGCGCCGTGGCGTCGCGCCGTCGCGTTGCTACGAGTACCTTGATAAGTGCGCTACAAGATATCGTGACGTAGGTACACAAACTGCGTAGCCTTGTGTGCCAAGGATACTTACAGATAATTTGTAAATTGGATAAATAAATAATTAAACTTGTGGTTACTTATAACTTATATGTGCTAGATGATTTTTAAATTGATTAGCATTTTAACATAACAATTAATATGATTATATAAACCATTGCCAGCCCACTACAGGGCACGGTCTGCCTCCCAGAAAAAGAATGGTTTATGTTATAGTCCAACGCGCTGGCCAAGTGCGGGTGGGTGGCCAACGCCTTTGAGAACATTATAAAGAACTCTCAGGCCTGTGAGTTTCCTCACGAGGTAGATTGAGACTGTAGTGCTGACGAATATTTTTCAAAAATAATTAAAATGTATTCGATTCACAGCCGTTGTTCATGAAATTGCGTCGGTGGGTATGTAGATAAAAATATGGGTGCATTTTCGATACACTTCACTCTTGCAAGAGACTCAGACGGTGCATAGTTACCTCCTCGTATCTCAGTCGTTATCACAAGGTTTCTTCCCACGAGATGATTTTTTTACTACAGGTTACTAGAAACTCGATGCAATAAATGTGTCAATGTATAGTTGTTATAATATTATGAGTTTAATAATTTTGGTGTTTTAGTCTATAAACCAATCATACTGTGCTATTTAAATAGCATTCATTGCTTATTTAAAATAAATCCAAAAAAAAAGTTAAATTAAGCCAATGTTAAAAATCTAAAGAAAAAGTCCACACTTTATGAACGTCATGCAAAATTTGTGACGGTCTATTTTTGATCTTGTTTTGTTAATTAAGGGGAAGTTTTGAAGAACAGAGGGAAACGCTCCTTTTCTACCTTCCCACAAACAAAGCCACACTGTTTGAGGATACCGTATAAAGTATATATTTCGAAAGTAACAAAATTGAAAGATGAAAATAAATTTGACTTCTTAGGATTAAAAAACGTAAAAGTTTCTCAAGAACCCAGCCCATACTCAGCCCAGTTGCGTAAATAAATGTTCACGAGCGCGTACCCGTGAAGTAGTTAAACAGGACGCCTACGAACGGAAGCCAAAGCAATGTTGTTTAAACGTGCGTCAAAAAGTCACGCTTACTTCAAAAGCAGAAAGAACTGGTAAACTGGTTAAAAAGGTGTTTGCGTGTTACCGTGTAACCTTTACGCGTGATTGAACAAACTTTTGTTATTTTCATTGATGAAGGAGTAAAATGTTCATGGGATTTTCATTTAATTTAATATTCACCGTTTATTTTATATTCATTAATAATATTTTAAATTTATTAATATCACTTTCACATTTTATCAATATTTTTTTTAATTCGCATTGTCCGTTACTACTCGGAATAGTTCTCCGACGGTATTGATTCGGGTTCACTCCCGTATATTTCGTAGGACTTCTTCCGCCTTCCAACCCCTCTTTTTCCTGCAATCTTCCTTATCTTTATGGTTTGAAGCAGTCGGTGCCTTTCGTGAAGTATATAAAAACATTAAATAAATAAAAGTAAACTAACTACTGTTATTCACAGGTGCAACAGAATTTTCTTCTTCTTTCTTGTTTCCTAATTCAAATCTCATTTCCATCTAAGGGGGTAATGACTTTCATTACAACATTACAGCCCTGTTAAGCCTTATGAATGTTCTGCCTTACTTTACCTTTAGAAATAATATCTTCTTGTTTCTAAGGCCTTGTCGAGTTAGTGGTGCGAAAAATAAAAAATACGGAGTAATGCCATTTAAACGGAATGTAGTAATGGAATATTCTATTAAGTCTCCAAGCAAAAAACTAATAAAAAAATACAGATGTAAAGTAAAGGAGCTTCTATTTCACGTTCTATTTCCATTTTCTAATTAACTTAATCAAAACAAGAGAAACCTTTAAAAGGTAGGATTACAAGAACATCTAATAAAAAGTAATTTATTGTGCATTTTAATACGGCTATTCTATACGCTCAGGTAAGGTTTAAAAGCTTGATACTTCAAAGAACACACAGTTCACTTACAAGAGCACTTAAAACTAATCACATCATTTTTTTTATTTTTTTTATTGGTGATTCGAACCTATATAAAAATAAAAATTTACTACACTGAGTAATGATGTCTAGAATACCATCCAAATGCGGTTCTTTTCTGATCTATTTTATTTTAATACAATACTTCTACTTCTACTACTATTGAATTATTGTTTTTTGTTCATGATTTATTATTATTTTTTTATTATTAACTTTCATTCACTATTACACAATAACGCGTTATTACTCTGTTTTCTTGGCTCCTTAATGATGTAAATAGTCTATAGCCGCCCTGAAGAATTAGGATGTCTTATGCAAAAATAATATTTAAATCCGACTCGATAGTTACACAGCTTAGTCTATTATAATTGGTATAAAGATATATAGAAAATACATAATATATTCAAACTCATTTGATAATAGAAATTTATAAATATTAATTTCAGTGAATGCTTGGTGTTTCTTGAGATTGAACTGCAACGAAACTCTTCATATTTCAGAATATATAAAAATACTTTATAACTAGAAAAACTTAAGGTGGTACCTTAAGTTTTTCACACATTTAGCCCTAAGTTGTTGATCAAAGATTACAGTAATATCTCACGCAGTATTAAAATTGCTAAAGGAATCTATGCTTTACAAATTTTTGCATTATTAAATTTACATCAAAGATGTTTCGACGACGGACTCAACGTAAAACACAACTTTGGTAGCTACTACAAAATAGCAAGATAGTCGCGTAGAGAGAAAGAATTTAATTTTCTTTGTTAGTGTTTACTGGCTTTTTCAATCAACTGGCAGGTCAAATGACGACGACGCTTCTTGATCGATGAATCTTTATTTTGTAAAGACGTAAATTACCCCTAGGCTAGAATACTTATTTTACAAGTTTTAGATTTTTTTGATTACAATACTTTTCCTTCATTTTGTGCAATTCTAACTTTCTACCTATCTATCTTTGCAGAAGTCCATGCTATGAGTAGTTTTTGTCGTAGTAGAGCTTTTTGTATTATGAAAATTAATAATATATATACTAGTATAGTACTAGCGTACCCAGCCCGCTTCGCCGGGCTAGATTTTGCTATATTTTATTTAAACAATAAACCTACATAACTAAATTTTTAATTTAAGTCTCATAATATATTAAATCATTTATTTCTCTCCATATTCATTCTCTTTTCGAGCGGGTGAAGATCATTATCTACACCCATGTACCCCCAACAATAGAATATCATCATAGTAAATAAAAGCTGTATTTGGCAGTTTGACAGTTCAAAAATAGGAGTGCTCCGATCGCCACCAAACTTTACAGGATTACTCGCCAGATCAATCCGGAGATTCCCTGAAAATTTCATTGAAATCGTTCCAGCCGTTTCGGAGCCGATACGGAACATACCCACACACTTTCTCTTTTAGGTATATATATACATTTCTACTGTTGTTCGCTGAGTATAGCAAATTAACCTTAATTTTCATAATATAATAATAATAATAATAATAATAATAAATACACTTTTATTGAACACCAAAGAAAAAAAAGTAGTTACAGAGATATAAATATATAATTTGGTGGCCTTATCGCCACATAGCGATTTCTTCCAGGCAACCAATGGCGTAAAAGGAAAAAACATAGAAAAGAGGTAGGTGGTGCAATAAATAATATTTAAAATTATACAAATATATAAATAAAATATATATATTATATATTATATATAACTATATATATATATATATATATATATATAACTATAATATATATATATATATACATATAACTATAATATATATATAAATATATTACATACATACCATAATATATCTTAATATATATAAATCTCCTGTCACGATGTTTGTCCGCGATGGACTCCTAAACTACTTAACCGATTTTAAATTAAATTGGCACTCCGTGAGCAGTCTGGTCCAACTTAAGAGATAGGATAGCTTAGATATTTAATTAAAGTCGCAATTTTATTTTATTGCAAATTATTTGTCTATAATTAATTGACAGTCACATGTACTCATTTAAGCGACACTGAATACGATAAAAACAAAATCAGACGCAGACGAAGTCGCGGGTAACAGCTCGTATATAATATATTATGGATTTCCGCAAAGTAACGCCTGCTTCTATCCAATATTTAAAAACGGAGAGCTTGTCGTGTCAGAGCTCGTCCGGAAGAGTACTACCAACATGTTAAGTTCTGCCGCCAAGCAGCATTTCTGTGTTCCGTTATTAAGGCTGCAGTTGCCCATGTAATTACAAGCACATGAGACTTAACACCTACGCCTCAGGTTAATAGACACAGGGTGCTTTTTAGGACGTGTTCCTTGCATGCCTTGCGAAGTGAATGAATGAATGAATGTTACACCATTATTGTACACCAAAGAAAAAAAGTAGTTGCAGAGATGTAAATACATATCAAGAGAGTACAATTTGGTGTGATGCTCTGTTCATAGATAAGTTATTTCACTTACTATCAGGTGCGCCAACTGCTCGTTTCGTCAATTATTACGAGTTTAGCGAGCTGTAGAGCGCGAAAATAAATAAAAGTGTGCGTAAGAAAAATGTGAAAAAAACTTATTCTTAAAATAAATAACCTAGAATTAAAAGAACAATGGCGAACTCCCAAACAAGTTTTTGTTGAGGTTTTCTTGTTGCGTCTTTTAATGAAAAATAAGTTAATATATTGAGTTTGAATTCCTTAACATTTTCTTCTGAAAGTCAAGTTTTAAATAAAGTCACTAAATAAAGATATTAAGGTTTGAAGTTGTTAAATTAATTAATATTGGAATGTATGTAACATCCAAACTTCGTAATCATAATTAATATAGAAGACAAAAGTTCATTATATTTTCATGTAAGATCTCATTAAGCATGAATCTTTACAAACCTCATATAAACTCATTAGCGTTTGTATTAAAAACAAAATTCGTGATTTTATTAATTGTGTTTTCATTTGCTGTTTATATACTCTTTGATTTCATTTCGTCGCGCACAGATTATAATATTCTTTAGACTAGTCAATTGAGTTCAAAATAAAAAAAATGTTTTTTTTGAGACTTAAACAAGCCATAAGCATCATTTGGAAAAATATAGAATAATATCTTCATCGGTATTATTCACATTTGTAGACGCTCACGAATTCTCCGCCATTGTTCTTTCGTATTTAACTAATCGTCAAAAGTGCCTTCTATGGATACAGAAATATTTGTCTTTGCCTTTTTCTTGAGATTCACTAATATCGATATAAAAGTAACTTAATCTATGACGAGATTCTTTGCTTCGCTTCCTCTTACCCTCAGGCCAAAAACGGACTGGGAAGTTCACCTTTGAACCGCGCCGGCAAAGGTGTTCTCACGTAGGAACTAAAGTAGGTTGTACTCCGTGACTTAAGCTTATCTACAGTCAGCTGCACTTTTACCGCACGACTGCCTTACACAGCTATATCCAGACGTTTCTTGTACGTGTCCGAGATGTATAGGATGCTTTTATCATCACACAATACCCAACAACTTTTGACTCGACTCGAGAATCGAACGGCAACATTGTGCAAGTAAAATAAATGACCAATAAAATATTATAGAAAAACTTTATTGCAACGAAACACAGAAGGAAAACACAAAAGAAAAGTAATAGTACTTAATGCTAGAGTGCAAAGGCGACCTTATCACTAAAAGTGATTTTGTAAAGGCAACCTTCCCAATGCCCTCGTGTCTATGGCTTACTAATGCCCATGCAATGTAATCAAGCAGATAGATATCTATTTATTTTATTCTATATCTTAGTATACTATATACATAAAAGTATATTACTTCTTCATTTTCGCCTGCTGTTAAGTGAAGATGGTAACGGGCAGATCTGTCTCTGATCTCAGAGACATTGCAGTTATATTAAGCCCATACTCTCGGTGTATACGCGATATCGTACCGGGACGCTAATTCGCTATGCGGCTTTGTAGGGTGATAACTAGCCACAGCCAAGCCTCTCACCAGAACAGACCAGAGAAAATTCAGAAATTACAAATTCTTAAAATAAAGAATAATAATAATAATAAAAACATTTTTGAACAATCTTAAATATTACATTTCAACTTATTTCTACTTAGTATTTCCAAAGTAACAACTGTTTTGGTACAAAAATTACGTTTTATACTAGACACCGGTTATTTGATTGTCTTGGTCTCCAGCATAGGCCTCCCCAAGCGTTCTCCTCAAAGATCTATCCCTTGCCTTCCTCTTCCAAATTGTTCCTGCCACTTTTATAATATCATCTTCCCACCTACGATACTTCCATTATTTCTTTTGCCCATTTTTCTGTCTTACTTCTAATTAAATGGCCAGCCCATTTCCATTTAAGTTTTTTGATTCTGTATTTTATGTCTATAATCTTGGTTCGCTTCCTAATTGTTGTTAACCTAATTTTATCGCTTAATTTTATGTTTAATATACTTCTTTCCATTCTGTGTTGGCAAGCTTCAAGTGATTTAATATTTTTATTTTTGCAACTCCAAGTCTGACATCCGTAAGTCATACTTCGGGCAGTATACATGAATTAAATTTAAAAAATTAATTTTTTTTTTTTCCTTTCATTGGTATATCTGGGTTTTTCATGACATCTTTTAGAGCCCAATATCTTTTCAAACCAAATGCTGGAGGTCAAATCCACGTCACCAGGTAGGTCGTCATCATCGTCATCACATCAACACATTACTTGGCACGCATCTCCTCCTAAAACGAGAAGGATTTTGTTTTCTCTTTATTTAAAGAGCTTAGTAACATAATGCGACTATGTCGCACAGATATTCATTCTCTTAATCTAAAATATGTTCTAACTAATTTATATATATTAGTTTTGATTCTGATCTAAGAGGAAACGCTAAAAAGCTCATTATAAAAGAGAGAAGAGTATATAAAATACTTAAATAACTAACTAGCAAACTTATTCTAAGTTGTTCATTACGTACACATTTCAACACAACGTGATAAATATCCTCAATTACCGCACATGTGGGGCAGTTAGGACCTTCATTTTTTCCAATGAGGTAGGCAAATTTATTTGTTGGAATATGGAGAAGGGTTTAGGCCGTAGTCCACCACGCTGGCCCAGTGCGGATTGGTGGACTCCACACGCCTTTGAGACCATTATGGAGAACTCTCAGGCATACAGGTTTCCTCACGATGTTTTCCTTCACCGTTGAAGCAAGTGATATTTAATTATTTAAAACGCACATAACTTAGAAAAGTTAGACGTGCGTGCTAGGATTCGAACTCGGCACCCTGAAAGTGAAACCCTTACCACTATGCTATAATTGCTTCAAAGAAAGAAAGACGACGGCCGATTGGCGCAGTTTGCAGCGACCCTGCTTTCTGAGCCCAAGGCCGTGGGGCCAATTCCCTCTACTGGATAATGTTTGTGTGATGAGCATGAATATTTTTCAGTGTCTGGGTGTCTATATGCATATTCTAAGTATTTATGTATATTATTCAAAAAAATATTTATCAGTCATCTTAGTACCCATAACACAAGCTACGCTTACTTTTGGGCTAGGTGGCGATGTGTGTATTATCGTAGTATATTTATTTATTAAAGAAAGAAAGAAAGAAAGAAATTTTGTATTTGCCCACCTAATTGCTCACAATTGTATACAAAAATACAACTAACAAAAATACGACCAGTAAACGTGTGGACAAATAGGGTCCCGCCTCAGCACGAAGCCGCAGCGAAAGCGAAAGAAATAAAAGGACCTAAAATACAAGCAACAGCCAAAGGGATGCCCATAAGTGAACAGTTAGATGGCTTATACCTTTGCAAATATAAACGTTAGTAGTTGGCTATTTTTCTTTGTAAATATTTTCATATACATTCGCCGCGTGTATCGGGTATTGAAGTGACGCTCGCTATTGAATTAACGAAGAAACCTGACTAGACGTCCGTCCTGACCTCGCCTGATAGCGGGTCACGCTGTCGCACCTGCGCGCTTTCTTAGACATCTTTGTGACCTCCGATACTCCGACATGTACTCGTAATTAGTTCGTGTGGTGACAGTAAATCAATAGAGATAATGGAAAAGAGTAAGCGCTCAGTTTTTTGCCGGCTTCTCCTCGGTAGAATTTGCTCTCTGAAAAAAGTTACTAACCACAAAACCGTAAAAGTAACTTTACCACTAGTGTGGTAAAGTTACTACAAACAGACATACTTGACGTTTCTTATATTATAATTAGGCCGATTGGCGCAGTGGGCAGCGACCCTGCTTTCTGAGTCCAAGGTCGTGGGTTCGATTCCCACAACTGGAAATGTATATCAAATGGTATCTGTATATTATAATATATATGTGTATTATGATCATAAAAAAAAAAATTCATCAGCTATCTCAGTACCCATAACACAAGCTACGCTTACTTTGGGGCTAGATGGCGGTGTGTGTATTGTCGTAGTATATTTATTAATAGGCCTACTATAAATAAATAAATTTTGAATTTTAATTAGAATACTGTTGTCACCACCTCTTCTCTTAGATTTTCTTCATTATATATCATCTGCATACCCTGTGCATACCCTCTATGCACGCCACTGGGGCTAACCTGTGAAGAAGTATGGCAGTTGAATTTAACTCATACTCCTTTCGCTTTCTACTAAACGCTAAGCGGCACGTCACGCATATACCAGAGTAGAGAAAAATCGGGAGTAATATATTTGCAAACTAGTACTGCCGGAAATCGAACTAGGGACCTCTAACTTCAAACCATAGCGCTCACCGCTGCGCCAGAGAGGTCGTCATAAAAACAAAACTCAATAAATAACCTAAAAAGGAGAACGAAAATAAAAGTATCAAATAAATAAGAACCCACTTACCTTCTTTTAAAAAAAAAAACTTGATACTAATATACAAAGGGTGTATAAAGTAAAGAGCCAATATAAATGTGAACTCAATCTTGAGTTAGTAATTGCTTAGATATGCCTTCATAAGGACGAGGGCATGACATCAAAGGTTGTTTACAATTTTATTACGGCGAGCTGCCCCGGCCCGGTTGAGGTGCATCCCAGCTGTTTCCATGACAACCCCGGGTCTCCAGTTACCTGTACTTAGCCTACAGTCTAGACCAAAGTATGTATGGCGAGCATATTGAAAATGAACTCTATCTTTTTAGTAATAGAGCTGATATCGTTTGATCGGAAAGATGTATGACCCCGCATTCAAATGTTTATTCTGATACTCATAGTTTCGTATCTCTAATAGCCATGGGGTTTCTTTCGAGGACTATATGGTAACTTAAAATATGAGTTTGCTTATGTTTTCCAAATCAATGGAATTAAATTTGTTTCCAACTGCCTGTTGGTATATTCGTTAGCATGGTTAACTTCAGACGAGATCTTTGTTTGAATTGCCGGTCAGATCAAAAATTTATATTTGTTTTTTTTTGTCAAATATTTTTTTATTCGAGCCCGAAGTTAGAAGAGGCAGTGCCAAGCCACGTGCATCGGGGAGCACGGGTTGTTATCACTAGCTAGTGATAATAGTTAAATCCCACCAACCATCTTCGAAGCAGCTAGGTGGGTCTATTCTATAGAACCCCCTCCCCTTGAAGAAAGGAGGAATATGACGAGATAATGGGTATAATTACTAATGGGGTTATGTTTTTTTCGAGTACTGAAGATAAAATATGATTTTATATAAGTAATTCAAATGTATGGAAAATAGAATTTGTCTTGCTCCTAACGTTATGCTATATTCATTATCTACCTTTAATATACCAACCTTTCATCATTCATGCATATAATTTTCTATACAAAATGGTATCCATGTTTCACATCTGCCACGCGTCCTATGACGGCTCATCTTTTTTTTTTGTAGGCCAAGAAGTAACCGACGAAAAAAGTCTGCAACGAATACATAACACATTTTTTAAATAAAATCAAATCATTCGAATAGAATATAAAAATATTCAAATTCAAAAATGTTTTATTCACGTTGACCTTATCATAGGCACTTATGAAGCGTTCATACATTTAACATGTTACCACTAATGTTAAGTGATGGTGATAAATGTATTCATTAACTTGAAAGTAAAGCTAGGAGGGTTCCAAACACACCCTGGTCTAAGAAGAGTCCACCTGTAGGTCGAACAGTCTAATTAATATTTAGATATGAAGTTTATCTTAGTATTATATAATAGGATTTCACCATAAGCTTACGTTTTATATAAACTGTTATGTTATAAAATGAATTAAAATTTTATGCAGCCAAGTAAACTGCACTACAAGTATATTTTTAATTCTAATATTAATATTGTAACAGTCTTTCTTTTTAAATATTTTTATGTACATAAATTAAATTTTCAAAGATTTATTGATTAAGCACCGTCATAATTTCATCGAAGTATGTGCACAAACGAAGATAAGAATAGAAGAATGATAGTTATGACGAAAATGAGTGTAAAATCAGCATTGATAACACTATCTTTGCGATTAGTAATTTTGTAATTATAAAATAGACAGTTCTGATTATAATCTAATAAAAATAATCTGTGTCAACTAATATAATAGTCATAAACCCGGTTTCGTTTTATTGACTAGGAAATATCTTTAATTTAAAGCGATGTTTTTACCCAATTAATTTTCCCGGTGGTCTCTCATGCTATTTTGATGGGAGGTCGGGAATTAGTACTCGTTTATAAGAAGGATATGAAACTGGACTCTCACAAAGGCCTTTGTTTGCATTCGAGGGGATTATGTTCACAGCTCTTATTAATTTGATGTAGCTTTGAACGATATTGACTGGGTTTTTTATCTTTTATTTTGCAACTGTTTTACAGGTTCACTTCGAAAAAAAAGGCCTACGCTTTTACCTATAGGTCGTAGCGAGATGGTATAAAGCTATATAACCTAGCGGATACGTCGTGTCGTGCCCTGATACTGAGTTTGCATCTACAGACACATCTTGTAATCTATTGAAGTGTGTCTAGCTTTATTTGTGTCTGTGTCTGTGTTGTAAAGTGGCTTCTAATATATATAATAGAGTTTATTTTATTTTATATATGCATAGTAAGCCTACTTTATATATGTATAGTAATGTTTTATATACGCCAGATAGTTACCTAAATTAATTAATATTTTTACAGATGTGCTAAAAAGTCTTATTTAATTATTGAAAAATTCTAATGAATAAGAGTGCATTTGCAATACATTTGAGTCTTATATTGAGACTCAGGCGACCATCATATACTCTGGTTTATTAAATATGCTTCTGATTTTCCTTCCTGTAAACAGAATTAAGGAAAAAAACAGTATAATAAAGGGATACTGCTCTGGACGTTTAACCCTTGTTCTGACCCTAGATACACGCCCGAAAATAATCCGCACGACACTGGTATTGACACGGAATGGGGAAGCTTCAATTGGATCATACAAAACTGTACTACAGTACAGTATAGTCGGGCGGTCTGTAGACCGGTAAAGCATTAATCCACCTTTACAGCTTCGCCCTAAGCACTCTTAAGTGTCTGTCTGTGAAAGCGAAAACATATAGGTACTTACACTGTGTTCGCGAAGTTGTTAACTAAGCGGATTTGGTACCTTTAGACATAACATCCCGGCGATACAGACAAAGCAAAACATGTAGTTTTCCCTCACGATAAACACACGTTATTTTTCGCGCACGTCTAGGAGATCGCTATCCATGTTGTCTATGTCAACATTCATCATCATAGTGACCCATCACCTACACACTCCAGGGTACGGGTCTTCTCCCACAATGGGGTTTAAACAGTAGTCCACCACGCTGGACCAGTGCGGAGTGGTGGACTTCACTAGCCTTTGAAAACATTATCGAGAACTTGAGGCAGGCAGGCTTCTTCAGAGATAAAGCAATTGATATTTGAGTTGCTTAAAACGCACATAACTTAGAAGCGTTAGAGGTGCATGCTGGGATTCGAACTCGGCCCCCAAAATTGAAGCCGACGTCCTAACCACTAGTCTATCATCCCTTTCATGTGATAATTAACATCACTATGTCCCACTGATGGTTTCATATGTTTATAGTTTATTTACTAACCGATTTATGTGTCTGATGGGAGACTAGTTACAAACCTTACTGCCAAACACGTCGCACCGTGCGATTTGGCGTTCCTGTACGATGTCACGTAGAAACCGACTATGGTATATGGTGATTATATAGTATAGGTTTAATAAAATTGCTATACTCCGAACAGATTAGCCCACTACAATCTTAGACTGCATCATAACTTATCACCAGGTTAAAGAATGAAATAAATAATAAATGAATGAATAGAAATTCAAAAGAATTCTTCCAGATAACCAATGGCGTAGAAGCAAACGCTATGGAGCCTTGGTAGGTGGTGAAAAAAAAAGTTCTGTCCTCTATCTCCAACCACAGCGTAATGTCGGGATAAAAAGTATCCTATATTACTTCTAACCCTTCCAAGAATATGTGTACAAAGTTTCATGAGGATCGGACTAGTAGTTTTTTTCGGGGAACCAAACAAACTTACATTGACATTTATAATATTAGTAGTGATAGTGATAGGGATAGGGATATATAAATATATTTTTGTATGATCATCATATCAACCTATTACCGGTCCTCTACAGGAAACGGGTCTCCTCCCACAATAGGAAGGGGTTAAGGCCGTAACCCAACAAGCTGGCCCAGTGCGGAGTGGTGTACATATATGTATGACATTATGATATGAATGCATAAACTTAAAAATAAACAAATAAATAAGAACAAAAATTATAAACCTATACTCAATACATACATATGAAGATACAAATACACTTCTACAGGTGTAGGCAAGGGCTAACTTGTTGGAGAATAAACAAAAAAAAAATTCAGACCCGGGAATCGTACACAAGACCAAATCTATCTATCTATCACTAGATCAAAGAGACAGCAAGACAACACTATGTAAATTGTAGAGCCTATGTACAGTAGGATTTTTAATCTCTTACATGCCAACTATCAGGTACAGTACACAGTCAAAAATCCATTATCCATATCTGGCGCTCTCCGCGCCTGTATTTAACATTAAGCCATCAATATCACAATAGCTACCCTAACACGTACTCTTACATTAGCCCTGATCGCTTAGATTTGTCCAACAAATAATTACGCCAACTTTTTAAAGCGGAATATTTTTGGGTAGAATTTTTTTGAAGTTACAGTATGAACCTTTTTTTTTTGGTTAGATAGCAAATACTTTAGGCAAACATAAACTAAGTTTTCCACTGAAACAGTCTGATTCTCCGAACAAACACATGCACACACAAACACATACACATTTGATTTGGAATATTTTTTGTCTTAGGTATATAATATTTGGAGTCCGTTGGTCCAGTTGCGAAATTCAGAATTTGCTAAATTAATTTGAATTTCGTGCCTAACGGATCCTCAAGTAACAATAAAACAGAGTGGCTTTCTTGTTTTAAAGATATTACTCAAGGATTATGAAAGTAAAGTAAGTTGGACATTTTAAAATGAAATCAAGGCAATGTTATAAACTAATGGTGCCTAACGTATCCTCTAGTTACAACAAAACAGAGTGGCTTCTTTCTTTTAAAGATATATTACTCAAGGATTATGAAAGTAAAGGAAGTTGGACATTTTAAAATGAAATCAAGGCAATGTTATAAACTACTCGTGCCTAACAGATCCTTTAGTAACAACAAAACAGAGTGGTTTTTTTCTTTTAAAAATATTACTCAAGGATTATGAAAGTAAAAGAATTTGGACATTTTAAACTAAAATCAAGGCAATGTTATAAACTACAGGGGAGAGATTGACGCTCGCAAGTCAATTAATACCGTACAAATTATATTCGGACAGGTGAATTCGGTAGACCCTAGGCTATCAAAGGGTTTAGTGTTACGCACTACCCCACGGCCACCGACTCAGGGTGAGGGTTCCAATAATGACGAAGGGATGAAATGCCAAACTAACAATATGCTTGTACTAATACCTATGTGTTGTTATTGAAAAGCGAAATCTAAAATACGAGGGTCAGTGTGTAAAGTGAGTGTGCGCTACAAAATTTTTGGAAGTAAAAAATGTTTTAACTCAATAATATTATAAAATGACTTAATATGAATGACGAAATTTTTTTATGATTTCAATTCTATTGTTGCCGCACTGAGCGTAAAATTATGGACAGCAAATATTCAAAAAAATTCAGTATGAGTTAGCAAATGTTTTTGGCCGAGAATTATCATTTATTTTTAATTGCTGCAAGTACACAATAAATACGACAAAACACACATCGCCATCTAGCCCCAAAGTAAGTTAACCGTCAAAACACTAACATTTTCCAGCTGTGGGAATCGAACCCACGGCCTTGGACTCATAATGCATGGTTGCTGCCCACTGCGCCAATGGGCGGTCATGCTTTTTTTGGTACCTAATTTAATAAAATAAATGAAATAAAAATAAATCATTAATACTGTTTTGCAAAACGGACACTATGTCGAGAAGTACCTAGAAGTCCTTAAGAGATCGTTGCCCTCGGAGACTTGTGGGTAGCAGTCCGTTAGTGAACCACAAATAAGCAATAAGGCCGCCTTTTGTCTTCTTCTTACTGTAAGCTGTTAAGCGTTTCTTTGTGTTCTGTGTCCTAACTTTCAACGTAACGTTGTCCCACAATTTTAATTAATTCTTATACTTACTAAACAAAGCATTTACTTTATTAAGATTTACACAACTAAAAAATAATATTTTTTTGATTATATCAAATTATAGTGCTTCGAATGCAAAATTTTGTGAACTTATTTCTTACTTAATCAAGAACTTTCCCTGAAAATGTATTTATTTCCGTGGGATACAAAAGTCATCATCATCATGCTATTAACGGCCCACTGCTAGGCATAGGCCTCGCGTCTCATAGGAGTGACGGTTTTAGAGCATAGACCCACCACGCTTCAATGCAGGTTGGCGGGTTGGTAGATAAAAAAGTACACGCAACAAATGCACTGGCAAAACGCTACGATAGAAAAAAGACAACATGTGCGTTGTCTTAAACTTAGCTTGAATTACAAAGTCACACTGATTCACTAGAATCTTTTTAACATTTTGTAAGAGGGTGTGTAGGCAATAAGCTATAGCTTGATACTGTGTTATATAATAAATATAAATATATATATTGTCTGGCGGGAGGTTTTGGCCGTGGCCGTAGATAGCTACCCTACCGAAAAAGAAGCGATTAAGTGTTCCGGTCCGATGTTCACGTAGACCACTAATCTCTTACTTCTAAGATCTTTATTTCCTGGTAGAGCTTGCAAAATTCACCCAATTTACTCGCTCACGCTTTATCAGTTACAAAGTCCAAAAAGCATAAAAAGATAAACTCCAGTCGGGTCATAAAACTTGTGTCTTTTTCAACTGTTGATATTTGATACATCTTAAAACAAAATGATGTCGCAGTTGCGAAAATCATAAGATTGCAAAGCCATAGAAAATTATTACCCAGTTCAAATAGTCAAAGATAGACATTTAGTGAAATTAATTTCAATCATCTTCAACGACGTTCGAAATCGGATTACAATTATTGAGAAGAATCCATACAAGTAGAATTCAATTAATGGAATAATTTGATTCAATATTATATGGCAAAGTAAATTGTATAATTAAACTTACTGTGCCCCATCTATAGTAAACCTATCTATATTTTACAAATCGCACTGGTAATATCTGATTAGCTTGTTTAAATATATGATCAATACTCTTCAGCTTTGCCTTCTTTGCCTTCCTCGACTATATTTATTTTATTTATTTATTATGGTCACTAACAATATACATATTTACCATATACAGTAATAAACTTGTACAATATTTAACACATTCCCTTATATGTACATCTATAACAAGTGACCATGACATTCACAAAAATTAATAATATAAATGACATGTAAACACAGCAAAAATAAAAATAGTCATAAAGATAGAAAGGAATAGGTGTTCTGCATGTAATATCTATCCTAAGGGAGGGCTCTCCGATAGGTAAGCAATAAGCTTTTTTTAAATACCGGGTAGGAGTTATGAAATATGTCGATGCCAGGTAATAATCGTGATATTACGTTGTATACTACGTGTATTACGTACGTTCAGCACATATGCGGGCTATTGGAGCTTGTTTTCCAAGATGCGCTAGGACGCAAAGGTATATGAATATATATATATTAACTATATTAACGTAATCTACCATTAAATATGATCAAATTTTTTGCACGACTTACAGTCTTCGGCTGTTTTACGAAGTTAGTTCCAGGAACGGCGTCGTTGAGGCATCTGCTACCGACGTAACTTTATTGCCTCGTTCATTACCATCATCATCATGATTAGCATCTGCCATCAGTTCATCATGTCTAGCATAGTCATAGCATCCCACTTCTGAACACAGAATTTCTTATAGGGGAGAGTGTTTTAAAACATAAACTTACCACGCTGCTCAATATTGGTGGGCCTTATCGACTGCTTAAAGTGCTCTATAAAGTGCTCTAGCAATAAAATATCGTCAATTAAATAACTCCGAGATTTTTGCACAAAAAACCCCGAATCCCTAAAAATTCTCGGCCCAAACTGGTACCGGACCCAGGACTTTGTGATCTTCAGTAAAACATGCTAAGCACTAAGCCAACGAATCAACTGTCCTTTATTTAATATCCCTCTGATGGGCAAAAATCTCCTTTATCTTAAGAGATATCGAATTAGAGTTTCCACCCTACACACTGTTCCAATGGGGTTTGGCGGGATATTGTTGAATCTGTTGTACACAAAGCTCCAAACTAAGCTTAATTGACAGGTCTAAAATTAGGGTTATCTTTTTTTACAATGCTAGAATAGCCCTACTTTTAGATCCGCCAATTTCGTTTAAACTAGAGAACTGAGTACAAGAGAGTAGGCACTTATAAATATATATACATATTTAAATATTTGTATGTACATAAGTTCTGAGATGTCTCCCAATAAGTTCAAAGTTTATATAAAACGTAAGCTTACAGATCCTATCATAATATTATGGATTACTTAAACGATAAAAAGCTTGGGTGTGAATTGCGCTAGCTTCATAGCTTAATATAAATAAACTGTGAGATGGAGATAACAAAAAAAAATACCCGGCTAAGATTGTTGTGGGCTCTTCTTAAACTAAGGCGCGTTTGGAACCCTCGTAGCTTTAGGTTTAAGTTGGCGAACGAAGTTATCACCATCCCCTTACAATTATGTAAACATATATGTATGGACGCTTCATAAGTGCCTGTGAGAGGCCTACATGAATAAAGAAATTTTGATTTTTTTTTTACTACACATATTATAATAAACTTATCCAAGTTTGGCAGTCTGAATGAAAAAAGTAATCATATTATTAGCCTTCCCAGCCCCCGTATATAGTCCAACCATTTACGCCTTTGACCGGGACCTCTCTTACAAAAAAGGTACTATTTTTCACAGATCTATGTGTGTGTCTCCTTGCATGTGTGTACTAAGTATTTTCCTCGCATAAATGCGCATCACTGGACATTTATTTCTTTTCTTTATAAGTACAAAGAAAACTATCACGTTGTGTTAGAACTTCTGCCTCAAAGCATTGCAAGGAAATGGGTTTCCTGCTTACCTATTTAATGATGTATTTTATGTACCGTATATTTTTGTGCTTATTTTATCGAAGGATGTCTCAGCAGCATCCGGTGGACAGATTTTCTCCTTCCAAGGCGAAAACATTTTATGATATTAGCGGTATTTGCTCCTACCTCACCTACAATTTATTCCAATTGCAGACTTTAGTGTGTTGATATATTCAACTTCAAAATATAATTTCCCAACTCCCATTTTGTCCGTGTCGAGGCGAATTATCGTAGGTTTTATAACAGATATCTTTGTTGTAAAAAAAGTGTGTGCGTGTAACCTTTAGGCGCGATTGGAGCAAAACTTTTATTATTATTTATAAAAAAAAAGAAAAAGTAATATGTTCCTGGAACCCCATCATTTTATATTCTATTTAAAATGCATTAATATCACCTTCTACATGTTATAAATATTTTCTTTTGTTAAGTAGAATAATTGGGTAGAAAATTTAAGGTTAGATCAGCACATGCCAATATAACCTTGTCATTTAATATTAAAGAATGTCGCAATCGTCAGAAATAAAATAATTATTAATAATTAAAATAAAATAATCCTAATTGATTATGATATTAGCCTCTAGCTGGCGTATAGGCTAGTAGTGAAGAATGGTGGAGTATTAGACATATACTTACGACCAATCCAAATTATTATTTCTGTCCTTCCGTCAAAAAAAAACTGAGCTACTTTTTAGTCGCACCTCAAGAAGTTTCACTTCAAAAGTAACTCTTGAAAATGTTGTCTCTACATCACATTAAAAACATACACATAAAGATTTTTTTATAGTAATAACTGATGGACCTAACTAACGGATTAAAAGGAACAAGGAACACGTCCTGCTATCTGCCCCATGTCCACCACCCTGAGCCTTAGTTATTAAGCCGCATGTGCCTGTAATTCTACCGGAAACCATCCCCTCCTGAACGGAATACAGCACTCCAAATTTTTTTTATTTTTATTTTATTTTAATTTTAATGCTGCTTGGTGACAGAAATAAGCATAGCCGTAACTAAAGTCTGTTTTTCTTAATCGTCTTCAACAACAATATTTTTGTTACTTTATAGTCTAAAGTTTATTTGAAACTAACACCCACGATTCTGCAACTTAAATGGAGATGGGCGGGTCACATTTAAAGATGTCAAGATAGTAGATGGACAAAAATTGTTACGAACTGGCATCCCATGGATTGGTAGAGAAGACCCGGTAGGCCATTGAAAAGATGGGAGGACGACATCGCGAAAGTTGTGGGTAAGAAAGACATGGAGTACTCCAAATGAAAAAATGTGGAGGAGGCTTTTACCGCCGCTGGCGGTCCTTACATAAATGTTCTAAATTATATAGTATAAGTACAATAAGGGCAATATATAACTAAGTTAAGCAAACATTATAAATAGAAAATAAGAATTTAGGATTAAGGAAAATTGTATTTAACTCTATTATATTTTGCAAGTAAGGTACTTAATTGTAAGGAATGTAAATAAAGCTTTATTATTATTATTATTATAACACCCACGGCTTCGCTCACGTTAAGTTCACTTTTTAAAGTGGTAAAATTTAACTTCAAAGATTTAAAAAATTTCTTGCTGCTAATAGAAAAATATAAAATAAATAAATAAAAATAAATATACTACGACAATACACACATCGCCATCTAGCCCCAAAGTAAGCGTAGCTTGTGTTATGGGTACTAAGATAACTGATGAACATTTTTATGAATAATATACATAAATACTTAGATTATACATATAAACACCTACCTAGACACTGAAAAACATTCATTCATATGAACGTAAATTACTTAAAAAATCAGAAACCTCCGTATAATTTTTCATCCCCTACTCCAAAGGCATCAAGCCTTTGGAATTTCTAGAATTTGTGAAACACATTTTCTGTATTTTTAATCGAAAACCTTAAATCGATGTTTCATGGATGCAACTTGAAAAATAAATTGATAAATGAAGAATTCTATACAAACTTTCATCCACCATTGAACCCTCTTAGTGTTGGAATTTTCAAAAATCCTTTCTTAGCAAATGCCTACGTTGTAATAACTTTCTGTGTGCAAAATTTCAGCCCGATCCGTCAAGTGGCTAGAGCTGTGCGTTGATAGATCAGTCAGTAAATCGCCTTTGCCTTTTATATATAAAGATTTGTTAAAGAAATAATAATAATAATAATAAAGTTTTTATTTAAAGGCATATAAACCCATATATCAGCTTTTATATACAAAGAAATCTATAATTAAATGTATACATTAAAACTTACATCTAACTGAAATAGTTAATAAACTTATTTCAGATGTCATAGGTTCTTATTTTATTTTTTGTTCCAGTCTATTCCAAATAAGAGAAACACAGATTTACAATAAGAAAATCCCTTTTTATTGTGATTTATTTTATTCAAATTTATCGCACTTGCTTTTTTATGTTTTTATTTATATTTTTAAAACATTCTTTACATTAAAAAGTCATGAAAAGATTTTGTAAATTATAGGATAACTTACAAAAAGTGGAGTAGCTTTTGCTACTGAAAATTAAACTGTAACCCTATCGCAAAAAACTACATATGCGTCGAATTAAGAGTCTGCAGCGCTCTTTTGAAGTCGCGGAGACCATTAATTTACACAATACACGTGACGTCGCACCGCGTTGGATGGGGCGTTGAAATCATGTTTTATTCACTAAAGTTACTCTCGTGCCTCGCCAACACAATCCAAAGTAAAACAATGCAACAAATTAATAACCCAGCTTTTTACATCCTATGGTTTTGGTTTGTTGTTTAATATATAAAATTTACGACCTTTTTTTGTTCAACACATGTTTCGCTATGCAAAACTATTCGATCTAATACAGAAAAATAAGGCATATAAAAGGCTAATTAACTACAATTAACTAACAATAATTGTGTATCTCTTATGCGCCTGCATAAAATTTTACTTTTAAGTTTTTATATGCTTCTCAAAACAATTTTAAAAAAACTTATCTTTTTTTATGATTTAGTTGTTTTATGAGTGTGAGATCTCGGATTCGATCACCGGTAATGTCAATTTGGGAATTTATAATTTCTGTTAGTTTTCTTCTGGTCTGCTAGAACTTATAAGGCTTCAGCCACGGCTTATGTAGGTACTTAGAAGCAGTGGCGTGCACTGGGTTTCTTACCAGGGTATGCATACAGCAGAAAAATTGCACAAAATATCCGGGCTATATTTCAATTTTAGGGTATGCAGTGCTTTCGTGCATGTATGAAGTGCACGCCACTGCTTAGAAGTGTGCCGAGTAAAGCAAGTAGAGGATGTCTTAAAAATCAAAGAACTGCCACTACCGCTTTTGAGATATTAATTTATGCACCCCTTGAATAACCACATACCTATTGAGATTACTAAACACCGCAGATCGAAGATTACAGTTTAGCGAAATAATCGGGACGGATAATTCAACTTGCTCTTCAAGGAACGAGGGTTGCCCATGCCAAATATTCTAACTTTGGGTAAGGAAACTTATAAATAAATAAATAAATAAATATACTACGACAATAGGTACACACATCGCCATCTAGCCCCAAAATAAGCGTAACTTGTGTTATGGGTACTGAGATAGCTGAGCTGAATATTTTTTTATGAATATAATACATATAAATACTTATAATATACAGATAAACACCCAGACACTGAAAAACATTCATGTTCATCACACAAACAATTTCCAGTCGTGGGAATCGAACCCACGACCTTGGACTCAGAAAGCAGGGTCGCTGCCCACTGCGCCACTCGGCCGTCAAACCGTCAACTTGGTTAATATGTGCATTTTGCATATCGTCTGAGAAAAGTACAGAAATCCGTTGTGGGGTTCAGTACATGCTTTAATAACGTGATACCAAACACAAAATTTAGAAAGCCGGCCGGCGCAGCGCGACTCTGCTTTCTGAGTCCAAGGTCGTGGGTTCGATTCCCACAACTGGAAAATGTTTGTGCGATGAACATGAATGTTTTTCAGTGTCTGGGTGTTTATCAGTATATTATAAGTATTTACGTGTATTATATTCATAAATATATCCATCAGCTATCTTAGTACCCATAACACAAGCTATGCCGAGGCTATTATACAATTGATGAAAATATTTCTTAATAAGAAGTGATACCGACTAAGACACCATGAAGCATCTTTGCATCATCAGAGTCTCATACTAGACTGAAGTGTATAATAAATGTACCCGTATTTACATCAAACTAAACATTGTCACAATGTCATGAACATTGGCCTTGAATTAAATTTAATTTAAATTATTTTTTCAAAACTATTCATGAATTAAACAAGAATCGCTTGTACAAAATTTGCACATTCGTAAAACTGCTGATCAATTAAAAAAATATCTTGCACATATCAAGTTATCAGAAGTTTAATTATTTCTCATGTCAATCCATAACCGGGCACGGGTCTCCTCCTACAATGAGAAAGGTTTAGACCATAGTCTATCACACTGGCCTAGTGCGGATGGAGAACTCTCAGGCATGCAGGTTTCCTCGCGATGTTTTCTTACACCGTTGAAGCCAGTGATAATTTAATTGCTTTAAACGGACATAACATAGAATAGTTAAAGGTACGTGCTGAGATTCGAACTTGGTTCCCCAAATTTAATTACTGTAACATAAGGTTGCTTGGAAGTAAGCCGCTTCGCTGTAATCTCAAAAAAGATGGGAAAATTATTTAATAAATTTGAACTGTGAAATTGTGTTGGAAAAAAGCAACTGCTGAGTTTCTTGCCGGTTCCTTCTCGGTAGAAGATGCCTTTTGGACCAAAAGTAGAGTCACTACATAACGGACAAAATCGACGTTTCAAATATACTTTTTTATCGTACGAAATTAATAATCAATTCTCGTGTAAAGATACCTAAGAAAAATTCCCATCTGAGATATTTTATAGTTCAATCAATTTTTGGAAAGAAGCATGCCAATATTTGATCATCGGATTTAGTTTTGTATCTTATTATTTGATCAACCTTCAGAAATGAGAATATAAGACCTCTGAAGCCTCTGATCGTTTGATACCAATATCCAATCTAAGATCCGTCCATTTTGACATTTACTTCATTCGGTGACAACAACCTTGACCGTTCACAGTTATTTTCCATAATCTATATACCTATACACGTATAATCTGTACATATGTGAACTTCTTGGGTGAACAAAAAGCGTGAAAATGTGTCATCATTAGCACACTCTTCCCATGATCTATATTATGTATACTATGTATCTAACATAGATTTAGTTTTTTACTTTTTTTTAATAGTAATTATAGTGATTTAGAGGCAGGTACTTACTTGCTCAGTTATTGGAACATTTATAAGGGTGCACTATATGCAGAATTTTGAATTTGAATTTATGTAAACAATACACGTGGATATTGCGTTGGTTGGGGTGTTGCAATTATATTTTACACAATGAGTTGACCCTCGCACATTGTTATACGCCGCCACTATCCAAAACAGAACAAGGTTACAAAAGAATAACATCATTAAACGGATCTCCAATTTTAGCGTATGGATAGGTACACGAACGGGATTCAGTTTCAAATTTAATTTGTTTGTCTGGTGGGATTCGGCTTGCTACTAACAAAGACGTGTTGCCAAGCGGTTTCGCATTCCGGTACGATGACGCGCACAAACAGATTATGGGTATAGTTTAATATAACTGCCATGTCCCCTAATAGTCTAGCCCGTACTATCTTAGACCGCATCATCACTTACAAAAATAAAGAATATATAAAAAATACTTCTGATAAATTGTCCCATACTACGACAAAAATATTTTCTGATAGTTTTTGTGCAGCGGTGTGATGGTTTGTCCCACACTTTGACAAATGGTGTGGAAATTACCAAGCTCAGTCGTCCTATTGTTGGAGTAGTATTATTTTACTACAATTTATTATTTAAAATGCGTTTATTACTTTTATAACGAAGATGTTTTATTTTATGGGCCTATCTGTCTAACTAACAAGTACCTATCTGTTTTAACTACCAAAGAGCGGGCGCGGGCGCCGCGGCTTGAAATTTTTTTTATATATAAGTGCGCCGCTGGCTTGAGATAATATAAATCCGATAAAATGTATTTTACCTTTTTATTTGTCTGCCTAATTATCAATTTTTAACGACATAATATATGAAATACGCAGGTTTTAATCACTTTCACAATTTAAAGCTAATGCTATAACTTTAAGAATTGTAGCTAAGCTCAAGAATTGAGCTATCAAAGAGAAAACAAAAATCTAACCCAGCCTCAGTGATAAATCCCAGAGTTTGCATAAAAGACATAACATCTCAGGGTTCGCCTGTCTAAATGGATGTAAACAGTCCTCAATTTCGGGTCCTATTCTATTCTATATAAATGACCTCGCACACCATGTACACTTGTAAAATTGTCCTGTTTGATGTAAAGACAATTCTAATCCTGTTCCATGTAAACCGTGCTATGTGTATCACGGGTTTACTGTCAATAACTTACTTTTAAATGCTAAAAAAGTCCTATGACAGGACATCCCAACCAAAAACAGCTGGTATAGATACTATATTTATGTCACAAAAAAGAGCGGTCCGATCAATATACAAACTTCCGATCGAACAATTACGCAAATCTCTCCGTGAAAAATTTAAAGAAATAGGTATACTTACAATAGCTTCGCAATAATAATTTAAACTCTATTAAATAAAACATTAGTCTTTATAAAAAGTAAGTGGGTATCCAATTTCGACTTACTAGAAACGGACATTAGACTTTAGTGATATCAGCATATCGTCTTAGGAAAGTGCAGAAAACCTTTGTGGGAAAAAGAATATATTCAGCATATTCATTTATAACATGATCAATATAAAATACAGATAAACACCCAGACACTGAAAAACATCCATGCTCATCACACAAACAGTTTTCAGTTGTGGGAATCGAACCCATGGCCTTTTACGCAGTGTCGCCGCACACTAAGCCAACCGGCTGTCAAATTTATATGTGCGACACGGTACACAAAAATCGCGGGGGTTCCCAATTCCATTTATTAGTTATATTTAAGTTATCTTGTAAGCAGCTGGATACGAATATGATTGCTTCCAATTATAATTAGAAGCAATCATCTTCACAAACAACACAGTACAATCATTGACGTCACCTTGTAACTAACGAGAAGCAAATCAAAACAAGATACCCGACATCTTGAGCAAGATATAATAAGGTTACTTGGGTTACTTGTTTTACTTGGCTATAATAATTCGACTTCTGAGAAACTCGTTGGCATGAGCGTTGTCGTCTTATAAATAGAAGGTCCCCGTTTTGATCCTCGGCAGAGGCAATCTGGGAACTTATGATTTTGGGATTTTGGCTTTAGCCCTGCCTCTTGTCACTCTACCGACAAAGACAAACCGCGAAGCTTTCCGCTATATTATCGCTAACCACCAAGTGAGATTTAAGCCAAGAGCTAAGATTAGTTAACAATTTAAATCAGATAAAATTCTTAAATCCCTCGATGACCGTCCTTGGCTTTCTACTCCCTGACCTCTTCAACAGCCTTTAGCATATGCTATGGGTGTTTATATATTACAAGGTTCCACACACACAAGTAGCACCCTTGCGTAGAGCCCGTCTTTGTCCCGGTGAAACGGTGAACCAACATAATTTGGTTCGCTATAAGGCAGTTTGTACCACATAAAACTGGAGACAGTTTGATGTGGTGCAAACTGCCCTCACGTTCCATCGTGTAGACTTCAGCTAGTGTGTATACCGTAATGTGTATTTCAGACCAAATAGGATCACTGCTTCCCCTTTTATCCGAAATGAATATCGCTAATTCGTTTAGATTTCCATTTAAGCCAATCGGAATATCGCTAATGATCGCTGACGTTCATCTGATCCAATCCGAATGTCGTTAATTAGAGTCGACGTTTATCTCGGCTGGCGAATGGACAATAGGACTTAGCTTTTAGCTGGACAATGAGGCTTGACACGGCAGGCACACCATCCTATTGCCTACGAAGCTTTGGCAATTTGGCGATTCGATCTGATTATTCCGGAGGACAAATTAATGCCAACGTACTTGCTTTATGCATCGAATTTAGAATGCTAAATGGAATTCTCAATGGAGAATTATAACCCTTGTCATTTAAAGTCTATTCTTTCTTACTTTAGTGAAAAGTTTATTTTTAATTGTTAAGAAAATAAATAAAAACACACTCTCATTAAGAAATTTTGCTTTTGTTTGAGTCGGTATACTTCCTATATGGTGGGACCACAAGTCAAGGTATATTGAAGGGATCCTGGAGTAATCGAGGGAACTCTTTAAATATTATAGGGACACCTGTGATTTTTATTTAATTTATCACACTTTCTTTTGTTATAATTTTAAAACATACTTAACATCAAAAAGTTATGAAAAGATTGTAACATTGAAAGACAAGTTAGAAAGCGAAGAGTTTGAAGCGGTGATAGCGCAGTGGGCAGGAGCTCAACTTCTCTTTCAGGGGGCCCAGTTCGAGTCCCAGCACGCACCTCTAACTTTTCTGTGTTAAAAAGTTATGTGTTTTTTAAGTAATTAAAAATAACACTTGCTTCGACGGTGAAGGAAAACATCGTGAGGAAATCTGCATGCATGAGAGTTCTACATAATGTTCTCAAAGGTATGTGGAGTCCTCCAATTGTGGAAGGACACTCGTGCCCTGTAGTAAGCCGGTAATCGGTCAACATGATGATGATGATAAAGACGAGTCAGAAAAAATAGAATGTAGGTTCTCAGGTTTCGAATAGAATTCAAGTGCGTAGAATAAAAGTACCGCATTTTAATTCAAGACAGTGCGTATACGTTATATTATATTATTTACGCAAATATATTTATAAATAAAGCTTTTAATACTTATCAAAGCTTAATGGGATATCCGAATAATAAATGTAAAATCCAAAACATTGGTAAATAAAAGGCATTTATTTGTCAAAATCCCCATTTAATTAATTAATCCTACCTGAAAGGCAGACCCATCCCTGTAACTGGCCAACAAAACAGTGCAAAATATAATAGGAGTGCATTCACTAGATTAATATAATCCGTCTGGCCATCCATTAGGAAAATCCCGGGGTACGTGATTCAGGCTGGCTGCGTGAAACTGGCTTAACCCTACCTATAATGGTCCGAAAGCAGGTGGTAAATTTTAAGGAGCCGCTTGAAAAAAATTGAATGTTCGTGGAACTATGATTAAAAGTGGTATACAGCCTAGGTGAATCATTGCAAACCTTTTGATTGCATTGATTAAACAACGTCAGTGGCTAGATGGGTACAACTTTGGATGTTTAATTTAACCATTAACTTTTGCCGTGGTAGAACGTTTCGTCATCAAACGCGACAACTTAGATTTTTTTTTCACTATTTTAATTTTACATACAAAGTCTTCGAACAGTGCGTGTTGCCAGTGATGACCTATGGCTCTGAAACATGGTCTTTAACTATGGGCCTCATAAGAAGGCTTAGAGTCACTCAGCGGGCGATGGAGAGAGAGAGCTATGCTCGGAGTATCTCTACGCGATCGAATCAGAAATGTGGAGATTCGTAGAAGAACCAAAGTTACCGACATAGCTCAACGAGTCGCGAAGCTTAAGTGGCAATGGGCCGGGCACATAGTTCGGAGAAAGGATGGACGTTGGGGTCCCAAGGTGCTGGAATGGCAGCCCCGTACTGGTAAGCGCAGCGTTGGTCGACCCCCAACGAGGTGGACAGACGACATTAAACGCGTCGCAGGTAGCCGTTGGATCCAAGCGGCTCAGAATCGTGGAACTTGGAACTCCCTACAAAAGACCTATGTCCAGCAGTGGACGTCTATCGGTTGATGTGATGATGATGATGATGAATTTTACATCTTCCGGGATAGAACCCGGTAAATTGCACTAATAAATCGCAATGCTTGCCACAGCGCGAGGGAATTGCCAATATTATATTATAATCTAAGATAAGAACCACTTCATATTGATCATTAACTCTGAATAAGTTAAAATAACGGAACAATCTGAAACTGCGTTGTGCATCTGTACTATCTGTAAAAATGCCATTGCTCAGCTGTGGAGCATTATACAATAATTCACCTGCCCCTTCTCTGAATAATGCAAATGAAACTTGTTTTTTGTTGGACAGGAGGCTCATTAATGTCCTAACAGCAAAGATACACCACACCGCAGAGTGATTAAGTGATAATATTTTATCTAAAGCCGATAAGCACATAAACTGACCCTTCTTATAAACAGCAACCAATAAACATGAACCCACTAGGTACTAGTGAGCAGGTCCAATAACGTAAAAAAAAATGACGGGTTGCACTCCGGGAGTGCCGGCAGAAGTGAAAACTTGATTATTAATTAACGTTGAGCATGTTTGATATTTTGGAATGGTTAGGGAATAATTTTGCACCAATTGCTTTATCAGTATAAAAGTACTATCATTTATGTGGTAGAATACAATATTCATTTATTGCGCTATCGTACACAAACATGACAATTTATATTACATTAAAAATTTAACACTTTAAAACTATTACAATTATTTTACATTAAAAAGTTTATCTCTCCGAAAAATCAACTTTCATCCATAATTTCAACGACTTTTTCACCATCATCATTACCAGAACTATCATCGCCAATCTCTAAAACTGATACGATAGGTTTATGGTAGCTGAAGTAAGAAACGAACAGTTTTGATTCGAACCTATTTAAATGTCTAATAAAGACCGCATCAATAGTAGTTTTGTATTTCGTTGTGCTAAGATTGCGATCATTCGACATAGTTAAACAAAATTCATTATTTAAAAATTCAATTAATAGTTGTCACCGTCTTACGCTTTTTCGATCAGGTCACGTGTCCTGACGCGAGTTTAAGATTTTATACCCATTACAGAAAAAGTGCTCAACGCCGCTAAAGAAGTTTTCACTTCAAAAACATATAAAACAACTACCTAAAATTTCCCGCTAGCTCTCCAGTCAATATCTGAAATGGACTTTGTTGGCTGTGAAAGGTATTGTACTTTCGGTATTGACTATTGGCTTACCGTCCACTAACATCAACGTGGAAGCATAAATAAAAATACACGAGTATTAAAAATTTTATTCAAACGCATGTCGAACTCAACTAACCCAGGATTTAATGTTTTTAAGGTTTACAAATCCTGACTGACCACTTCGACATTTATAAGTATAATAAGTGAATTTTTCATCGAGAACCTATATTAAAATAATTATCAACATATCTATATCTTTAGCATTAATAAAGCTGATGATCTTTATCTTTTGTTTCTTTGAAGACTCCGGTGAGATTTTAATAAACCGAACGAAGCAATCTATTTTACGCGACGCGACGCGTCATTTGGGATATTTTGTGAAGAATAGTGAATTAAAGTTGGTATGGGATTTATTTATCAGATTTTGTAGACTGAAAATAATCCTGTTAAACCTTTAAAATTATCAACCCATTACCACTACAGGGCAAAGACTCTTAGAATGAGAAGTGTTAGGTCTAGTGCGGATTGTGAGACTTCACACACCTCTGAGAACTTTGTGTACAACTGCACCGTTATAGCAAGTGATATTCTTTCATTGCTTAAAATAAATCACTAGTAGACGTATATGGTACTTGCTTCTTGAGAAGTAACCTCGTCAAGATATGCCTTCCTACTTTTTAATTTTTAACAAATTTACTGGAGGTATTGTATGACTCTGGAACTCATTTGATGTAAAAAATTACACAACACAAGCACTATAGCTATTAGCTTAGCTAAACGACTGCATTAAGTACCTGTCGTATTTTCGGAGACTCTTTGTCTTATTATATACAAATTTTCATACCAATCGTCAGACTTTTCCGAGACTATCTTTTTCTTTAATTGACCCGGACAGTTTTCAGAGAGTCGCAATATCATATAAAAAAAGCCGTTTTATTTGGTAACAATTGAAATATGTTAGAAATATGTACACATCACACAACATTCATATCGTACAAATATAGATACATAAATATTATAAAAGCACGTAGGTGTTCAAGCATACAAAGGATTTTTGTACTCTTTACAGACGAAAGGACGATCACACCAATTTGTAGCTCGTTATGAGGCTTTCAATACAAACATGTATCAAAAGTGGGATTTGAACCCACACTTTTCAATTGAAAAATATTAAAAGGTAAAAAATAACCTCTCGGTTAGTGTTTCTGTAAAAAATAAAACCTTAAAAGAAGATTTGAACTGCAATTATTTAAATTAATTAAATTTCCATTATGTACCCAACAAAAGTGCCTTTTCTTTAAGTATATTTGAATGAAGAAAATTTTGATCTTAACTTGAAATGTTCTTCAAAATGAACAATAACAAACGTGTCAAAGATTCATTACGGAGGTTCAAAGAAATTTTATTGAAATGTTCGAAATACGTGAATTTTTTTAATGAAAATTATATCTCAAACATTTATTTCATTTTATAGTTCTTTTATTTGCATTAAACGTCTTGAAAAAATCCATGGCATAACAATATGTTTACGGGAAAATACACCAACAATAAACAATTTTCATCGTTCAAGGAAAGTACTTCAGATAAATACCTTAATTGCTATAATACCTTCTCGAACTCCACGGCTATTAATATTTTTCCCGCTAGTCATAATAATTGGCATTAAAGAATAATAAAAAGAGCAAACAATTATGTAGATATATATTTTCAAACAAAATGAAGAGGAATGGAAGAAAATTAAGGATATAATATTGTAGACATCGAAAACATACAATATTATAATGCGATTTCTAACGACACAATGAATTAGGTACGGTTCAGCTGTTTAATATGTGGAAGAACGGTGAATAATGATGAGTAGAATCAGAATATTCCAAAATGTAACAAAGCCACTAAGTATTTATTTACTTATACTCTTTATTTGCACACTAAAAGTTAAAAGAGGAAGACGGATGCAGTATACGAAAGGCGCCTTTATCGCTAAGTAGCGATATCTGCCGACGGCAGAAAGTGCATAATTAAAAATACATACATACGAATATATTAAAAAAAAACAACTAATGTACAACATGTAAACCGAAACAATAATTAACAGGCTTTAGAGGTTTATTATGTACTGTCTCTGAGACAGTACATAATAAACCTTTATCTGTGAAACCGAAAATCTAATAGTTTCTCAGTTAACCACTGTCATAGTTTTTACTGAAAGAAATTAAACACAGCATCATGATATTATTAAGTTCATATAGATATAAAGTTCCAAAATATGTTTCTTATGAACAAATAAATAAATATATTACGACGATACACACATCGCCATCTAGCCCCAAAGTAAGCGTAGCTTGTGTTATGGGTACTAATATTATGAAAAACATTTAAAATAATCACAAAAACATTTCTCCAGTTGTGGGAATCAAACGCGCGGCCACGGCATCTTATACATCACATCATCATGGCAGACATCAACATGAAAAATTGAAACGTTAAATTATTTAAAAAATAATCTTTAATGTTATCCATAACAACGGCTGAAATCTTGAAGAGGTTTCCAATCCTCAACGGCAGAAACAATCATAAAAGAGCTGTAAACCAATGCGGCTGAGCAGTTTTGAGAGTACCTAAATAAACCAATTACAAATCAGTTTAGCAGTCTGATGGCAGACACAGACAGATAAATCAGTCAATGTTATTTGAAAGGCATCTCGCCTTTGATATAATTTTAAGAGACATAATAAAAATGCTACCTTGCTGGGGCTTCTCGAGAATTTTTAATGAAGCGTAAGAAAAATGAAAAAAGTCGCTTGAATAGTTTTTCAAGTGGAAATTTCCAGAACACTGCGGTACGAACAATAGCGGCTAGCGATTTTATGACTACCTATTGTTTGGTCACCCAATCAGATTATTGAGCACATCTGGGTACAGTACGGCTTGCGTTTTGTTTGTTTTAATTCTTAATTGCACAATAATAAAAAAGTAACATGTTCATAGTATAGTCGTTATTTACCAGTCTGAACTTTGGAAAGGTGGACGGTGAAAATAAAACTTAAAAGATATACAATTTTAAATAAATTAGAGTCTGTAAAAAAAACAAAAGAAATTATATATTTCGAACATAGGATTTGAACTGTTCTCAAAGGTGTGTGGAGCCCACCAATCCGCACTGGTCTGGCGTGATGGACAACGGTATTAACCCCTCCTCATTGTGGGAGGAGACTTGGGCCCTCTAGTGGGCCAGTAATGGGATGATATGATGATGATGATTTAGCACACAAACTATAACTAATACGAGTTGTAGGTATAAGAAACTTTAACCTTTCAGACATCACGCCATCCCTCTATCGAATAATATGGACTTATCCTGAATAAAATGCTTATTCACTTTATGAAAAATTAAAAAATAACCAACGCACATAGACATTGGACATCAGTCCATTAATAAAAATATGGAATTAATTGTCAAAGTATTAGGGAACATGGTGTATTTCTGAAGTCCCAAAAGTTTTACCTTTCAAGTTTTAGTAAAATCGCTCCAGTCTATTGCTTGAAGCACGACAGTAAAGCGTGTTCATCATTGCAGATAGGTTCGAGTTATGTAAAAGTTACCCAGTTCTAGCGAGACGTACAGGATTTAAATTGACGCATCAACAATCACAACAAAATATGAGTTGGATGTTATTGAATTGTAACTCGATGGAAACTTCCAGAAAAGTTTCTGTATGGAAAAGCTCCCGCGTAGGATCTCTGAGCGGAAAATCGCGGTGGAATTTTTCGCGCGGAATTCAACTGCATCGTGTCATATCAGATATGTTGGGGGCCATGACGCCATCCCCCCGCGTTTGTCCACGCCATTTCTGCGTTGGAAATATGTAAATTCAGATCGTCGGAGTAAGCGTATTTGTATGGTGAGTTGTAATAGACTTTAAAAATAGAGTTAACTTTTTTAATTTACTCGTCGCTTGTTTTATGCTTTAAAGGTCGTCCCATATAAGTTAGGTATTTCTTGCTTAAACTCTATACTAAAGCATTCATTGAAGATTACAATGAAAGCACGTTTACTTTAACCTTTTTTTTAGCTTCTACAGTTTTCTTTATTTTTGTTTGTACACGGTTATTTCTCTAACTACCAATTAGACAATGGCCCTTAGGGGAGTCGAGCAAAAAACTTTTTATAATGAACCAACTGTTTCTTGTAGGGATTCGTATCCTATATCTAATGATGAAAATCACCTTTCAATTTAAACTATGTTCGACATGAAATTCTACTAAAAACAACGTTCTTGTAGTACGCAGTTTTCACTTACGAAGGTCCATTTAGTAAACGCAAGCTAATAAATACGCACATACGCATCTTTTTTAATAAAATAAAGCCAATGATACTCGCATAAAATAGCTCTTACTGGAAGTTCAAGAATTCAAACATCGGCTTTGCAGAGTTTAAATTTATAATAATTGTAATTTTGCCCTTTATAATATTAGTAGAGATATAGATACGCCCTATTGATCCTTTTTATAGTAAAATGTAATAATCGAAAGAAACCGAAAATGCTTTATAGGTTCTTTCTTGTTTATTATTGTCTACACTGACATTAATATAATGTTTTTTTTTAGTTTTACAATAAAACTAACCCGAAATTATTTTTTATTTAATATAGAATGTAGTATCTACTCGACTTTTGAGAACAATAGTTTCGTAAGTTTATGTAGTAAAATACTGAGCTGGGTACGACGTGGTAAAAATCAAAATTCAAAATTAGTGTGTAGAGTGTTGAGTAGCTTTTTCTAATGTATACAAATATACCAAGCATGCCACAGATAGAGTCGATCGGTTTCGCGGCTTGCTATATGGTTACCCATACTCTTACTCCTGTCGCGTGACGCGATTTGTCCCGTAGTCAGCGCGTTAGAAAGAAACAACGAAAAAAATACACTTCGAAGTCAAGAAATGAAATGCAACAAATTTATCGCATACCGTTTCTTGATATTATCTTGCATTTTCCTCTTTCATTTACCAATTCCTTTTTGTATTTTATTTGTCAAAAAGCGTCACATTTTCAATTCTCGCTTCTTCTTTCATAAAATACTTAAATTATGTTTCATAAATGAAAATTTCTTCTTTGTGAACATTTTTGCCGTTAGCTCATAATAATTTATAAAAGATAAAATATTTCATAGTCACTTTGGCTATTTTATAGCGAATGAGACGGGCTTCATTGTAAATTCTACAAAATTGTATGTAGGTACTTGAAGAAATATGTATAAAATTAAACGAAAGAATCTTCCTCGCGCTTGACCGCTTCGCACAAAAGATATTTTATTATCACAGTGCTTTAAATATTTTGCTCAAGACTACAATGGAAAATGTACATTCTTTGAAAGTATAAAAGAATTTCTTGGTTCTTCCTAAGCTCACGTAAAGTTATTCTCGAGACAAAATTCCTGTATTATTATGTGACAATGCTGCTCAATAGATCGCGAAAAACAACATTGACAAATTTAATTTTATGCAAATAAATGCTCTCACACCGTGAAAATTTACCTTGAGTTGAGTTTTATATGACACGCGCATAAACAGCTAAAATTTTATAATAAGAGTAATAAAGATAATATTTTCTAAGTTTTCAAGTTAACAAAGTTTCTTATATTACCTATTAGAAGTTTTATTTAGAAAACTTTACTGCACATACAAGTCGATTATTTGGACCACGTCCTGAGACATGGCCGATACTAAGTACTCCAGCTCATAATGATGGGCAAAGTAAAGGGTATGGCAAGTATGAAATTATTGTTCAAGAAACCACGAGAAGTTCGCTGATACATTGAAACAATACAAGAAACACAAGAAAGTATTTATATATAGTTGTATGCAAAGGTGGTCTTATTGCAAAAGCAATCTCTGACAGAAAACCCTTGGTAAAGGTTATCGCTTTAGTAACGTATGACTTGTTAGACGGGGGCTACTGTTTATTACAGTACCTATTCATATTAAGGGCTACTGGGTTCTACGCATAATGATTAAAAAGTCATTCTATCAGGTTTTCCTGAGGTTTATACTTCAAGACAATAAATTTTAATAATTTGTCATACAATACTACAGTGACAGCCATAATATCATCTGTTTTCACATTTATGGTCAAATGGGGTCACAGATAACTATGGCAAGGGAAAAGAGGTTTAGCCTTTTTATATATAATCTTTTTGCTTTTTGTTCCATAGTAAACCGTCACCCCATATGAGCATAAATGTGAACACGGCTATAATATAAGTTGTGTTCAAATTGCGTAATGTGTAATTTGTATAACATCTTATTAAAAAAAAAATTATAAAAAAGAATTTTCTATCTTGTGAGAGATGAGAGTGAAGCCTGCTTCTAAGCAGACTTGTAGTTAAGAAATTCATCAATCGTATAGTTTTATCCAAAATCCGTTTTGGGTCAAAATGAGGGTTTAAAAACCTATATTTTAAATCCCCAAAAACGTTTTAAGGGAGTGTTCCACGAAAAAAACTATGACAGTCTCCGGGATGCAAGGTATATATATATATCTATCTCAGAGCAATGATTAACTCGAACATCTATATATATATCTATATAAAAGAAAGTTGTGTTAGTTACACCATTTATAACTGAAGAACGGCTGGACCAATTTTAAAGATATTTGCTTTTTTGGATTCCTCTTAGACCGAAACAGGATAATAAGTATCAAAATATAACATTCATAAAATAAAATATATCCGCGGTACGAAGTTCGCCGGGACAGCTAGTAGATAATAAAGTAATAATGTGAAGAAACATATTAAGATGGGGAAAAAGTTTCTTCGCATTTTTTAAGAAAATTCAAAACATTTTTTAATATAGTTTATTTACATTTAACGAGAGTATGTAGGTACCATTTTGTTCGATAACTTTTTGCCATCTTGTAGGTAGGGACATAATCCCATTGCTATAGAAATATTGGGGCTTCTGATCAAAAAACCGCGACAAGTAGTTTTGGCAGTCTTCTCGTGATGTTAACCTGACACTGCCTAAAGAATTCTGAAGACCGTTACAGGTGGAAATCTGAAAGTGCAAGGTCAGGACTATACGGTGGATGCATTAACACCTCCCAGCCAAACCCTTAACTTTTGCTGAGTGGCTACAGATGTGTGAGGTCTAGCGTTATCAGGATGAAAAACCACACCCGTTCTGTTGATAGATTCCGGCCGCTTTCTCTCAACTTCTTGCTTTAATCTCATCTCGTCATATGTAATTAGGTGTATACATAAATATTTTCAACAAGCATATTTGAATATGAAATTTAATTGAATACGTTGAAGTTGTGCATCAATACAGGCCATTTAGTAGATTAACTGAACTCCAATGTCACATTTATTAACTTGCAACTCACTAGAGGCACTGAACTTTAGTGTAACTTTTGCCAAGCTAATATACTTACTACCTCCAAGTTTGTAAGGGCTTTCCGAGTAATTATCACTTCATCTGATGAAAATACTTCGTCGTACGTCTACATCTCATTCGATAAGCATCCATTGCTGGATATAGATTTTAATACAGAAATAGCTTTTATTGCGTTAATGTAGTGTTGGTTTTTCTATCGTGTGCCACGAATTTTATTGAAATGATATGTGCATTCGTTTTCTTTTTCTGAGCAAATGATGTGTAAACAGACAATACAAAAATGGGCCTCCACCACCAACCCCCCACCCCTCCCCCCCTAAAATTCAGGGCGCACGATTTAACATTTTGCCAATGTAGATTCTGTCAATCAATTTTAGATTGACCTTATCAAAATCTACTTTTCCATCTCATAAAGTGTGCTTTTTCATTGAATACACGTTTACTATTCGATATTTTATTGCTAAGATGTATAGTTTCGAAAAGTTAGAGGACGATCTGCAGGGTGATTACGTATCTTGCGACAGGTGTGAATCTTGCAATCACTTCTGTCAAACGTCACTTTTGTTTACTTATTGTATGGAAAAGTGACGTTTGACAGCAGTGATTGCAAGATTTACGCCGGCCGTAGTCGCCGGTGATTAAACTCTGTAGTATCAAATTATAAAATGCATTAGGTATGATTTAATATATTCGTAATTCAATTTTAACCTTCTCATGCCAAATCGGTATGGTTTACTGAAATTCGCCAAAGCCACACAAAACTTGCTAAATGCACGTGGCCTTCCACCTTGTTTGTCCGGCACAAACAGTAGATACCACAACCAGACATAACAGCACACACACACACAAAACACACTTTACGCACGTTTAAACTTAGACACCGGAGCACCCTCCTGAGAGGTTCTATGATTGGGCATAATAAACAAACTCAATATGATATTATTACCTACTATCGCAAAGTAAAGCCTTAACAGGTAAAACCATTTTTTCTTTGTATATATAATGTAACAGTAGTTTTTGTAAAAGGGTTAAATATTAGAGCTTTTTTTTTATACATCTGTATTCGAAGTTTTTAATAAATTAGTAAGCATTTCTACAAATCTGATAGGTCGATTCATGTCGTTTTAATTTTAATTGAATTCTATATCAACGCATATGTTTATGACATACTAGCGGACTCTCGCGACTTCGTCCGCGTATGAGTTAATCGAGAAGCTAGAATCGATGTGATGCTTACATCATAATCGTCGTGGCTAGCTATGTACCTACTATTATTTTATGTGGTATAATATGATAAATGTAAATATGCCGCCATGTAAAATATGATAGTGATAGTGATAGTGATTGAGATTGAGATTGCGACTGCGACTGCAAACTGCGACTGCGACTGTAACTGCGACAGCGACATCGATAGTGATACTTTCACACAGTGGCACAGTACAGGACAGTTGAATCTGGCCGCATACCTTAAGAATGCCGCTGGTACGTAAACTCTCTAAGATCTCTCTATTTCTCTCCGATATCACACTTGCGAAGGTTAGTTCGATGTATTATACTACTATATTTATTGTAGTGGTTAGCATATAATATGCCCCAAAAGGCATTAACCTTCGTTCACGAAAAAACAAATCATTCGTGTTCCCTTACCGCGTTCATTGTCGTCATTCGTGTTCCCTACCGCGTTCATTGTCGTCATTCGTCTTCCCTACCGCGTTCATTGTCGTCATTCGTGTTCCCTACCGCGTTCATTGTCGTCATTCAATGAGCTCTTGGACAGCAATGCTCAATGGGATCTATTCCATGACGAGTGGACAGCATTGTTCCGTGAATTGTTGAGATACTCTGACAAAATTGAATGACCTTTACTTCATTATTCGCAGAGTATCACTATAGTAAATTAAATAAATAAATAAATATACTACGACAATGCACACATCACCATCTAGCCCCAAAGTAAGCGTAGCTTGTGTTATGGGTACTAAGATGACTGTTTATTAGATATTTTTTTATTTTAAATCGTCATTTATAGGAAACTTTATAATTAGTTTAAATATAGTAATATTGTTTCTTTAAATTATAAATATAACCTAAAATAAACTATTTAAAACTAAATAAAATCTAAAACGTCCTCGAAACCACCGCAGCGAGGCACAGTTCCTAAGATGCTGGCAGCATTCCCCTTTGGATGGCCAAACTAATTCGTTGGCCAAGGTAACTGCCTGCTCTAGGATCACCGGTAGACTCGATAACCCTTTTCGATCATTCTTTAGATGACTGTTGAATATTTTTATGAATAATATACATAAATACTTATTATAGACAGATAAACACCCAGACACTGAAAAACATTCATGTTCATCACACTAACATTTTCCAGTTGTGGGAATCGAACCCACGGCCTTGGACTCAGAAAGCAGGGTCGCTGCCCACTGCGCCACTCGGCCGTCATTAATATCATTTCATTTATAATGTTCAATGTCATCTTTCATTCATTTGTCTTATAGTTATTCATAAATTATGTAGTTCTATCTAGTTAGTGTAAATGGCCTGCCGTACCAACAAGGTGTAAAATAAAAAAAAACAATAATACAAGACTGCTGGTTAAGGGTTATTGGGATATAGGGATTGGTATTTTCGGTCCTAGAAAGTAAAACAAAAAATTTAGTTTTCAAAAAATTCGTAATCGCCCATGAATTCAAAAATAAAAACCTATCTACAAAGCTGGAAAAAAGTTTGCAACTAAATTTCAGATGGCCGGGTTTGATTAAAAAAAAAAACGGCTGTTACATACCGCCACGACTTTTTCAATAGTCAAACGAATATGAGAAATTTCATGTTTGACTACGTTAAACCCAATATTAAAACAGAACAAATAAACCTGATATTTTCCATTTTCCGTGTAATAAAACATTTTTGTTCGCGAGTGGAATGCATTCGCACGAAAAGATAATTAACGTAATGTAAGAGGGATCTAGGAGTCCAGACAGTTTACACGGCTCTCTGCAAACAGTTATTCGAAATTTCCCTTTGAACATCGCGCATATTTCAATAACCACTCGTATTTTGTAATACTGGTGAATTCGTGCGTGAAATTTGCTTTAGGACATACAGAATTTCCATCAATGTACATATATTTGCATAGAGAGGTCATTATAGATTAAATAATACGCTCATAAATTTTGAATATTTAGTTAGAAACAGCGTTTAAAATGTATTTACATTATCGTCATCCTCGGCCTATAAACATCCATAGACTGCCGGCACGAGTTCCTTTTCTCATTGGAAAGAGGGTTTAAGTGCATAGACCCACAACGCTGTTTTAAAGTGGGTTGGCGGACTATAACGTGTTTTCGTGCTCTCTGAGGTACGAGGGTAGATACCAAAAGTATTTTAACGCCAGTGACGATTCTCTGGTCGTGCTATTATTATAAAAATTCGCTGTGAATATAATATCATCATAGTTATCATCCGCAGCCCATTAACGTCCTACTGCTGGCCACAGGCCTCGTTTGACATGGGAGAGAGGGTTTTAGAGCACACACCCACCACGATAATCCGATGCGAGTCAGTGGGATCTAATGAAATGTAATTTTAATTATTTCTTTAAATATATTCCATAAATTAAATAAGAATTATCAGCACATTTGTAAAAATGCTTATCTATTTAAAATAATTAATGATCTGACACGTAACATAACTTAGTTATCAAAAGTTTAGTTATTGACGCGCTTTACAAAATTACTGTAACAGTAATTAATTATTTGTTACTGTCAGACTATCATTAACATTTACGTTTGAATTAAGTCAGATATTATTTAATGGATAGTCGCTTGGATGTACTCGTCACTTCTCGAGGATAAGCTGTCCCTATAAATAATTTCAGACTTTATTTCAACATCATCAATGTCAATAATAGTTTGATAGTGACAAAGGCGGATCAATTCGGATATTCGCGCCAGCCACTGACCTCTATTATACTATATTATATTACGCTGGACAGGCTTTACCATATAAAATGACAGCTAAAAATTGTTCCGATTTGAAACGCTGATCAGAGTACTACTTTGTACCAACTTTGTCGATAGTACTCATTCTGTAGACACTATTTCTGTTAAGATTTATGAAATCACAACACTAAATTACTACATTAAAATCATTGTGCAGAATATGAATGTCGTAAATTGGGGTTCTTAGTTGAATGATTACTCTTATTCCAAATATTTTGCTGTGCTTTGATTTTTTCAAAAGGCATTCCAGACTTACACTTAAAGAAGTACAGTATAACATAATTTTTTGGTGAGTTAGAATAGAAATAGGCAGATATTTGGAAATACAAAACTCATCATCAGATCTATATGAAACTTAAATTGAACTATTTCGGAATATTTTTTTGAATTGTACATTTTCCTTTAAAAATCAGTTCAAAGTCAAGTCAAGAGCAAATCTTAAATCGTTATCGATTTTTTAAAACTGAAGCATCACAAAACTTAGTTCAAAGAACCATCACCATTGCTATCAGCGCCAAAATTGATAAGATCATCCCCGTAGTGAAACCAAACGGTTTTAATACGGAGATGTTTCAATGTCAGTAACGCCAGCGTTTCACGTTCTTGTGTTACGTATTCTTTCTAGAGAATATATTTATCTATAAAGAACGCGTCATTATACAAAAACGTGTAACGCTTAAGGTTTCATCTTCAAAAAAGGAGGAGTTGCTATAAGCACGAGTGTATGGATTTTTTTTTTTGCTGACCGATTTCACCGACAATTCGAGACTGATTTTGGAAATTTCTTTATTTTTTAACAGCGTATACAGACAAGGTCACTAAATCAGGATCTGGTGAGGAAATTTACCAACATTTTGTTTAAACTCTTAAATGAATTGAGATCTATTCCTAATTTATGAATGAATGAATATAATTTGGACGTTCCGGGTTCGATTCCCGGCATTAAAATTTGGGATTTTATAATTTCTGAATTTTCTTTGGTCTGGTATGCTTTTTGGGAGGCTTTGGCTGTGACTAGTTATCCTACCGACAAAGACGTGCCGCTAAGCAATTTAGTGTTCCAGTAAGATGTCGCCCAGAAACCGAATGTGGGTATGACTACCATACTTCGTATCGGGTAAGCCCACTACGATCTTAGACTGCATCATATTTTTTTTTTTTTTTTTTTATACTACGACAATAGACACATCGCCATCTAGCCCCAAAGTAAGCTTAGCTTGTGTTATACGTACTGAGATAGCTGATGAATATTTTTTTATGAATATAATACACATAAATATTATGTACAGATAAACACCCTGTACAGACTGTATTATATACAGATAAACACCCAGACACTGAAAAACATTCATGTTCATCACAAACATTTTCCAGTTGTGGGAATCGAACCCACGACCTTGGACTCAGAAAGCAGGGTCGCTGCCCACTGCGCCAATCGGCCGTGCCTGCATACAATAAAATTGAACAAAATAAAAAAAATATTATGTTTTAAGCTATCTAGCTTACTGATTATACAATACTTTATGCCTGCATAAGCTTCTCATTAGATTATTACATACCTACTTGAAATGCTCGGCTGAAATTATTGGAATCCAATTATCAACTAAGTTAGTTCCAGTTGGCTTCAATACACTGTTCTGGATTAATTGCATCAGATATTAATTCGAGTTGCAATCAAGCAATGGATGTGTTCACTGTATTGAAATGCTATTAGATTATTGCTGTATTATATAACTTGCTGACCTGTATTTATGTATATTATTAATAATTATCAGTCAGAAATATTTGCCGGCCGACTGGCGCAGTGGGCAGCGACCCTGCTTTCTGAGTCGTAGGCCGTGGGTTCGATTCCCACAACTGGAAAATGTTTGTGTGATGAACATGATTGTTTTTCAGTGTCTGGGTGTATATCTGTATATTATGAGTATTTATGTGTATCATATTCATAAGCTATCTTAGTACCCATAACACAAGCTGCGCTTACTTTGGGGCTAGATGGCGATGTGTGCGCTGTCGTAGTATATATATTATAAAATTAAAATATAATACTAGATATACTTACATATTTACGACTAAGACACCGGGAGGTACTCGTATATGTGCATCGTTCGAGTCCATGTAGGACTGAAGTGAATCTCAAAATACTCACCAACTCAATGTCATAAACGTTTGTTGTTAATCAAATATAATTTTAATTATTCCTTGAAAACTTTTCATTAATAAAATAATAATTATTAGCTTATTTATAACAACCATAATCTATTTAATAAAATATATGGCAAATATGAATTTATAGTTATCAAAAGTTTAATTAATATAAAGGCGGATAAACAAATTCCTTAAAAGCCTGCAACGCATCGGTTGCTCCTCTGGTGCTGCAGATGTTTACGGGAGGCGGTGATTACTTTACATCCGGTGACCCACTTGCTTGTTTGCCCGCTATTAATATTTAAATAAAAAAATTTACACACTTTATAAAAATACTGTAACAACTATTTAATCAGGTTGGCTAGCGTAAGAATGTCTACCTACGTATCAACGTGTACTGCCTATTCGATAGCGTGAAAGTTAACTACGATTTATATGGATTGAAAGGGCGAAATAGGCAGTCTGGACCGAAAACTTTGCACACATAGGTATCGACTATTCGGAACGTAGCCTGGGGTTTCGGATAAAGACACAGTAAAATATTTCTTTGTGTTAACAGGCACATAGATGACAATTTGGATACATATGTTCATTACATATAGTATGTGTACATAGTAGCGAGATTATAGCGATAACTACATTCGTGAATTTTAACTAAAGCGCCTTTGAAGGTTTCAAACGCGCCCTGGTCTAAAAAGAAGCCTACGGCAAACTTAGATAGGTGTTCTTTTTGTTATCACCATTTCACATCGTCATGTTAAACTATTTAAGGTGCAACCCGGTTAGAGCCTGGTTAGAGAATAATTCACACCTAATTTTTTTTATTAGGTTACGTCGAAGTGACATGGTTGTTGTGTGTGTTATTGTGTGGTCAGAAAGCAGGGTAAGTATTAATGTTCAAACATACCAGTATACTACACCTAGCTTAACGCTGATTCATACGTATTTAGCAGTTTGAATCTTTAGTTAATCTTTAGTCACTTCAAGTAAAACTCTCTAGTAGCCCAAGTATGGTGTATGGGTATGTAAAATTAAAAAAAGAAAAACAAAATTCAAAATTCATTTATTTCAAATAGGCCGCATTAATAAGCACTTTTGAAACGTCTAGTCAGTCTGTTTGTAGTGACTCTACCACCGGTTCGGAAGGCAGATTCCACTGAGAAGAGCCGACAAGAAACTGAGCAGATTGCTCTCTTCCAACATAATTTTAAAGTTTAACAATCTTTAGAATTTTTCTGTTTTGTGAGAGATGAGAGCGGAGTGGCCTGCTTCCAAGCAGCCTTGTCGTTAAGGAATTCATCTATCGTGCATTAACCACGATTTATAAATTATGCTCAAGTACAGTTGAAAAGGTCCTGGGTTCTTTTATTTGAGTAATAATAAACTCAAATAAACAATTTGTCTGTTTATAAGGTTTAAAATGACTGCCCGGCTGCGAACCTGATTTCTGCCTGCCGTACTGGCTCAGCAATAAGCTGACCTGAGCTCAAAACACCGAAAGACCTTTTGTCTGCGTACGTGTTTCAAATAGTAAGTAAAGTGATAACTAACAGAAAAAAAGTAGGTCTGGGTGAGTTTTTTTACCTCAACTAAGTACAGTTTGACTAAGACTATAATAATCAAATCCGGTTCTTAGTCAGAATAATCTCATTAGTAACCGGATTTCGTAAATTCACTTTATCCAACAACGTAGATTTAGTTCCATTTATTATCATTATAGATGAAACATGCACTGATAAGATAAGAATATTTAAATTCAATGTAAGTATTTTTTAATTCAATTACAATTTTTAATAGATTTTAATTAATTACATAATATACAAAATTATAAATATAACCTAAAATAAACTATTTAAAAACTAAATAAAATCTAAAACGTCCTCGAAACCACCGCAGCGAGGCACAGATCCTAAGATGCTGGCAGCATTGCCCCTTTGGATGGCCAAACTAATTCGTTGGCCAAGGTAACTGCCCGCTCTAGGATCACCGGTAGACTCGATAACCCTTTGCGATAATTCTTTGAAAAGGGCTCTTGCCTCCGGACCCCACGGTCCCAAAGTCTCTACTCCAAAAGGCACAAAAATGAAGCTGCTATCCAGGTGTTCATATTTACGCCTCTTAAATTAAAAATATTATTTAAATTATTATTATTATTATTTTATATTATTTAAATTCAACAAAATATTCCTTCATTATCAACGCTTAGCTCTTTCATAGGAGACATGGTTTTAGAGCATAAACCCAACACACTGCTACAATGTGGGTTGGTGGGGTATACGATTAGTATCATGCTAGTGACAATGATCAGGACCGGCTTAACGTGTCCTCCTAGACACGGGGTTCGTTACCGAAAATTTCCCTCCAAACATGAGTTCTTTACAGAAAAGCGCAATTCGTGACAAGTATCTTGGCCCGGCCCGGGAATCGAACCCAGGTTCAACTGTTTAAACACGCTAACTAAAAATATAAATGAATAAGCAAAAATAATATTGTTTCTTTCTTTCTTTCTTTTTTACCACGAGACAACCGAGATAGTACAGGAGGAGTAGAGGCAGGAGGTTGTTTTCACTATTTTGTAATAAGCATCAATCTCTCAATAAGTCCAAAGTTTATATAAAACGTAAGCTTACAGAAAAATCGAATTATAATATTATGGATTACTTGAACGATAAAAAAAGCTTGGGTGTGAATTGTTTCACAGCCTCATATAAAGAAACTGTCAGATGTTGATAACAAAAATAAAACCCGGCTAAGTTTGTTGTGGGCTCTTCTTAGACCGGGGCGCGTTTGGAACCCTCGTAGCTTTAGTTTTAAGTTGGCGTACGACATTATCACTATCCCCTTACAATTATGTAAACATATATGTATGAACGCTTCATAAGTGCCTGTGATAGGCCTAAATGAATAAAGAAATTTTGAATTTGAATTTGAATTCAATTTGAATTTGCATCGTCTAAGCCCACCAGCCTGCATTAGAGCAGCTTGGTAAGTCTATGCTCTAAAACCATATATTTATGAGAGAGAAAGAGCGGCCAGCAATCGGATCATAATAGGCTAATTATGGTCATAATGAAATATTGATTTAAAAGCATCTTCCAGTAGACGTAGATGCCTCTACATATCTGCTACGGGATTCTACGCAGCTGCTACGAAAACTCAGATTTCTACAAGAAATTTATTGATTATTTTATTATTGTCAATTATTAGGCATATAAATTACCATGCTTATTTATTCCGCCAAGCAGCATTGTCGTGTTCCGGTCTGAAGGGCTTAGTTGTCGGTGTAATTACAGGCATATGAGGCTACGGAGGCATTTACGCTTAAGATTAAATAAATAAAAATACTACGACAATACAAACATCGCCACCTAGCCCCAAAGTAAGCTTAGCTTGTGTTATGGAAACTAAGATGACTGATGTATATTTTTATGAGTAATATACATAAATACTTAGAATATACATATAAACACCCAGACACTGAAAAATCTTCACGCTCATCACACAAACATTTTCCAGTAGTGGGAATCGAACACACGGCCTTGGGCTCAGAAAGCAGGGTCGCTGCAAACTGCGCCAATCAGCCGTCAAATGATTGATTGATGGACAAAAGGCGGCGATTTGTAGGACGCGTTCTTGCAAGTCCTGCGAAGTTTTGCTCCGTTAAAAGTCCATGGTTTCCTTATTATTAGCAGGGTTAGCACGGGTACGAGACGAACATTTTATACCCCGATTATATCCCCTGACAAGGAATATAATTAACGTGTCCACCTGCTGAACCACGGGAACATATATTATTTAGATGTTATTTCCACTCGTATAAAAGTAGTATAGCGTATGCATTACTTTTGTGCATGTATGAAGTGCACGCCAATGATAACCGGCCCACTTTGAACAACACGGCACAGGTGTCCTTCCACTACGAATCTATGGACTATATTGGTGTATAGTATTGTATTATTAGTAAATTAGTGTACAGAGGCTGTTAGATAATAAAGGAATAAACGGCATTGGCCAAAGGTTCCTGCCTACTCCTTATTTTTCTTCGCATAGCAGTAATTCCTACCGGAATAATCCCAATTTTTGTTTTGTAAGATAAGCTACGCGTGAAAAATAAAAAATTGAGTATTGTGTGCTCTATTTTATGTAGGCCTATTTTTATAATAATTAATACAATATAGTTATGTTGAAATGTTCATAATTAACACAATATTTACTGTTCTAATACGAGACAAAAACACTCATTGTCATAACCTGCTTACTACTAATATGCTGGCATCTCTAAGCCAATCTCCAACATTTCTGAACGCAGCGGACACCAGAGACGCCAAAGTATGAGTGATTTTGGATATCTACCATTTTTCTTAGGTGAGGAGTTACTGATAATGGCAGGCACGTTCAGAAATCCTTACTTAAAAATGTTTAAAATTTTATAATGTGCCTCAAAAATCACATTGTTTTTTGGTTAGAAAAATGTCTACGTAATAAATAGTCTATAAGAAAATGCTTCGATAAGAATGTATAAAATAAAATTATCAAGGACTTATTGTTGAAGTAACTACTAGAAAACCCACAATTGATTTTGCCGCAAAAGAGCTGGAAAAATCAAATAATTAAACTTATTAGCTAACATTGTATACCAAAGATTTTGCGCTTAAAAGACAGGTCGGAGTTTTTAAAGGGCTTTGTCATACCTACTCATAGATAAATAATACGTTTTGACGGCCGATTGTAACAGTCAGCAGCGACCCTGTTTTTCTGAGCCAAAGCTGTGGATTCGGTTCCCACAACTAGAAAATGTTTGAGTGATGAACATATGTATTTCTGCATATAATTCAAAAAAATATTCATTTGTCATCTTAGTAGGTACCCATAACACAAGCTACGCATACTTTGGGGCTAGATAGCGACATGTGTAGTCATAGTATATTTATTTATTTATTTATTTATTTAATACGGAAGGGAGTTTCTTGGTTCATGCTTCTTTAATGCAACAACGGGTTTTTTATTATTGAAATTTTTTAAAAAGCATTAGTATAAGTAGGTTGTTCCTTATTACAGGAAAATATATCCAAATGGTTTGCGTCGCGGGCGGATATAATCATCAAAACCTTCATCAATAAGTAGACTATCTAAAGCCAAAACATTTTTCTAATCAGATTGATAGTTTTTGAGATTAGCGCGTTCAAACATACAAACAGATAAACTTTTCTGCACTATAATTTTAGTAATGATAAGATACGGCAGTAATGGGAGTACAGAAGATTTAACTGACCCCCTTTGCTTGACTGTTTTGCTTCTGTTTCATACAATGGAAAGACTCAAAGATTTTTTTCTACCTGGAGTGAGAAAGTCTATATATTATATGTGGTCTAAATATAGCCACGCGCAATTTTTTTTTTTTTTTTTAAATTAAACAAAGCGAAACTTCAAAAAAACTACTGCTTCATGTATTGTATTGAGAACAATTCGTCGTAGAAAGTTGCATGGTGTCGAAATAAAGCTTTCTCCCAACATCTCTTTGAGCGACATAAGATCCCTCGAAGGCTTGTGCTGCGACTGCCGTACCGTTGGCAAGCTAATTTGGGTCAAGGGGGCGTGTCCAAAGCCGGGTCGAAGCCGACTTTCCACCAATGATAGCGCAGGGTGTGCACGTTTTTCAAGCTAACTTTTTCAGGCTGTTAAAGCCTCGAACATTTATACTCAAAGAGACCACGCTATTCATTTCATCATTTACTAGAGAACCCTTCATGAGGCTTAACACCTACGCCCTAGGTGGATGGACACTGGATGGCACGTTGCGGAACGTGTTTCTTGCATGCCCTACAAAGTTCTGCCCGTTTACAGGCAATAGTTTTCTACTTGTCGTCGATGTCTTTTATAGATCATTAAGTTTTATGTTAATGTAATAAATATCTTACGTTGGTTTTTATATTATATTCTTTATTATTGTCTCTTTTTACGATTGTTCTGTTATTGTTTAGTCGCGAGGTATCGGCGGCGGTGAACATAAAGGGGCTGAAAACCAGTGCTGCGCTTTTTAGTGATATTGAGCCAGCTCGTTTGTCACATATTTTTACTTCAAAGAAATTTATGATACAAATGTAACATTATACACAAATGTATGATATGCAGACGATTTTTCTTTCTTTCTTTATCAGGTGGCCCATCTACCTGATTATCTACTAAAACAATAATTCTGACATACATACAAGAATTACTAGTTTTAATTCAATAGATACATTATATACTTTCTTACTAACTACCCGTTATGAGCCCACTATTGGTTGCGATACGAAAGTATCGCTGCAAGAACAGCTACTGTATGTAAATCAACCCAGAGAACAAACTCTGGGTCTGACTTATTTTTTATATTTGAAAAATGCAATCAGTTGTTGTGTTGTTGTGTTTTAATAAGCGGTTTCTCACACTTCTTGAGAAACCGTTTATTAAAACACGAAAGCCCCCCTGAGTATTTTAATTGTGTTCACAGTTCTTAGATATATCCATTTAGTGGTGTTACTACTATACGAATTTAGCAGATAGCTATTAAAAAGAAAAGATTTAACAATAATAAAGTTTAAACTTACGTGCTAGTGGTATTGTTAACTCTTGTACTATAACAAATTCTAGGAAATACCATTTACAAATAGTAAACGCAACACTACCAACGTAGGGAATTGACCAATGGCAAAACGTTACGTGGCGTCCTATTTAACAACTATTAATAGCAACCAATGGGAAAAATCTCCGTTCTTTACAATACATTTTACAGGTTTATTTATTTTTCCCTCGGTATTGCGTTTCAAAATGGAAAATATTGGAAAATACTGAAAGCTTTTTCCAGTAAAAAGCTTAACATGTTACTTCAATAAAGATATACGGGTATACAAACAAGTAACAGAATAAAATATAAAATAAAATATTGGATAAAAGCAGGCGGAACGTTCTCTACTTTGTGGAATTCCTGATTACAATTCATTGTTACTTAACAATTATTTATTGTAAAGTCAGCACATCTACACAAAGTTTGGGCAAAATTAAACACAAATTATAACCTCAATAGTACAAAATTAATTTTTTAAATCGGTTATAATTTGTCGGAGTTATGGTGTAAAATCGTCAAACACTCGTCCCCTCTCCCAAAGGAACCGAGCTTTATGTCGGGATAAAAAGTATCCTATATTATTTCTAACACTTCCAAGAGTATGTGTATAAAGTTTCATGAGGATTGGTTAAGTAGTTTTTGCGTGAAAGCGTAACAAACAAACTTACATTGACATTTATTACATGAGTAGAGATAGAGATAGAGATAGGTAATAATAACTTTAAACTGTGGTTGGAGATAGAGGACAGAACTCCTCAGCGGACAGCAGCAAACTCCTCATTTAAGGCTTAGCGATACTGAATACTTTAATTTTTTTTGGATCTACAACTAAATTTAATGCCACACCAAAAAACAAAATCAGACGCAGACGAAGTCGCGGGCACCAGCTAGTTATGATATAAAGCTGCGAGGCTTATCCATACGTACAACTAAGCCGAGCCAGGCGGGAAAAATTAACTGCCGACTTATGTCGATCTATCAACAAATCTTCAGTAGGGACGCATCAAGAGAGTACACTAATTGTTTCTGAATATACCAAATCAGCGAAGATTTATGCCAAACATAGTACCGGACTTTACCAGCCGAAAATAGGTTTGCAGTAATTGCTTAGGCTCGCCTTTATTTGTTAACAAATATTGCCGAATCGAATATGCCTACCACCTGCATATGTGTGTAGTATGCTAAAGAGAAGGCCACACTGTGGCTTCCAACCAGCGTCCATCGTTGCGTTCTTGTTTGTGTATTACGTACGACCCATAGGCTTAAACTGCCGTTTGTTCCCACTAAAAGTTAGTCTTTTGAAGAGTTATGAATCAATCTAAGACAATAGCAGACTTACTTAGGGTATCCTATTATAGTATTAAGGACTACGTCAACGAGAAAAATGCTTGGGTGTAATTTATTGCTCTAACCAGGTTGCTTCTTTAATAGTTTTAAAAATGACAATGTGAGATGGTGATAACGAAAAAAAAAAATAACAACCGGCTAAGTTTGTTGTGGGCTGCTTCTTCTTAGACCAGGGCGCGTTTGGAACCCTCGTAGCTTTAGTTTTAAGTTGACGAATTTATTTATCGCCATCAACTCACTCCTATGTCATATTTTACATGTAATGTACGCATCAAAAGTGCCATCTATGTGCTTATTTGAATAAAGAAATATTTGACTTTGACTTTGACTGATAAAATACAGATAAACACCCAGACACTGAAAAACATTCATGTTCATCACAGAAAAAATGTCCAGTTGTAGGAAGCGAACCCGCGGCCTTGGACTCAGAAAGCAGGTTCGCTCACTCGTTCGCAATAAATATTTTTTTTATTTGTCCAACAATAGCAAGACATACTATGAATAAAGAAATATTTTACTTTGACTTTGACTTTATGGGAGTTATATTGGACACAAACTCCTAAACTGCTTCTACGCAGCATTATAAAAGAACGCTGAAGCCCTTGGTTAGTAGGGTGGTCACGAACCACGGCCGAAGCGTCGTACCAAGTTTGACTGAAAATTCAGAAATAATTAACTATCGAATCCGGAACTACCCATTTATAAGACAACTCGAAGACCTCCCTGGCGCAACGGTGAGCGCTGCGAATTGAAGTAGGAGATCCCGGGTTCAATTCCCGGCCGAGGCAATTTTGTTATTTATAATTTCTGAATTTTCTCTGGCTTTGTCCATGGCTAGTTACCACCCCCCGACAAAGACGTGCCGCTAAGCGATGTAGTGTTCCGGTGCGATGTCACGTTAAAACCTAATATCTATCAACACTCTTGGCATTATCCCGTTCTCTTGCTGTAAGTCCTATCTACAAAGGTTGCCTGTAAGAGATTGCTTGCAGCAATAAGGCCGCCTTTGCATTTACATTGTGTACTGTATACTCCTTACTGTTTCTTTTCCTGTATGTTATACGTGCAATAAAGTGTTTTTTCTTCTTCTTCTTCTATTAGGGGTATGACTACCATACTCCCTCACAGGTTAGCCCGCAACCATCTTATACTGCGTCATCGCTTACCACCAGGCAGGTCCAGCTTGCAGTCAAGGGCTAAATTTGAACGCGCAAATTTGAACGCCACAGCGGACGCAAGACGCTTTCTGGCATTGCCTTTAAGAGCACGTGCTTGTGTTACTTGCAGCTTAGCGGCTCGAGGCAGCATCACGTCGCTACGGCTGGAGAACTGAGTGCCAGTGTGAGATTTTAGGTTTAGGTTTAAAGACATTTATTCCCATAAAAAGACCTAAGTCACTTACATAGGAAACTTAATTTTCTATAATAAATTAATACACTTCGCCATTAGACTAAACTAAATTCAATTTTACTATTATCTAATATATCTATAAGATAGTTAATTTAGTTTAGTTTTGAATACATTGAATAAGTTTACATTTTTATAAGTATAGGTATTTTATTATAAAATTTGGCGCCTTCAAAGGTAAGGGATTTTTTACCATAATTTGTTCTAGTTCTAGGTAAGGTAAGGAAACTGACTCAACGAGTTTTCTACCTACGTTTACTCAATCGATCGCGTGAAAGTAAACTACGATTTATATGTATCGAAATAGCGCCATCTAGTGGCAGTAGGGTTCAACTTCAACTTTTGTTTATGGCAACCGGGTCACTTTTAGGATAGCGACCATTACTGCCAATGACTCTTGAAATTAGCACAGTATATTATAAATAGATATAAATATACTACGATAATACACACACCGTCATCTAGTCCCAAAGTAAGCGTAGCTTGTGTTATGTGTACTAAGATAACTGATGAATATTTCTATAAATAATATACATAAATACTTATAATATACCTACATATAAACGCCCAGACACTGAAAAACATTCATGTTCGTCACACAAACATTTTCCAGTAGTGGGAATCGAACCCACGGCCTTGGACTCAGAAAGCAGGTTCGCTGCCCACTGCGCCAATCGGCCGTCTAAATGGTATGATTAACCGGTTATAAAAATTAACCCGGAGACCCGGTCACCAGTCAAGAGCGGATCCAGCTTTGGCGGCAGGAGGGGGTCACATAGTCGTGGTCAAGTCGAGAACTTATTTGATGCCAATAGATAAAAGTAAAAAGTATGTATTTAATTAATGTACCTAAGTACTGTACTTAAATTTTTTTATTCTTTATTTTACACATGCAAAACTGAACCTAAATAACTTGTACATATACACGTACATAATGCCATCTTCTCTTGAAGACATCCAGAGAAGAATTATCACTTACGGAATGAGGCAGCCTATTTATATTCCATAACCGTGGTGAATGATATGCCATAACAGCTAGAGGTATGTCGAGGGGTATGACGCAAAACTCCGCAAGAGTGAAGGGTTCAACAAGCTCAGGGGGGGTTCATGACCCCAATGACCCCCCCCCCCCCCCCCCCCGGATCCGCCGTTGTTACCAGTATTACCAACTAATTGGCGATCCTAAACGTAGGTATAAAATCTCACAGTTGGCACTCTAAGTCGCGCTATATCGCCAGCAAGCTGCGTAAGCCCTTAGGATGGGAATATTAGTACTCAATAATTTGACTCAATGCGTTTTCGCGTCACGAGCCAGGTAGGTGATCCCACCCTTATACAATCACCCCTCTGCTAAAGATTCAATAACAAGGTGTGCAGGTACGTCACTAAGTCGGGACGAGTAGCTACTTATAATTATTTAGGTAGGTGTATTTTATTATATCAGACGCCAGACGTAATAATCCCCATTTAATTGGCGTGCTGAATTGATGCAGACTCGTTGGCGAAATAGTACGCTTTTCGTAGGTACTTCAGTACCTCTCGTACAGATTATTCAACATAAGCTATTCCCCACGTTTTCACCCGCTTTGACTAAAGGTCGTAACATGCTATAATGGCCGCGCGGATAACTTACGTAATTACTCGTGGACCCTCCGGAAATAGTAGATTGTGCTACAAGGACATAAAACAATCAAATTAATCAGAGATTGTTATGTTATTATGGTTATTGATTTTTAAGTCGACGATAAAATTGGTTATGACCGAGTTACTAAGGTAAGGTTCGATTCTCGGGTCAGATCAAAAGTATAAGTATTTCAATGAATTTGGCACTGTTTTTTAATTCGAATGCAAAGAAATAGTGAAAATAGTAAAAACAGAATATATTTTAAAAAAACAACTACGTTATAAAATCCCTACTAATATTATAAATGTCAATGTAAGTTTGTTTGTTGAGCTTACACGCAAAAACTACTTAACCGATCCTCATGAAACTTTGTACACATATTCTTGGAAGTGTTAGAAATTATATAGGATACTTTTTATTCCGACATTAAGCTCAGTTCCTTTGGAAGAGGGGATGAAAGTGTTTGACGATTTTACACCATAACTCCGACAAATTATAACCGATTTAAATAATTATTTTGTACTATAGAGGTTATAATATATGTTTAATTTTTCCCAAACTTTGTGTAGATCTGAATGTGGTTGGAGATAGAGGACAGAACTCCTTATTAAAGGCTTAGCGATACTGAATGCTTAATTTTTTTTAGAACTACAACTTAATTGAATGCCACATCAAAAAACGAAATCAAACGCAGACGAAGTCGCGGGCAACAGCTAGTATAATATAAGTAAAAATCCCATAACTGAAAATATAATAGAACTAGATACCGATTAGTAATTTTTACATTTGATGAATTTCTTAATTGGAAGACGCCAGCTTCGCTCTCATCTTCCGCAAAATAGAAAAATGATTGTAAATTGTTGATGTATAATAAAAAAGAGTTGATGTTGGAAAAGAGCAACTACAGTTTCTTGCCTTTAAACAAACATACCTAACGTTTCAAAAGTGCTTATAAGTAGGTTTACTTAAAATAATTGAATTTTTAATTTTGTTTCGTGAATTCCTGCCGTGACTCAGAATAACTGCGAGAATATTTTCAAAATATTCTTAGAATATTTTGTCTGGTGGAACGCTGAGAGCCTTGGGATGTGCACGGGCCAAGAAATTCGAAGCTTTCTTTAAGGTAGGGTGGTGTCCAACGAAGAAAGAGAGTAGAGTACAGGATATCTATCCTGTACTCTACTCTCTTTCTTCGTGCAGATTACGGCAATACCTTATAGAAAGCCACTTCAGTTTGTTCAGGTTTATTTCAGTGTTTTTGCTGATTAAATAAATAAAAAGGGTGACAAAGGAGCTAGGATACTGAGCCAGTATCAGCTGCACTAAAAGGAGCTGCACTTATTCTCAACCAGACCTAGTTTTCACATGCTTGCTTGCTTCTAAAAATAACGTAGGCAATGTAAGCCCCAAGCAAGGCTAGCATGCGTGCCACGAGAAAATTATCTCTACTAGTTAATCGTTCTTTAGAGACAGACGAGATAATACGAAAACATAATGATCTCGTAGTGAGCATGCTAGGTAGGAATGTAGACATGACTTTTTTGCCGGCTCTTCTCAGTGAAATCTGCCTTCCGAACCGGTAGTAGAGTCTACAAACAGACTGACTTGACGTTTCTAAAGTGCTTATAAACTAGCCTACTTGAAATAAATGAATTGTGAATTTTGATTTTTTTTTTAAGCTTATTGCACTAACTTATTTTACTTTAAGTAAATTCAAATTCAAATCTTTATTTGCGTGATTGCAGGTTAACAAATTTGATCTTATACTAAAACATAACAAGTTACAACATAACAAGCTACAATCTGCCATTCTATGGCATGCAAATTATAATAACACCTTAATTATAAAATTATTTTTCCAATTTATACAAAATGTCAGAATATGAAGGTATCAAAAATTATGAAAATTAAATTACAATGTCAATTTAAAATTAAATAATGTAAAGTAAACCAAAATATAAACCTAGAAATACAATAATTTAAGCCTTTGATTTTAGATATTCGTCTACTGAATAAAATTGATGATGCATAAGCCATTCAATAATTTTAATCTTAAATTTAGGCAGAGGTATGTCAATTAAAGTATTTGGTAATTTGTTATAAATTGTTATTGCCATACAATAAACATTTCTTTTATATAAAGTGAGGTTTACTTTGGGCCATACTAATTTATTACTCCGCCTACAATCCTTCGCCTGTTGTACTTTTTTAGTTATAAAGTAATGTCCATACTTTTTTACAAATAGGCACATTTCCTTAATATACATGCAGGGTAAGGGTAAAATATTAAGTCTTTTAAAAATGTGCCCCAGTTATTGCCCTGACACATTTTTTTTGAGCTCTGAATGCTCTCTCGAAATCTGGTGCGTTACCCCACAAAATAAGACCATAATTAAGGATAGGTGACACATACCCATGGTAGGCACTCAAGGAAGCCTCTATGGAGGAAATTTGACTTATTCTTCGTAAAGCGAATACAAATTTGTTAATTTTTTTACAAGTAGTGTCTATGTGAGATTTCCAATTAAGTTTTTTATCTATTGTTATACCTAAGAATTTTATAGTTTCTACGTTTTCTATTGGCTCTTGGTCATAATGTATGTTTAGTAACGGTTGATATGAATTAGTTGTTTCAAATTGAATAAATTTGGTTTTGTCAATATTAATATTTAAATTATTTTCATCTAACCATTGAATTATATTATAAATAGAATTATTAATGTCATTTTCAAAGTCAGTTTCGTCTTTGCCCTTAATTGTAATAGTTGTATCGTCAGCGAATAATATACAATTGTGAGATATAATGCTTGTTATGTCATTTATATATAACAAGAAGAGCAACGGACCTAATATACTTCCTTGCGGAACATCACTATTGATAATCCTCCAGGATGATCTAAAGGTACGTTTTTCAAAGTTTAGTATTTTTGTGACTTCTGTGCATTGTTTTCTGTTGCACAAATAACTTGACAACCAGTCAAAGACTTTACCCCTCATGCCATATCTTTCGAGTTTTGCTAGAAGTCTTTCATGATGCACGAAGTCGAAGGCCTTGCTCATGTCTAAAAAGACAGATACTACTCGTTTTTTTTTATTAAGACATTCTGTCACATCCTTAATAAGGTTAAAGCAAGCTAACGAAGTAGAGCTCCCTTTTCTAAAACCAAACTGTTCTTTGCATAAAATATCATGTGTAGTTATAAAATTTAGGATTCTTGATTGCATTGCTTTTTCAAATATTTCATCAAATACAGGAACTAATGTAATTGGTCTATAATTAGTTAGTAACGTTCTGTCCCCTTTCTTGTATAGAGGCTTAAAAATTGACATTTTTAATTCACTTGGAAAACAGCCTTGCAAGAACGATAAATTTATAATATAGCTTAAGATGTCCGATATATATGGAGCTACTCTTTTTATTATCTTAGTAGTAACAGAATCATAACCTGCTGAGTACGTATTATTAAGTGTCATGATTATTTTATAAATCTCATAAGGACTAGTTGGTGCTAAAAACATAGAATGTGTGTTATTTTTTAAAAAATTTACAGCCGTTTTTGTTTCTTTCCTGTTTTTAGTACATATATCAATAAAATGATCATTAAATAACTCACAAATTTTTGTTGGATCAGTATATTCCATACCTGATACAGCAATTTTATCAAATTCAGGCTTAGTGTTATTGCAAGATGTCACATCCTTTATGACTTCCCATCCTGCTTTGCATTTATTTTTGCTATTAATAATAAATCGGTTATTACTGATTGCTCTAGCTTTAAGAATACAGGATTTCAAAATTTTTTTAAGTCTCATATTTTTTTTTATTGAGTTTTTTGTTAGAACTTGATTTAAGATAGTGTAAGTATAGTTTTCGTTTTAGAGTACAAGATCTTTTTATACCCTTGGTTAACCAATAGATTTTCTTACGTTTATTGTTGATTTTAATTTTAACAATAGGAAAAGAAAGCTCATAAAACATAACAATTATATGATAAATATCAGAAAAAGAAATAGAAGATATACAAGTAAGAAACTTTGAAATATTATCTTCACAATAATCTGTCCTGTATTCAAATCTATAAGGAGTACAAAATTCCTGATTAATTTTAATTTTCAGTGTCTGCCCAGTGAAAGAGCAAGGTAATGGACTTCGCCTATAGCATTGTGAACGTTACTAATGAAAAGATCTAAACATGATTTTTGTCTAGTGGGAGTATTAATGTGTATATTCATATTATGGTTTCTAAGAATAGCGTGTAATTCATCTATTTGTTTTGTAGGTTTTAAAAGATTCAAATTCCAATCACCACAGAGAATAATTTTACTTTTCTTTTTTTTATTAGATAGATAATGTAAAAGACGCTTTAATTGAAAAAAGAAATCATTTATATTACTATTTTTTGGTACCCTATGCATATAATTATTAATTCGAGTGCTGTAATTTCAATGCCGCAACATTCAAAACTTTTGATACAAGCAATCTTTTGTATTTCATCTATACATTTATAGTTAATATTACTACTGACAAAAATACATGTGCCCCACGGCGTTCATTACTTCGGCAATAATGAGCAGCTAATTCATAATTCTGTAATTTTAATATATTTATCATGTCATTTCTAATAAAAGTTTCTGAAATGCATATTATATCGATTTTAGTGTTTTTCGAAATAAAGTCCTCTATAATTGCTTCTAGTAAATCTTTTTTATTTATAAACCCGGCTATGTTTTGATGAAATAATATAAAGTCAGAATTTATTTTCGGTGCGAAAAAAGTAGTACTTCTATTAAACTGTATCTACCTACTGAAAAACGTCTGAATGAGATTCATATTTGGCCACAAGAAATACGATCACATTTCGGAATATCGCAACCAACTAAACTGGCTTCGTATAAGGTATCGGGGTACCTACTCTGCATGTCATGTCTACACAGTACCTACTCTACTCTCTTTGATCCTTGGACACCACCCTTCCATAAAGAACGCTTTAAATCGCACGTCCCAAGGCTCTCAGCGATCTGCGAGGGAAAATATACTTACAATGGTAAAATATAACTCTCAAAGCTACTCGAAATCCTTTACCTACAATAAAAGCTGCAACGCTTTGGAATGCACTTCCTGATGATATTTGTCGCTCTAAATACCTAGCAATGTTGAAAAGTTTTATTTATATCTGTATGTTTTTATTTATATAGGTACCTACCTATAGGTACTTATACATACACCGCGGTATCGTTGACCCGCAGGGTGATTACGTATCTCGCGACAGGTTTGCGACAGGCGTAAATCTTGCAATCACTGCTGTCAAACGTAACTTTGGTTTATTTATTGTATGGAAAAGTGATGTTTGACAGCAGTGATTGCAAGATTTAAGTCCAACCTTCACTAGTTTGCAGGGCATGTAAAGAAGAGTTGATGACTCCTCTCACAGGATATTAATTTAGAGCCTAACCTTTTAAGCTGCTCAAAAACGGATCATACATTTAGTTCATATGTTCAAACGTCGCATTACAATCACAGGCTATTTTGGAAACTAATCATGTACTGAAATTAATGAATAAAATATTTTATCATTGTTTTTACATGAATTACAATAATGCAACAATGGAAAATTGAAATACTAAGTATTAGTTATGTGAAACCTCCGAATAGACACAGCGGGTGGTAAGTAGATGCCGAGGATTTGAAGTAGCCGACGCCCGCTTAAAAAGGGCGATAACTGCTTGATCACAGGAGCTATATCTTAGTAGTATAAAATTAATTAAAACAACCAATCCCTTTACACCTTTTAATATAAAATTACAATTAATTAAACTTTGTATAATTTTTTTACTAAGATTGTATAAATTTATATACATAACGTATCATATTTTACATTCTTCAGGTAGTACACAACTTGCAGCCGTGCGAGCTTGGGGCGTTTTCGAGTATCAAACATTTAATTGAGTTTTATTTTATTATTTCACAAGTGGTTAGCACTTGATTGTAATATCACCTAATATTAATTGATAATAAGTCTAACATGATAGTGGGCAAACCTGTTAGGGTAATGGAAGTTATATTAAATCAATATGCCCCTAATAAGCTTCAACGAGGTAAAGAGGCTCCCAGGCAAGAATAAACCTAATGGCTCTTTTTATATAAAAGTGATTTCTAAACTAATTTTATTTTACATTGTTCCGCCTACCCCGCCTACTCAGACGTCTACCCTGCTTCGGGTAAAGAGCTCTAGAAGGCTTTCTTGCGCAGAGTGCAAATTATGTACAGGACAAATAATACCAGCTTAAGCCTAATATTATTTCAATGAGAAATGCAAATTTAATGTTCATTACTGTAAAAAAAATCTTTAATTAATAATATAATTGCACACATTCGAATGCAATCGTAAAATTGTCTACTGAGGGTCGACCATCAGATGTCTATACGAAACGATTCAATATAATCCTTCCAAAGAAATCGCGAGGAATTTGAAAATAAAAGAATTAGTTTTGTCCACAAGTGCATAAAAAGAACTTTCGCTTTCGAAGATGAAAATGCATTAAAAGACTATTAAATGGGAATTTTATAGAACACTTTACTGTGACTACAGAAATTTACGATGTTTACTTTTCTCCTGCTGTCACGTATGGTTAACCTATAAACACTTATGCACAAGAGCAATTCTAGTATAAAAGAGAACTTTAAAATAACGAGGATTTAAGTTTATTTTTTGTGCTTGAATGCCAGTTTTTACGGAAGTCGAGCCTGTTGCGCGTAATGACATAAAAGTGTACGGCTTTTTTTTGTTTTTCCTATTTTAGAGTTTATTTACCACACCACACACCATTATTATATTACGTCTAACATATTTAATATTTTCCATCACAGCTTTGCAGCTAGCTTATTTTTTTCGGTAACTTTGTTAATAACCACGTGTGCCTCGTCGTAGTAAGGGTTGAAATGTTCTCGAACCTTCTTCCACCATGTTGATATACCCTTAAAGTTATCAGCAGGTTCGTAGCCTGCAGCTCCTGGATAAAAATTGAAAAAATTCAAAAACGAAATTCACTTCTTTCAAGTAGCACGCCAGCTTGCTTGCGCACCTGTACACTCTATGAGTATACAAAGACTAACTAATTTTATTATTATACCTGTTACACATGGTAAATAGAAACCTTTTTTTTTTGGCAAAGAAACCCAACAGTTAGTCTTGAGTGTTTGGAAATGGCATCAAGTACAGGACCTCATGCTCAGGAGCTCATGTTAATCACTAGACCAACAAAGGATATGTAAAGTGAAATACAACATTACAATATGTAGTATACACTCAAATTAAATGAAACATAAAACCTCTTATGTAGTGTTGTCGGTTTAAAAATATATTATTATTATTATATTATTACATATAATATTTCTTAAATATAGTTCAATGGGTACATACAACGATGAGTCCCGTCGTGACCATGATCCATGCAACTGGGTCGAAATATCGACGAATCTAAAATATTATCGTGGTATGTACCCGTTGAAATATATTTAAGAAACGTTGATTAACCACGAAAATCTTACTTTAAAATTTATATATAATATATTTAGTATTTACTTGGTTGCTCCAACTCGCATGCCGCCAGCAAGTCTGCCACAGTGATGGTGTCACCGGCAACAAACTGGGTGCCATTATGAAGCCAATGCTTTTCAAACGTTTCCAAGGCGGATATCATCCTCTTTTCATAGCCCAACAGAATTTTAGCATCTGGCGCTTTACCCGTAAAAGTTGGGTCCAGAATCTAAAAATGTGCAGAAATAATAATTATAGAGTGGTGCGCTTAAAATTACAAACCATTCGTTAAAAGGAAAACTACAACAAAGAATACCACGGTAAGTTTTATTGTGGGCTTTTTAAGCAGGATGCTTATAAAAACCTTGTAGCTGCAGTTTTAAGATACTCAAGGACATAATCACCATTATCTCACTAAGAACGCGTAAAAGTCCAGCATATAAAGAAGGTAGTAGTTGATTGAAACTTATTCTTGTTTAATTTATAACAACATAGATAGCAATGCATGTTGCCAAAGGAAATAAATAATGGAGTAAACCTACCTTGACTCTGAAGAACATTGCGCAATGTAGTCTTAATCCAAGGTGTTGCCATTCAAAAAACTCATCAACCCTTGCCTGCAACTTGCTTTCCTTGGGGTACAAGACATCTGGTATAAGATTCTCGCGGGACAGATATTTGATTATTGCAACACTAAAAATAAAAATAAATAAAACCAAATACAGTGTAAACTCCATGTAACATCCCTCGATTTAACGACAAACTCCCTAAAGCGTCGAAATTAATTGGTTTTGGTTGGTTTAGCTTGTCTTCCATACAATGATACACTCTACATAGCATTACACCCACCTGTGTAGACTGTTGTTGACCATGACTAATAAGTAGGAGTCGTGGATTTTCTATACGTTTTCATATTCTTAGTTGTTCACAAACATTCAAACTGTAAACACTTGTCTGAAATAAACTTTTTGTTTTTCTAATTCAGATTTTTCTTCTCTCCATTTAACGACAACTCTTTATAACGCCATAAAGGACAGTCCCTTCAGTGTCGTTACATAGAGTTTACACTGTATTATAAAAGTCATATTGCAAGACTAAAAATAAAAATTACTACAAAGATCTATCACAACATGATATTATGACCTCGCTGTGTATGTCTGTATGTAGGAATGCAATAAACTAAGAAAACACAACATGAATAATAAGGGGTTCACCAATTAAAAGTACTTTATGAGGAAGGTTGTAAGTGTTTAAATCATTAAGGATTTCTAAAAAATTATATAGTCAATGTTTATAGTACTAATTATTGCTGACAAAAAATCTACAAGCTTTAAGTCTCACTATTATTTTTAATTCAGAATGGCTCATTTTTATTCACATTATTCAATGAAGTGAGAATTCAAGTCTGAACAATAAATACCTACTGTTCGCAAAACTCTTAACATCTCTTCAGATGAATGTTAAAGAGTGACATAACATGTCATTTCTAAATAGGAGTGTTTGTATATACTTTTTAATCCTAATATCCTATAGGTATGGGAATTACTAGCAAAGTGCGCCGGGAACTGTAAGTAAAAAATATATAAAATTGAACTGTAATTTTAAAATAACTCATAGTAGGTATATATGAGTCAGAGATATGTTTTCGAATAGCTCAATACATTTTTGAGACTAAAATGCAAGTAAGAAGACAGATATACCATCAGAAACAGAGATTTAATGATAGGCAAATAAAGTGTCTGGAAAAAAATTTTACATGCACACACAAACCTTTCAGTCAAAATAAATCCATCATGTTCAATAACCGGAACTTTTTGAAGTCTATTTATTGCTGTAAACTCATCAGTAAAATGTTCACCTGTTGAGAGGATAAATAACTAAGCTTAATTATAGTATAATTGAATATCAGATAATACAAGGTGACTAGCGTGTAACTAAATGTTCTTTTTTCAAATGTAATTAAAATGAAAACATTTTCACGATTGGAGCTAAAATAATCTTAGTTAAGTACAAAACAATAATTATAAGACAGTTTTTTTCTTGTTTTTGTTGTTTTGTCAGTAATCCACCTTCTTAATATTTACTAACAAAAAAAAAATAAAGTCAAGTAGTGCATATTTAAGTTTTCTTTTTATTTTTATAAAAAACCATTATTATTTTTTTACAAAAGAACAACATAAATAATACACATTTAATATAATATATAGATTACATTGCACAGATTTGTCCTGTTGTTGTCAAATTAATATAATGAGGATAAAAACATACTCTTCATACATAAGAGTCAGCATGTTGAATTGAAGTAAATACTTCATGTAACTAAAAATATTGATCCCGAATATTAGCTGAGAATTTCAAATTGGGACTTCTTGTAAGATGTATAATCATACGACGGTAAATGGTAGTTTGCTGTTAGTTAATTTCTATGCCAGTCTTTCTACCCGTTCATTGGTCTCCCCTTTATGGAAAAACTATGCACTTAAGTTTATTTTTAGTAGTGCGAAGTAAAAACCTTTATAAACTCAACAGAATACTTCTAACAATGTCATGTAATGTTATTTTAAAATAAGTTAAACTAGTTTATAGGTACGTACCTTTTCTCAAGTCAACTAACTTTTTTTCAAAATCGCACTTCGCACTTTTGAATAAAATGTATAATGCTCTTGATGGCTGGGACATCAAATCTAAATACAACTTTAGAACCATTTTTAAATTGTTAGGTATCTCCGGTAACAAAATTACAATAGCAAAAGATAAAACTAAAACTTTGAAATAATTACTTCAAAAAGTTAAAGGTCATAAAACTTCAAACTCCAAAGTTTACAAACAGGTAATTTTTTTATAATACCACAGACTTTAAATGACTTTATGGCTTTGCGTTCTAGTCTTTATGATTCTATTATTTTGTCTGGCTGTATATAACCACAGATTAGATACCTAAAGAAGTACCCATTTAATAATATCGTATAACATCTCTTCTCTTGTTGCTTGCTTTATTTTTTGAATATTATGTTATCCCAATTCAGCTTCTACGCGACATCGTACTGAAACGCGAAATCGAAGTCTTTGCCAGTAAGTAAGCGAATAAAATTCACGCCCAGACCAAAGAAAATTCAAAAATTTTAAAATAATTACCAAATTACCCTTACCGGTGATCGAACCAATTTAAGCGATCACTCCACCAAGCGACCACTCTGCCAAGAAGGCCGTTGCCGTATAAAAGGTTTTTCAAATCCGAATGGCAGGTAGGTAGTTCTAAAGATGAATGCATTCCAACTAAAACTCAAACTCTTGGGCTTTATTATAGTAATTATTATAGGTGTTTAATAAGCCCCTAGCTATTAAGCAAGCCCCGGCCGCAACCGAGCTTGATCTCCTTGTATAGCTGGCTTATCCTAATGGAAGACTGGCTGTTATATTTCAATCATGTAAATGCACTCCGATAATGTTTCCTAGTTTGTACCCACTGCTTTGTTAGAATGGTTTGATTAATTAGATAATTGCTGATGGGAGCTTTAGATGACATATAAAATACCTCGCTTTATAGTCTATGTTACAGTCGTTGAAATCCGTTTTGTTATTTTTGCTTGCTTTTGTTACCTTTTAGAATAAGCCAAGATTAAACAATAACGAATACTAAGATGTTTATATATATTACAAAAACAAGTTAATCATATTATAATTAAGAATAGGTGATAGAATAGTGGTTCGGACTTCTACCTAATCGAATCGAACAAATCGCCGAGAAGATTCCTTCTGCAAGCCTCTTCAAAATGATACCTAAGAAATTACCTTATTCGACTATAGGTTTTTTTTTGGAAACTTAAACAAATATTATATTCTATTACACAACATTTAAAATATAAACAGGGTAAAACTTCGTAAGGCGTGCAAGGAACAAGTCCTACAGCTTGCCGTCTGTGTAAACAAAAACCTATAATAAATAAAAAAAATCATGAGTTAAAATAAAAACCGGCTAAGTTTGTTGTGGGCTTCTTCATAGACAAGGGCGCGTTTGGAACCCTCGTAGCTTTAGTTTTAAGTTGACGAATTTATTTACCGCCATCAAGTCACTCCTATGTCATATTTTACATGTAATATACCTACGCATCAAAAGTGTGCCTATTCGAATAAAGAAATATTTGGCTTTGACTTTGACTTATAAAACACAGATAAACATTCATGTTCATCACAAGAACATTTTCCAGTTGTGCGAAACGAACCCGCGGCCTTGGACTCAGAAAGCAGGTTCGCTGCCCACTCGCTCGCAATAAATATAAATACATATATATTTTTTATTTGTCCAACAATAACAAGACATACCGATCTCGATTAATTTTTTTCAGCAGTAACATAGATTTAAGTCAGTCACTGGATCACAGAATTAAGATCATACAGAAACCGTTTACTCGACTAATATTGAAGCATCAAAAATCACTCCACTTGAAAAAGCAAGCAGGGAAAAGTCTGTGGGCTAGCAAAATTCCGCGGGTGTGAAGTGTGACGTGCTCGAGGCGTTTTCTCCGTTTTTGCAACCAATGCACTGCATGCCATAATGGATGAATGAGATTTTGCGTGTTCTTAATTATTCTGGGTACTGGATTTAGAATTACACTTTATGTAATCTTTCTCTACTTACGCGGAGAGCATAAGTTATGTGTGAAACTTAATGGTTCTTTGGGTCCTCAGTTGCGGAAACTGTACCGGTATACGCAGCGTTGGTTAAAACCCACAAGTTTGAACGACGACATCAAAAGAGTCGCGAAGGTCTACTAGATATAAGCGGTACAAGTCAGTTGTCTGTGGATTTTGCCTCGTAAAACACCCTAAGCTACTAGACACAAGCGGCACAAGACAGTAAGGAATTTGCCTCCAAAGCATAATAAGCTACGTCGTTAGTTCGGTCCCCTGACTTCTAACGAGTCGCAGAGAATTTTCTTTAAAAACAGTGCTCATAAGTGGCCGATGTATTAAAATGAATGATCTAATAAATCAATTCCAATTTCTGTCATGCGTATTCCTACCTCCTACCATTTACAAAGCACATTCGAAAATGCTTTGTCCAAATATCGCCCTTTGTGCACCTGTAGTGCACAAAAAACCGTTCACAATAAACAAGTGCTCATTCATAACACCCTGATCATTTTGAATTTATCCTATCTAAAGAATGCTGCCAAATACGTACGTCTGAAAGTTTAAAATTTTTGACATTTCTGTTGTGTACACTTAACTTCACAAAATTTACAGCTCTTAAAGAACAGACCTTTAATGAAATTTTGAAGTATTCCATGAATTTAAAGTCTCTTTTCAATAAAACATAAAAGCTTATTAAAGTTATTATTCTGGAAAATGACATTTTGTTACAAGCATCGAGTTTTTCAGAGAAGCAAACGATACGAAATCGAACGATAACGAATCGACGAAAAAAACAAGTTGAGATTTACCGACTTTACAATTTGGGATTCAAGTTGGCAGCTCTGTTTTAGAAATGGTTGTTTGAGGAATGGTTTGTTGAGCTCAACTCTCTCGGAATGGGGTACCACAAGCAGTAAACAGCGTACATGAGTTTAGGAAGTCAGACCTGTGTATTACTTGTTTTTGAGTGCTCATAATAGTAAAACTTATTCAATTTACTTATTTTAACAAGTGTCTACGTAAGTACAAATTGTTTAACTGCTCATTACATAAACGTGTCTATTATAATAATTGTTAATTTAAGGTATATAGGACGTACCAGTCACCTACATACCTTAAACACCTTTATGATAAGGTTTAGGTTGTCGCAATATAATATGGGACTTAGGACAATTGATTTAATAACCTTAAATCCATATGAACAGTAAAAATATGGAAATACAAACACAAAATACTACACCTTATGGCAAGAACCATAGACAAGTAAGGTAATACGCGTTGCCTAGGAATCTTCTTTGATTAGGCGTTACTTAGGCATTGTCCGTCGTCGGTGATAATAGCGCTCCTTGTTAGAAGAAAGTCGTAAATTTTGCGTACCTACATCCCTTCATCGATTTGTATTTCACAAAGTTTCCGTCAAGGGCATCGGCTGCAGAAAGAATGAATTCGAGCTTTATTACAAGAGTATTAAGTCAAATTTACCCTGGTGTAGTTTTGATGTACTTGAAATCCATTGACGATAGCGAGGGGTCTAACCTTGATCCTTCCAAAGTTACCTGAGCCTACTTCCTTGTGACATTGAACTCAATTCGAGCCTATCAATACAAGTTCAGAAGGGTTCATCCATTCCAACTTATTACTAACAATTCATCGCGCTAAGTAAGATAAGGTACCAAAGTTTTCAGGACGCAGAAAAAACATCCTTACTAATATTATTCTTACTAAACGTTATAAATGTGAAAGTTGTGTGTTGTGTTTGTTTATTTGGTTGTTTGATTTACGCAATCAACTTAATTTTTGGTATTTAGTTGAAAGAACGGGGCGTAACACAGGTTACTTTTTATCTGAGGCATACCAACGGTTTCCACGTTTTGTAAAGAGCCGTAATGAACGCGGACGAAATCTGGGCAAGGGCTAGTTATGAATAATAAGAGATATTATATTCGAAACTTTGAATGTTTATTATTGTTTTAACATTCTTAAACAATATTCCCACTAGCTATTAATTAATTTACCTACTCGTATATCCAAAATTCCTTTGGCCTTATAGCTATATTAATTGATTGATAAGTATATTATATTATAAATACCATGCATATTATATACATATTACATTTGTACATGTATTATATTTTATTGTATTGGCTTTGGTCGAAGCGCGTTTGGCGCCCGCGTAATCAGTCTTATAAAGATTTATTTTGTATGAAACTTGACTGAAGATCATCAAAATGTTCGTGCCCTGTACGCGCCACGTCATTTTAGATTGCCTATCGCTTTAATGGATAATATTTTTTTTTAGAGCACTAGCGGTTCTTGCACAAAGAACAAGCGTACCTACTTACACAAACGTAGGTAAGTAAATAAATTCAATCAGTAGATTTATATTGAGATAACAACTGTAACCAATCGAATCTAAGGTATAGGTAGGTCTAGCTTTCAATACTCGTGTAGATTATCGTGTAAACCTAAACGTCGAATGGTGATATGAATCTTTATCAATGACCACGTGACCTCGCGTCACATTGCGACATTTTGAATACAAAGCTACCAACTTGAATTACAAACTGCGTCGTCAGTAACATGTTATCTCAGTATTTTAGGTAACGTGGTAACACAGCGCTGGTTTTTATTTAAAAATCTGTAGTCCGTTGATTGGAACTAAACTTAGTTCTAACGTAGTTTCAAGTTACTGTAGGTAAATAGTGGTCGCTCACTTTTTTTTTACACCCTCACCCTATAGGTGATAGGTTGTCTGGTAGAGATTGCTTGTTAGCGATAAGGCTATATACATACTCGTATATATTGTACGTGCTTAATATTTGTTATGTTATTCTAGTTAAACTTTGTATTACGTTTAGGTGTACAATAAAGTGTATTAAAATAAACATGGTTATACTAATAGACTCATTATCGGACAACCTAATTTCTCTCATTACAATTTGAGATTTGTTACAATTGAATGAATTAAATCACCAGAATGAGCTTGCAGACTTTGACAATTGAAAGAGTACACTGTCAAACCTGACAGCTAACTTCAGGGTGTCGGTAAAAATGTGTGCGTGTGTATACACGTAAAAAGTGAAACTTCTTAAAGACCTTATTTTTCGAAAAATGATCTACTGCAACTTTACAGAAACTGGTTAAATAAAGTTAAATTAGTTAAGTTTATCAAAAGGCTTTTATTATCATGGACATGAATACAAATAATACAATTATGTCATTTTACTTTATTACTATGTACTAAGATTATTACAGCTTTAATTTAATTGTACTATTATTATTATGGCTTATGGTAACTGAAATATAAATATAAATATAAATAAATAAATATACTACGACAATACACACATCGCCATCTAGCCCTAAAGTAAGCTTGTGTTATGCGTACTAAGATGACTAAAGAATATTTTTATGAATAGGTAATATAAATAAAATACTTGTAATATACATATAAACACCCAGACACTGAAAAACACTTATGTTTATCACACAAACATTTTCCCGTTGTGGGAATCGAACCCATGGCCTTGGACTCAGAAAGCAGGGTCGCTGCCCACTGCGCCAGTCGGCCGTCAAATATTGTTTACATTCCATAAAAACTCCAGCAATTTTAGTGCTTTTAGTTAGGACTTTTTTTTTAAATATATAAAATTCAAATAATCTTTCAAAAATTCAACTAGCTTCAAAGATTTTTCTGATGCAGATCGGTTTTTTATCATTATTGCAACCGAGTAAAGAGGCACGAAGAGGGAGGAGGAAGAAAAAAATTAATAATATCGTCCAACTTCTGATTTGGAGATATATAAAGTGCAACAATCAAAATATTCATCCTATTTTCCATTTGGCATTGAGCCATACATAAGTCAGGAGAAAGAACAGAAAAATCTATCGATGAAGTTACAATGTTAACAACATCATTAGTATTATGATATATGCTTACGTCTTCAGCCGTTTAAATTTTGCAATGCATTTGAAGTTCGAATAAACTCGAATCAACCGTGGACAAGGAAAAGACGGCGCGTAACGAAAAAATGTGACGCGTAACTGAAAAATGTTACACTAAAGTTTTTCCAACCCCAATAAAGAAGTTTCACTTCAAAAATGGACTATCTATATTGTCACTGACTTTTTTTAAACTTTTAATGAGGAACAATTTCGTGCTACATTATTTTGGCGTAACTATAACCGTTTACGCATCGCACGGATCGGAACGGAAGCTCTCAATATTTTTTACAGTTTCTGCAGCACTTTTCATTAATGATCCGCTCCTATTCGAAGCGAGATGTTGATATACTCGTTGCTGAAATAGCGTACATAATCCATTTATTGAGGAAGGCTATAAGCTAAGCTACGAGTATATCTAGTTAGTATCTACACCTTGCTACAAAACAAAAATACTTTTTCAATCCGAAGTAGTAGTTCCAGAGATTAACTTGTTCAACCAAACAAACTCTACAAGCTTTATAATATTACTAGCTTCTACCCACGACTTTATCTGCGTGGACTTTTGGGTCAAAACATTAGCTCGTTAACAATTTTTAATACTACCATGGGTACTATCGAGATCGGTATAGAAACTACATGTCCTTTCCATTGCACAGGTGACATTCATACCAAATTTCAAAGCAGTCTGCCCGCGGCGTAGCTCGTAAAAAAATTTCAACTTAAGGAATCGGGATAAAATATAGCCTATGTTCTTTTCCATATCAAATGCTATATGCATGCCAAATTTCATCGAAATCAGTTCAGCCGTCTTTGAATGATTGAGTAACAAACATCCACAATTTCACATTTATAATATTATATATATATTTATCTATAATACTTATCCTACTTTTGTGAAAATATATATAGTAGGATAGAATTTCAAAATGTTCATATTGCTACTTAGTTTAAATTGTTGCTGTCTGAATATTTGTCTGTAAAATCTGTTTTTAATTAATACCGATATCGATAACAAAAGAAAAAGAGACTTGATAGACTCGAGCCTCTTCTAGGGAACGAAGCTGGCTTATACCCCAATATAATAGTAATATGAAATATCTAAATAGAGTACCTATTGTGGAGCGTAATGAAATATTTGCAACGCTTCTCTATGATTCAGCTAATTTGGAATTGGAATATTGATACAAAAGCACTGTAGCTGCATTGTCTTGTTTGATTGTTATTTTCAATAAATTGCTACGTTAATACTGAATTGCATTCAATATGTAGGTATGCAATCTGAATGGTTGAATGGCAGTGGCGTGCATAGAGGGTATGCACAGGGTATGCGGATGATATAAAATGAAGAAAATCTCCAGTACAAGTTATAAAAAAACTTAAGGATAGGCATTGTAGGAGTTATAAAAAGCCCTCCCTGAAATATTTATAACTCGTACAGGAGGTTTTCTTCATTTTGTATCATCTGCATACCCTGTACATACCCTCTATGGACGCCTGTTGAATGGTTAGCTTATATAGCTTAGGTACCTTAGGTTAGCCATTTGCATATCAGAATAAAACTGTATACAATCTGGAATAGAACTCGGAATTCGAAATAACTGCCTCTTATTAAGCTTTTAATAATTTGTATTTCAAGCTTGCGTACTTAATCTGAACATGTCTGTTTATGAATGAATGAATGAATGAATGATTGAATACACTTTTATTGTACACCACATAAACATATAGTAAAATAAAAAATAAAAAACAAAAGTATTCAATTTGTCGGCCTTATCGCTACATAGCGATCTCTTCCAGGCAACCAAAGGCGTTAAACACAGCTCAAGAAGAGAGGTAGGTGGTGCATTTAAATAAACTTGCATATACACCTATATATACATATATAATATATACATACAAATTACAATAAAATATATAGATACTGACAATAATTAATATATACCTATATAATTAATATCAATAATACATAAATATATACAATATTGTCAAACCCCAAATAAAACAGAATAGGCATGTTAAAGTTCCGAAGATTCAGAATTCATTGTTTATCTTGGTAACGAAGATTTTGAATCGGTCACTTCACAGGCAGGAAGAGAAATAACCACCGCATCAAATCAAAAGCTCATTTTTGTCAGATTTTTTTATGTTTCTTTGTAAGATTTCTAAGAAAAAGTTTAACCATCCACTAAAAAGATGTTATATGGATGATTATTTATAATCCGGCCAACTGCAGGGCACTCCGTCTCCTACACATGAGAAGGGTTAAGACCTTAGTCCACCATCCTGGCCCAGTGGCACACACCCCTTTCAAAACATTTTAGAGAACTCTTCGTCATGCAGGTTTCCACACGATGTTTTCCTTCACCGTTGAAGCAAGTGACATTTTATTTATTTATTTATTTATTTGGGTTCACAAACAACAACACAGTATCACATTACACAATGGTATACATAGTACAAATAATTACTCACTGCGGCGTCAACTACGTAAACCACATATTACAAGACATATTTGTTAATGGGGCTTATTCAAAAGCTAATAAAACATTATTGCGTAAAACGCACATAACTTAGAAAAGTTAGTGGCTTGTGGTCGGCGCCCTGAAAGTAAGGCTGAAGTCCTAAACTAGGCTATCACGAAAGACCTTTTTTTATTTTTAGAAACATTGTCATATGGACACGGGGCGGCAAGTTGAAAGGCGTGTTCCTTGCATGCCCTGCGAAGTGTTGCTGTGTTTATACGTGATAGTTTTTCGCTTACCAACAGTCCGGCCATCTGATTGGTCCGTCGAGTACTCCTTCCCGAAAAAAAAAATAAGGGCAAAGGGCAATATGAAGAAGAGAACACAGGTTTATTATTACGCTATCCCCCACCCACCTAAATATGGATTTTAAAACGAATAGCCTCGAGCCTATATCAAGTCTAATAAAAAAGTCATAGTGAGTACCTTTGTCAGAGAGTTCGCCGTACTCTATTCACCTTTGCTTGCTAATACATTTAGCGATTCACAAAGTGACAAAAAAAACCTAGCCCAGGGTACCTCCATTCCCCTTTGTCACAGATGAAAGCTATAAATCAAAAAGGATAAAAGAAATTAGAACGTCACACGAGTTTCCTGTATGCAACGGTTCGAGTTCATACGCCATATTGATAAAAGTTTACAGCCATCCGCCTGAATTTTTAACAAAGTTTTTTTTTTTACAGAGGCACAGAAAGGCTACTACCCAGGGCCGTATAGCCGGTAAATAAAAATTGAAAAATGTTTAACTACGTCTGGCGCAGCATTGTAGCTTTATAGTTCAAAGTTTCTTGATTCGATGTCGACTGGGATAATTTTAGCTTATCCAGGATTACGTTTAACCTAGCTTTGAATATTTATTTATTATTTATTTATTTATCTTCATCCTCAGTACCTATACTTATAGCTAGCCAAAACGTAAATAAACCAAGTCAGTTTCAGATGTAGGTAGATAAAAAAAATATTAGAGAACTTTTTAATTAAATTAAAAATAATATAATTTATGAACTTACCTAAACTTATACTAAACATGTTTTTTTGTTGGTGCTGAGCCATCAGATTATGAAGCAAGGATAGTGCCCAAAATGTTAGAGCATTTCGAGCATAATGCATACTTTTTTTTTATCTGTGAAAAGCAACCCGTTGGGTTGGTTTTCAATTTAAATAAAGTATCAGATTCACATAATAGGTTTTTGTTGTTCGCTTAGTAGCTGTAGTAACAATATCACTTAGCAAAGCTAAATCAAATTAGTTAGAGTTTCGAACCTGAGCCCTTTAAATGTAAAAAATGAATATTACTTCAAAAGAACCCTTTGTGAGTGTCCAGTTTCATATCTACTTTATATACAAGCACTGATTCTCGAACTCCTATCCGAATAGTACGAGAGGCCACACCACAAAAAAGTTGTTAAAAAATCACAGTAATTATGCGTGAAATTGATTGCTTTTAATTGCTAATAATTGCTTTTAATAATCTGTTTACAAATTTTATTAAATTAAACGGGACATTGAACGGGTCTACATTTTGTGTATCCTAAATTCCCGCGAGAACCGTTTGTTTTATTACTAAACGTCATCATTAATTGGTTCATTACAATTATTGTTTTCCCGTTCACTTTCCTATAATGCATTAAATAAAGCTTAAACCTGTAAAGATTCTTATGCACTTAACAAGCAATAACGCAGAGTCAACTCAAAATGCACTGTGACTTTACTTGGCGTATTTTCAGCGTATGCGGCCACACTCACTGTCATATGTGTTCCATGTTTTGCGCAGTACGCCGCGTAAGAAACATGCAGTGTATTGCAGGTGCAAAGAATAATTCTTGAGATCTTTATCACAAATATTAATAGGAATAGAAATAGGATAGCCTGCTGCTATCTTTTAATGCATCATTACTTACCATCAAGTAACTTGTAGTTGGAGAAACAAGATATTCGTTATAAATACAAAATAATAGCACACCCTAAATTTAAGTATGATCAAATATAGAACTCATCGGTTTTATTTTAAAAACTGATACCATTGTGTAATTAAGGCATATGTGCTAGACATACTTAAGCCACAAATAGATTGTTTGTCGTACAGGCAAAAATATCTCCCTTGTGAATACTAACAATATGAATTTGGTTTAGTTTAAAAAAAAAACTGTTATTTGAGGTAAACCACTAAAATAAATCAAATCATTTAATAATAGACAAGTAGCTATAAACGTCATATTGGCTCTACGGGCATTCATGATTCAAAAGTAAACAAAGAAATACTAATGTATAAATTACAGATCTTTCCCGTTGCCTACTTCTTAACCTACAAACAATCCAGGGGCCGTTACAACTTTCCTGCAAAGCCAAACCTTATTTGAACTCTATTTTCAAAGAGCCAAGGTATATTTTTCTATTGCTAGGCATATATAATGAATCATATATTTCGGTCTAGACTGTTGCCCGGCTTTAGCTGGAGCCCCGGGCGGGGTTGTCATGGAAACAGCTGGGATGCATCTACAGCGGCCCGGGCCGGTATTAAAATTGCACAACCTTTGATGTCGGTCGCTCTTTATAAATCATATTGACTTACTGAGTGACCTAGTGAGCGTTGGCCTAGTTCACGATTCTCACACATATAACTTCTAATTATAGGAAAACCTGCTTTATTACAGTCGCTATAAGATTGATGTAATAGGCTTATACTAATTGTCGGCATCGACGGCAGGACAGCCGTAGCTTAATTGGAGGAAGCGCTTAGGCCGCGATTGCCAGAGTCGTAGGTTCAAGTCCTATCGGTTCCGAAAATATAAAACGAACCTTATTGTTATGAAGCGGTATTAGCCTAGTGGTTAGAGCTTCGGTTTTCCTTCTGCCCGAGTTCAATCCCCGGGATGTAACTCTAACTTAATAAAAAAATTAATATATTACGACAGTACACATCGCCATGTAGCCCCAAAGTAAGCGGGGAATCCCTACTAATATTATAAATGTCAATGTAAGTTTGTTTGTTACGCTTTCACGCAAAAACTACTTAACCGATCCTCATGAAATTTTGTACCTACACATATTTTTGAAAGTGTTAGAAGTAATATAGGATTTTTATCCCGACTTTAAGCTCCTTTGGGAGAGGGGATGAGTGTTTGACGATTTTACACCATAACTCCGACAAATTATAACCGATTTAAATATTTTTTTTTATACTAAAGAGGTTATAACATGTGTTTAAATTTGCCCAAAACTGTGGTTGGAGGTAGAGAACAGAACTCCTCAGCGGACAGCAGCAAACCCCTCATTTGAGGCTTAGCGATACTGAATACTTAAATTTTTTTTAGATCTTCAACTTAATTTAATGCCCCATCAAAAAACAAAATCAAACACAGACGAAGTCGCGGGCAACAGCTAGTATTTTTATAAATAATTTATGAATAAAAAAATATTCAACATAAATACTTATAATATACAAATAAACAACCAGACACTGGAAAACAATCACGTTCATCACACAAACATTTTCCAATTGTGGGAATCGATCTCACAGCTTCGCCTTGGACTCTCATAAAGGAGGGTCGTCGGCCGTCAATAGCCTAGTGGTTAGAACTCCGGTCTCCTTTCCAGAGACCAATTCGATCCACGGCGCTACACTTACATTTTTTAGAGTTATAATTGTTCATTTTGACTTTGCTTTAACGGTTGAGGAAAACATAATGCAGCAACACGGCTAGGTACACGCCTCCTCGCTTAGAGGATAGATGTATAGAGAAGGCCCACCATGCTGTTTCAATGCGGGTTGGTGGTCTTTCTCGATTAATATCTCTTGTAAGTGATAACAGAAACTAGTGATCTCAAGAGCTTCGAAACCAAGTGTCTTAGCCCTACTTACCCTAAAACATGAAGGCTTCTTTAGCGGATGCTGGTCAATTCTGATACATAAAAGTTTCAGCAAAAAAGTCTCCGCTCTCTGTCTCTCCGAAGCGATCGAATGGGTCTTCTCTCAGAATAAGACGGGTTTAGGGATAAAATAAGTACAAGCGCGGCTGATGCAACGCGGTGGGTCGGGATATAGTGTGTAGAGTTATCATCATCATCATCATCATCAATATACATTCGTCTGCTGGACTAAAGGCCCCCCTCAATGGCAGGGTTATGCCTATTATCACCACGCTGGGCAGAATGGTTGGTGATCCAAGTAAATGCGCCTATATATACCTATTACCTATATACCTATTAGCGCAGAGGACACTACTTCCCGTTTTCCATTATACTCTCTTAGTCGCCTCGTATACACCCGTGAGAAGACATTTGGTGACAATTGTACTTCTGATCTGCTGCCACATTTAGGCACTCTAAAATACGAGCCGCGTGTGTAAATAGAATAGCAAATCATTATTGTACAGGACGCAAGCGTCACAAAACCGTTTAATTTGGAACTCCCTACAAATACCTATGTCTAGCAGTGTTCGTATAAATGTGCCTCATAAGAAGGCACAGAGTCACACAGCGGGCGATGGAGCGAGCTATGCTCGGTGTAGCACGCGATATTATTAGAAATGAAGAGATTCGTAGAATAACCTAAGTTACCGACATAGCTCAACGCGTCGCAATGCTGAAGTGGCAATGGGCCGGGTACATAGTTCGGAGAAAGGACGGACGTTGGGGTCCTAAGGTGCTGGAATGGCAGCCCCGAACGTAAAAGCAGCGTTGGTCGACTCCCAACGAGGTGGACAGGCGACATTAAGCGCGCCGCAGGTAGCCGCTGGATCCAAGCGGCACAGGACCGTGTAATTTGGAACTCCCTACAAAAGACCTATGTCCAGCCGTGGACGTCTATCGGTTGATATGATGATTATGATTGTTAAGGAAGAATTATCTTTTCAATATTTGTATGCAAATGAAGTCACGAGTAACCTCTAGTATAGAATAATAAATGATTTTAAATTACACCATACCGGCTTGTCTGCTGTTCGCGGATTATAGCAAGTTCATTATATGAAATTTTACACATGGAATTTTAATCACGAACGCATCATATCAACTTAATTTACAACCGTAGTGTTCAAATGTTTGGCAGATTCCATTTCGGCATTCATTAAATTATCAAAGGGTATATTGAAATGGGCTCTTTGTATTTGTCAATCCTGTCGCAAAATGTTATTGGACACTCCATATTGCGGACGTATGTAGAGTATTAATCAAAATGTACGTTCATATGTAGGATGCACTGCGATATTGTATTGATATTTGTTTGCGTCCGATTACAGGGAAAGCTGCAAAAGGGAGATGTAATCTCCTCGAATCATTTTACAAGCATAGATTTAGTAGGCAAAGATCTAGTCGTCGAATAATGCACGAAAGGCTTGTTGGACGACGGAGAGAACTATGCTCTACGTGATCAGAAATGAGAAGAACGAGAGACAAGTTTCTTGTGGCCGTAAAGTATATTTAAGAACCATCAAGTTTACTTGCACCGCAATGCATTATTTATGTCAATTAAGCAATATCATTCTAAGATGATTTTTGTATTTGAAGCAGGAAAGTCAACGATCTTAAAGATAAATAAGACTGCTTTAAGCGATCGTATACCCTTAACCCACTGACCAGGCTGTTGCCACTTTCTTGGTCTCCAAATAAGTATATTGACTATTTTGGGAAATTACTAAAAACGACTAGGTATATATTTTAATTATTTATTTTACATCTTGTTAGTACGCCACTACATGGTCACTTACACTAACAAGATAGAACTACATAATTTATGGATAAGACAAATGAATGAAAGATGACATTAAACATTATATAAGACATGATATTAATACAGTGTACTATAGTGATACTCTGCGAGTATTGAAGTAAAGGTTATTCAATATTCTCGGAGAGAGACGATTCTCAGAGTATCTCAACAATTCATGGAACAATGCTATAACTAGCTCCCAAGTCACTCGTATTTCAGAGTTACGTAACGCAAGAAATAGCTTTGTACTTGTAACACCCCTTGCGGTGGGGGCTATAATGAGGAAATGACTAAAAACGACTACGTAATTAGCTCCAGAGTCACTCGTATTTTAGAGTTACGTAACGCGCGAAATAGCTTTGGAATCTTCGAAACGTGCACAGTGGTCAAAACTGTACCTACTTGTAACACCCCTTGCTCGGGGGCTAAAATAACTTCCCTTTTCCTCCGAACACGCTCTTCCATGTGAAAACAATGCAACGGGTGCAAATAACATTTCCCGCTTTTGGTGTTCCTATCATGACGTGAGAGGATTTATTAGGTTTCTCTGTTTAGAAAGTCTGTCACCAGCTGTTAGACCATTGATTACCAAATCGACTGCGGATCACGAGGTTTTATATTAGATTCCCAGTTTAGGCCACAAGCTGTTAAGTATTGGTTTGTTATTTGAAAATGAATAAATTACAGTTATTAATGGCAGTCGAGCACAATTTGTTGTTAGTGGAATAGGTATTCAAATATACTTTTTACACTACCAGCGGTGCAAGCTGGTAGTGCCAAGAGCGCATAACGGAGTAAGTCAAAGAATCTGGAAGTGGCATGGCTTTGTTCAACCACTTTTTGCCACTAACGAGCCAAAGTATTTATTTTGTTAGATGCGACTGCTTAAGTCAGTTATAATTTATGCAATGTAAGATGCGCAGGCTGAATAAACTGTCGTACTCCTTTCAAACCTTTACGACGCCATGCTTTGATAAAATATTTAGAAAGCTTTAAAAGACGTCCTAAGCCTTCAAAGTGGGCTTAAAATAAATTACAGATGAGGCTTAGTGGAAAATTGCATTTAGGAACACTTTGTGAACTCGCTACCATATTTTAAATCATAACACATTTCTCCTCGAATTCACGTTCCTTTAACAAAATGGTATCTCTATAGAGAATATCTATATGAGAACTTTATACGGCACGACTGTCTGTCTATTATTACTTTTTAAAATTAGAATTTAGGGTTATTCAAGGGTATATTAAAAAATAAATTCCATAAAAGCCAGCAATGCATTGGTGACTCCTCTGTTGCTGTAGATGTCCATGAACGACGGTGATGACTGGTGATCCACCTGCTCTTTTGCCCGCTATATAAGAAAAAACTTGATATATTAATAACTGACTTGGCTACCTACTTGAAATTATCTCATCTGCGTATTTCAAACGATCAAAGGCGAAGAATATTAACTTATCATTATGATATGAAATGTCTTTAAACACAAACATGAATACTACTGAATCACGATTTAATAGCATTAACTATATTTACAAGTCTCGCTCTATTGAAGTGCTTCAAATTTATTTACACCCTGGTTGCCTGGAGAGAAGGAATAAATCCTTCTCTCCAGGCAACCAGGCCCATATAAAAAAAAATATATAAAAATTAAAAAGATGTTAAGATACATAAATATGAAAATAAGTAAAATTAGAAAGCATTTTTGGTCACGCTTCCGCACAGCGACGGTAGACTACCCTCACGCCACAAAGTCCCAACAAAGCGGATATTACAGGCACACATGTATTGGGCTATGTTTATACTACCAGGTACCCATTAAGACTAAAATAAACCCAATAATGACGCAGGTTATCACAGGACATGGGGGATTTTAAAAATACCTACACAAAATCAAACTTAAAATCTTATCCCGTAAGTGTGACCCTGAAAAGGAAGAAGCACTTCAGCACTTACTGATATAATCTAGAAATGGAAATTGACACTGAAATTGTACTAGAAAAGTTAAGTGAAATATTAAAAAATAATTAACTAGGCCAAAATTAAATGAATGTGACACTAAAATTGCGACTCTGATAATAAATGTGAATAAAACAAGATAAAAAAGATAATATTATGGAAATAAAAACATGTATTAATAAATGTTGTCATGAAATCCTGAGAAACCATGAGACCATAATAATCGATTGTGAAAATAACTTAATAATTAAATATACTTAAATTTAAATAATATGGCTGTTATACCTTGACCTCACAATAATGAAATTAAAGTAATGTATTGTTAACAAATAAAAAACACTAACAAGGTTAATTCCAAAAATAAATAAAGATAGAACATAAAATAAAATAAAATAATAATTATCAAACATGGTCTCCATTGCGAACAAACAAAAAAAAGCATAGACTTTGACCACCAAGTCAGAGGTAGGAACGTATACTATAATAAAAAAACTACCAAGTACTATTTCAACAATCTATCTTTTAAAAACTAATCGGTTTCTATTATACGCGCCATCTTACCGGAAAGTATTCGTCGGTAGGGTGGTAGCTAGCCATCACCAGACAAAAATAAAAGATAGCTATAGTAAGTATACTAGCTTACAAGCGGCCGTATAACGTCGGGGCGACTGATTCCGACGGAACTTTGAATCGTCATGCAATAAGTACCTTTTTACACGCTTACGATGAAAAATAATTATAGACCTAGTTTAGAAAGCGCAAGCCAAAACCGCCGAGCATATAATGTAATTAAAGTTATTATATTATCATTATTGTCAAATTATAAAAAGCTGTGGTTGGAAAACACGATCTGCTGAGTTTCTCACCGGCTTCTCTGTGAAATCGATCTTCCGAATCGGTGTTCACAGTTCTTTATACAGACAGATGTGCAGCTTCAAAAGTTCTTATATTAGCCTACTTGGATTAGATGAGTTTTAAATGTAACTTTTAGTATATTAAATAAGTAACTAAATTTTGACCACGTTCTTTGTCCAATTTATTACAGTTTTCTTGTAAAAGTAGCCTTGTAAAACGTAACTATAAGCCAGAAATTTTTATTTTGTTTGCTTTTATTTCGCAATATTAATATTACGCATTCATAATACTAGTTAGGATTATGATGTAAGCTTACTCTTTTTGTCCAGCACCCTAAATATTAGTAGCTTTGTAATATTTGTATAAATATTAGTAAAGAGAGTAACAGATACATTGTGTTGTGCGAGGCAGGATTATAAACACCCAATTAAAATTGTACCCTTTAAAATGTGAACTGTGAAATACGGAGTGGATATTTCAATAAAGCGCAACGCTGTATTGGTAAAAACACAAAAGTCAACGTTTCAATGCCCTTTGGTGATGTTTGCGTATGTAGCGTCACGTTGATGTGCATATTAAACAGATGGCTGATATTGACGCACGACATCCTCACACATGACTGGTCACAATATCCGTTTGAACGCTCTAATAGGAATATTCCTAGTTTGGTATTAACCGCAGTAAATGGATTAGTGTGTACAGCGATTAATATCGTGCCTTATATTTTAACTTTTTATGGGCAAGAGTAGCAATAGAGTCCAATGGTGTCAGATTATTTATTTATTAAATTACTTAATTACCAACTTGAAATAGCATGGGAAGGTAAGAATATTAAAAAAGAAAGGTATAAACATACATTCATATGAGTTTTACCGTATACATACGCCGTCAACAATCATTCAAGTGGCAACTACATTACATTAACAATTTTTTTAAGCACAAGGCTCCGGCGCTAGGCTCTGGCCCGTCCTGGCATTAATAGCAGTGAAGAAAAATCTTAGTTTGGTCTAATAGATATCTAACCCCCCATTTTGTGGCGGCGGCCATCTTGGACCGATTTTCACCAAACTGCTAAGAATACTTCCAACTAATTCAAATTTCAAACATAAAAGAAATTCGATGTCACAGCCAAACTCACAAACACACACAAAGACACACAAAATTTGAGATGCCAGAAATAAAAAATGTAATGCAACCGGCCTTCCATTTTTAATTTTGAGGATCTTAAAACTTGTTGAGATACTATAGGTTGTAAGACGATGCCGTCTAGCCAGAGGAACCTTACAAAGTGCTGGGGGAGGAAATAACCCACAAGGAATGAATACGACTTCAGTAAATGATGATGATGATAAAAGATGATTTACTGAAACCCTGAATGGGGTCTGACCCATTTCACAAGTGCCAGTAAGTAGTGAAGGCCCTACATAGCTCCGAAACAATGTCATGACCCTTGACCCTACTTATACTCCGTCGGCATTTGTCACGAGATCAAAGGCGTCGAACTACTGACCATCTTTACACTGTGATAGTAGGTACTGAATAAAAAGGGAATGCATTTCCATTGTAAAACGTGGAAAGCTTTTAGTTATGCCGTGTCTGGCTGTCCATCCATCCGTCTGTCTATTTGTCGTAACCATTTTATTTAGAAGCCATGAGAGCTCCCACGTTGAAATTTAGCACAATTTAATCTCTAAATCTATTCATAGAGTTTTTTTTTATGTTTGTTTTATTATTTTTTATTTTGAACGTGATAATCTCAGGAACTTTCCATCGGATTAATTTTTTTTTTTTGCATAGCCTAATTAACCTGGTATATATAACTTTTTACATTATCAACGCTTATCTTATTAATTCTTATCTAATTAAGTCGGAGATGAAAGTTTCTATGAAAGTCCGACATTATTTAAGTTATTGACGGCAATTTATATAATGTGGATAAATAAATTCTTCCTCCAAAGAGGTTAAATACCGGATGAAAGTTTATTTGTCAGAGCGCGCTAAACTTATGAAATGTCAACCCATTTCATGTGATAGTGCAATTCTCATCGGACGTAGGCAAGAGTAATTTGACGTGCCTGGGGTGTATATTGTAAGATTAATTTATAAGAAGTTATGTGCAGCAGGTATACCAGTAGCCTGTATATATAAAATAAAAAGTGGCTGACTTATCTATCAACGGACATCTTAAGCAAATGAATTAATCCGGATCTCGTGGAAGCCGCTAAGGGGTATACGGGTTAGGTTGCCCTCCTGGGTTAGGTTAACCTTTTAGGGTTTAGGCAGTTATATTATACCCCTAACCCCAATCGGATTCTACGCGGCATCATACTGGAACGTTAAATAACCAGACGACAAGTCGGTAAATGACCACGGCCGAAGCATAGGACAAAATTTTAATTTCAACGTAGCTACAGTAAAGTTAATGCGTAGAAGTACTACGTCGTAATCTGCATTGTCTACGTATTTCGTAGCATTAAAGAAATTCTCCTACGTATTGGCTACGAGATCGGTTCTGCAATTAAACCATATTACTCGTAGTTTGGATCAGTTTAACGCAATTAAACTTTAGAACGTAACTCATTTATCAGGTAGCTAGGATGCAGACTGAAATATAGAGATGCGAGCCCTTACCTCGAAACCCCGGGCGTTGCATATCCGATTATTGATTTTGTAGTCCTAGTCACCTGTTTATACAGGGCTTTATTTTGCTCACGCTGTCTACGACATATTGCATACACAAATGAAATCATCTCATGCAGCGGTTATAGTTAGATAAAATAAACATATACAATTAAGATAATATTATAATTAGTAATAATATAATAAAATATGAAAGTCTGTCTGTGTGTTAATAATTTGCTATATTCAGCCTTACGACATTTCACTGATTGACTTTCTGGGACGATTTTACTCCCGGAACACCCCACTACGGACCAATTCACAGAAATTAACAAAATAACTTTGTTTTCTCTCAAACTGTTATATAGACAGTAAGCAAAACCGATCTTGACAAAATTTGGACGGAGAATCAAAACAAAATAACTTTTGATTGTTGTTTTATTCTAATAACTAGCTGTTGCTCGCAACTTTGTCCAGTTTTGTTTTTTTTTAAACATCTCATAGGAATAGTTAATTGAGAAATATGTGGCAGTAGCAGCTGCAAAAAAGTCGGTTTCGCTGGTTAAGCAATGTTAACTGGACTCTGTAAATGCATAGAACCAACTTATGAGGTTTAAGGGAGAATGTATCTATAACACTAACAAATACGTATTCGGCAAAAAGCATTCAATTGAGGCCTAGTTGTACAGCTATTTTTAAGTTGAGTATTCTTGTGAAAAAAAGTTTTTAAAAACGATTTTTTCAATTAAGTGTAGAACTAAAAAGAACTGTTTTTTGTGCTAAATTTTCTTAAACTTTCGATTACTTCTAAAATAAATGCACGAACAGAAATAATTTAAAAGTAATTCACTATTATATAAATACTTAATGATAAAACCTTTTTGTTTAATAAGAATTATTACTGCGATACCAATGTAGACCACTTTTGTTTATACCGGCGATCTAATAAAATTTTAAAACATAAAAGCCGCTAAGTGACTTCATTATGAGAGTTAGATACATTATCTTGCCGATTTCTTCGCAGATAATAATGAGTACTTTAATCATGTAGTGCATAATTTTTATGTAGTACCAATACTTTTCTCGGCGAATTCCAAGTGATGAATTTTGGCATACATTATTCCGAATTACTATATGCTATACTTTCTCCAACTTGCAAAATATCTTTATAAATTATAATCTATGCATTTCACTGATGTATAACCCTTTTTTACCGTAAAGTATTATCAAAATCCATTACGTAGTTTTTACATGAAAGGGTAAAAATAGGGTCACAGTTATTTTCTTGCCAATATATATAATTTCGTTGTGTAGCGGTGATAGCACAACGTGTAGTACTTCGACTTCTCTTTCGGGGGTCCGAGTACGAGTACCTCTAACTTTTCTAAGTTATGTGCGTTTTCAGCAATTAAAATATCACTAGCTTTAACGGTGATGGAAACCATCGTGAGGAAACCTGCATGCCTAACAGTTACATAATGGATGGACTACAGCTAACACCCTTGTTATTGTTGAAGGATACCCACGCCGTGTATTGGCCTAGTAAAGGATTCATATGATGATGATTGTGATTATATTTGGAGCTCTAAAAATCGTACGCCTGTAATTTTTTAAGTGTATTGTATGTTTTCTGCGCTACGCAATAAAGACGTTTAAATAAAAAATAAAAAAATCGAACGGACAAACACCATAAGGGTTTGTTACCATTTATTAAAAAAAAACTAAATACTACGCGGACGGGCATTGCGATATAGGTACGAGTTACACGATAAGTGATAATGCAGTCTAAGACAGTGACGGGCTAATATTAAGAAGAAGAAGAAGAAGAAAAAGTCTTTATTGCACATACAAATACAAAATCAGGCGGTCTTATCGCTTGAAGCGATCTCCTCCAGACAACCTTTGGGTGAAGAAACATATTACATATTAATAGTTGTGGCGTGCGTAGAGGGTATGCACAGGGTATGCAGATGTTATAAAATGAGTTATATGAATCTAGTACGAGTTGTAAAAACTTAAGGGTAGGCTTTTTATAACTCTTACAATGCCTACCCTTAAGTTTTATATAAATCGTACTGGAGATTTTTATCATTTTATGTAAACCCTCTATGAACGCCACTGATTAATAGTAAATGCATGATTTATTATGAAAACCAAGCATAACATGCTACGCTCCTTTTCGCGGAGTTTAGTAAGCTTGTTTTTCATAATAGCAACGGGCTATCCTTTTTGTGGTATGGCAGGAGTTTTAAGCCCGCACCCCTAATCGGTTTGTACACGACATCGTGCCGGAACGCTTAATAGCTTAGCGGCACGTCTTTGTCGATATGTCGGTAAGTAGCCGCTGCCGAAGCCTCCCACCAGACCAGACCAGAGAAAATTCAGATATTATAAATTCCTAAGTCACCACTGACGGGAATCAAATGCAGGGCCTCCCACTTCAATCCACAGAGCTAAGCGCTGCTCCAGGAAGGTCGTCAAAAATTATTAAATTAAATGTGGCGGAAATACCGGATAAAAGTTTAAATGAGAATAAATTGCTTAAAACAGGTTGCACGCGGACGAAGTTCCGAACGAAGCTCCAGTTAAAAATAAAATATTTCCTTCAATATTGTGGCGTGCGAAGCGAATCACGACTTTTGAGTCATAATAAACGGCTTACCCTCTTCCTTTGACTAGGTTTGGCGTAAATCCAAACGGGGGGGAAATAATTGGCAACCAGTTGCATCTCGGCTACGGTCGTTGGGCACCTCGATGGGGAATCCGTTACTAAACACTGTATTTTACCACAGTTTAGCTATCGTACTTTCCGAAAACGTATTCTCGTTGAAATTAAGATTATTTAGATTATCATTTAGGTTTGCTAAGCAATATTCTGCTTCACAATATAAGTCGTTATTACAAATTATAAGTCTCGAATATACCCTCGATCCATCTTTTGTATTTTTCTTTTATGGCTTACTACTTAGATCACTGAATTTCAACATGGTAGCAGAGCGTGGTTATAGCAATAAATCTTTAGTTCAACAGGTACTCTATTTAATTGTCTATGTGTGTATGTAAAGATGTTTCTTTGTGCCGATTTTAATAAATAGGATGATGTTACCTACATTTCATTATCCCGAGTGACCTGGCTATGTGCACAGTAACATCACGATTAATCCAATATGGCGGATATAAAGCACGCATAAATGAGCACCTTCATCATATTCATTATTATAAATCCATTTCCAATCCACTACAGGACAGTGATGACTTACGGATCAGAGATATGGTCGCTAACTATGGGCCTCATAAGAAGGCTCAGACTCACTCAGCGGGCGATGGAGAGAGCTATGTTAGGAGTATCTCTACGTGATCAAATCAGAAATGAGGAGATCCGTAGAAGAACTAGAGTTACCGACATAGCTCGGCGAATCGCGAAGCTGAAGTGGCAATGGGCGGGGTAACTAGCTCGGAGAACCGATGGACGTTGGGGTCTTAAGGTGCTGGAATGGCGACCCCGCACCGGTAAACGCAGCGTAGGTCGGCCCCCAACGAGGTGGACAATGACATCAGGCGAGTAGCTGGGAGCCGTTGGAGGCAAGCGGCCCAAGACCGTGCATTGTGGAACTCCCTACAAAAGACCTATGTCCAGCAGTGGACGTCAATTGGTTGAGATGATGATGATGATGATGATGATGATGACAGGACAGAGGTCTCCTCTTAGAATGAAAAGGGATTGAGCCGCACGTTCTCAAATACAGATTGAGATAATTATGGACAACTTGGCATGACGGTTTTCTCACGATGTTTCCCTTCACTATTATAGCACGTAATATATAAATGCGCAAAACGCACATAACCCCGAAACCGGCTATGTGATGTCAAAAAGGCATACCTTTTTTCATTAAAAGTTAGAAAGTATTTGTTGGTTAATTGTTTTAGCTTCTTTCACGTTACAACAAAGCAATATATACCAAAGATCCAAGAGCTCAGTCAACTCTAACTAACGCGTCTTTATTAGGATTAAATAGATAATGGTGGCAGATCTGTTGTCAAAAGTTCTTGTCAGTTGAAGGGCATGTAGTGGGATATCAATGAACTGAGAATTTGATGATGTAACTTATCGATATGAACTTGTTAAAAAAATAAAGGATGAGAGGACCAAGTTATTCACTTATTCACTTCAATACCCACAATGTTCAGGATGGCACTTAGATCTTTCATTAATTAACAGTATTATTGAAGCTAAATACCTAGTTTCTTAGCAGTAATTATTTATTCTCATGACTATTATTCTTCCTTCCTATTAAAGTATTCATTTTATAAAAGACATCATTAAAGCCCACCAACCTGCTTTAGAGCAGTGTTGTGGGTCTGTACTCTATAAACCTTACTTCCCAAGGAGTGAAATAAAACAACTGGACTGCCTCTAATACTGTATATTAAGCTTTTCTATAATTCATATTACTTGATACCTTTAAATGACTTTACTACCAGTTCGGAATGCTGTCTTCGGCAGAGAAGACCACTGGCAAGAAACTCTACCGTTGCTCTTTTATTCAATCAATTAAAACAAGACTTATAAACACAATTACATTTTCATATGTTATAACGCTAGGCCTTTTTATACAAGACATATAAGACAGGTCAAACATAACTACTATGATCACTTATAACATCAGGACTTTTGGAACAAGTTGTTTGTATAGAGCAACCTCTGCTACATACACTGTGTATGTAAAATAATGCTAGGGCTCCATATATGATACCAATAAATAACCCAAAGGATGAGATATACTTATCTGATGCAACATCAGGTACAACCATAGTACTAACAACTTTTAACAACTTATCTCAACTCCATCACCAGTATATACGACTCTAGTTCCGCCACAACAATATTTCGTTACGTTTATCGTTTCCATTATAAATCATCTATTCCCAATTTGTAACGATCTATCCTCAATACTTAATCTCCTTTTCTAAATTCATTACTTTTAATCCGTCCTAACTTTTCGTTCCCGCCAATCTATCTTGTCAAACTCGCGTCTTCCGCCATAGATCCTATACTTTTTCTTTGACAGTCTACTACCATTATTCTATTTTTAATACACTATCAATGAGTATACCAACTATGATTTGTTGATATATTTAATATAATCATCGGGTTTATCATAGATAAAGTGCTGTAATTCCCTATTTCCTAACAAGCTCAGGTTTCGTGTAGTGGGACTATAAAAAGTTCCTTTCGGATCTGTATGATTGCTAAGCTGTGATGTATTAAAGTTAGATGTGGGAGGTTGTTTACAAGTGTGCTGAAGATCGTAACACACTCGTTATACGAGTTCGCTTGATCGATTACAGCGATTGACGCATAGTGAAATGGTGATAACTATGTTTTTAACCTGTTAGCGGTGATAACCTAGTGGTTTACACTTCGGCCTCCCTTTTCTAGCACGTCTTTACTGCCTCGTTGGTTAGCAACTCCGGAACACTAGATCCTGGGATAGAATTCCGGGTCCAACCCCTATGACTCGGAGATCACATAAAGCCGCCGGCCCCGCTTATTATGACTTGATTGAAAATAGTCGTAAAAACCCACCAGCCCGTATTGGAGCAGCGTGGTGGGTCTTAACTCTAAAACCGCCTCTCATCTTCGGTTCTGTAAGCTGTTCTCCGCTCAATGACACTTCAGATTCGCGACTCGTTGAGCTGTTGGTATAGCTGGTTCTTGTACGGATCTCCTTATTTATAGAAAAACTAAATCAAATAACGCAGAGACCCCGAGTATAATCTTTCTATCACCCGCTAAGTGGTTTATGGCGACCATAGGAGAGAGAGATTTATATCACAGGCCCCCTCGATGTTCCAGTGCGGGTTGACGGGCCTTTACAATAGCGCAGCCAGTGAAATAAACTCAGGTTAATATCACTAAAGCGTGATAGTAATTAAATCTTTCTCTTCTATGAGAAAATGCTTGTAGGTAGTAGGCTGTTCTATAAGAAACTAGCGTACCCAGCCCACTTCGCCTGGCTAGATTTTGCTTTATTTTATTTAAACAATAAACTTACAACATTACATTTTTAATTTCTCATAATATATTAAATCATTTATTTCTCTCAGTATTTGTTCCCTTCTATTCTCTTCTCGAGCGGGTGAAGATCACTATCTACACCCATTTACACCCAACAATAGAATATCATAAAAGTAAATAAGAGCTGTATTTGACAGTTTGACAGTTCAAAAATAGGAGTGCTCCGATCGTCACCAAACTTTACAGGATTACTTGCCAGGTCAATCCGGAGATTCCCTGAAATCGGTCCAGCCGTTTCGGAGCCTATACGGAACATACCCACACACTTTCTCTTTTATATATATATACATAATTTGTCTGGTGTGAGGCTTCGCCCGTGGCTAACCAACGACCGACAAAGACGTGCAGATTAGCGATCTAGCGTTCCGTAAGGTGTCGCGTTTGAGGAGTATGAGTTTTATATAACTGCCATACTCCCTAACAGGTTAGCCCGCCACCATCTTAGACTGCATCATTACTGACCACCAGGTGAGATTGCAGTCAAGGGCTAGCTTGTAGTGGAATTATGGAATAAATTTGATCATCGTCATCAATTAACTAGTTTAATGATCCTATAAAAAGCAAGAACAATAAGTTCAGTTTAGCTCAGTTGTAGAGCTTTCAGTGACAGAGCTCGTTTGAGAAAATACTACCGCCATGCTTTTTTCTGCTTCGTCTATTATATTCTCTAGTTTGAGGACGTGTTTTTCGGTGTATTAACAGACACAAACGGCTTAACACCTACATCTCAAGATGGACACAGGCACGCAGTTTTTAGAACGTGTTCCTTGCATGCCCTGCGATGTGTTGCTCTGTTTAAAAGCGATGTTTTCCCGCTCACTATCGGGTCGCCTGCTTGGTTCATCAATTACTACTATATAAAAGTTGTAAGAAAGGATTTTTTTTTTTAAACTTGGAGTTCCTCTTGCAGTTTTCAGTTCGGACGGCCGAGTGGCGCAGTGGGCAGCAACCCTGCTTTCTGAGTTCAAGGCCGTGGGTTCGATTCCTACAACTGGAAAATGTTTGTGTGATGGTAGAGACACTACAAACATACATACTTGACGTTTCAAAAGTGCTTATAAAGTAGGCCTACTTGAAATAAATGAATTTGAATTTGAATTTGAAATTTGAATTTGAACGTGAATGTTTTTCAGTGTCTGGGGGTGTTGTATTTTATATGTATTTATGTATATTGTTCATAAAAATATTCAACAGTTATCTTGGTACCCATAACACAAGCTGCGCTTACTTTGGGGCGTATATGGCGATGTGTGCATTGTCGTAGTATATTTATTTATTATTTATTTATTTAGTTAAAATCTTGGAACAGTTTACATTAGAAACTCTCATACATTTAGTTCTAAGTTGATAAACATGAAACATTATCGACATCAATTTCACGGTAATATGGAATATTTATGTATCAAGCGATAGAAATGTATGAAAGTAAAAAAAAAGACTGAGTTTTAATATGTGCCGTTTTTCGTACGCCAAATAATGCATCCGCCATCAGTTATTGAACTGCAATAATATACCCTTAGTTTAGACCTATGCCCGAAGTTAATAAATCTGTCTTTTCGTAGTGCTAGCAGTACTAAATTCAATCTGCTATCTGAAGATTTTGGACTGGATTGATTATTAACTTCGAAGTTACACTTAAGCAAGGGCAATAAAATCCTCCGATAAAGATCCTAAGGTAAGGTAGATAGAAAAGAAACAACATTCAATTTTAATAAATCGTCACATTTATTTGTATTCAATGAATATAAACTGCATAATGCAGTCTACACACGTTCAATCTGCTATCTGAAGATTTTGGACTGGATTGATTATTAATTTCGTACATTATACTAAAGCAAGGGAAAGAAAATCGTCCGAAACAGATCATAAGAAACCATATTCTATTTTATTAATTACTTAGTGACATTTATTTCTATAAGATTAATATAAATTGAGTATACAGTCTACACGAATTCATTAATAAAGTCCAATTTTCAATAAGGCTTAATCCAGATTACAGTTGTACAAAACAAATTAAAAAGTCACATTTTACTTAAAGAGACATAAATTCCAAACAATATCATAGTAGTTTCTGTTTCGCAGGGACTCTATGTTCGCAGAATGTATTTTGTTTGCAGAGTTGGAAAACGATGATGCAACGATGACTGGTGTCTGCTGCGCTCCAAAACTTGAAAAAAATATTAAAGAATGTTAAAGTCACCTTAAAACAACTACTTACAAATTATACTAAACATATTAAAATCCCTACTAATATTATAAATGTCAATGTAAGTTTGTTTGTTACGCTTTCACGCAAAAACTACTTAACCGATCCTCATGAAAATTTGTACAAATATTCTTGGAAGTGTTAGAAGTAATATACCTAGGATACTTTTTATCCCGACATTATGCTCGGTTCCTTTGGGAAAGGGGATGAGTGTTTCACGATTTTACACAATAACTCCGACAAATTATAAACGATTTAAATAATTATTTTTATACTATAGAGGTTATAATATGCGTTTAATTTTGCCCAAACTGTGGTTAGAGATAGAGAACAGAACTCCTCACCAGGCAGCAGCAAACCCCTCATTTAAGGCTTAGCGATACTGAATACTTAAATTTTTTTTAGAACTGCAACTAAATCTAATGCCACATGAAAAACAAAATCAAACGCAGACGAAGTCGCGGGCAACAGCTAGTATGTTATAAAGTGTTATTTAACAAACAAATTGCCAACAAGTTTCCAAGCCTTTATTCAATTAATTTATCTAATTAAAATGTGTGTGTCAAAACTTTCAATTTAACTTTTAACCAGTTATCGCAATTTCAGGAAATGTTGATTTACAATGAATAATTGATAAGTACAATTATTCTTTGTAAATCAATATCTCCTGGGGATGCTATATCGTATAAGGATTGAAGAAATATATTACAACATACAGATTCTCCTGCTTTTCGCGGGGTATAGCAAATTAAGTTTAATTTTCAAAATATATCATGGAATTCCGCAAAGTAACGCCTGTAATAGCTATCCCCATCCGATTAAGCTGAAATTTCGCTACACGTTCGGTTTGGATTACATTTTATGGCTAAGCAATAGTTTAGTGCTATAATTCTAAACACAAAGATGGCGTTGTAATATTTTGTACGCACTTCAATGGGTGCCAGATCAAAAGGTTTAAAAGTACGGCTTCATTATTCAAATTAAAAATTGATCAGCGAGGTAAATTATATAGATAATTATTAATTTCAAAAGCTTACATTATATAGCAGACCAGGTACAGGTATTTCCCGCAGCGTGCTTATTGATGAGACCCGCAGTACCATGTCATCGGCATAGCTGTGGTTATTGGCACTGCTGTCCTGGCTATCCTGCAACATAAGGTACAATATTAGATATATCTCTTTAATAATTTACTATTTTTCACCACCAATATTTCTAATATTAACACTCTATAGTAACTAACTATTGTCTGCCTCTTTTCTTCTCCCCTCATCTGTGAAATTTTACGACAAAGACGTGTGTAAAACGCTCCAAAGTTTTAATTAATAACCACGCTAATAAAAAAATTAGGGCGAGGCCAAACCGCGGCGTCCAGCCTTGATTTGAGTCTTCGTGAAATGGATTGAATGAAATAGCGGCGTCAAAGATTGCGTCAAGCGTGCGACCAATCACAATTACGTATCGATCGAGAGATCGCGAAGGACGCAAAATTAGACGCAGCTAAGGACGCGGCTTGGACGCCGTGACCCTCGCTTTAATGTGCTTCGTATTTATTAATTCATTTGACGAAGACTCAAATAATAAAAGAAACTTTATATAAAAACCTACGACTTTGCAGATGAGGGAGACTGTGCAAAGTGTATATTTGTTAATTAATTTCTGTTCATTTCAATATAACAAATTATTTAAGTAAAATATACTATTAGAACATCAATATTAGAAGTTAGCATAAACAACAAGTACCAAACAACAACAAACAACCAGGCTACATAAAATTTGTAATTCTATAATTTCTCCTAAATAAATATTTATTTTATCATAATAAAGTAATCACTAAGGGTAAAATATGTTCCTAATATGTTAAGTGATTCACTAAATTCTACACCTACTGCAGCTCAGACGTTTATTAAGACAGCACGTTAATTAGTGCAACTTCGACTAAAAGTCAAATAAAATAGTACATATATCTGCATCGAATATTATTAAGAGCTTCATTTCTTATTGTGTATCCTGAAAAAACTCGTAATCTATGGACTTTGATAGTAATATCTGACATTATTGACGTCCTTGCTTCTTATCTAGCAATACTTTTTTTATAAATGTTCCTATGGGTACTTTCCCACATTTAGTGCAACATAGTAAGCTTATTTTCCTATTGAAATGGTAATAAAAACGACATTAAACACGAGATAATTTTTTTTTATGATAAATTTGAAGTTTTTTAAGTTAGTAAAGAGCCACGAGTTTTCGCCAGCTTCGTCTCGGTAAAGTCAGCAGTCTGAATTTTGTTTTTTTTTAATGAATTAAAATCCAATACCAACAACACCAAATTAGAATTTAAAAAATGAACATCAATGTAAAAATGTTTTTTTTTTTAAATGACATAACTGACCTTGATTTACACATTTATTTTTAAGCAACTTTTTAAAATAGAAGGCTATGAATCTTACCATATTTTTATTTATTCATTCATTCAAAGCACTAACAAGAGAATCACATGTAATACATTGAAATATGATGATAGCCTAAGGTACTAAATACACATATTATACAACTTATAGGTAGCTGGAACCTGCAAAATAACTAATCATTTCGAAGCTGAATAAAGATGGAAACAATAATAATACACATAAAAAAACAAAAAAAAACGCTACAGTCGCTTTAGACTGATGTAAAAGTCATATACTAATTTCGGCATCGACAGTAGGAGAGCGGTAGCTTAATTGGGTAGCGCTCAGGCCGCGATTACCACAGAGTCGAGATTGCCATAGGTTCAAATCCTGTCGGTTCCGAAAATTTGTATATGCATTTTAAATTTATAAAAATTAAACAATGCTATATTGATTTGAATAAGAAAGAGATGAAAATAGAAAATAAAATAACCTTTTTTCCAAGATAGATGATTCTTAGTTTACGAGACCTGGATAAGTTTGTTGGAGACTTCAATTCTGACCAGTATGCGCGCCAAAAGGTAATTAATTAATGCTACCATATTCTCATTCTACTTTTATGACTAAGGCAGAATGAGAATACGGCTAGACGTAATTATACCAGGTGAAAATGTGTATGTCACACATCAAGAGTGCCCCAGGCCTTTTTGATTACTCCTCCTTTCTTCACCGTCGATAGTGTAATCCAGAACCTTATTCATCCAAATTCTTGACATCGATTAACGAATACCAGGAAATCTGGATAAAGAAGGGCCTAAACTACATAAATAGTGGTTAGACCGAACAAAAACGTCCCTTCCTTTCATCTCTTCTTGAATTTTAAATCGTTGTCAAATGAACGAAAATGCTGTGATATTCGTTTGCGTCCATATTTATATATAATTATATTCTGAAACAAAGGAATATCGCAGCTTTCTCTATTTAAAAAAATCAAAAATCCAACTTTGAAAGTACTCGAGGAGTTATACATTTTTGATAAGGTAATAAACATGTCTAACATGTATAGAGAGAGTACCTAACCTAAAATTTCGACGTACGAATTTTTCCAAATGGTAGAGAAATCCACACATATAGACAAACTATACTTTTATGCCGGAACACCTCCATCGTTCCCAGGGATTTAAAAAAGGTGTGTAACAAATGTATCAAATTTGTGAAAGCTAAAAAGGCTATAACAATCTTGGCAAAATCTTGCATACTAGAGATAGATATAGGACTATTGTTTAAATTAAATAAAGCAAAATCTAGCCCGGCGAACCGGACAGGGTACGCTAGTAAACTATAAAAAATAAATAAAACAAAGGATCTAAAAATCAGGACACTTTTAACAAAATTTAAAAAAAACGAAAAAAAATGCTGACGGTGCCGCGGGCAACATTCTTTATATGACGTTAATAAGATAAATTTATGGTTCCGCGTACAAATTTGGAGATAAAAAACATTGCGCATCCATTTGTACATACCAAGAATAACGCTGGATTTCTCCTTTTTTTTTTGATGGTTAGCCATCGCCTGTAAACAGAGTAACACTTCACAGGCATGCAAGGAGCATGTCCGGCATCACGGTGACCTGTGTCCATCAATTCCAAGTGTTTAGCCTTCTGTGCTTGTAATTACACCGGCAACCACGCCCTTCAGAACGGAACACAGCATTCCTTAGCGGCAGAAATAAACATGACAAAAGTACTTCCCCGGACGAGCTCAATAACAAAAAGCGCTACTACAAAATTTCAACTCACCAACGCGCCGGCAGCGTACAGCACAGTACAGTCATCAGTCTCACTTGATCAGAATACAGTTGTGACCACCCCTTCTCTCCCAGCCGGTGTCGTACCGGTACGAGGCCACTGAGGTACTAAAACTGGGAACGGGCAGCATCCGGTTCTATGCTACTTCTACCATCTACTGCGATTACAAACCCGTCTGCCAAGCGTGGTGATCCAGCCGTGGACTGTTATAGGGTATTTATGAAGTCACATACCTGGAATGGCTACATACAATAATAATAAAAAAAATAGAAATAGAGTAAACCTCGAATCTCGAATAATAATAATAGATCTTTTATTTGGGAAAAAACAACACATAGGAATCGACATATGATATATAAGAGTACACGCTACACAAACACATATCAATGATGACTTCTATCTATCTATATATTTATAAAAGAGAAAGTGTGTGGGTATGTTCCGTATAGGCTTCGAAACGGCTGGACCGATTTCAATGAAACTTTCAGGGAATCTCCGGATTGACCTGGCGAGTAATCCTGTAAAGTTTGGTGACAATCGGAGCACGCCGGATCGGTATTGGAGGGAAACGCTGAAACCCTACTTTGTCGGGTCATTAGCCATCGGAAAACAATGAGTGGTATACTGTGGTCCTACCAGCACAGGAGACATTTTCCTCCAAGGAGAAAGGACACATATTTATAAACTCTCCGAGCATTTGCGCATATGTAGATCTAATAGCCAAATAATATACGTGTAATAATAAAAGGCGTGCCCTGCTTTGGCAGGTGGATACGATAATTTAATCCCTTGCCAGGGAATATAATCGGGGGATATATTTTATGTCTCCCGCCTTGCTTGTGAAATTGGTGGGACCACGGGCTCTTAGTGCCATATCCCATATGAGCATTGTTAACCGATGTTTCCAGGGTGCACCGGCCCGAATGCTGCACTTCCCATCGGACAAATCCAAAATAACCACAGCATTCAAGCACACGCGGAGGTTACCCGACCTGGCACCCCAACCTAACCAAAATCTTAAGCAAACTATAATAATTAACTATCCTACTTATTTTTTGTCATTATTGTTTTTTTATACTATTTTTATGTCAATAAAAGATAACCCTTAGCTAACCAGATGAGTAGTCTGATCGTAATGATCTAATATGGTAAATTGTATACTTTTTGTAATAAAATTATTTATAATTTTACTATAAGTTTATGTGGTGTACAATAAAAGTGTATTCATTCGTTCATTCATGGTCAGCCCGCTACCATGAATGAACGAATGAATAGGGGGGGGGGGGGGGGGGTTAGTAGGGGTACCTATGGCAGTTTTATTCCCCGTAAATGTTTCTACGCGGCGTACGAGCACGCTTAATCTATATTATAAATTCCCGAACTGCCCCCGCCCGGGATCGAAACCGACAGCATCACAAGATCACAGCCCTCAGCACTACGCATGGAGGTCGTCAAAGATGTATTAAGTCTTTATTTCGTTTTATCCTATAAAAATAGATTTTATTTCTGTCTTAGCGATCTTAAGTATCTTTGCGGAAAATTCATTATGTGTTTACTTTAATAATATGATTTTACATACACTGTGCATGCTCAAAAATTGTATGTATATTACAAAGCTTATGTGAAAAATCGCTAGTAATTAAATGAATAAACTAAATCATTTTAAATCGGTTCAGTAGTTTCAGAATTGATCTATTATAAACAAGACATAAGTAACAACAACAAGATATTAGTATAGAGTAGTATAGATAGATCCATCATCCTAACTAACATAATAAATGTGTTTGTATGTTTGTCCTTCATGAACTAACTAAGCAATCAATAAACTTTATTTTGGATATAGAGTTGGAAGGAAGGAAGGTAAAATAAGACAGTTTTCATTCCAGACAAATTAAAGAAAAAACGCCGACAAAGAACGCGGGAAACGAGTAATCTATAGTTTATTAAAAAAATATGTACCCCTTTTTACGAAAATTGCATGGACGCAGGAGTATGAAATATCCCACACTTATAGTTTATATAATAGAGAGTGTTTGATTTACCGCGGACGCGTACGAAGCGCTTTGCATCTTGGTTTATGATGCGCACCGCAAGGATCTGGAATGCCGTTCCAGTACCATTTTTCCCAGTAACTACAATATGAGTACCTTCAAATCAAGGGTGAATAGGCATCTTCTAGGCAAGCGCGCTCCACTTTAGGCTGCATCATCGCTAAACATAAAAAAAGAGTGCAGAATACATTTTTTTTTTTATAATGCTTATAAATTCATTATATTAATAAAATAGGCAAATTGTGTCAGTGTCAATGCCTTAGTAAAATCACTCTAATTTGGCAATAAACCTTAATAATTTTCAAACTTATTATTTAAATTAATTATGGTCGATTTTGACTTCTGCGGGACCCTTAGTTTATTAAAAAACCATCTTTTGTTTATGTTTGATATTCATAATAAAAAAAAATAGACAAAAAGGAACCAGGAAGGAGGAAAGGAAGGAAGGAAGAAAAGTGAGGAAGGTAAAAGCAAGAAGTAATTATTTTCTTCCACATTTTTAGTTGGTTTCAAGTAAAACGTAGATAGCTACTATAGTGAGATCATATCCTCCGTATTCCTATTTAGTAAGTAGCAAGGAAAATACCAGTAATTATATAGTAGCAAGGAAAATACAAGTAGTTTTCTACATTATACTTGGAAACGACTAAAAAAACCTTATGATAATCGACTAAGACACCGGGAGGTATCTTTGCATCGTTCGAGTCCATGTGACTTCGTTCGATGGACTGCGGTGCATCGATAATGCAGTCGTATTTATATCAAAATACCCACAAACTCAATGTCATGAACATTGGTAGTTAATCAAATATAATTTTAATTGTTTCTTGAACTATTTCATAAAATATCTTCTTCTTCTTCTTGCGGTGCCTCTCCGACTAGCGAAGGTTGGCAGTCAGCTTCGTAAATTCTTGTCTATCTTTCGCGAGGCGAAATAATTCTGCTGCACTCGCGATTCCAGTCCACTCTCTGATATTACGAAGCCAGGACTTTTTTCTGCAACCAACGCCTCTTCTTCCTGCAACCTTTCCCATAATAATAAGTTGAAGGAGCTCATATCTCTCGTGCCTTAGCACGTGCCCCAGATATGCAACTTTTCTGATCTTGATGGTGTGCAAAAGTTCACGCCGTTGGTTGACGCGTCGCAGAACTTCCTCATTGGATACTTTGAGAGTCCAACTAATGGCTAACATACGTCTGAATGTCCACATCTCAAATGCTTCTATGCGTTTCCTGAGGTCTTCTTTAATAGTCCAAGCCTCGCATCCATATAGAAGTATGGGCCAGATGTAACAACGCACGAGTCGAATGCGCAAAGGGATCTTTAGTCTGCGGTTGCAGAGTACTTTTTTCATAAAATATCTGGCAAATATGAATTTACAGTTATCAAAAGTTTAATTATTTACCCACTTTATAAATTTACTTGTTACAGTATATTGTCAAAATTATAAGAGCCTACTACAAAATATTACTTTTCCCGAAGTCAGAGCGTTAATTCTCGAGGAGTTCTCCCGGCAATTCACCATCAGCCCCTTTATTGTGGCGAGCATAAATTGCTTACTTACTGTATACCATATTTAAAGCGCAACCAGTGTAATTCTAATTATTATGTAGTTTCGGTGGCCATCCGTGGTCTTCATCATCACGACCAAATGTTTTACGATAGCAAATGCTCAAGTTACTTTTAAAAAATACTCAAATTGCTATACATAGGTGGGCCTATGATATTTGAAGAGTTCCCTAAATTCCTCGAGGACCCCTTCAACAGATCTTGACCTCACAAAAATGGGACATCGGAAGTATGAAGTCTCAAACAAAAAAATGTTTTTTTGATCGATTAATGCTAACGAACATAAAATAAACTACAACCGTATTTATTTATGAAATAATTAGCAATTTATATGGTTTTCGTATTATTTACCGCACTTTTTTTGATATTTTCATCACATTGGTAGAAATTGACTGCTTCACTTTATTTTAATATTAATTTTTGTTTCCTTGGATGTCACTCGGGTCTCAGCTGGATATTAACTTCATGCTTATGGTTAAAATGTTTAAAATTCATGGCATATGCTGAGATGTACACATTTTATGTTTGGTGTTACAGACAGACATATTAATATTTTAAACAGTGATATAAGATGTACTGTTTGTAACACTTAACATCAATAAATGCATTTTCTTTCTTCTTCTTCCTTTTTGTTCTTTCGTCGACAGTTTGAAAAATATATCAAAACTAGCATTTTGCCCGCCCGCGGCTTTGCTCACGTTAAGTTCGATTTTTGATTTAGTAAATTTTAACTACAAAGGTTTTAAAAAAATGTATTGCAAATAGAAAAATATAAACGTAAATTACTTAGAAAATCAGAAACTTTCATATGAATTTTTATCCCCTTTTTGATTGATGCCTTTGAAGTTGGAATTTTGAAATTTGTGAAAACGTATTTCTTTATTTTTAATCGAAAACCTTTAATCAAAGTTTCATGGATGTAACTTGAAAAATAAATTGATAAATGAAGGATGAGACGATAGATTGAAAAGTTTATGAGAAATATTTCCAAATTAGTCAGTTGTAAAGTAAATTAGTAAAAGTATAGGAATAAGAACATAGATCCTAAAATTTATTACAAATAAATCATTAATTTCCTTCTCATGAAGAATGTAAGTTTAATTATGTGATGAGGCTTTTAAACATCTAATTTTCTACGTGCATATTCAACCGACTTATAAAACGAGAAATTAACAATTGTTTCATTTTTTTGCCAGCACTATATTCTTCACATACAAATTAATCTTCTTGCTTCTTTCTTCGTCGTCGATTTTGTAATCCAGATCCTTATCCATCCACTTTTCTGGCATCAATGAATACCACAAAACATGGATGGAACAGGACCTAAATTAAATTGTTGGAGATTCGACCGAAATGAACACTCGCGCTGCATACTATTCTTATTGAGAAAGTCATTCATACAATAATGAAAGTTACCGAGCAGGATGGGAGTATTTTAAAAATCCATTTCTGCCAGGTAACGTTCTAACTGTTTGAGTGAAACGTGTTTTAGAATACACAACAACAAACTGCTTTTTAGAGTTCCATAGTCTGGGAAGGATCCTGTACACTCCCGCCATGTCTTCTGACCATCCGTATGCGGCCTTGTGCGCAGCTTAGTTTAGAAGCTGTGTTTTCAAGTTCATCACTATAAAATAAATTACAGTAAACACTGACATATTGTTAAATAATATGAAGAAAAACATGTTTAGGGTAAACGTAAAGATGAAGGCGGTAAATGGTTTTTAATCTCGTTAACTTATAACATAGGGTAAAAGTTGGAGGATAGGAATTAAAAAAATAATGCGTGTATGTGAAGACATTGATGGCTATTAAAATTGAGATTGTTTAAGCATCATAAAGGATTTCTCTCATTTTTTTTTTTTTCTAATTTATACTGATATTTTGTTAGTGACAATAATTGGAGGTAAAAACACACACATAAAAATTTAAAAAAATATTTATACTGAAGCCATAGATTCCAGAGAATCCTCAAGTAACGAAAAAATATCCAATCTGCATTTGTCATTTGTTTTTTTTTTACAGCATTAAAAGCAACAGCCACAAGAAGTTTTATTATTATGACCAGTGTAACTCGATAACTCTAATCACTTAAGGCATTTATTCTAACTTTAACTTGTGGTTGAAAGAAAGTGTTCCTGAGAAATCGTTATTGAATAAGCAATATAAAAAAACTATAAAAAAATAAAAATAAAGGTTCTTAAAATTAGGTAATTAAGTAAAAATTCAATAAGCTAAAAACAATCAAATATATATATGATGGCAGTGACATATCTGTGGCAGTGACATACGAATAAAGTTTGTAAGATAAGGATAAAACCACTATAATAATTACTAGAGACTTTAATATTGACAAAAAAAACACTGTGTACATTGAATGCAAAGCAGACTATGGCAAATATGTATTTTAAAGCATATCCTTAACTTAGATTAGATAGAAAAAAACAGAGATATACATAGATATATATACATATGTTGCAGGAAATGCTCCTCGCATGCCCTATGAAGTTTTCTTCTGTTTAAAGGTTTTCCCGACGCCTATAAACAGAGCAACACTTACCATCAGGTGCACCATCTACTTGGATCGTCAATTATTACTATAAAATATATATATATTCAGATTAGTATATATTATACCAGATTAATTTAGATTTACAAAAAAAAACAAAGGTTTACGAGTATTGTACGGGTAATTCTAACCATGAGCACCCGTAAGTAAAGCACCTACTATGCACCAATATACCTAGTGGGTACTTTTATTACTTTTATCAGGCTTTCTTAAAGTAGTCAATTGGATTATTCGTAGAACGCCCGTTATTTTATTTGTAAAACCAACCGAGACTATCTTCAAATAACCCTTTTGACAAAATATATCATACTAAATATTACCTAGATATTGGGCTACATAAATACACATTTATATGAGTAAATGTAGTAACCATCGCAAACTATTTTTTTTTTCTGATCCTCTACAATTTAGCGTTTCATTGCAATTTTAATGTTTCATATACACCTAAATATTTTCTATATTGCAAGTCTTAACATTTCCAAAGTATTCAGTCATTCAGTAAACAAGTCTATAAACAAGTATGAATGAGACCATAGTTTCAAAAGTTTATAAGAAATATTTCCAGATTACTCAGTAAGAAAGTCAGTCAAAGAATAAGAAGAAAGATTCAAAAGTTTATTAAAAATAAAGCATAAGAATGGAAGTTAAATTAATTGATGAGTTTTTTTGAATTTAACATCAGTGCTGTGGTTTTCTACGTGTATTTATAACCGACTTATGTAAGGAGAAATTGTCAATTGTTTTATCTTTTTGCCAGCACTAAATTCAGATATTAAAAAAAAAACTTCTTGCTTCTTTCTTCGTCGTCGATTTTGTAATCTAGATCCTTTTCCATCTGAAAATCTGGGGGGAACAGGGCCTATACTACATTGCCAGAGATTCGACAGAATTGAACACTCGCGCTACATACTATTCCTTTTGAGATAGTCATTATTACTATACGATGCATATTTTTTCAAATCTGTTCAGGCATTTATTCATTCTTTAGTTGAAAGAATGTTCCTGAGAAATCGTGATAGAAATACAAAGATACTTAACGATAAAAATATTCAGATTGTTTAATTTGGTTTGGTTTTGATTAACGAATGGCTTTCTTTAGCTCGTCGGGTCATCAGCCATCGGCTAGCAATATCTAATAAGCAGTGGTGTGCATACAGGGTGTGCGAGGTATATAAAACTTAAGGATAGGCATTGTAAGAGTTATAAAAAGCCTGCTGCAGATTTTCTTAATTGTATTTCGTCTGCATACCCTGTGCATACCCTCTGTGCACGCCACTATGACATAAGAGCAATTGCTAAACGATGTTTCCAGGGTGCACCGGTCCGAATGCCGCTCTTCATGTTTGCGGGGGAAGAGCAACATTCGAACTCACCTGGAGGTTACCCGACCTGGCACCCCATATAAGACATACCTCTTGAAACAGATTTGAAAAGAGAAACGAGACGTTCTAATCATGCGAAGAATAGAATTATTTTTTAAAATTTTTAGTGTAAATATAGGTCAGTAGACATACCTACGATTTTACTTTGTAAGATAAAGATAAAACATGGAACCAACACTATAAGACTTCAATGCTGACTAAATAAGAAAGTTATTATAGGAAGGTAATTCATTTCATTAAATCATTAATCGACTGTTGAATATAACGGACGACCGGCAGTAGCGTGATCTGTGCTTCTACTACCATCCACTGCGGTCGCCAACTCTGCCTAGCCTTGTCTCTCAACCACAGAAGGTTTCAGGTCTGTTGTTGAGATATTTTTGTGTAGGCAGAAATAACAGATTGTATCTGTTACATTTCTCTTAACGTAGGTATTATTGTCATAATTAAGTTATTTGTTCGATGTTACTTATTTGATGATATGGCCGGCATATCCGTGTTGGATAAAAGTCCTAAATAAATAGAGAGAAAAAACTGTGCCTGCCATCAAACTGCCTAGCGAATGCGGGACAAATCCTTCTGTTAGGAGAGCCCTTTGTTGCAGCAATGTACTGTGAAAGACAATTGATAACGTCATAATAATAATCCTTAATTAAATTTCCCCGGAATATAATAGAGAGCGTTACTTTAAGCGAAATTCCAACTCACAGAAAATGTTGAAAGTTTATAATCGGAAGCTGTCGAGGTATGTCGTGGAAGCCATGGAAGGATCTTGTAGTCTGATATGGTGCGAACCGTATCAGACCATAGAAATAACAAAAAAAAAAACAAATTGCTAGGGATTGAATAGAATAGAATAGAATAGAATAGGAAAAATACAAGGAAAACAGTAATAGTACTTAATGCTAGTAAAGGCGGCCTTATCACTAAAAGTGATCTTTCAAAGGCAACCTGAGCGTACGAAGCCGATAAAAAAGTGGAAAGTGGGTGGTGCATAAATGATGTTACAAAAAATAAAATGAACTTATATGAACATACATACTACATTTACTAGAAAAATACCGATATAAATTTATATATACTACTAGCTGTTGCCCGCGACTTCGTCTGCGTTTGATATTGTTTTTAAAGTATTCAGTATCGCTAAGCCTTAAATGAGTATAGTAGTATATGCCATAATAATAAGTTGAAGGAGCTCATATCTCTCGTGCCTTAGCACGTGCCCCAGATATGCAACTTTTCTGATCTTGATGGTGTGCAAAAGTTCACGCCGTTGGTTGACGCGTCGCAGAACTTCCTCATTGGATACTTTGAGAGTCCAACTAATGGCTAACATACGTCTGAATGTCCACATCTCAAATGCTTCTATGCGTTTCCTGAGGTCTTCTTTAATAGTCCAAGCCTCGCATCCATATAGAAGTATGGGCCAGATGTAACAACGCACGAGTCGAATGCGCAAAGGGATCTTTAGTCTGCGGTTGCAGAGTACTTTTTTCATAAAATATCTGGCAAATATGAATTTACAGTTATCAAAAGTTTAATTATTTACCCACTTTATAAATTTACTTGTTACAGTATATTGTCAAAATTATAAGAGCCTACTACAAAATATTACTTTTCCCGAAGTCAGAGCGTTAATTCTCGAGGAGTTCTCCCGGCAATTCACCATCAGCCCCTTTATTGTGGCGAGCATAAATTGCTTACTTACTGTATACCATATTTAAAGCGCAACCAGTGTAATTCTAATTATTATGTAGTTTCGGTGGCCATCCGTGGTCTTCATCATCACGACCAAATGTTTTACGATAGCAAATGCTCAAGTTACTTTTAAAAAATACTCAAATTGCTATACATAGGTGGGCCTATGATATTTGAAGAGTTCCCTAAATTCCTCGAGGACCCCTTCAACAGATCTTGACCTCACAAAAATGGGACATCGGAAGTATGAAGTCTCAAACAAAAAAATGTTTTTTTGATCGATTAATGCTAACGAACATAAAATAAACTACAACCGTATTTATTTATGAAATAATTAGCAATTTATATGGTTTTCGTATTATTTACCGCACTTTTTTTGATATTTTCATCACATTGGTAGAAATTGACTGCTTCACTTTATTTTAATATTAATTTTTGTTTCCTTGGATGTCACTCGGGTCTCAGCTGGATATTAACTTCATGCTTATGGTTAAAATGTTTAAAATTCATGGCATATGCTGAGATGTACACATTTTATGTTTGGTGTTACAGACAGACATATTAATATTTTAAACAGTGATATAAGATGTACTGTTTGTAACACTTAACATCAATAAATGCATTTTCTTTCTTCTTCTTCCTTTTTGTTCTTTCGTCGACAGTTTGAAAAATATATCAAAACTAGCATTTTGCCCGCCCGCGGCTTTGCTCACGTTAAGTTCGATTTTTGATTTAGTAAATTTTAACTACAAAGGTTTTAAAAAAATGTATTGCAAATAGAAAAATATAAACGTAAATTACTTAGAAAATCAGAAACTTTCATATGAATTTTTATCCCCTTTTTGATTGATGCCTTTGAAGTTGGAATTTTGAAATTTGTGAAAACGTATTTCTTTATTTTTAATCGAAAACCTTTAATCAAAGTTTCATGGATGTAACTTGAAAAATAAATTGATAAATGAAGGATGAGACGATAGATTGAAAAGTTTATGAGAAATATTTCCAAATTAGTCAGTTGTAAAGTAAATTAGTAAAAGTATAGGAATAAGAACATAGATCCTAAAATTTATTACAAATAAATCATTAATTTCCTTCTCATGAAGAATGTAAGTTTAATTATGTGATGAGGCTTTTAAACATCTAATTTTCTACGTGCATATTCAACCGACTTATAAAACGAGAAATTAACAATTGTTTCATTTTTTTGCCAGCACTATATTCTTCACATACAAATTAATCTTCTTGCTTCTTTCTTCGTCGTCGATTTTGTAATCCAGATCCTTATCCATCCACTTTTCTGGCATCAATGAATACCACAAAACATGGATGGAACAGGACCTAAATTAAATTGTTGGAGATTCGACCGAAATGAACACTCGCGCTGCATACTATTCTTATTGAGAAAGTCATTCATACAATAATGAAAGTTACCGAGCAGGATGGGAGTATTTTAAAAATCCATTTCTGCCAGGTAACGTTCTAACTGTTTGAGTGAAACGTGTTTTAGAATACACAACAACAAACTGCTTTTTAGAGTTCCATAGTCTGGGAAGGATCCTGTACACTCCCGCCATGTCTTCTGACCATCCGTATGCGGCCTTGTGCGCAGCTTAGTTTAGAAGCTGTGTTTTCAAGTTCATCACTATAAAATAAATTACAGTAAACACTGACATATTGTTAAATAATATGAAGAAAAACATGTTTAGGGTAAACGTAAAGATGAAGGCGGTAAATGGTTTTTAATCTCGTTAACTTATAACATAGGGTAAAAGTTGGAGGATAGGAATTAAAAAAATAATGCGTGTATGTGAAGACATTGATGGCTATTAAAATTGAGATTGTTTAAGCATCATAAAGGATTTCTCTCATTTTTTTTTTTTTCTAATTTATACTGATATTTTGTTAGTGACAATAATTGGAGGTAAAAACACACACATAAAAATTTAAAAAAATATTTATACTGAAGCCATAGATTCCAGAGAATCCTCAAGTAACGAAAAAATATCCAATCTGCATTTGTCATTTGTTTTTTTTTTACAGCATTAAAAGCAACAGCCACAAGAAGTTTTATTATTATGACCAGTGTAACTCGATAACTCTAATCACTTAAGGCATTTATTCTAACTTTAACTTGTGGTTGAAAGAAAGTGTTCCTGAGAAATCGTTATTGAATAAGCAATATAAAAAAACTATAAAAAAATAAAAATAAAGGTTCTTAAAATTAGGTAATTAAGTAAAAATTCAATAAGCTAAAAACAATCAAATATATATATGATGGCAGTGACATATCTGTGGCAGTGACATACGAATAAAGTTTGTAAGATAAGGATAAAACCACTATAATAATTACTAGAGACTTTAATATTGACAAAAAAAACACTGTGTACATTGAATGCAAAGCAGACTATGGCAAATATGTATTTTAAAGCATATCCTTAACTTAGATTAGATAGAAAAAAACAGAGATATACATAGATATATATACATATGTTGCAGGAAATGCTCCTCGCATGCCCTGTGAAGTTTTCTTCTGTTTAAAGGTTTTCCCGACGCCTATAAACAGAGCAACACTTACCATCAGGTGCACCATCTACTTGGATCGTCAATTATTACTATAAAATATATATATATTCAGATTAGTATATATTATACCAGATTAATTTAGATTTACAAAAAAAAACAAAGGTTTACGAGTATTGTACGGGTAATTCTAACCATGAGCACCCGTAAGTAAAGCACCTACTATGCACCAATATACCTAGTGGGTACTTTTATTACTTTTATCAGGCTTTCTTAAAGTAGTCAATTGGATTATTCGTAGAACGCCCGTTATTTTATTTGTAAAACCAACCGAGACTATCTTCAAATAACCCTTTTGACAAAATATATCATACTAAATATTACCTAGATATTGGGCTACATAAATACACATTTATATGAGTAAATGTAGTAACCATCGCAAACTATTTTTTTTTTCTGATCCTCTACAATTCAGCGTTTCATTGCAATTTTAATGTTTCATATACACCTAAATATTTTCTATATTGCAAGTCTTAACATTTCCAAAGTATTCAGTCATTCAGTAAACAAGTCTATAAACAAGTATGAATGAGACCATAGTTTCAAAAGTTTATAAGAAATATTTCCAGATTACTCAGTAAGAAAGTCAGTCAAAGAATAAGAAGAAAGATTCAAAAGTTTATTAAAAATAAAGCATAAGAATGGAAGTTAAATTAATTGATGAGTTTTTTTGAATTTAACATCAGTGCTGTGGTTTTCTACGTGTATTTATAACCGACTTATGTAAGGAGAAATTGTCAATTGTTTTATCTTTTTGCCAGCACTAAATTCAGATATTAAAAAAAAAACTTCTTGCTTCTTTCTTCGTCGTCGATTTTGTAATCTAGATCCTTTTCCATCTGAAAATCTGGGGGGAACAGGGCCTATACTACATTGCCAGAGATTCGACAGAATTGAACACTCGCGCTACATACTATTCCTTTTGAGATAGTCATTATTACTATACGATGCATATTTTTTCAAATCTGTTCAGGCATTTATTCATTCTTTAGTTGAAAGAATGTTCCTGAGAAATCGTGATAGAAATACAAAGATACTTAACGATAAAAATATTCAGATTGTTTAATTTGGTTTGGTTTTGATTAACGAATGGCTTTCTTTAGCTCGTCGGGTCATCAGCCATCGGCTAGCAATATCTAATAAGCAGTGGTGTGCATACAGGGTGTGCGAGGTATATAAAACTTAAGGATAGGCATTGTAAGAGTTATAAAAAGCCTGCTGCAGATTTTCTTAATTGTATTTCGTCTGCATACCCTGTGCATACCCTCTGTGCACGCCACTATGACATAAGAGCAATTGCTAAACGATGTTTCCAGGGTGCACCGGTCCGAATGCCGCTCTTCATGTTTGCGGGGGAAGAGCAACATTCGAACTCACCTGGAGGTTACCCGACCTGGCACCCCATATAAGACATACCTCTTGAAACAGATTTGAAAAGAGAAACGAGACGTTCTAATCATGCGAAGAATAGAATTATTTTTTAAAATTTTTAGTGTAAATATAGGTCAGTAGACATACCTACGATTTTACTTTGTAAGATAAAGATAAAACATGGAACCAACACTATAAGACTTCAATGCTGACTAAATAAGAAAGTTATTATAGGAAGGTAATTCATTTCATTAAATCATTAATCGACTGTTGAATATAACGGACGACCGGCAGTAGCGTGATCTGTGCTTCTACTACCATCCACTGCGGTCGCCAACTCTGCCTAGCCTTGTCTCTCAACCACAGAAGGTTTCAGGTCTGTTGTTGAGATATTTTTGTGTAGGCAGAAATAACAGATTGTATCTGTTACATTTCTCTTAACGTAGGTATTATTGTCATAATTAAGTTATTTGTTCGATGTTACTTATTTGATGATATGGCCGGCATATCCGTGTTGGATAAAAGTCCTAAATAAATAGAGAGAAAAAACTGTGCCTGCCATCAAACTGCCTAGCGAATGCGGGACAAATCCTTCTGTTAGGAGAGCCCTTTGTTGCAGCAATGTACTGTGAAAGACAATTGATAACGTCATAATAATAATCCTTAATTAAATTTCCCCGGAATATAATAGAGAGCGTTACTTTAAGCGAAATTCCAACTCACAGAAAATGTTGAAAGTTTATAATCGGAAGCTGTCGAGGTATGTCGTGGAAGCCATGGAAGGATCTTGTAGTCTGATATGGTGCGAACCGTATCAGACCATAGAAATAACAAAAAAAAAAACAAATTGCTAGGGATTGAATAGAATAGAATAGAATAGAATAGGAAAAATACAAGGAAAACAGTAATAGTACTTAATGCTAGTAAAGGCGGCCTTATCACTAAAAGTGATCTTTCAAAGGCAACCTGAGCGTACGAAGCCGATAAAAAAGTGGAAAGTGGGTGGTGCATAAATGATGTTACAAAAAATAAAATGAACTTATATGAACATACATACTACATTTACTAGAAAAATACCGATATAAATTTATATATACTACTAGCTGTTGCCCGCGACTTCGTCTGCGTTTGATATTGTTTTTAAAGTATTCAGTATCGCTAAGCCTTAAATGAGTATAGTAGTATATATATAACATGTGACTGTCAATTAATTATAGACAAATAATTTGCAATAAAATAAAATTGCGACTATAATTAAAGATCTAAGCTATCCTATCTCTTAAGTTGGACCAGACTGCTCACGGTGTGCCAATTTAATTTAAAATCGGTTAAGTTGTTTAGGAGTCCATCGCGGACAAACATCGTGACAGGAGATTTATATATATTAAGATAATAATAGATATTTATGATATATATTTATGCTATTATAAACTTTCATATTACTCAATTACATAGATAAGTAATATTTTTTAAAGCGATGTTTAAACAGGTGAATGGTTTCGGAATGACTTATTTCCCAAGGGAGCGAGTTCCACAGTGTTACAGCTTTAACACTGAATGATTCGTTATAGCGCTGAGAGCGAGATAAGGGAATCTCAAGCTTGTTGTCCTTCGCTGACCGGAGACTGACAAGATGCTGAGAGAAGGAAAAACACTCTTTAAGGTAAAGCGGAGAGATAGGACTACAGAGGAGAGAATAAAGTAGTGTATGAATATGCATATTTCGTCTATCACTACCAGTTACCCACTTGAGTTGCTGACGGTAATGGGTAATTTGGTAAAATTTCTTCAGCCCAAAGATAAATCTTATCATTAGATTTTGAAATTGAAATTAGAATCTCCCACCTACGACCACAGCGCACGGCAATGCGCGAGTGAGGCTTTTTTGTTTGTATTTTCAGACAACACTTAACGTATGTCGCAGCCACAAGGACTGAACGGCAAAAAGGATAGCAACTTAATAAGAATCTTTTATTGAAGAGTTTAAATAAACACATTTATTTTAATATATATAAATCTCCTGTCACGATGTTTTTCCGCGATGGACTCCTAAACTACTTAACCGATTTTAAATTAAATTGGCACACCGTGAGCAGTCTGGTCCAACTTAAGAGATAGGATAGCTTAGCAATTTTATTTTATTGCAAATTATTTGTCTATAATTAATTGACAGTCACATGTCACTACTATACTAATTTAAGGCTTAGCGATTCTGAATACTTTAAAAACAAAATCAAACTCAGACGAAGTCGCGGGCAACAGCTAGTAACCTTATGTGTAACAATTTATTAAGATATGTACTCGTATATAAAAACACAAACACCAAAAGTAATATACACACATATACACATTCTAACAATTTAGAATTAAACGTGTTTTTTTAATGTGGAAAAGTAGGAGTGTACAGGATACATTTCCTTATCGAAGAAAATTATCGGAATATTTCGATTTCTATACATACATGTAAAGAAAGTATATTTCTTTAGAGTTTCAATATTGTATAATTTAAATTCTCCCGCGCTCCAAGCCGTCGGCAAAGCAGTTCAAAAGTTATAATAAAACAGTAACAAATATGGCAGTCAGAAAAAGACAATTTTGATGTGACATTGTGCGTGACTTATAATGGATAACGGAATAAATCAAAAAAACATTTGTGAATTTACTTAAGAAATAAACTTTAAATGTCGTTTCTTTGTTTTTACAGAGCAACACATTTAAGTTGTTTCAGTTGACGAAATCATACGAAGTAAACTAAAAACTTATTATATACATACGAGTACATACAACTTGCGATACGATAACTTATTAATATATATATATTATTCCATACAATGTGAACTATATGCAGCATCTCCTATATACTGATTACCTAACAAATATATCCTTTACTAAGATACATAATATGTATTAAACACAAATATAATACTTTGATCCTGCTGAAGTAAGTATATCTAGTCAATTTGTTTGTTTGAAGTACGATCGAATCTCGTACAGAGAATAATACACGACACGGACAACAAACAAACTAATCGACCAAATAATAACATGCTACCTGAAAAGACAACGAATGACACATTGCTTCAGATGTACACATTGTTTAACAATAAACGATGCGTACATCTGAAGCAACATCTCAGAACGTATTTACTATACACATATTATAAGCACACGCAAATTCAAATATATCATACATTAAATTATTTCAAATCAAGCAATTAAATATCACTCACTTTAACGGTGAAGGAAAACATCGTGAGGAAACTTGCATGCCTGAGAGATCTTAGTAAGTATTAAATGCTTCAATTCATTTTATTTCTCAATTTTGTTTGCTGTACTCAACTCGGGTCTTAGCTGAAAATCAACTGTATGCTAACGTTTAACGTTTTCAAAATTCATGGCAAATGCTTAGTGGTACTCATTTTAAATTTTGTGTTACAGACAGACATTCTATGTTGATATAAGATGTTTTGTCTGTAACACTTAACATCAATTAATGCATTTTCTTTCATCTTCATTTGTTTTCCTCCGTCTGTCCTTTACCGGTGAAGGAAAAAATCGTGAGAAAACTTGCTTGCCTTTCTGATTCTGCGAGGAGCTCGTGCCTTATTATGGATCGATGATGGTGATGATGATCAATTATATAAATACACACTGAGTTTAGTGTATAAATAGCATGCTATTTATATACTAAACTATTAATAAAAAAAAATTGTTTGTTATTTTTACCACTGAATAGATAGATACATCGGACAGATTGCGTAAATAAACGTTGTAAGACAAAAAAAAGTGTATCATGTAATCTAATAAATAGCAAACAAAATTTTTAATTAACAGTTAAGTATCTAAATAGCATGCTATTTATAAACTAAACTATTAATTAAAATCATCGGATATATTGCGTAAATAAACGTTGAAAGACAAAAAAGTGTATTATGTAATCTTCTTGCTTCTTTCTCGATCGTCGATTGTGCAATCCAGATCCACGTCCATCGACTTCTTCGATATAAATAATATGGAGGAGGTTGATGTGACAGGACCTAGATTGCTGGTGAGTGCCCTGAACTTCGACCTCACGTTGCATAACTAATTATCTCGAACAGTCAGTCAGGTATAATGAAGGTAATTCCAATTGAGAAAAATCATTTCATTCATATTTCTCCAAAAGTGCTTCAATAAATTATATAGGGACATTTAAATACAACAATTATATACTGCTAGATAGTCTACACCTATCATATAATATGAGAACTTTAGATTTTTTCACAAATTTTTTTTCATCATACGTAATTTTTTTTTGAAATGAAAAGTATACTGTTATTTCTAATACCTTCAAGAATATGTATAAAAAGTTTCATGAAGATCAACTTAGTAGTTTTCGCGTGAAAGCGTTACAGTCACAGTCACAAACAAACTTACATTCACATTTATATTATTAGAAGGGATAGGTATTGCACGAAGCGTTTTGTTTACTAGCTCTACCCTCAACATGTCAGTAGTGCAATTTTCTTGACTTAAATTCAATTTATTTAATGAAGATTTTAAACTAACATTTTCGTGGTTAATCAACATTTCTTAAGCATAGATCAACGGGTACATACCGCGATAATATTTTGAACACGAAAGCGGGTAGTCAGATTCTGCCCGTGACATCCAACTTGACATCTCGTGCCTACGCAGTCCCGTCGTGACCACGATCCATGCAACTGGGTCGAAATATCGACAAATCCAAAATATTTAACTTTACATTTAGGTATAAGAAAATATGAGACAGGAAATCAGAGCCCATGGCCTAATTTAGCAGTATCGAAACCGGTTAGAATTTTTGCTTTGACATTAGACGTCTAGAGCGTCTTCTAATCTACTACTACAATTACAGACCTGCTCAGCGGGGTTATTAACGGCAAACCCTCCCGTTGGGAAAGGCCTTTAGTTCAGCAGTGGACTGTTATAGGCTATTTATGATTCAAAGCATAAAACATTTTTTTTTATTATATACTAGCTGTTGCCAGCGACTTCGTCTGCGTTTGATTTTGTTTTTTGATGTGGCATTAAATTTAGTTGTAGATCTAAAAAAAAATTTAAAGTATTCACTATCGCTAAGCCTTAAATGAGGGGTTTACTGCTGTCCGCTGAAGAGTCCTGTCCTCTATCTTTAACCAAGGTTTGGGCAAAATGAAACACATATTATAAACTCTATCGTACAAAAATAATTATTTAAATCGGTTATAATTTGTCGGAGTTATGGCGTAAAATCGTCAAACACTCATCCCCTCTCCCAAAGGAATCGAGCTTTATGTCGGGATAAAAAATATCCTATATAACTTCTAACACTTCCAAGAATATGTGTACAAAGTTTCATGGTGATCGGTTAAGTAGTTTTTGCGTGTAAGCGTAAAAAAACAAACTTACATTGACATTTATAATATTAGTAGGGATAGTGATTTGTTTTGGGTTGTATAGTTGTATCTAGTGGTCTGGCATTCATTCCCCAGATAAAAAATATTCTCTTACTCTATGGCCTTTATTGCTCTTAACCTTAGCCAGTGCGAGCAAAAAGCTTTTTTTAAACCGGAATATTTTCTGTTTTATTTTCATCTGACACAATTACCTCACAATAATTATCTGACACAATAATTTAAGTTTTGGGTTCAGTGTCGGTTATACGGAATTTGTACAGCACAACCTTTTAACATTTTTCCGACTCACGGTGTAGAGTTTCACAATAATATTTAATAAATATAGTAACTCAAAGCAGCTCCCGTCTTTATTTTCTCCTATTCTTGCAACTCCCACCATTAAATATTCAGTATTACATTTTGAAATAATGTGAATGTGTAAAATTCTATCTTGTGAGAGCTGAAAGCGGAGCCGGATGCTTCCAAGCAACCTTGTCAATTGAGAAAAGAAATTTGATAAATGTGTTTTAACAAATTCCTTAAACTTTTGCATTGGCAGGTCCAAAATCACCTTAAGAATCATATTATAAAAGCGTATACTCAATCCCACAAATGACTTCTGTACCTTTCGCAGACGATATGCAGATGACACTGATTTATGACCATTTCTTGTAAGCCGACTGTTTATGTCCACTTTTTATTTATAAAGACTAATTTGTTGTCTTACAACATATTAGTCTAAATATTGTTATAAATATATTGTGAAGCTACAGTAAGTATGCCTATTTCTTTAAACTTCTCACGGAGGGATTCGCGTGATTTAAGTTTATATATTGACCGTACAGCTCTTTTCTGCGATTCCATGCTAGAGGGCACAAACCTAGCGACTCGCGGTGTAGAGTTTCACAATATAATTACAACACAAAAATTCATTTAAACACACAATCATCGACAGAAAATGTAGTTGCGCCGTCGAAGTGGAGAACCCAAAGGTATTGTGCTAAGAAACTGGCGTTATTTCCTATTGCACTAAATAAACGCCAGCTACTTGAGCACCAGACCAATGGGTCTTTTGTAAGAATATTACTAAAAAAGAAAATATCAATAAATGAAAAACCAATCCAAACTACTACCATCTTCTGTGCACACCAACCCGCCCAGCTGATTATAGGCAAAACCACGCATTGGGAAATGACTTTAATCCAAGAGAGAGTATTATGTTGAGTTACGCTATTGTCTAAGTGAGTATTTGAACTTTAAAAACGGAAGCAGTTCAATTGTTTTAACACAAACCTATATAGAGTTCCATAACATTAAGGATTTTAAGGATTATTTTATAACATAGTTCTTGCAACTCCAGCCAACTTCGTCTCCCTACTTCAGGCATTCATATCTCCGTTTAACGGCATAGTGGGTTCACTATGTATCACTCCCTTCTCTTAGTAGAGGAAGAAGTATTTTATGGTACCATTATCTCTTATTGAAATAATGGTAGTTGCGAGCTCCAACACACGCAGCGCAACGGTGGACTCCTACCCGAACTCGGAATAGAAACAAGTTCGATTGTGAGTCCCCCCCCCCCATGTATTACTATGCATTAATTTGTGAGAGAAATGCACAGCAATAAAATTAAACAGCGCATGTACACGTAGTGTACTTTTTAGTAGTTCGTTACTTACACGTTTGGCGTCCCTAAAAGACCGAGTCAGTGAGATTACCTACTGCGCATGGACACTTTTTGAGAGTGTACCTCTAGCGGTGATGTCCGCGTATTTAAATTAAACAGCGCATGGACACCGGAGTGTGCCTTACAGCAGTGCGTTCTGCTTTGGGTATCTGCACGTTAGACGTCAAGGCAGGGCAAGGCAAAACTGATTAGAATCGTATTAGATTAACCACGTTATGAAATCATTTTCGGTTTACTACGTTAACGAATCTTATAAGATTTACCACGTTATAGAATCATATTAGGTCCGCTACGTTATAATATAAGTATTATTTATAATATTCATAAAAATTCATCCTTTATCTTAGTACAATTGCCTGAACATAACATATTACGTATTTTAATGTATATTTCTTATTTTATAAGCTAATAAGAGACCGTAATTAATTGAATTGATACCGCGCCGCTGCACTGCGCCGCTTACACTTAATATAGGTTGCTTCTTTTACACGAAAATATTAGTTAACTTTTTTCTTCTTGTCAATATGTCAGATAAAAGTTGGACTCAACACGCCTTTTAGGACATTATGGAAATCTCACGATGTGTTCCTCCACCGTTGAAGCAAAATACAAACTTATTGACCTCAATTATTTACTTACAACTAAAACATAAAACAAACAGTTACAAATCAAATGTGATTATTATTAATATAGAAACACAGAAAACGTTACGGTCGTAGGTAATAATTAGTTATTCACACGTACCTTTAACTGCGGTTTTAAGTCATTGGAATAATTATAGTTGTAATGATTTTAGGTCACATATACTGATACTTTTTATGGGTGGTGTCGTCAGTCGTAGTACCTCCTTTCCAAGAAGCCTTGAATCTTGACGTCACTGAAGACTAGACGTCAGCGGAAGTGGAGGCAGTACATTGATATATTAAAATCAATAGCACATAATATTTCAAAGACTGCCTTAACTCCAACCAGTCTTTGCTTTTATTATTGAAAATCTTCCCATCGAAGTTTATAATTTTATAACTTTGCAAGATAAATAAATACATTTAGAGATACAATTATAAGTAGTGAAAAAAAGACACGATGTGACAACCATATCATATACTGGCTTACATTCAAGGTCGATGAATACTACTAACGACTTCCGAATACCGATAAATGGCCTTTGCACAATACATAAATAACTTAAGATTTAGTCACTTTGCAAGTCAATTTCAATTGAAAATCAAATTCAAAAATTCCTTATTCATATAGGCCTATCACAGGCACTTATAAAACGTTCATACACCTATGTTTACATAATTCTAAGGCGGTGGTGATAACTTCGTTCGCCAACTTAAACCTAAAGCTACGAGGGTTCCAAACGCGCCCTGGTCTAAGAAGAGCCCACAACAAACTTAGCCAGGTATTTTTTTGTTATTACAATCTCACTGTAAATTAATATTAAGCTTTGAAGTTAGAGCAATTCACACCCAACCTTTTTTGTGGTTTAAGTAATCCTTAACATTGTAATAGGACGTTTCTGTAAGCTTACGTTTTATATAAATTTTGAACTTATTGAGAGACATCTCAAAGATTTCAGAACTAGCAATTTTATGAAGTCTAGTAAACTGCACTGTTCAATTTAGTATTCAATAAGACAAGAAGTGTCCTAAGGACAAGAAAGTATTTTTTTGTAATTTACGAGATCTTATTACCTATGGTGCGATAAAAAATACCTGAGATACTCTAAGGCCCAGATCGGATTTAACGGATCGGAGCTATGAAGTAAAATTGATAAAAATTTATATCCCATTTCCCGGAGGAAACTTATTGTTTATCGGGATAAAAACTATCCTATATGTTGACCCGGAATATCAGCTACCACTATACCAAATTTTATTTAAATCCATTTTCACGTGATTCGGGCAGACAAAAATTAAATAAAAATCTGTTTTGGACTCAGTATTTCTTATAAAGCATACCCCGGTCAAAATTTTCAAAATATATTAAGTACAGAAATCGTTCAGTTAAAGTTTTATGATAATTATAGATAACACAAGCTACGCTTACTTTGGGACTAGATGGCAGTGTGTATATTGTAGTATGTTTATCTATTTATTATTATTATAACATACAACTTGCATATCAACATCAATGCCATAATTAGAAGTGCCAAATGTTTTCGTTAAATTATAATTTCAATTATTTTTATCAAGTAAGCCTAGTTTTTAAGCACTTTTGAAACGTCTTGCCAGTCGGTTTGGATCGGTTGAAGTAACTTAAATGATCAACACACATAACACACACGAGTTATTATTTGAATGCTAATGAGTTAGCTTCATTGCTAGCAAACAAGTTCATTTATGTTCTCCTATGTGTACAATTTATTTGTTAGTGTTAGTAATAAACATACGTATAATATATATTTTTTACAGTGCACGTCACACTTCACCCGGAAATACGATATACAGTCATTAAATTATAAGATAAAGTTTAAGTCATTTTTTTTTTAGGTTCCTTTTATATGAAAACTGAAATAAACGTCATTTAAAAAGAAGGTCATTATTACTTTAGTCATGTATTAGTAGAACTTTAATGGGTTCCAAGGAGCCTTGTTTATCTTACAACCAGTTTCGTTCTTCTTTCTTCTCTCTTAAATCTTGACGCCACTGAAGACTAGACGGTGGTGAAAGTCAAAGCAGTACTTTGCAATATTAGAAATAACCGTATATAATATAACAAAGGCCGCCTTTAACCTTAACCCATCTTGGTTTTGAGTCTTCCAAAACAGTTAATTCGTTCCAGCCAGTTCCAGTATAGATAGAAGTTTTAAATTCTAAGCAAAACTACCTTAAAGAGAAAAAATACTACTTACTTATTATTGTTTACATTGAACAGATTTTTTTAGTAGGTTTATATAACGAAAAATTTTAGTGTGACAATTTCTTCTTATTAAAATCAATACTTATAGAGAAATAGGAGTCTTTATTGGCCGCAATAAAGACTACTATTTCTCATTCAGGTATTTTTAAAGTTAAGGACAAGTAAATAAATAAAACCTTTCTTCAATCTTCACTCTTCAGTCTTGACGCCACCGCAGACTAGACTTGAGCGGAAGTTGAGGCACTGCATTGAAATATTAAAATGAATCGTTCATAATATTTTAAAAAGTGCCTTAACCCCAACCCGTCTATGTTTTTTTCTTATAATCTTCCCAAACTAGTGACTTCATATTTTTTTTAAGTTAAGGACAAGTTACTACATAAAAACCTTATTTTTGATATAGAACGACCACTTCGAAATTAATAGCAATTTCATTGTTCATTGCGTGAATATGAGTAAAGTACTTAAAAGATCGTGTGTAATCAAACGAAAAATGTGTCTTAAATACATCTGGTGATAAAAGCCCCTGCTAGCCCAATATACACAAATTCTCAAACAATGTTTGCTCCAAGCTCAAAAACTCGGGGCAAGTAGATACGAAAAATCTACCAATGTAAGCTCAGCATCGTGGAAAGTTGTATAAAGTTCTCTCCATGAGACATTTAAACGGGAAATTGACGATATCTCATAAGTTTGAGTATAATATACAGACCCAGATATTATATGCGAACATTTTAATAATTAATTTATTATTTTAACTAAAAATTAAACCTTCTTTTTTATTTCTTGTCTCTTGACGCCACTGCAGACTAGACGTAAGTGGAAGCTGAGGCACTACACTGAAATATTAAAATGAATCGTTCATAATATTTCACAGAGTGCCTTAACCCCCAACCCGTCTACGTTTGTTTCTTCGAGTCTTTCCAAAACAATTACTTCATGCGTTTTTAAAGTTAAGGAAAAGTAAATAGATGAAAGCTTCTTCTTTCTTTTTTCTCTCTTGAATCTTGACGCCACTGCAGACTAGACGTGAGCGGAAGTTGAGGCACTACATGAAGGTATTAATATTAATAGTACGTAATATTCCACATAGTGCCTTAACCCCAACCCATCTGTTTATTTCTTCAAGTTTTCCTAAAATAATTATTTCATATATTTTTAAAGTTAAGGACAAGTAAATAAATAAAACCTTCTTTTTTCTTTCTTCTCTCTTGATTCTTGACGCCACTGCAGACTAGACGTGAGCGGAAGTTGAGGCACTACATTGAAATATTAATATTTATCGTACATAATATTCCACAGAGTGCCTTAACCCCAACCCGTCTATGCTCCTTTTTCGTATAATCTCCCCAAAAAAGTGTTCTAAAGATAGCAGTTTAGAATACTCAGAGAAATTACTTTTGAGAGTATGCAAAACATTAAGAAGAGACGTGAAAATACATCAATATTTTTTTACAAAATAAACTTATACTTAATTAAAATATTCGAACGCGACCACAATACAACTGTGGAATGGCAAAGAGGTTTTATATCACCACATCTTCCTTTTTTATTCGTACTTAGGTATTCAATTAGTTTTTATCAAAATAAGTACCTTTATTGATATTGAATTTCGAACAGCAGGAGAATCTGTATGGTGTAATTTATAATTACTTCAATCCGTATTCTCCACACCAAACAGATTCTCCTGCTGCTCGCGGAGTATAGCAAATTAAGCTTGATTTTCATAATATATTATGGATTTCCGCAAAGTAAAGCCTGCTTCTATCCAATATAATTCGCTAAGTCGTGTTTCGTTCTTCTTTCTTCTTTCTTCTGTCTTACGCCACTGAAGACTAGACGTGAGCGGAAGTTGAGGCACAACATTGAAATATTAAAATAAACCATCGATAGCATTCCACAGAGTGCCTTAACCCCAACCCGTCTATGTTTTTTTATATTTTCAAATCTCCCAAAAAGTGACTCCATATGTTAACCACATCACATGAACTCACTTATTCGAATTTTTTGAAATTATAATTAGTCGAAATCCTCTTTCGTTCCTCTTCCTTCTCTCTTGAATCTTGACGTCACTGCAGACTAGACGTTAGCGGAAGTTGAGGCACTATATTGAAGTATAATAATTAATCGTAATAATAGTTCGATAATAGTGCCTTAACCCCAACCCATCTGTTATTTTCTTAATATCTTCCCAAAAAAGTGTCTTCATAGCATATGCTGTTTTTCTGCATTTAAGATACAATATTTAAATACAAAAAAACTAATGAACACGAAATAAAATGAAGCGGTGGTGATAGCCTAGTGGGTCAGAGAGCGAGACTTCATTTTCCGGAGGGGCGAGTTCGAATCCCAGCACGCACCTCTAACTTTTCTTAAGTATGTGCGTTTCAAGTTATTAAAATATCACTAACTTCAACGGTGAAGGAAAACATTGTAAGGAAACCTGCATGCCTGATGCCTTCTACATAATGTTCTCAAATATGTGTGGAGCCCACCAATACGCAATGGGCCGGCGTGGTGGACTACGGCCTTAACCCCTTCTCTTGTGGGAGGAGACCCGTGCCCTTTAGTTGGCCATTGTTGGGTTGATTTATGTTTATAAAGTTTTTATTTACAGACTTTATTGATCACAATATTGTAAACTATAAACATAAATACGATATTAAAAAAAATTTAAAAAACAGTCTCAAATGAAATAGAGTTTCAGTTTATATCAACAAAAAAATTTTAGGGGCCTAGATAATAACGTAAAATAGGGTTTCACACACACACGCCCATACTGAAACATTTATACATACACTTGTATGTGATTTTAATTAGTTACAGTTAGAAATTTATTTAAGTTGCCTTTACAACAAATCTTAAATTTACGTTATATGAAATTTTAATAATTTATCTTAAATAGGTATTAGTAGTACTTTTTAAGGGTGGTGTCCTCATAGATATTATCTTTCCAAATAGCATATCCAAATAATTTCGTTCTTCTTTCTTCTCTCTTGAATGTTGATTTCGCTGAAGAGTAGACGTTAGTCAAAGTAAAGGCAAGACTTCGATCTATTATACTTTATAGCATTCAAAGACTTGCCTTAACCCCGACCCGTCTATGTTTATTCTTGAAAATCTTCCCAAAAAAGTGTTTTGAATGTAGCAGTTTGAAATACTGAGCGAAATTACATTGACACTATACAAAGTAACAAGAAACGACATGAAAATACATCAATATTTTTCAACAAAATGATTTAGTTTTATTTTAAGTTATTTATTAAAATATTTGAAGAAAACCATAGTATAAGTACAATAGCAAAGAGGTAATATATCTCAACATCTTTTTTATCCGTACCTGGCCCGAGGCCTGACCACACGACCATAACGCGTTGTGTATAATGGTGCCATTCTAAATTTCAGATGCTCATTATTGGGAATGTGAAATAACACAAAATTTTAAAGGATCAATATAAAATTTATAGCAACATTCAAGGTGAAAAAAGGTGTAATTAATGTTATAATTAATGGCAGAACGTGTAAGATATAAAGTCGTGATGGGAGTCGTGAAAACTGAAACTACGAAAATGTAATTCTAATAGGAACGGTCTAAACCTAAACATCATTTGATAACAGAATTCTTGTAGATAGAAAAGATAACACAAATCCGACTAGTATTATAAAAATTGTAATGAAATTGAAATTGAATTGTAATTCAATTTCAAATTCAGAATTCATTATAAAATTAGAATCATGAACATTCAACATAACAATCACAATATATTTACTCCTACGTTATATAACAAACAGTTTTATATGTCACAGCTTTACTAAAAAGCAACGGGATGTGAGAGATATTTTGGAAAATATCCAATCTTGAATCCAACTTTGAATCTTCGCTTATAAGTCTCCGTGAATAAAGTTTATATTTAATTGCTTAAAACGCACATAGCTTCAAAACGTAAGAGGTTGCGTGCCGAGGTTGTTCGTACTCGGTCACCCCGTTAGTAAATCAGAAGTCCTACGCCATCACCGGTTCATGATTAACTTAATATTTGTTTAATTCATTGTTAAATTCAAAATGTATTTAATTCAAAGTTCCTAAATTTAGAGGTAAAAGATAAATATATGATGTGTGGATAATATATCTTCATAGTCCTTTCTTCAATACTTTCTTGTTGATTGCTGTAATTATATAAGTGTGGAACGGTAAAGATATCTAGACCAATAAAAATATTTTTATGCTGATCAAGAAATCTTCACTGTTCACTGTTAGGCACTTATTAGATTCTTCATTATTTTTCTTGATATGTATTATCACTGCATGGTACGTGAAGATGCATCCTAGAAGGTATACAGAAAAAAAAGTTTTGCTACCAATCAAATTTAGTTAGTCAGTAAGTAGTAAACTGTCCATATAAAGGAACTTAAAGCTACTTGGTGTCTAGAAATAAAACTAACTTGATCACTGATTTAATTAAGCATTTTAGTAACAGAAACAATTAATCTATATTTATAAAAGAAAAAGTCGAGTTAGTTACACCATTTATAACTTGAGAACGGATGGACCGATTTTCATTATTTTTAATTAGTTTGATTCCTGTGAGTCCGGAATAGGATAATAAGTATTAAAATATAATATTTATCAAAAAAAAAAAATCAAAACACATTAGCCGTTCATTAGTAATAAAACACAACTGCCAGCGCACGTCATGTTGTCTATAAACGTTGAAAGGTTGATGTGACCGTTTGAGAGCTACAAATATTAAGGCGAAATGAAATTCGCGGGGAAAGCTAGTCTATATATATATAAAAGAAAGTTTTATTAGTTACCCCATTTATAATTTAATTCTTTGGATTCCTCTTAGACCGGAAAAGGATAATAAGTGTTGAAATATAACATTCATAAAAAAAAAATTTACGCGGTACGAAGTTTGCCGGAACAGCTAGTTATTTATGTTGATCAGCTTAGTTATTCTCTTCAAACAAAATATTTGTTACTTCTAATTGGTCTTGATGTTTATTTATAAACAATAAATACGTTAGAATTGATCGAGTCAGATCCAATACTAAATTTGTTCAGCAGCAATAACTCTAACTTATAATTACAACCCGTTTACTAAAAGATTGAAGACTTCCCCGCTCACTAAGACAATATTCTTAATGATGTTTTTTTGCACACCGTACCCATACGTCGCAGTGACGTCATCTTCGCCAGATCCAATCTTTTAGAAAACAAAGTTCTTACTATCCTATCTTACTCAAGTAGGTACTTCTCAGTCCATAAGAGTAAAAAATAAATTTAGGTTTAACATTTATGGTTAACAAGTTGATATCATCCATCGGAGCAGTTGCTAATATATGATATTTAAATAAATGAATGCCCAATTACCGGCCCATTACAGGGCACGGGTCTCCTCCCACAATAAGAAGGGGTTAAGGCCGAAGTCCACCACGCTGGCCCAGTGCGGATTGCTGGACTCCACAAACCTCTGAAAACATTATGTAAAACTCTCAGACATGCAGGTTTCCTCCAAAGTTTTGCCCTTCACCGTTCGAGCAGTGTTGTTGATTAGTCGATGCGCAAAGTAATAAAGTGGACAACGCCTATTTCTTTACTCTTAGCAGTTTTATAACGAGCCTTAAATAAAGTCACGACTTATTAGGGTTTTAAATACAAATTCATTGCATCACTATCTCACAGTCAATTAATATTTAGTTTTGAAATTAGAGCAATTCACAACCCAGCTTTTTTGTCGTTCAAGTTATCTATATATCTATACTTATAATAAAACTGTAACTGGAAGATTTCTTCATTTAATATTTTTTGAAAATTTTGACCGGGGGTTGCTTTATAATCGATACTGAGTCCAAAACAGATTTTTATTTAATTTTTGTCCGTCTGTCTGTCAGGGCATCAAGTGAAAACGGCTGAACGGATTTAAATAAAATTTGGTTTAGTGGTAGCTGATATTTCAGGTTAACATATAGGATACTTTTTATCCCGATAAACAATAAGTCTCCTCCGGAAAATGGAAAGATTTTTTGTTATCAATTACTTCATAGCTCCGTTAAATTTGCGTTGTGATTTAAATAACTCTTTTTTAACTTGAAAGTGTATACTATCGAGCATGTTTAATTTTAATGAAGATCTAATGAATATTGTCGGCGCAAAGGACATAACTCTTGACAGATCGCAGCAAGTCGCAAGGCGTATGGGACAACGATCGAATACATGCGTACCATCCTACTAATATTACAAATATACGAAAGTTTGTGAGGATGGATGTATGGATGTATGTATGTATGGATGTATGTATGTATGTATGTATGTATGTATGTATGCATGTATCAACTAAGACAATGACAACTTACTAACTCAGTATACCACGTTAAATAAAAGTAGGTACCCGTACATAGCTAGCCACGATAATTTTGATGTTAGCATCAGATCTTTTCTAGCTTCTCAATTGACTCATACGCGAACGAAGTCGCGAGGGTCCGCTAGTAGAAAAATATGAATTTGAGGTTCAGATAAATCAGAGTAATTTTTTTAATTGAATTATGCAAAAAAAGTCCCCTTGTGGATACAAACGTACTCAATTTTCTACCACTCTGTTATTTTTACTTTTCAAGCCATTTTTTAAAAGCGATACTAAAATTTTTTATTTTCCCAGCGCTGCCAAAAGGGCAGCCTCGTTTTCTAATGCCCTATCGACCACTTCATAAGGGTGTGCAATTAAGTAATTGATATTTGTCGCAAGTAAATGAGCGCTGGCCTTATTTAATGCCTTTTTAATTTTTCATGCATTATTGACACGTAACTACCTCGTTGGTCTAATGTGTTAACAAGTACCCAATAGGCGCCCGATGGACGTGACGTAGTTGGCACATAATTATTACAAGATACTGTTTTATGTTCATTTAATTATTTGATTGATATTACAATAATTGGTTATTAATGTAATCATGAATTATTACACTAATTAATCAAATAGTATGAGCTATCTAAATATTAAATGTTGATTTGATACATTGATAAAAATACTATAAATAGGGTAGTAGAATAATAAGCGGACATTATAAGTGTGAGAGTCAACCAGGGTGTTACTCTGCCCGAAGTTATATTTGTTTTATTTTGTGGAAAACCTAGTCCTGCGTAATATTTCAGAAGTGGTATGTCGGGACCCTATTTGAATTGTTTGGGAAAACGAAAACGAAATGAGTCAACTAGCTCAACGAGTGATAGTAATGATTTTTTTTTCTGACGATCGTCAGAAAAGCTGAACAAGAAACGCCATGTTGCCCCGAGTGACGCTGAAGTGATTCCTAAATTTCAACCGGAAAATAATAATAGCAATCACACGACGGCGGCCTGCTGGTTTGGGGCCGGAACATCGCGACAGCAATCACAAAAGGTTAGTAAAGTGTTGCATATTACCTATGATATTTATGCTGATAATTATAAAAGAACAGTGTTGGTAAATGGACAGCAGCTGAGAGCATTTATAGATACTGGCAGTAAAATGAATATACTTTGTATCTCGCAAGCCAAAAACTTAAAAGTTCAAATTAAACCGAGCGCTGTTGTTATGAGAGGTTTTGGGGGATCATGCGTAAACTCGCTTGGGTCGTGTCACTTAAGTGTTTTAATAGATAATGCTAAATTGGAGGGAATAGTCTAATTAACTGATTATATAACAGCGGATATTGACTTATTAATTTAACAAACAATAATTAACAGCGAAAATATTATTATAAATATTAGTTTAGTCACTTCACCTTCTTCTATACGTTTTGTTCCAAATCAAGCTGTACAAAATGTATTTGCCGATTTTAATTTAAATGCATCAGAGTTTTTTGGAAAATTCACAGTTCATTGAAAACATGCAGTTGAGAACCAAAGCAAAATCAATTATATGTAGAAGTTTATATTGATTCAGTCATTCATATAGTCAGATATCATTTCTAAAGCACACAGTATGGATGCAGTTAGGTAATTTAATTTACTTTATACCCTCCTCTGTTATTAATTCTCACCATTTGTATTTAAAAGTGGTCAATCTAGGGTGTACTGATGTAGGGTGGGAACCAAATACATTGATAGCCAGGACAGAGTTGATAACAATACCAGTTTCCAACAGTGAGTCTAAAATACTAGCCATAGATAACTTCGAAACGGATCACATACGAATAAACATAACTGATATTGATAAAGGCCAACTTAGTGATGTAGAAAATAAACAATTACTGTCACTTTTGAATAAGTATGCTTCCTCGTGTGCTAAGAGTACCAAGTATTTAGGTTGTAATGATCTTATAAAGATGCACATTCGCGCAATTAATGATCAGCCTGTCTGTTGTAAACCTTATAGATTATCACATAAAGAGAGCGAAATTGTAAATGGAAAAGTTGACTTATTAGATGCAGGTATCATTAGGGAGTCAATATCTGATTATGCTAGCCCCGTAGTGCTCTTTAGGAAAAAGGGTGGAGATTATAGGCTTTGTGTTGATTATAGTTCATTAAATGCTAATACTATTATAAAGATCGGTACCCTTTGCCGCATATAGAGGATCAGGTTAATAAGCTATCAGGCAAATTCTTGTTCACAACCCTTGATCTTGCTCAAGGTTATTATCAAGATTCCCTTCATGAGGACTCAATATCAAAAACTGCATTTGTAACTCCATCAGGCCAATATGAATTTTTGAAAATTCCCTTGGTTTGGCAAATGCCCAGGCCATATTTTCCCGTTTAATACAAATGACACTGGGTAAGGTTGATCGAAATATTGCCCTGTATCTAGACGATGTAATGTTGCCTACAACATCAGTACAAGAAGTATTAATCCCAAAATTAAAATTAAATTTGAGTAAATGTTCTTTTCTGAAACGTACCGCTACGCCATACTGGTTAAGCCATGAAATCTCAGCTGAAACGAAACTACCCGGTCAAGCAAAAATAAAATGCGTTGCAGATTATAATAGGCCGCGTAATGTATATGAGATTAGGCAATTTATCGGTCTGACGTCATATTTTAGAAAATTGGTTTTTCAATTTTGCCCAAATTGCGCGCCCCCCCATGGAACTTACAAAAATGAATGTAAAGTGGCATTGGGGCCCTGATCAAGAAGCAGCTTTCATAACTCTCAAGCAACGTTTGATCGAAAAGCCAGTTTTAGCCATTTATAACTCTGATGCGAAAAGTGAACTGCACACAGATGCCAGCAAAATAGGTTTAGGTGAAATATTTATGCAATACTAAAAAGATGGTAGTTTAAAACCAATCGCTTATTTTAGTAGGGTGACCAGTAATGTAGAAAAGCATTATCATAGTTACGAACTTGAAACCCTTGCTGTCGTTGAATCTCTTAAACGTTTTCGAATTTATTTGACGGGGGTCAAGGTTAAAGTAACTACTGATTGTTCAGCCTTAAGGACAACTCTCGTAAAACGAGATTTAATTCCTCGAATAGCTCGTTGGTGGCTATTACAAGAATGTGATCTTGAAATTGAATATAGGCCAGACGAACGCATGAAACATGTAGATGCGATGAACCGAAATCCCGTGGATAATACAATACTTATGATCGATAATTCCGATTGGCTAATAACTTTACAGTTGAAAGGTGATAATATACAGAATATTATTTCTAGGCTTCATGCTAACTCTGATTCCAATTTGTCTTGAAATTACACCGTTAAGGACAATACGACACTCCTGTCGCTGGAGAGCGCTTTGTAATCACAAAATTAGCGAAATACGCTTTATTGCAAAAACTTCACGATCAGATAGGTCACCCCAGTTTTGTAAAATATGAAAGTGCTATTAAAGCTCAATTTTGGTTTGAAGGTATGACACGATTTATAAGAAAATATATAAACTCTTGTTTACAATGTGCTTTTAACAAAGGCAACTACGGTAGGTTGGAGGGTGAATTATATGCAATTATAAGCCAGCCATACTTATGCTTACTCTGCATGCTGATCATTTAGGTCCTTCGCTAAAACTCTTATTTTTGTGGTAATTTGTGTTCGCCCGACCAGCTAAAAATTGTAGTTCAATAGAAACAATTCGTCTTTTAAGGGAAATTATTATGCAGTTTGATTATCCAGTTCAAATAATTACAGATAGAAGTAAGGCCTTTACGAGTAGATATTTCAAACAGTTTTCCCGAGAAAACCAATTTAAACATATTCTGAACGCTATAGCCAGCCCACGTTCCAATGGCCAAATCGAACTGGTCAATCGCGCATTATTAAATGGTATTAATACTATGTCAGATAGTGAATGTACATGGGACAATAAATTAGATGATGTAGTCTGGGGAATAAATAATACGCATAATGCAACTACTGAGTTTTCGTCTTTTAATCTTATGTTTGGTCATAAAAACTCCCAAGTATCCTTATTTCCCTTCAGACGCACCCTCTACCTCCGATACTCAACAAAATGAACTAGGAGTCAATAGAGCAACAGCTAAACTTCGTATTGATAGGAACATGATAACCATGAAAACGAGATTTGACGAAAAACAGGAAGTGTATTAAGTATACCGTTGGCCAATTGGTTCCTTGGAAAGGGGGCCAGATTACCAGAAAACTATACGGGTTATACACAGGTCCCTATAAAATATCTAAAGCAGAACACTTATAGACAGGTATACAATTTCAAGCATTAAGGGCATGAAAGGATATAGGAAGTTTAGTGCTGTAGTCCGTGCGGAAACCCTACGTCCGTACAAGCCAACTGTGTCTGAGGATGAAAGTTCAGACAGTGATAGAGACGTAGATAGAGACGATTTGATTGATCTTCTTGAAAGCTAATTAAAATTTTACTTTAGATTAAATCATATAATATTATCGATCATTATTCGTTACTTTATAAGTGATAAATTATTGTTAAGATATTTTGATATTGATATTTTATTATTACTTTTTTATTTTTATGTTATTATTATTAAATTAATAGGAAAGTTTTACATAAATTTAATATTCAGTTATCTGCTTATGTACTTACTCACCATTCAAGTAGCTAAACTAACGACTAGAGACTAAGAGATATATGATTGACCAACTTCTTACAAATACGGACGGCTGTGTGATCAAGTCCATAATAATAGAGATAACTATGTGACAAAATCTATATAAATAAGGACGGCTATGTGATCAAGTCCATAATAATAGAGATAACTATGTGACAAAATCTATATAAATAAGGACGGCTATGTGATCAAGTCCATAATAATAGAGATAACTGTGTGACAAAATCTATATAAATAAGGACGGCTATGTGATCAAGTCCATAATAATAGAGATAACTGTGTGACAAAATCTATATAAATAAGGACGGCTATGTGATCAAGTCTATAATAATAGAGATAACTGTGTGACAAAATCTATATAAATAAGGACGGCTATGTGATCAAGTCCATAATAATAGAGATAACTGTGTGACAAAATCTATATAAATAAGGACGGCTATGTGATCAAGTCCATAATAATAGAGATAACTGTGTGACAAAATCTATATAAATAAGGACGGCTATGTGATCAAGTCCATAATAATAGAGATAACTGTGTGACAAAATCTATATAAATAAGGACGGCTATGTGAACAAGTCCATAATAATAGAGATAACTGTGTGATTAACTCTACATTAATATGGACAGCTATGTGATCAAGTCCATAAGAGAAAATAAGTCTATAGTTCTATGGCATACATACTTACTTATATGAGATACCTACTTGACATAATAATGGAGGCAAAACTGTATTAAAATCTTCTTATATACAAATTGCTATGCTATATATCACAAACAACAAGTTACTGCGGTATATCATCTTCTATTCCAGGTTGTCGGGGTCACCGCGGAAGGACACAACGCGGACCGTGGGACACGGTCGTTGCAGGATGGCCGAGTGTTAACAAGTACCCAAAAGGCGCCCGACGGACGTGACGTAGTTGGCACATAATTATTACAAGATACTGTTTTATGTTCATTTAATTATTTGATTGATATTACAATAATTGGTTATTAATGTAATCATGAATTATTACACTAATTAATCAAATAGTATGAGCTATCTAAATATTAAATGTTGATTTGATACATTGATAAAAATACTATAAATAGGGAAGTAGAATAATAAGCGGACATTATAAGTGTGAGAGTCAACCAGGGTGTTACTCTGCCCGAAGTTATATTTGTTTTATTTTGTGGAAAACCTAGTCCTGCTTAATAAATGGTTAGCATGTTCAACTACGGATCCCGAGGTGTTGGGTTCGAATACTGGATGGGACTGAGTTGTGTTTTTCTGCTAAAGAATTTTCAGTACCAGCCCGGAATTTGAGGAAATTGGCGTTGTCAACCTCTGTGCGGCTTAACCGTTAAAGCCCACGAATCCAAAATTGGGACAGCGGGGTGGGTCTCTCTGTGTGCCAAACAAAAGTCTGTTTGTTTTTCTATCCTTACTTGTCGGAGAGTAACACAGACTACTATTTTTACAGGGAGACAAACGTGTACCACGGGATTTCTAAAAATTACAATGTCGTTTGAATTAAAAACTGCTTAAAAATACTCTGTTATTATGAACGTAGATCTTCAACACAGACTTTGTTCCATCTTCTTTCTTGATGCCGCTGAAGCCTAGACATAAGCGGAGGCAAAAGTACAACTTGCAGGATTTGTAATTATTCATATACCAAAACCTACAAGAGGGCCTTTTGCCCCAACCCGTCTTTGATTCAAATCTTGAAAATCGTTCCATCAGCATTACTTCTTTCGGTTGATTGGTTTGTATCCCAACCTGAATGTCTGAATTATATTATATAAGACTTTTCTTTACGCAAAGCAATTCAATCGCTATAACATTTGACTTCTTCCTTAACAAACGTTAAATGTTTTGCTGCTTATCAGTTTAAATTTCACGGCGATACATAAAATCCAAACAAGATCTCAAAACAATATTCAAATTATTATTAAATGTATTTTAAAAGACTTTAAAGGACTTCTTTCCTACAAAGCACAATTTAAATAATTTATGTAACAAGACTTATATATTATTTAACTCCCGCAAATATAATGTAAACTAATTATTTATTATATCAAAACTTTAATTATATAATGCCATTGAATCTATCCAAGAAATTGAACTATTGTACTACTGTAAAACTATTAATGTTCCCAGATGTTATTCATTGGTTGGTTACACAGTGTCTCTGGGAAGAGACTGTATTCTGCATCAAAACGCACCGGTATTTATACAAAAAACCGGTTGCATGGAAACTACCGACATCACGTAACATAAACATTCGCGGTAAGTCAAATAATGTCAAACGAATCCACCATTGGTTCGGAATGCCACATCCTAGCGAGAAGCGCTCCGTCGATGCCGAAATTAGTATATGCCTATCACATCAGTCTTATAGCGACTGTAGCGTCATCTAGTCATTAACAGAGAGTCACAGGTTCAAATCCTGTCGGTTCCGAAAATTTTTACATGCATTTAAAAATGTATAAAAAAAAAAGTGGGATGTAAATTCACGTGCCTTTGACAAATTGAATAGGTCAGTTGAAAGTCCCAAACAAAAGTCTGTTTGTTTGTCTATCCTTACTTGTCGGAGAGTAACACAGACTACTTTTTTTTCAGGAAGACAAACGTGTACCACGGGATTTCTTAAAATTACAATGTCGTTTGAATTAAAAACTGCTTAAAAATACTCTGTAATTATGAACGTAGATCTTCAACACTGACTTTCTTCCATCTTCTTTCTTGATGCCGCTGAAGCCTAGACATAAGCGGAGGCAAAAGTACAACTTGCAGGATTTGTAATTATTCATATACCAAAACCTACAAGAGGGCCTTTTGCCCCAACCCGTCTTTGATTCAAATCTTGAAAATCGTTCCAACAGCATTACTTCTTTCGGTTGATTGGTTTATATCCCAACCTGTATGTCTGAATTATATTATATAAGACTTAATTCTTTACGCATAGCATTTGGCATAAAATTTTACTTCATCCTTAACAAAAGTTAAATCTTTTTATGATTATCAGTTTAAATTTCACGGTGATACATAAAATCCAAATAACATCTCAAAAAAATATTCAAATTATTATTAAATGAATTTTAAGACACTTTAAAATTCTTCTTTCCTTCAATAATCTTAATATTAATTTATCTAACAAGACTTATATATTATTTAACTCCAGCAAATAAAATGTAAACTAATTATTTATTATATCAAAACTTTAATTATATAATTTCCAAAATGCCATTGAATCTATCCAAGAAATTGAACTATTGTACTACCGTAAAACTATTAATGTTCCCAGATGTTATTCATTGATTGGTTACACAGTGTCTCTGGGAAGAGACTATATTCTGCATCAAAACGCACCGGTGTTTATACAAAAACCGGTTGCTTGGAAACTACCAACATCACGTAACATAAACATTCGCGGTAAGTCAAATAATGTCAAACGAATCCACCATTGGTTCGGAATGCCACATCCTAGCGAGAAGAACCAACAAGAAACTCGGTGGCTTCTAACTCTAAAGTAAAGCAGTTTTAAGCGTTAAGACTAAGGTACTGACCTACCCAATTTGTCAAAGGCACGTGAATTTATATCCCACTTTTTTTTTATACATTTTTAAATGCATATTATAATATTCGGAACCGATAGGATTTGAACCTGCGACTCTCTGTCAATGACAAGATGACGCTACAGTCGCTATAAGACTGATGTGAAAGGCATATACTAATTTCGGCATCGACGGAGCACTTTCTCCAATTAAGCTACGGCTCGTAGCTTAATTGGAGAAAGCGCTCAGGCCGCGATTGCCAGAGAGTCGCAGGTAAGGCAATACTCTGTAATTATGAACGTAGATCTTCAACGCTGACTTTCTTCCATCTTCTTTCTTGATGCCGCTGAAGCCTAGACATAAGCGGAGGCAAAAGTACAACTTGCAGGATTTGTAATTATTTATATACCAAAACCTACAAGAGGGCCGTTTGCCCCAACCCGTCTTTGATTCAAATCTTGAAAATCGTTCCAACAGTATTACTTCTTTCGGTTGATTGGTTTATATCCCAATCTGTATGTCTGAAGTATATTATATAAGACTTAATTCTATACGCCTAGCAGTTGGCATAAAATTTGACTTCATCCTTAACAAAAGTTAAATCTATTTATGATTATCAGTTTAAATTTCACGGTGATACATAAAATCCAAATAAAATCTCAAAAAAATATTCAAATTATTATTAAATGTAATTTAAAAGACTTTAAAATTCTTCTTTCCTTCAATAATCTTAATATTAATTTATATAACAAGACTTATATAATATTTAACTCGCGCAAATAAAATGTAAACTAATTATTTATTGTATCAAAAGATTAATTATAGATATTTAATTACCAATTTTCAAAAGGCCATTGAATCTATCCGGAAAAAAACCGGTTGCTTGGAAACTACCTGCGTCACGTAACATAAACTTTCACGGTAAGTCAAATAATGTCAAACGAATCCACCATTGGTTCGGAATGCCACATCCTAGCGAGAAGCGCTCCGTCGATGCCGAAATTAGTATATGCCTATCACATCAGTCTTATAGCGACTGTAGCGTCATCTAGTCATTAACAGAGAGTCACAGGTTCAAATCCTGTCGGTTTCGAAAATTTTTACATGCATTTAAAAATGTATAAAAAAAAAGTGGGATGTAAAATCACGTGCCTTTGACAAATTGAATAGGTCAGTTGAAAGTCTCAAACAAAAGTCTGTTTGTTTGTCTATCATTACTTGTCGGAGAGTAACACAGACTACTATTTTTACAGGAAGACAATCGTGTACCACGGGATTTCTAAAAATTACAATGTCGTTTGAATTAAAAACTGCTTAAAAATACTCTGTAATTATGAAAGTAGATCTTCAACACTGACTTTCTTCCATCTTCTTTCTTGATGCCTCTGAAGCCTAGACATAAGCGGAGGCAAAAGTACAACTTGCAGGATTTGTAATTATTCATATACCAAAACCTACAAGAGGGCCTTTTGCCCCAACCCATCTTTGATTCAAATCTTGAAAATCGTTCCAACAGCATTACTTCTTTCGGTTGATTGGTTTATATCCCAACCTGTATGTCTGAAGTATATTATATAAGACTTAATTCTATACGCCTAGCAGTTGGCATAAAATTTTACTTCATCCTTAACAAAAGTTAAATCTTTTTATGAATATCAGTTTAAATTTCACGGTGATACATAAAATTAAAATAACATCTCAAAAAAATATTCAAATTATTATTAAATGTACTTTAAAAGACTTTCAAATTCTTCTTTCCTTCAATGCACGATTTAAATCATTTTAATATTAATTTATTTAACAAGACTTATATATTATTTAACTCGCGCAAATAAAATGCAAACTAATTATTTATTGTATCTGTAATTTTCAAAAGGCCATTGAATCTATCCGGAAAAAAACCGGTTGCTTGGAAACTACCTACGTCACGTAACATAAACATTCGCGGTAAGTCAAATAATGTCAAACGAATCCACCATTGGTTCGGAATGCCACATCCTAGCGAGAAGAACCAACAAGAAACTCGGTGGCTTCTAACTCTAAAGTAAAGCAGTTTTAAGCGTTAAGATTCAACTGTCCTACCCAATTTGTCAAAGGCACGTGAATTTACATCACACTTTTTTTTTATAAATTTTTAAATGCATATAATAATTTTCGGAACCGACAGGTTTTGACCGACAGAGAGTCGCAGTCTCTGTCAATGACTAGATGACGCTACAGTCGCTATAGGACTGACGTGAAAGGCATATACTAATTTCGGCATCGACGGAGCGCTTTCTAATAAAATTGATAATTCCTTCAAGTGTAGGTAAAAACACTAATAAAAATTTTTAAAAATTACATCCTACTTCTGACTTGTAAACCCACAAATGAAAACAAACCAAAGGGTATTTGGCTTATAATAACATGTAGCACCTCTTTTCGACAATAATAAAACTGTCTTAAAACAGGAGTTATTCAGACTAAACGACATATTACACCACCGCTAAAACTCATAAATTAAATATATGTTGTTCTGTAAATTAAGTCACTTTGAAAGTAGACTGAATTATTTATCACACTGTATTCACACAAAAGAACCAATCAAATAAGTGTAGCCAATCAAGTAAATAAGCAAATAGGTCTCCACATTACAGAACTAGATGGCGCCACAAAAATTCTGCATCGCGCTAGCAAAGTGTTCACAAAGGATATATACAACTTCCAATGATGAATGTTCGGTCCTCGGTCACCCGCTCGGAGGAAGATCTTCCCACTGCATGGGAGCTATGGGGATACGCTCGATCGTAACAATAGAAAGATGATTTTTGTGGAGCCATCTAGTTCTGTAATGTGGAGACCGCTACATAAGACAACAAACAATAATTAAAGTTCCTACGTAATTTAAACAAATATCTGACCGTACGGCCGTCATACAGTTAAAGACGTCAAGGCTATTCTAATCCACAGAATTAAGAAAACCCAGAAACCGTGTACAAGACTAATATTGAAGCATCAAATACCACTCCATTTTAGTATAGAACAGCCGGTTAGTCACTTCATAACATTTAGCAGATGACAGTAATCAATGGTGTCCGTAGAATCTTTTCAAGATTGCATAAACTGAGTCATAATACTAATTACAATATGGTTAAAACACTTTGTATTCATGTCACATATTTGTAAAAAGTATTAGACAAGATAAAACAATCTTATTTATATTCTGCTTTATCCTGTAAGTAAGGCTCGTTTATAAAGGTCTAAATTTCTATGATAAGCTGTTATTAACGAATGTTTTATTGCATCAAAGTCTGCAACTAACTTAATAAATCAGATCCCAAACGTAAAGTTTTTTCAATCGTACTGGAAGTGCCAAAGGAACTAACCTAATATTATATTAGATACTAGCGGACCAACGCGACTTCGTCTGCGTATGAGTCAATAGATCTGATGCTAACATCATAATCATCGTGGCTAGCAATGTACCAACTATTATTTTACGTGGTATACTGAGTTAGTAAGTTGTCATTATTTTAGTTGATACATACATACATCAATCCATTCATCCATCCTCACAAACTTGCGCATTTATAATATTAGTAGGGTAGGGGTGAAGAGTTATGTCCTTTATCTCCGACAATATTTCTCAGATCTTCATTAAAATTAGACAAAACTGGTTTGATTGTTTACACCTTCAAATAAAAAAAGAATTATAAAAATTAGTTCAAATTTAACGGAGCTATGAAGTAAAATTGATAAAAAATTTCATCCCATTTCCCGGAGGAAACTTATTGTCTATCGGGATAAAAAGTATCCTATATTTTGACCCGGAATATCAGCTACCACTACACCAAATTTTATTTTAATCCGTTCAGTAGTTCAATCCGTTTTCACGTGACGCCCGGACAGACGGACAGACAGACAAAAATGAAATAAAAATCAGTTTTGGACTCAGTATCGATTATATATAGCATCCCCCGGTCAAAATTTTCAAAATATATTAAATGTACAGAAATTTTAAAGTTACAGTTTTATTATAAGTATATATGTAGTAAGTATGAAGTACCTACGGGTAGTATTTCAACATATTTAAACGAACGAATGAGGTATTTAATCACCCACTTTTTAAAACTTCCGATCACGTTAACATTGCGAATGAGTTAAGTAAAGAAAAGAAAAAGACAAAATGTCATCAGAATGATAAACGTAGATCTGCCACATTGTGTTTCTTCTATCTTCTTTCTTGATGTCACTGCATTCTAGACATAAGCGGGGGCCAAGGCACTACTCATGTGTTGTGAAATCATTCATATACAAAACATAAAAAGTGCCTTAGCCCCAACCCGTCTTTGATTCATTCTTGAAAATTTTTCCACAAGTATAACTTCTTTGAAATTAACATAAATAAGTATTATTATGTTATCTAGTTTGTAACGTAAAGTATTAAAATTTATTTTTATAAAAAAAACACCCCAATTTCTACAGCAACGGGATCAATCATACGTAAAATACATCATTTGATCAATTATCAATTTATAAAAATCTGTTGTAGATATACCTAATGATTGGCAAGTTATTGTGTAAAATGGACAAAATCTTCTATGCCCTGCCAAAGGGGACCCCATATACCCCCACCCCCACAGGGGGCGCGAACTAACTGACATCCAGACAAAAATGAAATAAAAATCTGTTTTGGGTTCTCTATCGATATTTAAGCCTTCCTGAATTGTTTTTTTTTTCAATAATAAATGTACAGGATAGGATTATCCAGTTACAATTTTATTGTATTTTTTTTTAATTATGGTAGATTTCTTAGAATGTTCTTTTACATGAACCCTGTCTTGACAATAACAAAAACAAAGAAATAAGAATTATCCAATTTAGTGCAGTCGTTCGGAAGTTAAGGAAATAGTAATTGCTGATTTTTGTCTGTATGTTCATCGTAATTTGAATATTAATATGAAATATCAGAGCGAAAGGATATTGATAAAGTTATAAATGGTAACGTGCAATAGAAAAGAGAACGAATTTTGGTCCAGAATACCTATTGATAATTATGAGGTTTTAAGACATCTAACAAAGCTGAGAGAGAACTTGTAATTTTTGGTTGTTTAAAAAAAGTGATAAAAATTAAGAGATGCAGTAATTCGACGTACATCTTCTAAAATATTGGATAAAATATTGTATGAGAAACATTTAATTAACTTATAATGTAAATTTGGATGAGAATTAAATTTAGAAAAAAAATTAAAGACAAATGTCCTTAGAATGATGCACGTAGATCTGCCACATTGTGTTTTTTCTATCTTTTATCTTCTTTCTTCTTTCTTGATGCCACTGAATCCTAGACATAAGCGGAGGCGAAGGTACAACTGGCGGACTTTTAAATGATTTATATACAAAAATCCACGAGAGTGCCTTAGCCCCAACCCGTCTGTGATTCAATTCTTGAAAATCGTTCTAGCAGATTACTTGTTTCGGTTGATTCGTTTCAAAATTCAAAATTCAAAATTCAAAATTTATTTATTTCAAGTAGGCCTAATATAAGCACTTTTGAAACGTCAAGTCTGTCTGTTTGTAGTGATTCTACCACCGGTTCGGAAGGCAGATTCTACCGAGAAGAAGCCGGCAAGAAACTCAGCAGTTTTTTAATTTCCCCACCCGTATGTCTTAACTTTATTTCAGTTGTATCCTCATAGCATTACAACTTATGATATAAAATTTTACTTTACTACCAAAAGACTTAAAATGTTTTCTTAGAATGTGCGATTTAAATTTTTTTTTTAATAGTAATTTTTTTTATTATTAATTCTTTTAACAAGACTTATGTATATAACTTGCGCAAATAAAATTCTAACTAATAATTTCTTAATAATTACATCAATACTTAGATACTATCTATCGATAGATACTATCGATAAGAATAACTTTTTTTTTACTAATATTCAAATGCCATACTACATGTGGTTACGAGTCGCTTAGGAAAATAGACTGAACTCAAGATTTATCAATGACGATTAATCAAGTAACTTATAGCAGAAAATTGGTAACAAAACATCTTATAATAAGCATAATAAATGTACGAGTATAAAGCCAAATTTCGCCTAACGGCATGCAATATTACAATTATTTAAAAAAATAAAATTACTAAATACAATTTTTAGCACAATATTAAAAGACCGATATTTTAAAGAATATGTCAAAGTAATTAAAACATTAAATAATGAAATGCTTAGCTTAGCTGTTCAAATGAATATTGGATTTGATTAATATAAAATTAAATTGATATTCATTTGAAAAGCATTTATATAATAACCAATTAAATAGTTTACGTTTTAATATATTTATGTATTTATTTATATCCTAAGAATCCTTAGCTTACAGCCTTTACAGCTAGCCAAAACGCATACTTAGTCCCCATAAAACCTAGGTTAAATGTAAATCTATAATAGGTTATTAGCAAAATTACTACTTAAATTAATAATTACTACCAGTGGTTTTCAGGTGTAGGCCTTCTTCATCCTACGTAATGGCGTCCTGGCGTCCAATGGAGGACACGTAACTCTTAGTGAAGTGCATCCCCAAGCGAAGTTTAGGAAGTGTTCATAACATTCGCCATATAACATTCACCTTGCATCCTCAGATATCTGATCCCTCGAATACCTCGAATGATAACCTCGAAATTACGGCACACGTAGTTTTATCACAACAACGTTAGAATATATATGACCAAATAAAATAATCTGACGGTATCGTCTTAGTACCTAAGGCTCGTTGATTATAGAGGAAGTAGAAAAATGTGATCAAAATTTCTAAAGTTGTATCACGCAGGTATAATGAAACTTTTTGAAAAATTAAGGTCATGAATTTGTATAGGACAATATTTATATCTAAGAATATCGTAATTTGAATGGTTACGGTAAAAAATCTGAGCGGCAGATATGTTTTCTAGATATTTTTTTTTAATTTTCCAATTCGAAATCAATCACAGTTTACGAAACGATAGGCTCAATTTGCACACTAATTCTAATTAATCGAAATGTAGCGAGTATATCAGGTATAAAGAACTATATTTATTGTATACTGCTCACAACTCTAAGCCGGAGGATCTCGATCGGATTGAAAAATCAACAACTTATTGTTGATAATTCCAAACTAAACAGCAAGTTTGAAACTTTGACGGATCGACGAAGTCGAATCTCTTAGTGTGTTCTATTTCCTGTACACTGAGTCTGTACAGAATAGTTCCGTGGGCATTCCAATTAGTTCTTATGAGTCCTTATTCTATTTGAATATTAGATTATTTATAAATAATAAATGTTATTGGTACCAAGCAAAAATAATAATCTATATCCGTATTAATAATAAGACTGAAAAGTTATTATTATTGTTTGTAAAACCAGTGTTAAAATCTGAATCTATTTAGTTTTTAGAGGAAGTTTAAAGACTATGTCGAAGTAAACATTAAATAATTAAATGTTTACTGTAAATCTAAAATAGGTTATGAGCAAAATAGATTGAAATGTATGCATACAATGTTAGTTAATAACTTAAATTAATTATTACTACCAGTGGTTTACAGGCGTAGGCCTTCTTCACCCTACGTGAGTTAATTCTGTTTAGGTGAAGAAAATAGTCTGAACAATGTCGCTTCTGAAAAGTTATTATTATTGTTTGTAATAATAGTGTTAAAATCTGAAACTATTTTGTTTTTACAAATAGTTTCTTAGCTATTTACCCTACCTGAGAAAAAGCAATAATGGGTCAGGCTATATTGTAAATAATAGCAGATGAAAGTTTGTATTGAAAAAAATACTGAACAGAAGTTGTGCGCGACGAAGTCGCAGACTAACAAGGCTGAAAACTTGTAATTTTGTTTGTTTTAAAAGTATTAAAAATGTATAATTGCGGTGATTCGAGGTATATCGTCTAGAATAACTTATAAAAGTTTGCATACGAAACATTAAATTAACACAGAAAAAAGATCAAAGACAATATTTCATTAGAATGATGGACGTAGATCTTCCACATTGTATTTCTTCTATTTTCTTTCTTGATGCCACTGCAGTCTAGACATAAGTGGAGGCCAAGACACTTCTCACAGGTTTTGAAAACCAATTAGAGTGCCTAAGCCCCAACCCGTCTTTGATTCAATTCTTGAATATAGTTCCAACAGCATTACTTCAGGAGTATTTTAATTGATTTTACCAAAAAAAAAATTTCTACAGCAACGGAATCATATCAGCCATATGGTAAAAGTACATCGACTTATATAATACCTAAAATATGGTAAAAGAACATCGAATTAAAGGCACATACTCTTGGAAAATAGTTGATCAAATAAAACAATCTAATCTAAGTAAGGATCGTTGACTATAGGGAAGGTACAAAATTGTGATCTGCTATCTCTGGTCAAAATTCTATAAGTTATTAATGAATTTTCATCACATTACTAGAAGTAAGAGAAGGCCATAAATTTGTAAAGGAAATAGAAGGAAACCTGTTCGTATCTTTTTTATCCAATATTTATTAATAACTAGCTGACCCGCGTGACTTCGTCTGAACGAAAACGGGTATTACCGGTTAAATTGTATTTCCAAACGCGAAAAATCTTTAAAATCCTAGAACCAGTATTTTATGTGTGTAATCTTGATAAGTATTAGTGTTTAATTGTTCGTAAGTATGTATATAATAATAATACACCCCACCAATCGGTTTCCCTTGGTTTTTCTAATCCTAAGGTTGCCTGGAAGTGATCGCTATTAAGCGATAAGGCCGCCCTTTGTATCATACTTTTGAAGTTTATTTTTGTTTTGCTTATTATTTTTTTTTCCTATTTGTGGTGTACAAATAATGTGTATAAATAAATAAAAAATAAATAAATAAACCAGTTTACAGCGCACCTACTGCATCTACTTTTATTTCCCTATTATATAGGTACCTACTCAAACCTAGTAATTTTGAGGAAAATATTCTGCAATAAACCTTTTGCAGTACAATTGAACCCAATTGCAGTACCACATACTAAGTACAACTAAGATAAAAACTATCTTTACCCTTGGAGCTTTAAGCACCCACTATTTGAAACCTTCAGTCACATAAACAACATAAACATTATCAAAGTACAGGCATCTACTCCAGTTTCACCTTACCTATTATTCTTTTAATTCCCTATCACAAATTTAGGACAGATAGACAGCAGACATACAGACTATCTAAAAATCTAAAACAGAGTTATAAAAATATGTTATATTTATACGTATTGATTGACAAGTTATGGTGTAAAATTGACAAAGTCTTCCATGCCCTGCCCAAAGGTAACCAATTGATGCACGAACTAACTGACATCCAGAGAAAAATTAAATAAAAATCTGTTTTAGATATTGGATAGAAGCAGGCGTTACTTTGCGGAAATCCATGATATATTATCAAAATTAAGCTGAATTTGCTATACTCCGCGAAAAGCATGAGAATCTGTGTGGTGTAATTTATAATTTCTTCAATCCTTATACCTCACACCAAACAGATCTTCGGCAATATACCCTCTACGCACGTTTCGCTCCGAAGCCGGAGCATCATCAGGAGATGTTGACTTTACCATGAATAATTGTTAAGTAACAATTATTCATTGTAAAGTACTTAACAATTATACATTGAAGAAATTATAAATTACACCACACAGATTCTCATGCTTTTCGCGGAGTATAGCAAATTAAGCTTAATTTTGATAATAAATCTGTTTTAGGTTCTCTATCGATATTAAAGACTTCCTGGATTTAATTTTTGTATGTACCTACTGGAATCACGCAGTTACACTTTTATTATATTTTTATTCAAAAAGAAAAGAGAATTTTCTTATTTAGTACAGTCGTTCGGAAGTTAAGGAAATAGTAATTGCCGAAATTAATGTATCATTTTTATTTATATGGCCATCGTAATTTTAATTGTAATAAGAATAATCCGAGCGGAAGGATATTGATGAAGTAGTAGAATAGAGAACAAGTTTTAAAACAAATATCTACTGATAAATATGAGGTTTTAAGACATCAATCTGTGTTAAAAACAAAGATGAAAATTTGTAATTTTTGTTTGTTTTAAAAAAAACTTCCACATTGTGTTTATATAATCTTCTTTCTTGATGCCACTGCATTCTAGACATAAGCGGGGGCCAAGGCACTACTCATGTGTTGTGAAATCATTCATATACAAAACATAAAGCGTGCCTTAGCGCCAACCCGTCTTTGATTAAATTCTTGAAAATATTTCGAACAGAATTACTTCCTTGAAATGAACATAAATAAAATGTATTATATTAACTAGTTTGTACGACTTAAACTTAAACGTATAATTATAGGAGTTAAATAGCTCTGACGTGTTTATAGAAAATTCAAGCAATGCTTTTTTTTAAAACAGATTGTAATTTAAATCGGATAACAATTTAATTAAGTAAAAAAGTTCAAAGACAACACGTCGCTGTAATGACGAAGTTCTTTCCCATTATGTTTCTTTATCTTCTTTCTTGATGCCACTGAATCCTAGACATAAGCGGAGGCGAAGGTACAACTGGCGGACTTTTAATTGATTTATATACAAAAATCCACGAGAGTGCCTTAGCCCCAACCCGTCTTTGATTCAATTCTTGAAAATCGATCCAGCAGATTACTTCTTTCGGTTGATTGGTCTAATTTCCCCACCTGTATGTCCAAATTTAATTTGACTACAAGTAAAATTACCTTATAGCATTTCAATGCGTATAAAATTTTACTTTACTACAAAAAGACTAAAAATCTTTTTATGCCGCTTAGCCAATTAAAAGACAACGTCTTTCTTAGAATGCACGAATTTAATTATTAATTCTTAAATAGTCTGCAGTCTAGACATAAGTGGAGGCCAAGACACAACTCACAGGGTTTGAAATTCCCAACCCGTCTTTGATTCAACTCTTGAAAATCTATCCAACAACATAAATGAGTGGTATTATATTGGCCATCTGATTGGCCAGTGGGGAGGAGAGGGCAGAGCAGCTGATATTGAAACTATATTTATACTACAGAAAAGAGCTGTGCGATCGATATATAAACTTAGATCAAGGGAATCCCTTCAAATATAGAGTTGGGTGGGTACCAGTGCCACCACTGGAGGACACGCAACTCTAAGCAAAGCAGAATGCCACTCTAAGCGAAGACAAGGAAGTGTTAATAATATTCTCCATATAGTCGGTGACCTTGCAACTTCAGATACCTGTTAGCTTCGATCTCTTTAAAGCTGAAATGTTTTTATTATTGTTTGTTTTAAAAAGTGTTAAACATTTAGAATTGCATTGATTCGAAGTGCATCGTCTAGAATAGCTTATAAAAGTTTGTTTATGAAACATTTCATTATCTTATAGAATGACGATGATAATAGAATTCAGAAAAATAAATCAAAGACATCATGTCCTTAAAATGTAGAACGAGAGTAGCTCTTCCATATTGTGTTTCTTCTATCTTCTTTCTTGGTGCCACTGAATTCTAGACATAAGTGGACCACTACTCATGTGTTTTGAAGTAAATCATATACAAAATCATAAGCGTCCCTTGGCCCCAACCAGTCTTTGATTAAATCCTTGGAAATTTTTCCAACAGAATTACGTTATAGAACATCCAAGCTATGCATTCTTTCCTTACGAGTATATTTGGTCCTTTCATATGAATTTATCAGTAAGTAATGTACCCCGCCCATTGCCGCTTCAGCTTCGTGACTCGCTGAGCTATTTCGGTAACTCTAGTTATGCTACGGATCTCCTCATTTCTGATTTGATCACGTAAAAGATATTCCTAGCATAGTAATCTCCATCACATGCTGAATGACTCTGAGCCCAAAGGAATGAAAATTATTAGAAATTAATACAGATAACAATTTAATTAAGAAAGGAAGTTCAAAGACAACACGTCGTTGTAATGACGTACGAAGCTCTTCCCCATAATGTTTCTTTTATCTTCTTTCTTGATGCCACTGAATCCTAGACACAAACGGAGGCAAAGGTACACCTCATGGACTTTTAAATGGTTCATATACAAAAATCCACAAGAGTGCCTTAGCCCCAACCCGTCTTTGATTCAATCCTTGAAAATCGTTCCAACACAATTACTTCTTTCGGTTGATTGGTTTAATTTCCCCACCTGTATGTCTAAAGTTTATGTGATGTGTATGTATCATATAAAATTGCAAATAATGCATATAAAATTTTACATTACTACCAAAGGATTAAATTCTTTTTATGCCGCTTAGCCGATACAAAGACAACGTCTTTCTTAGAATGTACGGTTTTAATTATATTATTAATACTCATTTATATAGCGCTTTAAAATGCCAACTAATAATTTCTTAATAATTACATTAATACTTATCGATAAGAATAACTCTTTTCTCCTAATATTCAAAATGCCACCGTAAGGCAATTGTTGTAGTTATTACAGATCTTAATCACCATTCACAATCGCCGAAAATATTTACATGTGGTTATGAGTCGCTTAGTAATATAGACAGAACTCTGTATCACACCGTCGCCGTATTTGATCGATCAATCAAGTAACTTATTGGAGAAAATTGGTAAAAAAACATTTTATTATAAGCATAATAAAAACCAAATGTCGCAATATTACAAATATTTAAAAATTAAAATTACCAAATACAATTTTTAACACACACTCCAAGTCCAAATTTTTTTTTGGTCACAAAAATAATGTCAACGTAATTGAATCGTTAAATAGTTAAATGCCAGTATTCATATTTAATTTAGCCGTCCAAATATTCATTTGGACAGATAAAATAAAATTCAGTTAATATTCATTTCAAAAGCAATTATATAATATCCAATCTAATAGTCTACATTTTAATATACTTATGTATAAATTTATATTCTTAATATACTTACAGCTAGCCAAAATGTATACTAAGTCAGTAACAGATGTTTATTACAAATATTATTGTTTACCTTATTAGTTAATTGATTTAGATATAATTTATGAAGTAAGATAAACTTTAATTAAAATGTCAATTCACTGGTGCTGAGCAATCAGATTATAAAGCAACGAGAATGCGTGAAATGTTGGAGCATTTCGAGCATAATGCATACGTAAGGAATCAAGTGAAAAAAGAGGTGATCATTCCCTGCTAGTTCTTACCGATTTGGCATTCGCACACTAACGAGTATTTGCTAAGTGAATCTTAATTGTCAACCTTATTAAAGATTTTAAACTAAGATTTTCGTGGTTAATCAACATTTCTTAAGCATAGATCAACGGGTACAAACTACGATAATATTTTGAATTTGTCAATATTTCGACCCAGTTGCATGAATCGTGGTCACGACGGGACTGCGGTAGCACGAGATGTCAAGTTGGATGTCACGGGCAGAATCTGACTACTAAAACTTTGATCAAGGGAATCCTTTCGTGCCAAATATAGAGTTGGGTGGGTACCAGTGGCGCCAGTGGAGGCCACACAACTTTAAGCAAAGTGGAGTGCAACTCTAAGCGAAGACAAGGAAGTGTTAATAAAATTCTCCAGATAGCCGGTATAACCTTTCAATATCAGAAACCTTTTTGCTTCGGTTTCTTAAAAAATATTTAAGTATGAATGAGGAATCAAGAGAGAAATATTGAAATAGATTTTAATATAAAACACCCAAACTTCTACAGCCACGGGATCATATTAGCACTACTTACAATAGTGTAAAAGTACATCGAATTAAAGTCACATACTCTTGGAAAAAAGTTGAACAAATAAAACAATCTAATATCAAAATCTCAAATCGAATCTTTATCCTCTAAGTAACGCTCGGCTGCTATCTCTGGTCAAAATTTCTTTGAAAAGTTATTAATTAATGTTTAAGGCCATCAAATTAAAGAGGAAATACAAAGAAACCTGTTCCTAACTATTTTATCCAATATTTAAAAATAACAAGCTAACCCTAAAACTTCGTCCGAACCAAAACAGTTATTACCAGTTTAAATTGTATTTCCAAACGCGCAAAATCTTTGAAACCCTAGAACCAATTCAGCGCCTCCTACTGCGTCTAGTTTTATTTCCCAATTATATAGGGACCTGCACAAACAATACCTAGTAAGTTTGAGAAAAATATTCTTGAATAACCTAGAACCCGATTGCAGTACCACGTACCGGTTCCAACTGAGATTAAAACCATTCGTACCCTTGGAGCGCCCACTATTTGAAACCTTTAATCACGTAAACATTATGAATGGCACCTACTCCAGTTTCACCTTACAAATTATTCTTTTAATTCCCTATCACAAATTTATGACAGATAGACATCAGACAGACAGGCAGACAGACTATCTAAAAATCTAAAGAATTATAAAAATCTGTTATAGATATACCTATTGATTGACAATTTATGGTGTAAAATGGACAAAGTCTTCCATGCCTTGCCCAAAGGTAATCTATTGATGCGCTAACTAACTGACATCCAGACAAAAATGAAATAAAAATCTGTTTTGGGTTATCTATCGATATTTAAGCCTTCCTCGATTGTGGTTTTTTATTCATTTTTATTTATATGGACATCGTAATTTTTAATTTTTACGAAGCAAAATCCGAGCGGAAGGATATTGATGAAGTAATAAATGTTAACGTGCAATAGAATAGAGAAAAGATTTTGGCCTAAAACAAATTACCTATTGATGATTATAAGGTTTTAAGATAATCTGTGTTAGTAAAAAAACTGAAAATTTGTAATTATAGTTTGTTTGAAAAAAAATTAAACATTAAGATTTGCAGCGATTAGAGGCATATCGACTAGAATAGTTTATAAAAGTTTATGAAACATTTCATTAAGTTATAGAATGACGATGATAATTAAATTAAGAAAAAAAAAATCAAAGACATGTCCTTAGAATGATGAACGAGAGTAGAATTTCCACATTGTGTTTCTTCTACATTCTATCTTATTTCTTGATGCCCCTGAATTCTAAACATAAGTGGGGGGCCAAGCCACTACTCTTGTGCTTTGATATAATTAATATACAAAATCATATGCATATAATAAATATTTTGTTCGCATTACTTTTGTCAATGCATATAAAATTTTACTTTACTACCCTCCGTCGACGAGGTCCAAGCGATTGTCAACAAGCTGCACTCAAAGAAAGCACCCGGTCCCGACAACATCACCAATAAAGCATTAAAATGCCTCCCCCCACAACTATTTTACCTACTGGTACTAATATTCAACGCCCTTCTGGCAGGATGCTCTTTCCCCAAGGAGTGGAAAGAGGCAATAGTTATAGGTATACGCAAACCTGGCAAACCCGCCAATCTCCCTACCAGCTACCGCCCGATTAGTCTACTCAACTCCTTAGCAAAGGTTTATGAGAGAATTATACTGGCCCGACTCAAAGCCATCGTAGAAGTAAAAAAGCTTCTCAACGACGAGCAATTCGGCTTTCGAGCCAAACACTCTAGCATCCACCAAGTGCACCGCCTGACGGAGCACATATCCAGAGGTCTCTTTGAAAAAAGATACCCGCTGCTCACAGGAGCAGTATTCTTCGACGTAGCCAAAGCTTTCGACAAGGTTTGGCATGCGGGCTTAATATATAAGCTTCACGACCAGGGCATCCCAGACAGAATCTTGCAACTGCTAAGAGACTACCTGAGCGATCGCACCTTCCGTTACCGGATAGATGGCACTCTGTCATCTACCAGACCCATACGAGCCGGAGTCCCTCAGGGCTCTGTTCTATCACCCCTCCTATACGCGCTTTACACTAGCGACATACCAAAGAGCCCCTACGTAGAGCTAGCCCAATTTGCGGATGACACCGCCCTCTATACAACATACCGAACCATACCTCGCATCATATCCCGCCTCCAAAAGGCCATCGAGCGCTTAGGCGCTTGGTTTCGCCAATGGAGGATAGAGGTGAATCCGGATAAAAGCACAGCAGTGCTTTTCACTGGACGAGCCCGCCCTGACCTCAGGGACAAAAGGGACCTTAACTTATTCAACCGTCCTATACCGTGGCAAAAGACAGCCAAGTACTTGGGTGTAACTTTTGACAGTCGCTTTAACTTCGCAGATCACATTAGCGCAGCCCGTAACAAGGCTGCCTTCGTTCTCGGTAGACTCTACCCCATGTTAAACAGACGTAGCAAGTTGTCACTTCGTCATAAAGTGACACTCTATAAAACCTGTGTCCGCCCCATCATGTCATATGCGAGCGTCGCCTTCGCGTTTCGCCCTCCCTCCGCATATAAGAGATTCCAGACTCTCCAAAACCGCTTCATGCGCAACGCTACTGGGTGCCCCTGGTTCGTACGTAACGTCGATCTCCATAGAGATCTCAAACTCCCCACTATTGCTCAATACTTTAAAAAACTCTCGAAAATCTACTTTGAGAAGTCTATCCGACATCCCAACCCTCTCATAGTTGCGGCTTCTTTTTACTCACCCAACCTTAGCGCCACTCTCAACAAGAGGAGGCCTAAACATATCCTTCACGACCCTGACGATCAGATTACTACTGACAATGCTCCCTATCAGAACACACAATCAACCTATGCACAGCGTCTTCGCCGGCGAAGACGAGGTCCCCGACTTCTAACGTCAACCGGACGTGGGCTCGCACCACGTTCTCGGAAGCGTGCGGATTAATCACCGTCCGTAACCCTTTCACTCCAATCGTCGCCTGAGCCGAGGTTCGGCCTCACATGAGGCGCCCTCAGGCCGACGATCCCTTCGCTTCTTCGAGCCCTAGGGTTCAAACTCTTCCTGGCAGAGCCCCATTCCGAGGCTCGCCAACAAGCCCGCGTTACGCTGTTAAAATCATTAGGGTTAATCAGCTACACACAATCCGAAAAAAAAAAAAAAAACTTTACTACCAAAAGGCTAAAAATATTTTTATGCCGCTTAGCCGATTCAAAGAAAACGTCTTTCTTAGAATGTGCGATTTTAATTATCTTATTATTAAATCTTATTTATATAAATAGCGCAAATAAAATGCTAAATAATAATTTCTTAAAAAGTATAAAGCCAAATTTTGCCAAAGGGCATGCAATTTTACAAATAGTAAATGTATATAATGTAATAGCCAAGTTTTGCCTAGCAGCGTGTAATATTACGCATATTTAAAAAATAAAAATTACCAAATACAATAAAAAAAATTTAATAGAAAAAAAAAAAAAATAATTTAATTAGTTTTTTTTTAATTTAGTTTTTTTTGTCATATAAATAAAGTCAAAGCTGCTAAATAATTAAATGTCAGTATTATTATTTCATTTAGCTCTTAAAATATCGTTTACACTGTATATCGTTCCAATCAAATCGTTTTAATATATTAAGGGTCATAGTTTCGGCTTTAAAACCGTATAATGTCTCATATATCTCGCTGTTTTACTGTCAACAACTTAGTTTTGAACGAAAATAAGTGTGTGGGTTTTATCTTACCTAATGTAAAGAAAGTTGATAAAAATGTAATGATAATTTGAAAATCATTAAAAATGGGGAATTCCACAGTTTTTTCTGAGAATCACCTTGCATTGCAAGCTACAGTGGGTCGCCCATATCGAGACACAAGTGGGTAAGATCTGCATAAGCAGCCTACGCTGTTAAGTAAATTAGACAATTTATAAATGTTAAAACTGTATACTTACAGTGGCTTCGCAGTCTATATCTATACTTATGATAAAACTGTACCTAACGGGTCAAATTCTGTACATTAAAGATATTTAAAAAAAAATTTTTTTTGAGGGCACTATAATAGAAACTAAACGTCGAGTCCAAAACTGATTTTTATTTGATTTTTGTCTGTCTGTCTGTCTGGGCAGCACGTGAAAACTACTTAACAGATTTAAATAAAATTTGGTATAGTGCTAGCTGATATTCCGGGTCAACATATAGGATAGCTTTTATACCGATAAACTATAATTTTCCTCCGGGAAGTGTGATGAAAATTTTTATAAATTTTACTTCATAGCTCCGTTAAATTTGAACCGATTTTAATAACTCTTTTTTTATTTGAAATTGTATACTATCAAGCATGTATTGTTTAATTTTAATGAAGATCTGATAAATATTGTCGAACATAACAGCAAGTCGGCTTCAAAACACGGGTACAATCGAAAGATGACATTCCTATCATGATATGTATCCTTATCCAAATAAATAGTTTTGTAAATATTAGGTTACTGAAATACCTTCAAATTCCTTTTTTAATTATTAAAATTGAACCTATCGCTTAGAAGCTGCGACGGGAATAGATAGACGGGATAGCAAAAAGTATGAAAAATGCCTCGGGCCGCCCGGCCGCGGATAATATAGTTTGGAAATACTGGACCTGGTGGGCCTGTAATTAGTTTCTAGGTTTTTTAAAATTCAAAAAAAAAATTCAAAAAAAAAATTCAAAAATCATTTATTTCAAGTAGGCCTAATATAAGCACTTTTGAAACGTCAAGTCTGTCTGTTTGTAGTGATTCTACCACCGGTTCGGAAGGCAAATTCTACCGAGAAGAAGCCGGCAAGAAACTCAGCAGTTGCTCTTTTCCAACATTTTGCATTTGAACATTCATTTTTCTATCTTGTGAGAGCTGAAAGCGGAGCCGGATGCTTCCAAGCAACCTTGTCAATAAAAAAATTCAACAATTGTATAGTAACCTCGCTGTAATAAATGTGTTTTAACAAATTCTTTAAACTTGTGCATTGGCAGGTCCAAAATCACCTTAGGAATCATATTATAAAAGCGTATACTCAATCCCACAAATGATCCCTGTACCTTACGCAGACGATATGCAGATGACACTAATTTATGACCATTTCTTGTAAGTCGACTGTTTATGTCCACTTTTTGTTTATAAAGACTAATATGTTGTCTTACAAATACTATATTGTTATAAATATATTGTGAAGCTACAGTAAGTATGCCTATTTCTTTAAACTTCTCACAGAGGGATTCGCGTGATTTAAGATTATATATTGACGGTACAGATTAAGATTATAAAACCTGTGTTTAATGGTTTGGTGCACACGAAGTTGCGTGGGTCAGCTAGTTGATATAGTGGTTGTTGCGAGCTTCAACACACGCAGTAAAACGGTGGGTTAAAACCGTCACCTACCCGAGCTCAGACTAGAAACAAGTTCGATTGTGAGACATGAAGGCTGTAGCATCCTTCTTTAATTAATAAAGTTGTATAACCTTTTATATCCCATTGCTTTACAAGAATTTATTTCATGGAATTTTCTATAACCATTATGTTTGTGATCTTTATTTACTTATTTTATCCCATTGCTTTATATTTTTTAATTTTTACGAAACCACAATCATATAATGATCACCAGTACCGAAATATTTTAAATTTACTTGCTAAAATATCTCCGGAGTCGTAAAGTATATTTCCTAGAGTTACGTGCTCCTTACGTCTAACGTGTATTATTTGCGGGCTTTCTTCCATTCATTGTTTAGCAATTTTTAAAAAAAGGTATGGTTATTAAGTTCCTTGTTAAATAAAATAAAAATAATGGTGTTAGGATTTCCGTCATGTAAGTGTGCTTATGTGGCTCAAATATCACAAGATTTTGTGCTTAGTGTCATGTTTTTAAATTGCGACTAAAACTTTTTAACTGCATCGAGTAACTGATTTGCTGAAATAAGGGCATATGCAAAAATTTAAAATTCAACCACAATCAGTTTGTTATTCTGAGATTTTACTGACATGAGTTAAACGTTGCAGATAGTAGGCTGTAGGATAAGGACCAAATAGTCACATATTAAATCAACGGTAAGGAAATAGTTCCTGCTCTAACAACTTTGGCTGAGTCTCTTTGAGGATTTTCCTTCTATGATTAGTAGATTATTTGTTAGTGATAGAAGCTGAGAATTGCTACTAAATTCTTCTAAAATATAAAACTTCCAAAGTGAGGCGCTCATCCATTTATTGTCGACTAATATATGGTGCTGCTATTATCCACACACCTCTTGATTATTTGTGATAATGAATTCAAAGTATGACAAAGTCAAACTGGAGTAGGTCCACGGGACGGTCATTTAAGGTTGGCAATTTCTAAAAGATAACAGTTATTTTAAGCAGTCGCTGCGCGTCGCCATTATATTCAAATAGAAGGCGAATAACTGTGCTTTAATAGTTAGAATTAACTCGTACCTTAGTCGTTTATTGACGTATGTTGAGGAAGTTACATCATTATCTTTACTTAATACTTTATTTTTTAATAAATATCATAAAGCAATTAATTTTTTGGTTCGTATATTTGAAACAGAAGCTTCCTATTGCCTAGGCAGGTTGCTTCTTTAATAGTTTTAAATGACAATGTAACATGGTGATAACAAAATAAAACAGCCGGCTAAGTTTTTCGTGGGCTTCTTCTTAGACCAGGGCGCGTTTGGAACCCTCATAGCTTTAATATTAAGTTGACGAACTTAGTAATCGCTATCAACTCACTCTATGTCATATTTTACATGTAATGTACGTATCAAAAGTGCCGTCTATGTGCCTATTTGAATAAAGAAGCCGAAGTCGAAGACTTTGACTTTACGCGGGTAAAACCACTAAAATCAGCTACTAGTGTCTGTATGTATTTACTTTGCGTTATATACTACTTATGTTGACCTTTGCTTTAAAGGAGGGCCTCATTCGATGAATTTGCCACGGTATAGTTTAGTCATGCCTGCTATATCAGCTGTATGATTTTATAAAATTGAAGTTAAGGCTCATCAATAAAATAACATCTTGCCTTCATTCCAAGTTCAAAGCCGATGTACTGAGTTCTGGATTGTTGATTGGAGAAGTGATGACGTAGACATAGGCCGATAAAGAATGACGCACAAAAATGCAGGTTGATTAGTCATACAAGTTGCAGAATTGTACATCTTTCCTTATAGCCTAAACAATTAAACATCAGCTACATATTAAATTTAATACAGAAAAAATTTTGAGTTGATTGAAATAAAAACTATCTAGCTATCGCCTTTCTCTTATGTAAGTTATTATACAAATTCACAAACAATTTATGATAATCTATGGTTCAAAGCCTATACCTAATATACAAGCAAGTAGCGATTTTACTTCAAATAACAAATGTTATTTAATTAACAATGTATGAGCCACTAACATCAAATATTATCATCTACTCGAAGTTTAGAATATTTACGCTTTTACATTACATATATTTCAATAGTTATAATTCAACTACAATAAAAACTCCTTTTGCTACATCACTTATCATATACATCAATCAATATTTTACCAACTAAAATATATAACAGCTGTGTGAAAAATGGTCTCTTCAATGTAATTTTCAACCATCGTCGGTGCGTTTGCCCTCCCTTCCACTTAGAGTTACGTGGCCACTCATGGAGGAAACGTAACTCTAAGAGAAGTGCAGTGCAACTCTAAGCGAAGCAATAAAATTAAAGTGTTAACATTCATCATGTAGCGCCCTCAGATTTCTGTTTGTAAGATTTTTTTACGTATGTAAGAGTTCAAGAATTACGGCGCATAATGTTAGGATATATAGCACCGTATAAAACAAACTGATTTAACTGTATCAACTAAGCAAGGCTCGTTGTTAAACGAGCTGTTACAAAAATGTGATCTCTTTTCTCTAGTCAAAATAAGTCTAGGATATTATTAAAAGCATTTATGTAACATATTATAAAACGTCAAGAAAAACAAGTCTATCAACTTATTATAAAATACGAAGAAACTTTTTCGCCTATTCTAGAACAGTTAAACATTAAACTTTTTACGTAACATGAAATAAGTAAATAATAATAACAATAAGATATTACAAGAAGAAGATTAATTTTATAACCTTATGATTTACAATATTACAGTATATTTTAGATAGATATTAGTTTTTATTACAAGTGTAGAAGTAAGAATAGTTTACAATAGTGGAGCTAAAGAATATTGTTAAGTATGAAAAAGTGGTGCTTAAGTTCAAAATAAAAAAGAGATGTAGCTAGTTTTATGTCCGCTAACACTTAATCTAGGAAACGCTTAAATCGGATGCCTTATGATGCTTTACAACATGTATCATTTACAATGTAAGAAACGAAATAAACGATTTTTATTTTTTTTATGACTTAGCATCTTGGAGAAAAAAACGTTTCACCAACTCTTAGATAATTATTAACATAAGGCGCAATTTACGACACCGATTCGCCAGTGCGTAATGTTTAAAGAACTCGTCAACAGACATTAATTTAAACAGATGAAAAAAATGAAACTTTTTTACGAAATACGAAAAAATTTGATAATACAAACACAAAATACGACAACTTTTAGCAAGAATCATAGACAACTTGTCACTTGGTAATATGAGTTGTCTATTTAAAAACGATTGGTGAAAGGTAAATGTATGCCTAGAAATCTCGATCGTTCGTGAAAACGGGCATTAGTATTGTTCTTATGACCGCAAACCTAGTCTCTGTATTTCGCTCTCATCGTTGATCGTAATAGCGAATTTTCAGGCAAGTGTTACCTATTTACTGCCGGAAGTAAAAGTCTCAAACCCTTGTTCCTGCTCAAATTTTATAAGATTGAGTAGGTGATATATATTTCCTGCCTATTAAGTGTTGCTTACATATTATTGTACTAGCGGACCCTCGCGACTTCGTCCGCATATGAGTCAATCGAGAAGCTAGAATAGATCTGATGCTAACATCATAATCATCGCATCTAGCTATGTACCTACTACTTGCTGTCATTTATAAAGAGTTATGACCTTTATCTCCAAAAATATTAATCAGATCTTCATTAAAATGAGACAATACATGCTTCACAGTGGCGTGCACAGGGTCTACGGCCAGGGTATGCATAAAGCAGATATATAGCATAAAATAGAAATATTCCCCTCCAATACGAGCTATATAAAATAATTTGGGTATGCAGTGCTTTTGTGCATGTATGAAATGAACGCCACTGATGCTTCATAGCATACACTTTCAAAAAGATAAAGAATTATTGAAATCGGATCAAATTTAACGGAGCTTTTAAGTAAAATTGATAAAAATTTTCATCTCGTATCCCGGAGGAAACTTATTGTTTATCGGGATAAAAGGTATAATTTTATTTAAATTGGTTCAGTAATTTTCACATGCCCGGACAGACAGACAGACAGACAGACAAAAATTAAATAAAAATCAGTTTTGGACTCAGTATCGATTATAAAGCATCCCCCGATCAAAATTTTCAAAATATATTAAATGTACAGAAATCTTCCAGTTACAGTTTTATTATAAGTATAGATGAAAAAATAGTTTTTATTCAGTTATAGTTGGCAAGAATAAAAAATGCATTTACGAGTTTTCCTGTGCAATACTTTGTCGAGCGCTGCCCACGTTATATTATCTATCCGTCTTAATCCTAATTTATCAAAGGCAAGGCTTAACCTATCATAGCAGAATACACCAGCCTACTATCAAAAATCATGAGTGAATTAACCTAGGTAATAAATGTGTAAACATCTCTTAACATCAAATAGAAATGAAATCATGGTCGATGGCCGCATCAGACTACCTGATCTTAACAATTTAATGTTTTATCATTTTAGATTGATTTTCAGTGGTTTTGAAAACTGATTTAGAGAAATATTACCACTGGTTCGGAAATGCCACATCCTAGTGAGAAGAACCAGCAAGAAACTCAATGGCATCTACATGACCGACTTTCTAGCCATTAAAATAACCTATTAAGTGTATATATTAAGGCAATCACAAATAATCAATAATGTTGAATAAGGCAATACCTTAGTAAGTAACGTCTTGTCTAAGGAGATTCCTAGGCATACAGTTACGTTTCCCTTATTTATCGTATATATTAAAGATTTACATCACATAAGTTCATCCTACTTCTGATGAACTCATGCGCTCTTGATCCTTTTGACCATTGACTTAAATCAAATTATATGATAGGTTAGGAAACGTAACTGTATACATAGGAATACATAGGAATAGTCCTTAGACTTAATTTTACTTACTACTTGGCTTTGCTTTAATTGTCGTTAGTAAAAATGGGCATAACTGTATGTTATCTAGAAAAGCGTAATGAGAACTTCTAAATATCCCGATTGAATGCACCAAGAAACAACGAAGTAACACCTTTTGAACGAATTTGTGCTGGTGCTAAGAAGCTCTCGCACCATGTAACACTAACTATTTATTTTTATCTATTTCACTATCAACGACATATATTATATATGTACGAATATGATGTTACGTTTCGAACAATCAATGACAAATGTGTTTAGCACTTCAAAAAATATTTTAAACCTAGTTCAGCGCTTTATGTGGCAGCTTTCCTCAGGAGACAAAATATACATAATGTTATTTTTATTACATCACAACCTGCAGTCATAGTAGTGACATTAAATTCTATCGCATTTTAAGGTTTCACCAAATTTCGATTTAGTTATTTCTGCTATCGGCTCAAAAATCTAACAACAATATAAACAGGGAAACATACCAAAAGTTGGTTCCAATTTTAGGATTGTTTGCAATGAACATATTATTGTCTGTATTTTAATTATGCCATTTACTAGCTGTAAGACCAACCTCCCCCCGCCCCGTGTCCGCCTTTGAGTCGGTGTAAAAATCGGTTGCAATCCGTGGTGGGCCCCACATTCCCTAACTAGATGGCACCATAAAGATAGCGCTAGCAAAGTTTTAACAAATTATGACCATACATTAAACTTCTGAAGATTAATGGTTAGACCTCGATCCTCGAACACGCCAGGTCAAGCACAATGCAATCTTTACGCAATATTTTTCTAAGACCGGTTAAGTTGTGAAGCCGCGCATAAGTGCCAAAATATTTTATTCTCTGGAAACGTTTCCCGTGGGCTTTTCCGGTATAAAAACCTTTTTAAAGACTATTCTTCAAGAATCAAGTAATATATGAGCCAAATTTCATCAACATTGGTAGAGTGATTAAGCCTAACAAAAGTAACAAGAAAATATATAAACAGAATCGGAATTTAAATATAAAGTCCCACAGTTGAAAGCTACATATTGGTGAATTAAAGAAATTAGTTGAGAATGACGTGAATCCAGTTTTTAACTATTTCTCGTCTTTTTAGAGATCCCTTAAAATTCAGGAAGTAAGTAGCTCTAGCAAAGAAAGAAATGATGCATCGTTAAAGCAATTAATGGAAAAATTGAGAAACATCTTATTTTTGCGTAACAGTAATGCAATGGTGTGAAGTAATTTTGAATAGTATAGTTAACCTGGCTAAAATAACACATTATAGAGGTAACTCTACTAAGTAATATTTTTGTTTACGGCTATTACACCACAATTTAGAGTCAGTAAAACTAACATTATGCAGTGGAATTGTCAAGACGAAACTTATATACTTTGAGCAATTATTATTGCAGAAAAAAATACACGTTGCAGTTCTTAGTGAAATATGGCTAACACCAGAGATTAACATTAGAAAAACAGGCTACAATATTTATTGTCTTCGGAGGGATGATTACGGAGGTGTTGCGAGATTTTGTCATCATTCCGTAAGTTTCAGGTGTGTGCTACCCGTGTAAGTAATACAAATATTGAATAACTGCATGTTAAAATCCACAACTGTGAAAATGTTGAGAATATTGCTGCTTTATATTGCTCACCATCTATGAAATAAGCACAAACAGACTGGGATGATTTTATTCATTAAAAAGTAACAAAAAAAAACCAACAAGAATAAAGTTAGTAAATGGTAACGTAATGGTAACCTTTTTCTCTGGCATCATCAGATATTGCCTGTTTGGGATAGCACTAATGAATTATTAGGAAGTGATCACGTAGCCATCAAGTTGTCTTTTAACTATACTATAGTACGCCACCCATAATTTTATTAAAAAAAGGAAGTTGAAGACATGCAACCTGGGAATCATATAGAACTGAATTAAAAATAAATTAACCTATTCAGAAGAACTGCAATGTGCTTACAATATTTTTATAGACTATAAATAAGCCAGCAGACATTCAAATTCCATTTATTAAAATTAATTTGAACCCAAGTTCCAATTTCAAGCCTAAACGATATTAGAATATGATAGTTTCTAAATGTATAGCAGAACAACGTTTAGGGCTAGCCCCACACCAAATAACTTACACATTTTAATGAGAAAAGTCTCAGCTTCGCAAAAAATAATACGTACTTCTAAATCGGAATCTTGGCAAGCTTTTTGTAATTCGATCAGTGAGGTGTGGCTACGCATGAAAAAAAAACATTACAAAAAGACAGGGTTAAAAAGACATTACAGTAAAAAATCTTATATTGAAGGAAATAGTGCAGAAAATCTTCAACAAAGCCTTACACCAGATTTAGTTGTCAACGATTGCCCGAAGTTTAAGTCATTTAATTTACAGTTAGAAACCCAGATCTCTAGGCAGAAGCCGGAAGTAGCTATAAAGTCTTAAGGATACTGCCCCGGGATTAGACATGATATTATCATTTTTAATGCTAAGATATTTGTCATATTGTGGGAAGAATTGGTTGCTATACTTATTTTATATGTTCCGTAATCACTGATTTGTACCACAACAATGAAAACAAATACCGAAATATACTATGTTATACCAATACCGAAATCTAGTCAACATCAACAGTCCCAAGCATCTTTACGACCAATATCTTTAAGTTATTGTGTTTGCAAAGTATTTCATTCGATATTGTATAATAGGCTTGAATGGTATTAAAAATGGTATTAAAAGCTCGTATATTTTCAGCACATATGACTATATCATAATCCCGCTCTTGTTTAGATAACTTAAGTCATCTATTAATCGATATGGAAACAAATTTAGGACAAGGAATACCCACAGTTTGCTGTTTCGTAGATATTGATAGTGGATACAATAACGTTGACATACATAACCTACACATTAGATTTTTATGGTATAGGATCAAAATCGTGTTGATAATTATAGAGATTCTTATCATAGATCTTTAAGCATATGTTTGGAAAAGACTAAGTTAAGTAGATCCAGTAGTCGTGGTCTAGCTCAGGGAGACCCACTGTCTCCATTATTGTTCAATATAGCAACAGCAACCATATTATGTAAAACTGTTCAAAATGTATCGAAATCTCAGTATGTTGACGACTTCATATCGGATAAAAACTTGACATTTGCAGAAAATAAATTAAAAAGTGCACTTAATTCTTTTGGACAGCTGCTTCAAAATTTAAGTCAGGATGCTTCTCCGCAAAGAGTAAAATATGCATTTTTTGCTCGAAGTTATTTGAAAATCGATCTACTTTAAAATAATAGATTACGCTCTGGAAGTTATACAAAATGTAAAAAACCTAGGGGTGTGGTTGAATCGTAAACTCAATTGGGATAAAAATATTAGCGATACTAAACAAAGAGTTTCAAAATTTTTAAATATACTTATAATGATAGCTCATTCATCCAAAACATTTTGCGAAAACTTTATATTTCTATAATAAGAAGCAGAATTGATTATGCTAGCTTTCTATTTGAGAATAGTGCACTATCCATCTCATCTGTCCATCTATCTTAACTGGATATTATCAAAAATCAAGTCATCAGAATTGTCGGTGGACTTGTTATAACTACTCCCAATATCGTCGCGGAGAATGATCTATGTTTATCCCTACTTACAATACGTAGAAATTATTTAGTTAGAAAGTTTTGGTTTAAAGCAAAGTCTTCCACTGAACATAGGCTACTTATATTACTGGATGAATCCGACTGTAAATATTAAAGTGCCTATTTGAGGAGGAAAAAACTTTTGCTAATCTTAATTCATGAAGAATATAGGAATATTTTCGAGCATTCCAGTCCTCAACTAGGAATGTTTTCATTGAATACATGGATGTCTCGACTAAATATTTCATCAAATATAATTACAGACGTACCAGAAGTTAATAAAGCAAAACCTACATACAACCAATGCTTTGAAGAGAAGCTGCATTAGACACATTAGTTCAAAATATTCCGAGTACTTTAAAATATTTACCGATGCTTCTTCACATAGTCATGATATCGGTGTTGCCTTCTACGATCCGCAAATGAATACCAATGTAAAATTCAAGATAAATTCAAACATATCTATTATGTACGCGGAACTTTTAGCAGTAGCGGAGGCACTGTCTTATATAGTCAAATAATTTTGCTACATTTATAATTCTCTCCGACTCAAAAAGTGCACTACAAAACTGGCTATGTGGTCCTCGTCTATACGAGGAACACTGATAGCCTATACCATTCTGGATCTCCTACTTAGTTTACAGAAACTTGAAAAAGATATCGTTATACAGTGCATCCTATCACACATTTGTGTTAAGGGTAACGAGAAAGTTGATACCCATGCAAAACAAGCTTGTAGTGAGGGAATTGTTATTAATGTCTTACCTTGCTACACAGATTACTTTCATTCAATAAAAAAACGGTGCAAAGAACTGTGGAAGGAATATTTCGACGGAAGATCAAAGGAAAAAAAATCTAAGAAAAAAAGGTGGTACTAAGCAATTAAACCGCCCTGCGATTGTTCTTTGATAGAAGGCTGCAAATTGAGTAGACAAGACATTATCATAGCTTTTCGTTTTCGTTCCGGACACATTCCACTGAACAGATTTGCGTTTATGCTCAGAAAGTCTCCTTCTCCCAATTGTCCAGACTGTGGTGTAAAAGAAGATGTTTATCACATTCTGATCGAATGTGTCCGTAGCGAGGTTAAGAGTAAAATGTTTGCCGATATTAACATAAGTTTTTCAAACCCCTTTTCTGAGGCCGCGAAATATTTATATAATAGATTTAAGATTAATAGGTAGACGTAGAATAAGCTAGTTTGTAATTGTAGATCCACAAGAACTATATAGTCACTTTAGTGACTCAGCTCTTTAAAAGAGATTTAAAAAAAACCTTTTAACTAGCAGTTAGAACGTTGACTGAATTCATTGACCGCTCGTGTTTCCACTTAGGTGCGAAATACGCGAACATGCTTTATTAATATGTTTCTTTGACCTTTTGCAAGAATTCTTTTAAAGAGTAGTTTGATATATCATTTACAAGTCAATTAGTTCGGACAGAACCGATTTTTTTCTATTAACCATGTTAGTTTTCTCGCATTTAATGGCAATCGGAAAAAAACCTTACTAAATACCTTAAAACCTTACGCATTATTAATAAAACAATCATGTGTATTAATTGCACCAATCGTTCAACATTTACAAGCACTCATAAACAAAAGTGTGTGCTAAATCAGAATACGACGGATTTGTTTTACTAAAGTAAAATTAGGCAAGAACATATCTTTGTTCATCGATCTTAGTTGTTTTCATATTTTTAAATATTACGCAGAATTAATGTAGTCCTAGATGCAATTTAGAAACACTTTCAACAAAAAGATTTCACGCAAAAGAAAAGAAATAGTTGCAAGGGATTTCCCTTGCAAAGACCGATGAGTTTACCCAAAATTACCATGAAACATGAATGAATCATGAATCTTAACAATTTTTTCTAAGTATCAAAAAATACAATTAATTTATCGAACATGAATTTCATCTTGTTTAATCGGGATATGGATTTAATTTGCTTGATTTAAGATTTATTTTCCAATTTTTGTATATTTTCTATTTGCTCTTTAAAGTGCAGACAAAATATTTATTATTTCAAAGAATAAGCAGTTGCAGTTTTTTTTTCTTAATTTCTTCGACGGTTCATATATGAAAAAGCACGAGATCGTGCGTATTTTACTTTAACTATCCAAATTGTTAAACGACTTCTCTGTTCAATCATGATGACAAAATAAGATACGGCGAAATGGTGTTTTAGTTTCGAGTCTCTGGGGACGAAACAGCACATAATAACTGCCTTCTTGATTTTCATAGAAAAACGTATTTCAACGGTAAACGCAAACAATTTATTATATAACAATGTAGATAAAAGTCTCCGTAGCTCCTGTAATGTGTCTATAATATCACTACTGACCTTAGTATCCCAGGAAACGACAGACCTGTAACACAAATTTATTTAATTTTTGTTTTTGTTAAGTATATTTTATAAAAAAATTGATAAAGTAAAGGACAATACGCTTACTCGATAAAATAAATCGTTTATAAAATTACACAAAAAAAAATATATGAAAAATATTTACCATCTCGACTGGTTCAATGAAGCATAACGAGTAGCCGGTGATTTTCTTCTTTTCCCACCAACAGAAACGTTTTCTGAAACAACAAGCGTCATTCGTCACTGGCTCACCAAACACATCTTTTATTTAAAAAAATATAAAATATGTTAAAATTAAATGGTAAAATAATAATGCTAAAAATTAAAATTAAAAATATTTAATTCAAATAAGAAAATGTTTTTTTTTAATAACGGAGAAAATAAAATAGGTCACGCGGATTTTAGAAATAAATAACTTCAATAAATAAAAGATAATATTTTTTAAGTTAAAAATGTATTAACGGCAATAATTAATCTATGTAACAGATAAATAAATAAAAATAATTTACCTTTTTCACAAATCAGAACGTCATAAATAACTGATGATTTTCTTCTATTTTCCACCAACAGAAAGGCTTTCTGCAACAATATAAAATGGTTATCCAAGATTCATATAACTTAATGTCTATTTATATAAAAAAAGAAATAACAGAATATTATTACTTATTTATGTTTAATATAAAAATTGGAAAAAATAAAAATTAAAAAATTAAGAACTAAACTAAAGTACTTTAAAAGGGATATGGTTCCGTTGAAATATATTTAAAAAAAATTGTAAAAACAATATAAGCAAAATATTATTAAATAAATTTGTACTTACTGCAGTCCGTTTGGTGAAACTCGAAATTAACTTATTGCGAATCCGGAATTAAAAGGGAGAGCCCTTTTAATAATACTAGTCACCCCCGATTGACTTTAAAATTAATCATAATTTTGCACAATTTATATACTTCTTTTTTTTAAATGGACTTAATTTTTTACGAGTCTCAGAAAATATGTTCCTATTTTCAGACAATCCTTTGTTGTAACTAAGCAGAGGCACGTCTGCTAGAGGTGTTCGCTGGTTCGAAGTTTGTCGGCGACTGACCGTCCTAGCTCCCAGTGCGGCTGGTAGGGTAGGGGCTGAATTACAGGAGGGCGGGACTTCAGCAACAACTATCCCGCCCGGCGGAGGCGGGAGGGATATATGCGTGATGCTTTTCCCGCTCTTTCCCCGAAGTTGAACTAAACTTTCGTAGGCCAATTTATCAACGCTCCGTCGGTAAATTATTTTATACATGTAAAGATTCAAGACTATTCTAACGATTTAAACCGTGCTGTTTCTGACCGTTTTACTGACAATAAGTAACTTTTCGTTGCAAGAAAACTGTTTTTTAATTTATTTAACCAAATGTTCAGAGTATTAATGAAAATCTAATGAAAAATCGAAAATCGCTTAGTATTCTACAATTTTGGTGGGAGTGTCTTCGAATTGTAAGATACTAGCGAGTAAAGTTAGCTCAGCTGCCTTTTGTAGTCAGAACAATTAGACATTTTATCCACATTTAAAAATGTAAGGCTTTTTTATTTTGCGTACTTTAATAAATGTTTAGGTAGTATCTTGTTTTTAATCATAATCTAATGTCTAATTATCTATTTGGTAGGGGCAAAGCTGTTTAAACAGAAGCTTTATTTATATAACAGAAAAGAGCTGTTCACTCAATATGGAAAATACATATTATATATTTTTCCTTCACATGGACATGTACCCTTCGTGAAAAATTTTAGGTAATGGGATATTTTTATTTTTATTTAATCCAAGTAAAAGAAAACATTAGTATTTATAAAATCAACTTGTTGATTATTTACATCATGGTGTAAATAATCAACATGGGTTTTATTTGACCATGATGTTAAAATAAATAAAATGTGAAATTATATGTACAGTCACACAGAACTAGAAAGGTCTTAGACCTTTCTAGTTCTAAGGGTCTTTGAGATAAACCGCTGACGGACAGACAAACAGACGTACAACTTCAAAATTACCTTATTTCATGAAGGCCTACTGTATAAGCACTTTTGAAGTGACTCTACCACCGCTTCTGAAAACAGATTCTACTTAGAAGAAGCCGAGCATATTGCTCTTTTAAAATCATATTTTTATAGATTAACAATAATTTTTCTATCTTGTGTGAGATGATAGCGGAACGGTAAGCAGCCTTGTCAAGTAGTTTTTAATACATTATTTAAACGTAGGCATAGGTAAATCTGATATTATCTTCGGTATCATGCTATAAAAGCATATACCTATCCCACGAAGTATTTTTATACTTTTCTCAGACGATATTATTGTATACTACTAATTTATGTCCGTTTCTACTTAGTGGATTGTTTGTATGCACTTTTTTTATTATGTAATGGCTAATGTTTGTTTTATAAATCTACTAGCTGTTGCCCGCGACTTCGTCTGCGTTTTATTTTGTTTTTTGATGTGGCATTCAATGTTGTATGTATGTAATTAAGTGTTGTAGTTCTAAAAAAATTTAAAGTATTCAGTATCGCTAAGCCTTCAATGAGGGGTTTGCTGCTGTCCGCTGAGGAGTTCTGTCCTCTATCTCTAACCAATGTTTGGGCAAAATTAAACTGCTACTGTAAGTATATCTGTCTACAAGGGCAGACGAATGAAGTAAAACGATAAATCCGTGTTCCTTATGGATTTTTAGGATTCCTACAATCCTAAAAATGAGGTACTAAAATTAAATAAGGTAGCAGTTGCTAGCACTTTTGATGTAATTCCAATTAGCTTCATTTGTCAGTAACTTGTCAGCAAACAATGTAATAAAAACGAAGTCCTACCCACTGGGCTTTGTCCAATGCTCTTAAGATAGTTTTTTTTTTTTTAGGAAGCCGTGTAACCTTGTCTTTGTCTTGTGATATCTTCATCTATTATTATCTATTTCATCTGTTTAAAATAATCGTTTTCATTGAATAACACTCATCCCCTATTTTATGATCCCTTTAAGGGGATTAGCAATTTTTTTTTAATATAAGTAGCGTACAGGATTCGCGTCCCGTGCAGTACGGAATTTCCCCCGATTTCAAGTAGGCTTGGGGCGGTGCTAGCGATATACCAAACCGGGGCCCACTTAAGGGGGACGCCAAAAATAACTATAAAAACCTTTGCACAGTATATTATCGACTCAAAACCAACTCGTCTGAATTAGCGCTGTGAATTCGCTCGCTGTGGACCATTTGGAAATTTATAATTTCTGAATTTTCTCTAGTGTGCTCTGCAAAACAGAGGTCGAAAAAGTATTTTTCTCAAACATGCATCTTCTGGAACTTTCAGCATTATATTGACAACCTGCTACGAGATTTAAAGAAATTGTTGACTGTACTGCGCAAATACTTGAGCGTAGCGGCCGAAAAAGGTTGTATGAAAATACACATTGGTCGTGTTTTAGCGGCCAAAAAAAAATTACACAGTGAATCCATATCCGTCGCGTAACGTAAAAATTCAAGGATCTACTCCGATACATAGCACTAAGGAGGTAACTAATCAACGGTTTTATTTCAATTTTGAAGTTGCTTACCAATAGAAAGCATTTTATGAAAAAAAAAAAACACATGAAAAATTATTCGTTGTTCTTCATTGATTTAGTAAGTAATTGTAGTTTAGTTTAGTTTAGTACTTTATTGCACAAACTTAGAAAAACTACAAGAAAAGGGAAAAAAAAAATAACAATTAAAAGAAAAAAAAATGTATTTGACCAAAATTAGTTCAAGTGAAGACATATTTAAAAAAGTAAAGCCTTGGCCACAACTAGGTATTGGTTGGTCATATTTATATTTACACGTTCATCATTAAGTAAATTTGAAGAAGACCTCTTTTTATTTTTTTTATGTTTATGTATAAGTCCAGGGCATATAGTAATTTGATGATGCGCGTAATTCGAGTAATGACCCCAGGGCGTTCATTCGCTGCTAATGGGATCCCGAGACCTGTCGGACCTGATAGAACCACCCCGGGCATTTCCCTCTCAGCTTATTAGTCGCTGCCAAAGGTCGGTCCCTCTTGCGTAAATGCATTTTCCAATGCCTGGTTGCAGATAAACTAATAAAAAATATTCGGTCAAGCGCGTGTCATGACGGTCATTAGTTCCGTAGCAGAAACATTTATGAACGTTTTAACTAAACATAGGAATCGCTCAAATCGGATGCCTAATGAGTTAGGTGATGCGTAGAAAAAATTAATGTGTGTGTTAGATTACACACGTAAGAAATGATCATAGACACTTTAGGCTATATGAACTGCCTATTGATAATAGATGCCCAAGCATCTTCTTTGATTAGGCGTTACTTAAAATAAAGTATAAAATAAATAAATAAGTACGTACAGACTACTCGGGTTGGATCGAATTTGTCATTTCTGAATTCTTTCTAGTCTCCTCTAGGTGGGTGGCTTCAGGCGTGGCGATTTAGCGTTCCAGTACGATGTCCCGGAGAAACCGATGTGGCCTTCAAAGTCAAATATTTCTTTATTCAAACAGGTATGACACTTTAGATGCGTGCATTACATATAAATTCTTAATGGCAGACCTCGTCTGCATCTTGAGTCTCTTGGATACCAGTACCAACTTAGAAAATAACTAAAGTTTAATTTAAAATATTCACTAACGATTTAGTACTATTCAAGATATTAACTTAAGTGTGTACTTAAATTATTTGCAAAGCTTTCTTATTCCAACATTTAAATACTGTTTCAGCGTGACATAACAGTTTTGGAAAAAACATGGCGGAATTTCAGGAGTTTCTTGTTTCATAACGGAACCTTAAAACCATCACCGTTCACCTATAATTGACTTAAAACGTAGGTGAATTAACCGACCAGAAGACCGGTCGAGTGTTCAGTATTATCAAATAAAGTAAAATCATTACTGCTATATTATATGCGTTGGGAAGAAAATCATGTTACCAGAAGAATTTTAAAACAACCCAGTTTCCCTGACCGATTTCGATCACGGTGATCAATCTCCAGAGAGATTTTCTAACTACGCGGGAGATATTTCATCAGGTGCACAATCACTCACTCACTCAATCACTCTCGTAGTCCGATGGGATGGCAGCTCCGACACAACCGGAAAGAGATCAGGCGCACGACCGACTAAACGTGCTCTCCGAGGCACGGAGGTAAATCACTGCCAATCCCAAAACTCCGGTTTGGTACAAAAAAACCCAAAACTGTTTGCCTGAACCGCCTGATCTCAAGATTTGCAATCAAATATACTAACCACGAGACCAATACGGCAGTTAAATTAAGATTGCGTGTAAAAAGAGTGGATAGTAAGATGACAGCTAAAAAAAGAAAGTAGAAGGAGAAGACATATAATGCGCAGTTCTTGTGGAAGGTTACATGGTATTTTACATCAGTCCACGGCAGTTCATCATCATTTTCATATCAATCCATAACCGGCCCACTACAGGGCATGGGTCTCCTCCCACAACGAGAAATGGTTAGAACTCTCAGGCATGCAGGTTTCTTCACGATGTATGTGATAATAGTTTTTAAATGACAGTGTGAGATTGGTGATAACGAAAAAAAAATAACAACCGGCTAAATTTGTTGTGCGCTTCTTCTTAGACCAGGGCGCGTTTGGAACGCTCGTAGCTTTATTTAGTTTTAAGTTGACGAATTTATTTTTTGCCATCAACTCACTCCTATGTCATATTTTACATGTAATGTACGCATCAAAAGTGCCATCTATGTGCCTATTTCAATAAAGAAATATTTGACTTGACTTGACTTGATGTTTTCCTTCCTTCACCGGAAACTTACAAACGGACATAACTTAGAAAAGTTAGAGGTGCGTGCTGGAATTCGAACTCGGCTCCCCAAAAGTAAAGTCGAGCTCCTGGGCTATCACCGCTTCACGGCACGGCAATTATAAAACTCTAATGGTTACTTTTTATCATCTTATCCTTTTTGGCTAAATAAAGAGTCGTAGTCGAATGAGTGATTTTTTCCTTCTTTCACCAACTAAGCGTCAACCCTGATACGGGTATGTTTTGTTTACACTCGTATTTTCATATTTTGTTAGTTTACCTATCCCCGTTTATCCCCGGGCGATCCTAATTTGATTTAACACTCGCCGCTGGTTTTAATCTCATAAAAAGTCCTTCCATACCGAGGGCCCTAATGTTTTTAAAGCTATACGATACGTCACTATCAGAGGAATAAGCTCCAAAACAAACATTTTATTTTTTAATCTACCTTAGAATTCAACTTGGCAAACCTCGTAGCTTAAGTTTTCGCTTACTAATGTCGTTATCGTCAAAATCTACCAAGTATTTTTTTAATGTATTTTACGCACCAAAAGAGCTTTTTCTTCTTTTTTCTCCTTCTGTTTGCTGCTGGTACGGCTCCCCGCTGGTTTACTCCAGCCAGCCAAGCTCACTCCAGAAGCTTAGCAGTCCAGGTCGCCTGCTTCAGGTAGTGACGCTGAGTAGCCAAGGTATGCTGCGCTTTGTTCTGCTACTCCGATACATCGAAGCATTACGTGCATCGGTGTTTCCTTTAAATAATAAATAAATAAACTTCGACAATGCACACGTCTAGCCCCAAAGTAAGAGTAGCTTGTATGGGTCATAAGATGCCTGATGAATATTTTTATGAATAATATACATAAATACTTATACTATGGATAAAAACACCCAGACACTGAAAAAAAAATTGTGGTCATCACACAAACATTTTCCAGTTGTGGCAATCGAACCGACGCCTTTTGACTCAGAAAGCAGGGTCGCTGCCCACTGCGCCACTCGGCCGTCAACTCATGCATGCTCTGCACAGAGGACAGTCGGTTATACTTAGAATAAAAAGGTGTTTGTTTAGTTGACAGTGCCCCGTTATCATGCATGCAACTGTGTTTCACCTGGTTTCGTTGTAGTTATTTGGTTATTAATCGTGGGTTGAGGTTTGGTATGGCCTCCTTTGTTTATTTGCACTCACTGGCAATCCACACACTCAGAGCTATGGACACATCAATATGAGTGTGTGGATTGCGTTTCAAAAGAGCTTATTGGCTTATTTCAATAAAGAAATATTCGAAATTGACTTTGAATATATCATATACTAGCCGTTTCCCGCCCGCTTCGCTGGGCGAATTGAAAAAGGAAATAAATTACATTTTATGTTTCATTTTTATTTATTTTTTTCATATTTTTATTATTCTCCTTTTTTTTTTATTTTTGTATGAACATAAATAGGCCCCGCGGATAGAACTGTAAGCATCGATATTGTTTAGACTTACTCAAATTCCAAATTCCATCGATTTAGCCTGTATCTTTCATCCAGGTGATTTTTCTCACTAATATTCATTGTAACTTTCAATGTGCAATCATTATAACATTTCCGTGCCTTTCTTCCAAAAATTAATAACAATTGACATGAAGAAAAAAATTTGAAATGAGCATTGAAAGTTTAAGTTAAAGTCATTGCAAGTCTCATATGTGAAGTTGAAATCTGTCTAGGTTCAAGTGCGCCGAATTTTCTGTTAACTAAAATTTTCTCCGTGACATCAATTTTTTATAGAAAATTAATTGTGCATGTTTTTTTATGAATTCTATTGGAATAAGTAACTAAATTTCTTTTCCACATCTCATGTGCTTGGAAAATGCATTCATTTTAATCTTTTACATTTCCGAGATCCCGCAATAAAAGAATTCGTCGGTTATGTAGTCTGCAAAAGTAAAATGAATGTAAAATTCTTAGTCCGTTGATTGGATAGCTACATGTAAAGTTAAGTTTTTGAAACCTCTCAATGACTTTTTCTCCGCTGCCAAAAAGACGATTGTTGTAAGGAAATACACGAATATCCCTACATACACGAAGATCCCCACCAAATTTGGAGTCTGTAGAAGTTACAGGTTAGAAATAAAAATTTTAGATTTTAACACCCACCCCCGCAATTCCTGTCGGAAGTAGACTTTATTGAAATCCATTTTGAGATGTTCTTTATGTGAATAATAAAAGATTCCTACCATATTTAGAATTTTTAGAAGCTATATTTCGAAATAGAAATTTTTTATTGTTAACACCCACCCCCGCGAACCTTATTGGAGGTGATTCATTGTAAAATCCGCTCGAAGATCATTTTTATATAACATATAGAACACTCTCACTAAATTTGGAGTCTATAGGAGCTATCGCTTGGAAATTGAAAATTTTCATTGTTAACGCCCCCGCAATCTTCTTTGGGGTGGGATATCGTAAAATTTGTTCATAAATCATTTTATATCACTTATAGAAAATTCCTACAAAATTTGGAGCTTGTGGGAGCTTTAGCTGGAAAATTAAAAATATTAATTGTTAATACCCACCCCCGCAACCCCCTGTGGGGTGAGCTATCGTAAAATTAGTTCATAGCCTATTTCTACACCTCTTACAGAAGATTCCTACCAAATTTGAAGTCTATAGAAGCTATAGTTTAAAAACGGGAATTGTTCATTGTTAACGCCCCCGCAATCCCCTTTGGGGAATGAATTTCTTAAAATCTATTCATAGCTGACCTCTAAATAGCAAAAGTAATATTCCTACCAAGTTTCACGTTTCTAAGTCTTATGGTTCCCGAGATTTCGTGGTGAGTGACTATATAGATGGGAATTCTTCGATTATCATCGAAATTTTTAACTTTTTATAGGGCTTTTTTAAAATTTTCTTACATACAAAACTTTCTCCTGACAATTCTGAAGATAAAAAAAAAGCCCAATCCAGCCGTTCTCCACTACCGTGAGTAGATTCTTAGCTGAATGTAAAAAACCATAATCCGTTTAATACACTCTGTTGAAATCCATGAAAAGAAAAGAATCAAGAGAAAATGCTTATCTTTTGTTTTTATTAGCGGGATAAATGTTCATAAAAGTAAAACAGCAATAAAAAAATGAAGGAATGTTGGAATTCAAAAAATAGATAGCCATAAACCATCTAGGAAAAATTTCGCATCGAATGGTGGTAGTTTCATGTCAATACGATCAGTGGTTTAGGCGTGATTGAGCCTCAAACGAAGACCATTTTCATTATATATATATAGAAGATTCAAAGTCAATATCGTAGGTTAATAGGAAGCATCCAGTTGAGTTGGTTTTGAGGAGTTTGTTTATCCGCCCCTAGGATGAATTACGAGTACATCAAAAGTGTTGTTTGTGGCCATAATAAATAAGCAGACAAAACGTCGTAGGTAGACGTCTCAAGTAGTTTATTCATACTCATGCAGTTTCCTTTATCCGCTTTGTATCAGTTCTTATAACATCCGGAGAAAAATAAAGATATAAATTTTTATGTTATGATACAGATTTATCAGGTAAAAATATTATATTTATAACATACCTGCCAGTCCTATTTCAGCCGTTTCAGAGATAATCTTCAGTTACGTAAACGTCGATATCCTTAGAAAATATAAAAACAACTCATTAAAAGATCACAATATTACGTGGGACGGTGCTAGCGTTTATTTATGAAAGTTAATCCGAATCAAGAGTTTTATTTTATCGGAGCTTCTATAATCATTTTTAAAAGCTTTTTCAAGGAAAAAGGATTTCCATAATCCCTTTGTTAAGTTTTTAAGACGATAAAATTATCGCCGTTGCTATGCTAAGGTTGTTGCTTTGATTAGATTTGGTCAGAGTTGCTCGCGTCCGTAGGTTTTACCAAAGATAGGTTGGAACCCTCGTTACCCTACACGTGGCCCCTGGGTGGTGCAAAATGAGCAACAAAAACAAAGGTGGTAGGTTTGGTCCGTGGCTTGAAATACCACCCTGCGAGCAAAGCCGCGCCGCTAAATGATTTGCCATGTGTCACGATTTACTGTGTCATACGACTGGTCGTGTTCCGGAGCGATGCTCGTAGTAGCTAATTGAGGGGAAATGGGTTTGTACAGTTGTGCTGCATTTGATGATAGGTTTTGATCCGTGTTGTCATGGCGCCGGGCGTCTCGATTTGGAGAGCAGCGGGATCCGAAGCACGGTGCACCGCTGGCCGAACGCAGGTAGTAGGGGGCCCAATTAGTAGGTTAGCCACCTATGAAAGGCTGCCCCGCCACCTCGCGAAAAATCCTGGGATGGCCTTCATCGTGCCGGTTGGCGACCGGAGAGAGGTCCCGATGGCGATTCCCAGGGGGGTTCGGGCGTCCCCGCGGTCTCCTGTCGAGTCTACCATCAGCGTCGCGGTGACGAAGGTCATGGTATCTAAAATGCTGCATCTCGTACAACTTCCAATTCCCCTACCTATCCACTACCCCCACATAATAATGAAGCGTAACAGAAAAAGAAGTAAGGTTACACAGCGGCTGCACTACCTCTCATTCACAGTGCACCTCTCTAACATTCGAGGACTGCACTCCAATCTCTACGCGGTTCATCACCATCTTGAGACCTCTAAGCCGCATATGCTTTTCCTTACGGAGACGCAAATAGTCAGTCCTGCAGATGTAGGATACCTGCAGTACCCCGGGTACTCGCTTGAGCACAATTTTAAACCTCGCGCAGGGGTCTGCATGTACGTTCGAGACAACATCTGCTGCCAACGTCTCCGTAATTTGGAGGTACCAAACTTCTCTGTTCTGTGGTGCTTGGTAGATACGGGTTTAGAGCTTACGATTTATGCGTGCGTCTATCGTTCGCATAACGGCGACCAGGAGACCACTCAGCTGTTCAACTATCTCTGCGAAAGGGCAGATACCGTTCAGCGTCGGTATCCGACTGCTAGGCTTGTATTTCTGGGGGATTTTAATGCCCACCACCAAGAGTGGCTATACCCGTACCAGAAAACCGATCATGCTGGGAGAGAGGCGCGCAAATTTGCATTATCGTTAGATCTCTCTCAGCTCGTTCACGTAGCCACGCGGATACCTGATGTTGACGGTCATACACCCAACTGTTTGGACCTTCTGCTAACAACCGACCCAGACAGTTTTTCGGTGTCAGTTTCAGCTCCCTTAGGTACTTCTGACCACTGTCTGGTGAAGTCTGTATCTAACTACTACCCTCCCGCCTCTGATTCCACTGTTAAGAGACGAGTGTGGCGATACAGGTTGGCAGATTGGGATGAGATGCGTCATTTCTTTGCATCCTATCCTTGGCGGCAAATTTGTTTCTCTTCCAAAGACCCTTCGAGCTGTGAGAAAGCTATATCAGGCGTGATACGTCAGGCAATGGAGTTCTTCATACCATTCTCTGACGTATCACTAGCTGGCAAAACTCCCCCGTGGTACGTCGCTGAATGTGCCAGTGCAGAGGCACGAAAACAGTCTGCGTTTGTAGCTTGGGCGGATGCTCGTGCTCATAAGGCTTTGGACGTCAAGGAAAAGAAAAAAGAATTCAATATTGCCGCCAAATCCTACAAGCGGGTCCTCAAAAAGTCTCGCTTCGGCCGCACCAATCGCATTGGACGTAAACTAGCTACTCTTCCCAGTGGTAGTAAAGCTTTCTGGTCACTCGCGAAGTCGGTCGAGGCAAACTTTTGTCGTTCTTCGCTGCCGCCCTTGCAGAAACCTGACGGGTCATTGGCAGTGTCTGCAGCAGAAAAAGCAAATCTCCTTGCATCTCTGTTTGCGGAAAACTCGCGTCTGGATGCTGGAAGTACCCCCCCACCGCGCCTTCTACCGTGCGACTCAGTCATGTCTGAGGTCCATATACACCAGCACGAGGTCTTAAAAACACTTCGCAACCTTGACGTGAGTAAAGCCAGTGGCCCAGATGGTATATCTGCAGTTGTCCTGCGGAACTGTGCTCCTGAGTTGTCTCCTGTGCTGACACGCTTGTTTCGACTCTCTCTAAATTCTGCTCAAGTCCCAAAATCTTGGAAGATTGCGAATGTGCAGCCAGTACCCAAGAAAGGTAGTCGTGCGGACCCGGCCAATTACAGACCTATTGCCATCACGTCCATACTCTGTAAAACTATGGAACATGTACTCAATAACAAGCTCCTCTCATACCTAGAAGGAAACGATCTTATATCAGACCGACAGTATGGTTTCCGTAAGAACCGGTCTACTGGTGATCTTCTAGTGTATGCCACTCATACATGGGGCGAAGCCATTGAGAAACACGGTGAGGCACTTGCTGTCTCTCTGGATATCTCCAAGGCTTTTGATCGGGTCTGGCACGGCGGCCTTCTCAGTAAGCTTTCTGCTTACGGAATACCTGCTGGCCTTTGCAGCTGGATATCTGATTTTTTGAGGGACCGGTCTTTTCGAGTGGTTGTTGATGGCCACTCTTCTGACCTCATGGCTGTCAATGCCGGTGTTCCTCAGGGATCTGTCCTCTCCGCTACTCTCTTTCTGCTGCACATCAACGATCTTTTGAATCCCAATCTTTTTGGGTACGCTGATGACAGCACCGTTACGGAGAGGTACTTGTCCAGCCCTAGGGCCAGTGCTAATGATATCCTTGAGCATAGAGAGTCCTTGGTGGAGCGTATTAACTTGACTCTAAAAGAGGTGTCTGATTGGGGTGACGCCAATTTGGTTAAGTTCAATGCTGCCAAGACGCAGTCGTGTTTATTTTCCGCAAAAAAGAGCCCTTTCACCTTGGCTCCCACTTTCCGGGGTGTATCCGTTCCAATTAGCGACCATATTGAGCTCTTGGGTGTCAACATCTCATCCAATCTCAATTTTGGCAAATGCATCGAGTCCAAAGCCAAAGTGGCAGCTAAAAAACTTGGTATCCTCAATAAGGTTAGGCGGTACTTCACGCCAGGTCAACGCCTCGCACTGTACCAGGCTCAAGTGCGAACCTGCATGGAGTACTGTAGTCACCTGTGGGGTGGCTCTGCCAAGTACCAACTTGAAGCTTTGGATTTGGTGGATCGTCGCGCCAGGAGAATTATAGGCGACAATTCGTTAACGCAGGCGAAACTACATAGTCTCCAGCACCGACGCAATGTTGCCTGTTTATCGGTTTTTTACCGGATATACTTCGGTGAGTGTGCTCAGTAACTTCACAATCTTGTTCCCCCTTCCCCGTTTTACCACAGAACAGCGAGACACCGAGAGCGGTGGCATCCTTATGTGGTTGATATCCCATCAACACGCACGAAACGTTTTTTATCCACGTTTCTGATACGTGCCGCTAAGATGTGGAACGCCCTCCCGGTAACTGTGTTTCCTGCCACGTATAATTTAAGTACCTTCAAGGCTAGAGTGAATAGGCTTTTTCTAGGTAAGCGTGCTCCAACCTAGACCTCATCATTGCTTTCTAACGGGCATGATTGTCGTCAAACGCTGGCCTATCGTTAATAAAAAAAAAAAAAAAAAAAAAAAATTTCTTTATTAACTCGTCACTGTTCCACCATCGTTTCACCCGGCGTGGACGTCACGAGTGGCCAGCGAGTGGATTATGAGTTATCAGTACAGGAGCCATAGTACAAGATTTACTCGCTCGAAAAAGAGGATTCGTTTTTGCACATCAAACTCTGTATCGTCGAAGTAATATAGACCTAATATCACTCGTTTTAAATCGCAAATTCTGTACTGATTCTTTTTTTATAAAAGTTCTGTCAAAACTCCGAGCTGTAGGCAAATTTGAGTTTTAACATTGTAAATAAGATCTATTTTATTTCGATATTCAGGTATTTCCATATTCCAAAACGTCTCACCGATTGCGCGCTAACAAATCTTTCGCTAAGGATACAGATCGGGCATCGGCACAGACTATCACTCCTAGCATTGCGGCCCGGTAATTATATGTTGATGATGATGATTTAGATGATATATAAACGGCATATCAAGGGATCGTTGCAAGAGTTACACAAGTTTAAGAAGTTGTCACTCGCTAGATTGCAAGATTTGTTGCGAGCTCCGAAATCGTCTACGATTAAGTAGGTACCTTTTCTTTTTTAACAGGCTGACCTGTAAGGTCTTACGGATCTGAAACGTGGCCGCTTACTATGATCCTCATAAGAAGGCACTCAGCGGGCGATGGAGAGAGGAGTATCTCTACGCAATCAATTAAATGAGGAGACCAGTAGAAGAACTAACGTTTTCCCTTACTTTCTTCTTCCATAAAGGGTTATCTTAAGGCGATAAAGACGCCTTTACACATTTTATATATTTTTATTTGTTTCGCTCACATCTTGCTTTCTCCGTTAATTTGTGCAATAAACACTTTATCTATCTATCTAAATATGGGTACCGACATAGCTCAACGAATCTCAAAGCGGAATGGTCTAAGAGAACCGATGGACGTTGGGCCCAACAGGTAAACGCAGCGTTGGTCGGCCCCCAACGAGGTGGACAGGCGACATCAAATGAGTCGCTGGGAGACGTTGGAAACAACCGGCCAAGAACTGTTTATTGTGGAACTCCTTAAAAAAGACCTGTCATTCTTACAAAATACCTGTCTAAGCGGTCTCTACATGGCAACGAATTTTTAACATGAAATAAAGTACAAAAGCAGTAAGCTCCAATCAAATAACACTAACAAGTTTTTAAATTTGACTTACAATGTTCTAATGATGCAGTCTTAGATGGTAGTGGTAACTTATCATAACTGCCATACCACGGGTTAGTGGTATGGCAGTTATGATAAGCCGAGACCCCTAATCGGTTAGTACGCGACATTGTACCGGAAAATCTCCTGGCGGCCCGACTTTGTCGATAGAGTCTAGTCGTACCTAATAAGCTGAAGCCACAGAATTAAGAACACACAGAAACCGTGTACACACTTCAGTAGTGTTTCGGAACAGGCGGTTAGTCACTTTATGCCATTAAGCATTTGACAGTAATTATTTGACCACTAATGTTCTAAACGTTTAGCATAAAATTGGGAAAATGGGAAAAGTTTGTGAGCTAGCAAACTTCCCCGTATGTGAGATGAGATGTGCGAGAGCAATTTTCATTGTTTTGACACAATGATGGTGATGTATATTTTTCATTCTTTAGCTAAAGCTTTTCATTAGAGAAAGATCAGCAATTGGAAATTCCAAACTTCCGCCGCCGGTATCGAATCTGCGACTCCTATATTTAAAAGTCCAAAGTGGTCACAACTACGCCACGGAGGTAGTCAAAAACCTATATTAACAAATTTCCGTGTACCTAGACTGTCTAGAACGATATATGAAATGGTATAGTATCGTGAATTTTTTACTCAATTAGATACCGTACACCGTACAGCGTACAATAAAATGCAATTTCATCGTTCGACATATGAGCGAGGGGTGAAGACCCTTATGGATGGCCGGCGGAGATTTATTAAGTGGAAAATATGCGTATTTTAACCGCCTTCAAAACGGAGGAGAATTTTTTCAACGCGATTATTTTGTTTTAACGAATATACGGTCTTATCTTCGTCAAATTTAGTTTGTATAATTCAAATATAATCTTATATTGAAGCGGTGATAGCCCAGTGTGTAGGACTTCGACTTCACCTTCGAGGGGGCGAGTTCGAATCCCGACACACACCTCTTACTTTTTTAAGATATGCGCGTTGTTGGCAATTGAAATATCACTTGCTTCAACGGTGAAGGAAGACATCGTGAGGAAACCTGCATGCCTGAGAGTTCTCCATAATGTTCTCAAACGTGTGCGAAGTCCACCAATCCGCGCTGTGCCAGTGTGGTGGACTACGGCCTTAACAGATAACCCGTGCCCTGTTGTGGGCCGGTAAGATGGTCTGTTGATATGATGATGATGATGATTAAATATAGTCCCTGCGGGCCTGCTGCTGCCACTACCTCGTCTAGTATTTAAGAGGTTCGGCTACGGATTACGAGGTCCGCCAAACAATTATTTGATGAGTTTTTTATCTTATCGGTAAGGTAATGAAAGATCCCCTAGATTGAGTCTACGCAGCTTCTTGTAAAGTATTAGAACATCCACGCTGCTCACATGCGTTTTGAACACATACACATACTTACAGAAACAATGCAGGAATTTACACTTGGTCCCGATACTGTGTAGGAGAGGATCAACAATCCTATACGGAATGGCGGCCTTCAACATTACATGTTATCATAGCGATAATAACTGGGACTTACGCCTTAAGGAATAACCCACTATTTAACGATTTTTAGCACGACCTGGGAATCGAAGCCAGTACCTCGTGATTCATATAGTTCAACATGCTAACTATTAAACCAGCAAAGTAGTTCTGAAGTCATCATCGTCATCATTAATGATCCTTTAACGAAATACTAAAGAACCGCGTCAAACCGATAACCACCGTGTTAGCAGTGGCCTACACAAGGTTTTTGACCAGGGTATGCATAAAGAAGGAAGATGGCATAAAATGGAAAAATCCTTCCCCTTTATGAGTTATACAAAAATTTTAGGACAGGCAGTGCTCTTGTGTATGTATGAAGTGCACGCCACTGCCTGTTAGTGGTTCTATACCTAGAATGAGAAGGGTTTCGTAGTCAAACACGCAGGTCAAGTGCGGATTGGTGGGCTTCACACACCTTTAAGAACTTTATGCAGGTTTCCTTACGATGTTTACCTTCACCGTTAAACCAAGTGATATTTAATTGCTTAAAACACACATAACTTAATTGTATACGTTGTTTTGTTAAACTTTTGTAAAACTTATTTTATGCACTTTTTTGTTGTGCAATAAAAGTATATTCAGTCATTCATAACTTAATTTTTCTCATAAAATTGTATACGCTGTGTTTTTATTTCTGTTTTATATAATTTTTGTGATGTACATTGAAAGTATATACATTCATTCGTTCATTCATAACTTTGATAAATTTAAGATGCGTGGCGGGGTTCGAACTCGGTTCCCGAAAGTGAAGCCGAAATCCTAACTAAGCTATCACCGTTTCAGTTCTTAAGTAAGAGTGGGTATTGTAAATTTATAATATCTAACTAAACTTTCCCATCCCGCCTCACAGACTCTCTGTACAGAGTAAGCCGAAAATCAATAGCTAACGAGGCTCTGAAATCACATTTGACTGGAAATTATTAATGCCTCAATAGGGGCGGCCGTAGCCTTATAATAGGATAGTGAGATTGCCGGCAATGGGTTTTTTAGGGATTACTAACGACCCGCCCCGGCTCTGCACGGGTGCATTGTAAACACTAATGATTGGCAGTTTGAAGAGTTGATTAAAAATATTTTAACTTTGTTTATTTGACTAAAACTTTGACTGCATTCTCACCTGGTGCTAAGTGATGCATCAACACATCATCTTCTATATGGAAGAAGGTTAGCATATAATATAGTTAAGTATACTCAATATATTCGTTTCAATGCAGAGTCGTACCGGAACGCTAAATCGTTTGAACGCACGTTTTTGTCAGTAGGGTAACCAAGATCGAAGCCTCCAGCTAGACCAGACTAGAGAAAACTCAGAATTAATAAATTCTTTAATTGCCTCTGCCGGTGATCATACTTGGGACTTTCCACTTACAAATATAATAAATAAAAATAAATCAATACGTTAATCCGGTGTACATATAAACCCGATTGGGTGTTTGTTGCGCCGTAAGAGATGTATTATTATATTTATTTAAATAAGTATATTATCTTTAATATTTATTTTAATCAAACTTGTTACTGAACAGATTTTATGTAAATTTCTATATTTATATTATTTAGCATTACAAAAATGAGGTATATTCTTATGTAATCAGAAGTAACTTACATTTTAATACACATCAGTAATAAGTCTAGAGCCTGTACTCTACAGTTAAATTCAACGGTTGAACTAATATTATTAGTATTAAGTATTAATTGAACGAGAAGGATGAGTGAAATAATTATTGTGTTAATAAAGCGGAAAATCAGTAGCAGAAGGTATGTTCAATCCTTCTATAAAGGAATTATCAAATTTAAAAAGGATCACTCATATTTTAACTCAACCTGGCTTCAGCATTATACAATTTTTTTTTATAAATAAGTCCAGCTGACCGTGCATATCATGGTATTTCCTTCTTTTGTTTTCTATTAGTTATATATTTGTACGCTCTTTGGCAACTCACAATGAGGATACAAACACTAGCATAAAACAATCTTTAGAACCACAGACTAATATAACGAACTATATGAACTACAACAGACTAAAAACTATTAACATTTGGTATTTTCTCGGTATTTCTAATTTAATCTATGGTTTTCTCATTTTCATTGTCATTTCAAATTTGTCAATTGTCATTTTTCTGAGATTGACTCTGCCGCTAAACAAGTTTCTTTAAATTAATTAAAATTAAATATATCTGCGATAGCATCGCAAAAATGGCATCGTTGGATACTCTAACACCGCATTTGTCCAAAATTAAAATACCGGCGCCCCAGCAGCTGGTTTACAAGGATGAGTGTGTGTATTCTTTTGACAATCCGGTGAGTTGCATTTTGTTTCTAACCTAATCATAAACTATCGTTGTGCCTTGATGGATTTCCAATTATAAACTAACATTCTAGCTTCTAATCCTTCTGTACACGTTCTAATACAGAATCGTCTTAAAAGACTCAAATGCCCTCTCTATGGACCTAGAATAATTACTTCGTTATTTTTTTTTACGCTATATCGCCGCTGGACACTCAAGTTTATTTACCCTAGAAATTCCAACGAATGTATCTACTGTGTCTTAAATCTATACTTATCTATCCTTGAACTCATTTTATATAGAATCATGATTTGAATGAAAAAAATGAAAAACAAAATCGTAGATATTTTGCAACATTACAACCGTTTATTTATTTGTATCCATTTCTTATACTTTTAATGTAGATACTTTTTTTAATGGTAAATCTTTTGGCGGATTGATAAAAAAAAACCTAGACAAAGAAAAGATGATGTGAAATTATAAATTTACGAAATTTGCTTTTATTTGTAATCCAACCCTAACCCTTGCTTACAGAACCCAAAACTCACCATCAGTGCAGAATGGAAAATTAACTATCATAATAATAATAAGGCTTCTGGTTTTTATTTAAAGATCACATCTTTTCTTACCTGCCTTTATACAAAAACAAACTATTTTTTCTTTTTTCTTTAGTCTATAATATGTTTTAAAAATATATATTTTAGGTCTATTGCACAAACTTGTTTTACTTTCTTATTTAATAATATACATATTAAAAAGTAATATTGTTACTAGATTTTTAACAACTAAAAGCATTAAACAGAGAATTCAGTTTAAAATTAAGTAGTTACCACAAAATGTTTTTTTCCAGTTGGGAAAGGTCTCTTTGTTTTGCTTTGGGGCTTTATTATTTGCCATTGTTGTCCAGTAAGGTCTTGATTTAAAGATAGCATCTTCCTTAATAGATTATTTTAGTACAAGATTTGCTTGCTCGTTGTTTTCATATGTAAAACTATACCATCAAAGTATGGTGGACCTAATGTGACACGTTTTGGAAATGTATACGTGCAAACATTCCATCAAGCCAAAGAATTGCAGTAGAATTTGAACTTTTAATCAATACATATACAATCATCTTACTCCAATGTCCAAGTATTTCCATACCCAACAACAGGCTGTAGTAGTATGGTAAGTTTGCTTCAATTTTGGTCCAGATGATAATAATTTACAATAGTTTCAGTACTAATGGAAATTTATATAATTGATGCATACAGAAAATTTAAGACTTGAATGTGCTGTCTATTAGCTGCTACTCTCAGTTCAAAGTGCTCTGAACTTGAATTTTAAGTGAGCTAATTATTTTTTATAGTACTGTCACAAAGCTGCCAATTTGCTTTTATTTCCATACAAAACATAGTTGAGTTTCACATAATCAAAGAAGTAGAGAGTATCTCACAAGAGAGAAGTAGGAGAGGAATATAGAGAGCTCTGAAGTAACAACTGAAGTCTGAAAATAAATTTATTAAATATAGTTAAACGGGTCACCAGGGTCCCATTGTGACCACGATCCATGCAACTGGGTCAAAATATCCACAAATCCAAAAGTATTATGGTGGTATGTACCCGTTTAACTATATTTAAGAAATGTTGATTAACCTAGAAAATCCTAGTAAATCTGAAAATAAAAATTACAATAGTGTGCCATATTATAATTTATTTATAAAAAATCATACTGGAACAACAGCATTTTCTTTGAAATATTTTGTTTGCATAAAGTTCCTTACAGCCTGATACACATTTGCAACAACATTTAACAAAGATGTCCTCAAGCCATGCATTGTGAAAGAACACATAACTAATGATAGAAATGTATCAAACATTACGGGAGTCCAAAACAATACATTATACAATAATTCCCTCGTGACATAGGTCTTAGCATTCAGCCTGTTCACATCCATAGTATGGATTTTGGTCAAAATTATCGTAGAAATCGTAATCGGAACAAAATAGCTTACAATCGCTAACACAAACATGTATACTAACATATTTTTGTTATCTGTTAAACATATTTTCATACATTCGTCATAAACTTTTGGTTGACGCAAAGATTTGGTCAAGTTTGTGTACTGAAAATCCGTTTGATTATTGAAATTTCTCACAATATTTAAAACATTGCTTAAAATCAAATCTAATTGTTTTGACGCGTTGTCAGTATGGTATTCCTTTTCAATCGCTTCTAAATAATCCACTGGTGTTATTAAATTTTTACGTAGTTCCACTGTAATGTTATCAAAATCTGTATGATTATTACATTTGTTACCACTAAAATGTAAGGTAGCCATACAGGAATCATCTAGATTTCTTACCTCACGCATTGACATCTCTCTCACCTCCATAGGATACATAAAAAGTGTCATCAATATTGGGACGATCCATTGCAGTACAATGGTCAGAAAAGAGAAATATTTCTTCCAAAACGTAAAAAGTTTATTCAACTTAAAATCCTTCAAGCTTCTAGAGTTTTCGCCGATTTCTTGTACGATGTCTTGTTTTTCTTTATTCTCGACGTCTCTTAACATTCGATAATGCAAATAATTGTCTATCACCAGTCCAAGAAAGCTGTTGACTAACGACACAACCAAAGGTCCGTAACTCATAAGCAATGTGGAGAAACCGCATTGAAAATGACCCTCATTTATTTTGAGTCCAGCCATTTTCAGTTCCATATCGGCCATGTTAGAATTCACAGGATTAAGGAAGTAAATCGCCCGACACATAAACGTGATTCCTATGCACATGAGTAGCACATTTTCTGATAGCAAAATGTAGGATGTCTTATTCCCACTTGACACTATATTTCGTAAATTAAGCAAACTGATTGCAAATCCACATAATATAAGGAAAACTCCTAAATATAAATCGACGTTTTTCAGCATCTTTTTTTTAACCGCGTGGTATTGTCACGAATGTGGTTACAGTTATGATGATGAGCCCCCATGATTTCGCACGTTTCCGCACCAGTTAACATATTTTATCGGTTATACAAATGCAAATTATAGGGGCTCGGAAAGTGTACACTTTGCATTATATAAATTTGAACTTTTTTTGGAAGTGAAAACTTATTTTGCCGCGTGTAGCTAGTTTTGCTAGGAGAGAAAAAGGGTTCGCGTCACCGATGACCTCGACATGTTCGTGACGTATTGCGTCAGACTAGCGACGCGTTATATAGTGGCACGGTTATTCTTAGTCGTTAGGTAGTCTTGCCAGACTGGTCGTGATCGTCTTCTAGGTATTGCGTCTCGCTTTACAATCCGTCACCACTTCTCTTCCCTAAAGGGAAGGAACCAAAGGACCAAGTAAAGGCGCAAGAAATGTAACTGACATTTCTTGCGCCTTTAATTGGTCCATCCATCTCATCGGTGATTGACCTCGTGCTCCCAAAGTCGTCATAGTGGAAAACAGTTGTAGGGTAATGCGATTCAATTAGTGTCCCGGACAGATGGTGGAAAATTGGCCCGTATATACGCTTTTGCCATATTTGATTGTAAATACTCGACTATCATAATATATGTGTTCGACGTGTTTGGGCGGGCAATTTATTTGTATTTCCATTCTTTTGAGTTTTCACTTCTGGCGGCAGTCATAATGACTGTGTTTGTTTTGCATTCTCTTGACTCAACTAACTTGATAGTTAAGTCGTCGACTTTTTAAACTTTAATGGCATTAATATTACGGAAAGACCTCAAACCTTAAGATAGTCGCACGGATTGTATTTTAAGGTTTTCTGTTATAGGCACAATGTGTTAAACATTTTGTTTGTTTTTCCTTCCTGAATGCCTTATCTAAACAACCAATTGACTTTATATTTTGCATAGAGTTATCTGAAAAGGCAGAGAGTAATATAGGCTTTTGATCCCAGGAAACAAACGCTGGCAACATCTAGTTTCTGCGTCACAGTCTGCAGATAGATTCGGAAAAGCTGACTAATATGACTTCTATATTGTTGCAGGAATCAGAGACGGGAATATACGTGTCTCTGACATCGTTCCTTGGCTTCGGTCGCAATTACGTCGAACAGTATTTCCAGAAGACTGGCAACGCAGTATTTTTACACATACACAGAGAGAAGAAGCCCGTAAGTTAAATACCTCTATCAAGTTATCGTAACCCACAAAAGTCCACTGCTGGACTAAAGGCCTCTCTCGTCGGAAGGTTATAATAACCATAATAAATAAAATAATAATAAATAAATAAATATACTAAGATAATTCACACATCGCCACCTAGCCCCAAAGTAAGCGTAGCTTGTGGTATGGGTACTAAGATGACTGATGAATAATATACATAAATACTTAGAATTTACGAATAAACACCCAGACACTGAAAAACATTCATGCTCATCACACAAACATTTTCCAGTAGTGGGAATCGAACCCACGGCCTTGGGCTCAGGGTCGCTGCAAACTGCGCCAATCGGCCGTCAAATAATAACTACAGACCTGATGGTAGTAGTCCCACAGAGGATGCTGCTGTCAGCCCTCCGGTATATTCTCTTAGTCGCCTCGTACGACACCCGCGGGAGGAGGAAGGGTGGCGACAGTGGCGTGCACTTCTTACATGCACAAAAGCACTGCATACCCAAATTATCTTTATACCACGTATTTGAGGGGAATTTTTCCATTTTAAGCCATGTACCTGATTTATGCATACCCTGGTCACAAACCCTGTGCACGCCACTGGGTGGCGACCACTATATTCTGATCTGCCGTCACCACGCGGCATACAGTCTACCTCACCCATTACTGAGAAGGGCTTGGGCTGTATTCCACCACCCTGGCCTAGTGCGGATTGGTGGACTTAAAACATCCTTGACAGCTTTTATAAATTTAAAATGCATATAAAAATTTTCGGAACCGACAGAATTTGAACCTGCGACTCTCTGGCAATGACTAGATGACGCTACAGTCGCTGATATAAGACTGATGTGAAAGGCATATACTAATTTCGGCATTGACGGTAGGAGAGCCGTAACTTAATTGGATAAAGCGCTCAGGCCGCGATAACCTCGCAGGTTCAAATCCCGTCGGTTCCGAAAAATTTTATTTGCATTTTAAATTTATAAAATTTATAATTCCTTCAAGTGTAGGTAAAAACACTAATAAAATTCCTTGACAACACTTTAATAATAATAAATTACCTTCACAGTTTAAAGCAAGTGGTATTAAATTGCTTAAATTAAAAACGCACATTATTCTAAAAGTTAGTGACATTAGTGATGCGTGCTGGGACTCGAACTCTGCCTCCACAAAGGAAAACCGAAGCATTACCCACTAGTCTATCACATTAGCATTATTCCGGGAATTCTTCAATAATCGCAGTTACCAAGTGTCCAAGTTTAATATCATGTCTTTTATAATGTTTAATGTCATCTATCATTCATTTGTGTTATAGGTATCCATAAATTGTGTAGTTCTATCTAGTGAGTTTAAGTGACCCTGCCGTACAAATAAGATGAGAAAGAAAATATATATATATGTATTTTTAATATTGCGCACTTGGTAAAATCGCACATTAGAAGCTGAGGCGAATTCACGAACGTCTCCAAGAGCCAAATTCAGGTACGGCAAAGAAAGATCGTGCTATCTGTGGAAGTCTAGCAAACGTATTAATAATTTTAGATACCAGAACCGGAGCAAACCGGCGATGGTCCGGAGAAGAAGATCACGCGGCTCGCAATCGGCGTGGACGGTGGGTTCGACCCCGACATCGGCAAGCCGAAGTTCACTTTCACTGATCACTATAACGTGGTGGTGTTGCCGGGGTTTCACACGTTTCCGTGGCCTAACGAAACGCTACCAGAAGTGGTGAGTACGTACACTTATAGAGGTCTCTTGATACTTATAAAATATATTGATTTAAAGTATGATATATTACGATAATTGAGCTTAATTTTCAAAATATATGATGGATTTCCACAAAGTAACGCCTGCTTCTATTCAAGTGTGATTACAAATTTCCCAATAATTGCAGGTAAAGAAGTCCGTCCAAGGGGTATTAGATGCGGAATCTCCTTTCAAAATAGCTGAAATGGAAGCCTTACAAGGCACTTGGGATGGAGAGAAACGAGAAGTATCAGTGTAAATAACTTTAATTTAGTAATCACACTTTAATAATAATAAATAAATATACTACGACAATACACATATCGCCACCTAGCCCCAAAGTAAGCGTAGCTAGTGTTATGTGTAGATGAATATAATACACATAAATACTTATAATATACAGATAAACACCCAGACACTGAAAAACATTCATATTCATCACACAAACATTTTCCAGCTGTGGGAATCGAACCCTCTCAGACCTCCCTCCCTCGGACTCAGAGAGCAGGGTCGCTGCCCACTGCGCTAATCGGCCGTAATAAAAACTATAAAATTACATACTTGTTATTTATTACGTTGCAGCCACGCGGTAAGCTTGACACAGCTCGACAACGGGGCTAAGATCCCGCCCTCAGGGTGGAAATGCTCCCAGTGTGACCTCACGACTAATCTATGGTTGAACCTGACAGATGGCTCCATCCTCTGCGGGAGACGGTTCTTTGACGGATCCGGAGGAAATGATCACGCTGTAAGTAATAACTACTCACGTACCAATTGCGAAAGTGTGTTTTTTTGTTTGTATTTTCTTCGTGTAGTTTGAAAGCTTTATTGCATACACACATTATATACAAAGTAAACACATATACAGAAGAAACTTACAAAAGAAAATAGAGCGTGCTAAGGCGGTCTTATCACTAAAGCGATCTCTTGCTTCTTGGAATTCTTGATTCCTGACTCGACTCTTGGCATAGAGTTGGTAGGAGTTGAAGGAGAGTAACATAGGCTACTTTTTATCTCAGGAAAACAAAAGGTTCTCACGGATTTTAAACAAGAGGTTCTCACGGGTTTTATAACAAAACAGTAATAAACGCGTACGAATCACATTCTAACTACAAAACTAGGTCTTAAAATATTCTTAACTCCAAAGTTTTTTGGACCCTCGTAGGTACCAAAAGCGCTTTTCTAAGAAGCTTTAGTTTTGAGTTTACGAAAATGATTATCGCCATCATCTCACTATCTACACATTTTTCATGTCGCAACATAAGTGCCCTCTATGTAATTTTAATTTTGTGCAGTAAATAATTTATCTGTATATATACTACAAATGTAATAATAAAGACGTTTAATATATTTAAACGTCTTTATAATTACATTTGTAGTATTGTAACGCGCAAGGGCTCGTGGATTCGGAATAAGAACACCTGACAAGAACACCTGATGATACTTGTTAAACAATCTTCATTGTAATACAAAGTTCCAGAACCCATTTCCGATCTCAGGTCAATCGTAGTCCAGAATGGTAGGTCTCTAGCATCTCTTCTCTCCCGGAACAGACTGACTCAGTCGCGTAGGGCACCTTCAAAGGCCTAGAACCTCCTTTACTCGAAAATTGTAAAGCAAAAGAATGATCTAAAAACGTTTCGACTTATACCTATTCTCGGAATTACTTTGTTGCTCCGTAGATACTTTCAAGTGGCAAGTGTCTTCACGTTACGTCAAGCGATTATGAACTTTACAGTGCTAGTAATAAGGTTCTGTGTACAACATAAGTGTTCTTGTTCAGGTTGAGCACTACCGCAAAACTGGGTACCCGTTGGCCGTGAAGCTTGGCACCATCACCGCCGAGGGCAAGGGAGACGTGTACTCGTACGCCGAAGACGATATGGTGGAGGATCCGTACCTTGCTGAGCATCTCAAGCACTTCGGCATCAACGTACAACAGCTCCAGAAGGTTTGTTACGACAACTTCATAAGCATTAAAAAAAAAATTGTACTACAGTAGTAGCTGAACGAGTCGCGAAGCTAAGTGGCTCCGAAAACCCATGGACAGGGTTTAAAAGGCTTGAATGGTGACCCTGCACCATTTAATGAAGTTCGGCTACCGACGTGATGAACAGACCGCATCAAAATTCAAAATTCATTTATAGTAGTACAAGTTACAAGTAGGCCTAGTATAAGCACTTTTGAAACTTCATGTCTGTCTGTTTGTAGTGACTCTACCACCAGTTTGGAAGGCAGATTGTACCGAGAAGAAGCCGGCAAGAAACTCAGCAGTTGCTCTTTCCCAACATCAATAGTTTACATTTTTCTAGATCTTGGGAGAGATGAAAGCGGAGCCGGATGCTTCCAAGCAACCTTGTCATTAAGAAATTCATCAATTGTATAGTAACCTCGCTGTAATAAATCTGTTTTAACGTATTCTTTAAATGTATGCATTGGTAGGTCCAAAATTACCTTAGGAATCATATAATAAAAGCGCATACTCAATCCCACAAACGACTTCTGTACCTTTCGCAGACAGTATGCAGATGTGAGATGTCACTAATTTATGACCATTTCTTGTAAGTCGACTGTTTATATCCACTTGTTGTTTATAAAATCCTCCCATCCTATAGTCAATTTGGAACGTTCAATTGGGCGACTGTTTTTTTTTTTTTTTTTTTTATTTTTTTTTTTTTTTATTAACGATAGGCCAGCGTTTGACGACAATCATGCCCGTTAGAAAGCAATGATGAGGTCTAGGTTGGAGCACGCTTGCCTAGAAAAAGCCTATTCACTCTAGACTTGAAGGTACTTAAATTATACGTGGCAGGAAACACAGTTACCGGGCGTTCCACATCTTAGCGGCACGTATCAGAAACGTGGATAAAAAACGTTTCGTGCGTGTTGATGGGATATCAACCACATAAGGATGCCACCGCTCTCGGTGTCTCGCTGTTCTGTGGTAAAACGGGGAAGGGGGAACAAGATTGTGAAGTTCCTGAGCACACTCACCGAAGTATATCCGGTAAAAAACCGATAAACAGGCAACATTGCGTCGGTGCTGGAGACTATGTAGTTTCGATTTCGCGTTTCGAATTTCGCGGTTCGCGTTAACGAATTGTCGCCTATAATTCTCCTGGCGCGACGATCCACCGAATCCAAAGCTTCAAGTTGTGTGTATTTTAGAACTCCCTACAAAAGACCTAAAGGATGTCAATCGATGAAATTGATGATTATGACGTCACAGAAGCTTTGGTCATGCGATCGACCGTGCCAATAGGAAGATCTTCCTCCGGGTAGGTATTGTGTTTGGAGATCCGAGGTTTCCCCTCTAGAAGTGTTACAGTAATTTGTTAGATTGGCCCAATTATTAAACTTTAAACAACTTGTGCCAGATAGTTTATTAAATGGATTTTCTATATTTACAAAAGTTTTTATTTTTTTTATTTGATAAATAAAAGATGTTATTTAGTTACGTAGTCATACCCACGGGATAGCCATAGTATGCCTGTTAACAAAGAAGCGGCCGTATCGCATGTTCGGGTTACGTCGGCGCAGCGAATTCAGGAGGCTAGCTTTGAATTGTCATACAATAGCTTTTTTACCACGCTTCCTATGGGAATTAATTATAAGAGCTAGGGAGCTCACACACACACACATCGGTCGAGCATAGTTAATAAGTTTAGTTTTAATATAATAATAATTAATAATGTAATTCTTAGACTAATAAATTTATACTTGTCTTAATATCTTTTTGTTATGCACCCTGCTGAGACCCTAAATATGAGTAAGATATAATTAAATTATATTTGATTCGCAGCTATTTTTCATGACGGTTCGGTGGATATATCTTTATATATATATTTCTTGTGTGCGTGTGTATTTCACTGAACTCCTCCTAAACGGCCGGACAGATTTGAATGAATTTTTCGGTATGCGTTTGGGTTGCACCCTGGATGGTTTAGATTCACAAATCAGCCCGAAAGATGGCGCTGGGGTCCGCTAGTATTTTTAAATTAATGCGAGTGCATTGGTTGAAAAATGTGGTTTGACTACTTGGTGAAGAAAACGTAAAAGATTATTATAATTCCAGACAGAGAAGTCAATGGTGGAACTGGAATTAGAGCTGAACCGGCGTACGGGTGAATGGAATACACTGCAAGAGTCCGGCACTGAGCTGAGGCCGTTGCACGGACCCGCATTGACCGGACTGAACAATCTTGGCAACTCCTGCTATATAAACAGCGTTGTTCAGGTATGTTATTATCAAAAGTCAAAAATATCTTTATTCAAGTAGGCCCATAGGTGGCACTTTTGATGCGTACATAAGAATTACACGGTAGTGAGATGATGGCGATAACCACATTCGTAAACTTAAAACTAAAGCTACGAGGGTTCCAAACGCGTCCCGGTCTAAGAAGAAGCCCACAACAAACTTAGCCGGGTGTTTTTTTTTTTTTTTTTACACTATGTCATTTTAAATTATTAGAAGAGCAACCTGGTTAGAGCAATAATTTACACCCAAGCTTTTTTATCGTTTACGTAGTCCTTTATACTATAATAGGACTTTTCTATAAGCTTCTTAAGAGACATCTCGTTACTTTTAAGGTGTATATTTTCCTTGACCCCATTTCATATTAAATGTAAACACACTTATGAGAATTTTGTACAGTTATTTCTCTAAAATGATACATCCCAGGATAAAATTGTAGTATTTAAAGTTTTGTTATTTAATTCCCCGATAGCTAAGCGAAAAAAAATCCTTGTTTTATAATACTGATGCTTAATACATGTTACATATCAACGTCATTATGGTCATTCGTTTGAAAGATAGTTTATATTCTGACATGTTTGTTTCAATTGTGTAAATATCATATGTGCGTGTTTATGTAAATCTATTTTGGTTGTCTTTACTGTTAACCTAAGGCGAACCTACTTAAGCTAAAGTTGCCTTAAAACGTTATCTTTGTAATAAGGCTGCCAATGGACCGTAAATCCTAAATCTATATATTTTTGTATTTTGTAGCGTTAAAGTTGTTCCAGTTATAAGATTGCTCTGGTTATTGTATCTGTATGCAATTTCAAAAAGATTGCTTTAGCTGTGAAGCTGTGCATAGGCGACAAAGGCTGTAGTTTCGGAAACGTTACCATGGAGGCAAGCTATAAATGTCAATTCTCATCGAGATCAATGCAATATTTGAAAATAGAATATAATAAATTTTATTGCTTAAACTGTGTAAATTTTTATGGTGTTGTAGATGGGAATAGTGGCAAAAGTTTGCCACTTTCTGGCGTAACTATAAATAAAATAAATAAATATACTACGAAAATACACACATCGCCACCTAGCCCAAAGTAAGCGTAGCTTGTGTTTTGGGTACTAAAATGCCTGATGAATATTTTCATATACATAAATACTTATACTATGCAAACACTCAGACACTGAAAAAAATTCATGTTCATCACACAAACATTTTCCAGCTGTGGGAATCGAACCCACGGCCTTGGACTCAGAAAGCCATTTATAATATTAGTATGGAAGTTTTCACAAAGAAAAATTTTAATTATCTCATTTTCTTTCTATTTCAGGTTTTGTTCCGAATGCCAGATTTCGTGCGGCGTTACGTAGAAGGCGCCCCTGAAATATTTTCCACATTCCCCGAAGATCCGGCCAACGATTTTGATGTACAAACGTAAGATCCTTATTTTTTTTTTATTTCGTCATAAGTTAGACCTCGAATGTGATCTCACCTGGTGGCAAGTGATGAAGAAGCCTAAACCTAAAGCTACCAGCCTTAGCCTGTTAGGGGTACGGCAACTATATTATAAATCCATACCCCTAATCGGTTTCTACACGACGTCCTACCGGAACGCTTTTTATCGCTTGTCGGCAAGTATTTGTCGTTAGGGTGGTAACTAGCTACGGTTGAAGCCTCCCACCAGACCAGACCAAGAAAAGATTCCCTAATGGCCCCTCCCGAGGATTGAACCTGTGGCCTTCGCATATAAAGACAGCGCTTACCGCTGCGCCACATCGACAATCCAAACAAAAAGTTAATCCCAATCCGTTGAAGATACAAACCACATTGTTCGTTAAAGTAACAAAAACTTTTTGTTTGTCCAGGGCAAAGCTCGGCGTGGGGTTGGTATCCGGGCGTTACTCGTTCCCGGGCACGGAGGGCGCGCAGCAAGGTGTGTCCGCGCACATGTACCGGCGAGTGGTCGCGCGGGGCCATCCCGAGTTCACCACCAAGCGGCAACAGGACGCGCACGAGTTCTACCTTCATCTACTCACTCTCGTAGAGGTATTTATATTTTTGAGGTACCTTTTATATTTTGAAAATAAACGTATAGCATAACACAATACACAATGTTATTTTGTTTTAAATTTTTAATACTTAGCCCAGTGGGTAGGACTTCTCCTAGGAGTTATGTGCGTTTTAAGCAATTAAAATATCACTAGCTTCAACGGTGAAGGAAAACATCTTTAGGAAACCTGCATACCTAAGAGTTCTCCATAATGTTTTCAAAGATGTGTGAAGTCCACCAACCCGCACTGAGCCAGCATGGTGGACTACGGCCTTAACCACTTCTCATTGTGGGAGGAGACCCGTGCCCTGTAGTGCCCAGAAATGGGTTGATATGATGATGAATATCACCATCATGGTTATATTTGTATCACTAGGAACAGATCTCTAAGGCACTTTATTGATTTATCTTTTTCTTATTTATTTATCGGTACGATGTATCCAAATATTTTAAAATTTAATTGAAAAAGCAATAGTATTTCAAAACGGAGGTTTTTTTGGCATATACATGTTTCTTTTTCAATCTTAGTTTATTTACAATCGCAATTTATTTTAGACACATTTGGTTTATTACAATCCTAATTTACTAATTAACAAATAATAAATATACTACGACAATAGCCCTAAAGTAAGCGTTGCTTGTGTTACGGGTACTTAGATAACTGGTGAATTTTTTTTAAGAATATAATAAAATACTTATTATATACAGATAAACACCTAGACACTGAAAAACATTCATCTCCATAACACAAACACTTCCAGATGTGGGAATCGAACCCACGGGCTTGGACGAAGAAAGCAGGATCGCTGTCCCCTGCGCCAAGCGGCTGTTAAAATTTATTTAACAATTTTTGCTATTTTACAATCCTTCGTTTTCTACAATCATATTGTTTCTACAGTCCTATATAGTTTATTTACCACCCCAGTTTTTCTACACTACCGGTTTATTACCCTATTGTTTTTAACCCCCTGATCCCTGTTCGAGTTCCAAGCTTGATCCTTGTAGGGAAAATTACCGGGTACAGAGCACTTGGGAGACCAAGGAAGAAGTGGTTCAACGATACAAGAGAGTGGAACGGACATACCTATTCGGTATTGAAGAGGATAGCATATCATCGTTCGATTTTCCACCGGCTGACCTCCGAACTTCAACATGAAGATGGCACCTAATGATGATGAGATTATATTCGAATCCTAGTTTTTCCACTTGCTACCTATCCTGTTATTTATAAGCCTATTTTTTTTTCTTTTACAAACTTGTATTTTTTTCCCAGCGCCACAGCCGTCACAGATCCAACCCGGCGGACTGCCTCAAGTTCGCGGTGGAGGACCGCATCCAGTGCACCGAGTCGCTGGGGGTGAGGTACACTCACCGCGCAGAGCACCATCTGCCGTTTCCCGTGCCGGTGGCAGCAGCGACCAACGCGACGCAAGTGCGGGAGTACGAGGCGAGACGCGCGCAAGCTGAGGCCAGCGGACAGAGACTGTGAGTCACTTCACCTCACTCACTTACTAACGCACTCACTCACTTATTCTCCCTCCCTCTCACTTATTCTCTCCCCCCTCTCACTTATTCTCTCCCCCCTCTCACTTATTCTCCCCCCCCCTCTCTCTAACGCCCCCCTCTCTCTATCTCCCTCCCTCCCCCCCCATCTCTAAATCACTAACTACTACACAGTTACTGTGAGTTGACGACGACGGACGTGCGCACGTTTTTAATTCACCCTTATACGAATTTGCTATCTTCGTGATTCATTAAAAAAAGAAAGTTAAAAAAACTTTCTTTAAATCTTTATAACCCAAGAAAATATAAGTTAAAAATGAAAAAAAACCCCCGACTTTCAAGCCCTTTTATTTGGTACGAGTTGTGAGAAATAAAAGTAATTCGCCATCTTGTGGTATGGTATATTCTACTAGTGAAGGCGTTTCATTTAACTCCCATAGTGAGGGAGTTGTGAGAAAATAAATTTTGTGGTGGCGGCCATTTTGGACCGATTTTCATCAACACTCCCGACTAGTTCTCCATTAGTAACTTGTGTTATGGGTACTAAGATGACCGACGAATATATTAATGAATAATATACATAAAGACTTATAATATACACCCACTGAAAAAACATTAATGTTCATCACAACATTTTCCAGTTGTGGGAATCGAACCCGCGGAGTTGGACTGAGTAAGTCCGTGAGAAACTCACTGCGCCAGTGGGCCTTCAAATTAGTTTTTCGGATATCCGATAGTTTTGGCTACGGTTACGTTGTTCCATACAATAATAATTGTATTCAAGTTGTTCACCAGAGACTCGTCACAAACCGTCCGGCCCCACATCCCGTTCCAGGCGTGCCTGGACAGCTTCATGAAGGAAGAACTCGTGGAGCAGTTCTTCAGCTCCGCGTTAAACAAGAAAGTTACTGCGCGCAAGTGAGTCTATATTTTTTACCAAATAACTAAGCGATTCGAGTCAATTTTAATAATTATACTATAAATAAAATAAAATAAAAAGCCTTTATACTACTACCAATTATTACATTTTTCTTTTATAACAATTTACTTATCATTATTACAAAATTGAATGTATTTGATAAGTATTATATCAAGTTAATTTTGTTATGTCTTTTAATGTCTAATTCTTAGGTCTAATTTAAGGTTGGCCTCGCCCAAGTTTATCCAAAGATCCCGATCTGTGCCAATATTCTGCGTAAAAACATCGGTACACCTTTTCTTTTGACGACCTTTTTGCCTTTTCTTGTCTCTAGGTATCCATTCAGTTAGTCGTTGATTTAACGTTAGCAGTAAGCTTACTGTTTCAGAATATTTTATGGAGGATTCATATTATGAGTGCAGAAAAAATCTAATTCAAACTGTTGATAATTAGGCATTAAAATACGAATGTGGGTTTGTCATGTTCTATGAACCCAAATTCGATAATATAATAACATAAGTGTATAAAGTTTGTTAAACTTAAAAAAAAGGAAACCTCAATTCGCTTGTATTCTGTTGAAAGGTTAGCAATCATAGGGTCGTGATCATAATAAAATTCTCTGTCTTTCCTTTGCCAGAATAACACGTTTGGCCACCTTCCCGGACTATTTGTTGATTCAACTGAAGAAGTTCACGATCAAAGAAGACTGGACGCCAGCGAAGCTAGACGTGGCAGTTGAAATGCCGTGGGAGGTAAGTTCTAAGACCCATATCGTTATCATCATCATATTAACCCATTAGGCCGCACTCACTTTGAATACGTTTTCGTACGAATTCCATTCGTGCAGAAACTTTCGAACACGCACGAACATTCCCGACCTTCTGAGTACTATGAAAGGGCTCACACTGCGCGCGAGTTAGTCGTACTTATACGTGCGTGCAAGTCCGACGTCCGAAGTCAATCCGAACTTGTTGGGATTTTATTACACGTTCGTGCGTTCATCATCAATAATGGATGTAGTAAAATTAATTAACTTGGTTCACGGGCATAAATCTTTGTGGGATCAAAGCGATTCCACTTATCACTTGTCATCATTATACAAATCTTCCATAATGTGATGAAATTCACCGAATTTATCTCTTTTTAAAAATATTTCGCGCACCCATTCGGTTCTAGGATAATGACGCCGGCGTCACAATCTACGGTTTAGAAGATGATAATCCAAAAGATAAAGATTATTCATCGCAGCAAAGATGACTTCCCGTAAGCGCTAACACCGATACTCTGTATATTTGACGGAGAAAAACGTATTCAGTGTGCGCACTCAATTCGTACGAACAGTGTTCATACGTTTACGTACGATATAATTCGGATCCAAATTGAGCGCTGCTTTACCTTCCAACTACAGGGCACGGGTCTTCTCCCAGAGTGAGAAGGTTATATAGGTCATAATCCATCACGCTGGCCAAGTGCAGATTGGTGGACTTAACACGCCTTTCAGAACGTTCCGGACAACTGTCAAACACGTAGATTTTCTCACGATGTACTTCACTGTTAAAGCATGTCATACACATAACGACAAGACTTCTTAGAAACAGACCGCTTCGCTCTCATCTCACTCAAGATGGTAAAATTCTAAAGATTGTGAACTGTTAAAATTATGTTGAAAAAGAGCAATCTGCTGAGTTCGAACCGGTGGTAGAGTCACTAGAAACAGAACCACCACAAATGAGTTTTCTACATTTTGCAGATGTCACTAAGTTATGTCCATTTCAAGTGGGTCCGTCAAAATAATATATATTATTTTTTAAGTGATATTTGTTTCAAGTTTAATTTTATTTTTACTTTTTGTTTAATTTAATTCCAAATTGTGTACACATACTTTGTGTTTTAGCTTAGAACAAAACTTACTTATATTAAGATCAACTTTTAGTTATTACCTGTCTTGTGTAACTAATAACAAGTAATCCAACAACGTTACAAATTATTTTGGTTAAGTGTTTATCTTATTACTAATAAAAGGGCAAAACTAGATTACAAATCTAAACTGTGACAATAAACAATCGTTGCTAGCACAACATATACAAAACAATCAGTGACGATATTCACAACAGCATGAATGAATGTGAGTGGGTGTGAGTCCGCTTAAATGTGTGCGTGTGTGTTAATATTCATTTATGTAGAAGTGCAATCTTAAATGAATGATTTCACATCATTTATTATATCTCGTGATGCAGTTTAGTTATATAAATTACGTACATTCATGTAGGTTTCATAATCCTTTCATATTACGTTTCATAATTTCCTATAATATTGTTATTAATCTTTTTATTTTCACTCTAATTCCAGGTCGACTTAGGTTGCCTTAGAGGTCGCGGCCGGCAGCCCGATGAGACTTTGCTGCCAGAAGCGACGCCAGAAACTCCAGCGCCGGTCTATAACGAAGAGCTACTATCACAACTTGTGAGTCTGTAGCTTTCTATTCACTGGTATACCATCATTTTCCTAGAGGAAGACTCGTTAAATAGTGACAGACTATAGAAGAGAGAGATTGTTTTTTTTTTTTATAGTAATAATCCACGGTCCGAACAGATGTCCTATCTGATTGTAAGTGGAAAGCCGTCTTCGATAAACAGAGCAACCCTTATGAAAATAAATAAATAATAAATAAATATACTACGACAATACACAATTGTCATCCAGCCTCAAAGTAAGCGTAGCTTGTGTTATGGGTACTAAGATGACTGATGAATAATATACATAAATTTTTATGAATAATATACATAAATACTTATAAAGCACAAATAAACACCCAGAAACTGAAAAACATGTTGATCACACAAACATTTTCCAGTTGTGGTAATCGTACCGTAACGCTAAAATCGCTTAGCGGCTTATCTTCCCACCAGACCAGACCATAGAAAATGTAGAAATTTTGAATTCCCTAATGGCCTCCACCCGGGGACGAATCCGGGACCTTTCACTTAAAACCACAGCGCTCGAATGTCCTAAAATGTAAATAATTTTCTCTCCACAGTTATCTATGGGTTTCCCTGTGGAAGCGTGTAAGAAGTCGCTGTACTTCACAAACAACTCCGGCATTGAGGCAGCATCCAACTGGCTCATGGAGCATATGACGGACTGGGACTTCGCCAACAAGTTCGAACCCCCGGGCTCGCAGCCATCGGGTAATAATATTTCTAACCCCTCGCGCACAGTGTGTCTGCAATGGCGTGCACTTCATACATGCACAAAAGCACTGCATTTTCATGTTACTGTCAACAGAGGAGTATTTTGACATTTTATGCCATTTTACTTGTTTATATACCCAGCAGGGCTAGCACGAGCAGGAGATAAAAATTATATCCCCCGATTAAATCCCCTGACAAGGGATTTAATTAACGTGTCCACCAGCTAAAGTACGGAAATATAGTATTGGAGAAGTTTACCCCCGTTTATTATTACACATAAATTATTTGGATATTATTGGAGTTTACTCCTTAAGAATCGATTTTCATATATGAGGCGCCCGGTATTAGAAAAATGTGAGGAGTAAAATCTACTGATGAATGACCTCGTTACGTTTTCGCTTTGCGACGTTGCATGCCCGGCAACTGTGATGCGCAAACATGCAACGTCGCTTTCGTTTAATTAACTTATTTTTCCTATTTAAGTTTTATTTTATTTCATTTTTCTTTAATTTTTTTTTTTTTTTTTTTTTTTTTTTTTTTTTTTTTTTTTTTTTTTTTTTTTTCAAGTAGGCCTACTTTATAAGCACTTTTGAAACGTCAAGTATGCATGTTTGTGTGACTCTACCACCGGTTCGGAAAGCAGATTCTACCGAGAAGAGCCGGCAAGAAACTCAGTAGTTGCTCTTTTCCAACATCAACATTTACAATCATTTTGCTATCTTGCGGGAGATGAGAGCGAGGCTGGCTGCTTCCATTCTACCTTGTCATTGAGGAATTCATCAAATGTATAGTAACCTCGCTGTACTAGATGCGTTTTTACACATTTTTTAAATGTATGCATTGGTAGGTCAAGAATTTCCTTAGGAATCATGTTGTAAAAGCGTATACTCAACCCCACAAAGGAGTTCTGCACCTTTCGCAGACGATATGCAGGTATCACTAATTTATGACCGTTTCTGGTAAGTCGATTGTTAATTTCAGCTTTTGATTTATAAAGAGTAATATTTTGCCTCACAAAGACTATATTATTATAAATGTATTGCGAAGCTACTGTAAGAATACCTATTTGTTTAAATTTTTCACGAAGCGATTCGCGTGATCCAAGTTTATATATTGATCGTACGGCTCTTTTCTGTAGTATAAATATACTTTCAATATCTGCAGCTTTTCCCCACAGCAAGATCCCATAGGACATAATACTGTGAAAGTATGCGAAATAAACAAGCCTAGCTGTTTCAACATCGGTAAGCTGTCTAATTTTCCAGATTGCATATGCAGCTGAGCTGAGTTTACTCGCTAGGCTTTCTATATGGGTACCCCACTGTAGCTTACAATCTAAGGTCACTCCTAGAAAAACAGTGGAGTTTTCTATTTCAATTTCAATTGGAAAACCAACAGTTGTAGATACTAACTAGTTAATAGATTGATTGACTTAAAACTAATAACAGGTTTCCACAGATAAGTCTTATATAAACAAGGGTACCTGATAGAACCCAGCAAAAACGCAGCAAACTAAAACAAAGTGTTAAGTTTACCTAGCATGCAACAGTTTATCTACTAAGTTGCGACGTACACTATTCATCTTTCCATAAAATAAGTCAATTTCGGGGTCATTGTAAACAGAATTAAGAAGGCGAGAGAAACGGATTATAAAGTAATTAAATCTATTCTTAGTTTTAGTTAAGGGTACGTGCAGAATCTTTTTATGCCTAGGTAATCGCGAGGGTACAAATAAATCTAACTTAGTAAGTAATTCCGGACTATCTATTGACCCTCTAACAATGTTAAGTAAGAGACAAACGTCGGCAATGTTTCTACGTGTATGAAGGGGTACAAGGTGTAAATCCGAACATGATATTTCGTAGGAAGTTTTAGGAAGGTGAAATTTGTGCTTAAGGAATCTAATAAATTTCTTTTGAATACTTTCTAATTTATTGATATAAATGTGATACGCAGGATTCCATATTTGGCAAGCATACTCTAGTTGACTACGGACCAGTGAACAGTAGAGGATTTTGATGGTTTTCATTTTTTTGAATGGTTTACTAACACGTATAATAAAACCTAAAGCTTTAAATGCTTTGGTCACAACAGCATCTATATGATAATCAAAAATTAGTTTAGTGTCGAGGAGTACCCCGAGATCTCTTATAATATCAGTTCTGTTAAGGTTTTGATGTTTTAAAATGTAGTCATAGAGAAAAGGTTCCCTTTTCCTAGTAAGTTACCAAGGAAACCGTATATTATCTAGGTAAAGAAACAAACACATAAATGTATGGGACAGAGTGAGATAGAAAACATTATACTTCTTTTTTTTCCTATTCTAGTTTCCACTTGGTCGCCAGTGCTCTAAGAGTTGATAAAGCTGTGGGAGAAGATACATTTATATCCTTTCCCCAGGGGTTTAATTGTGCACTGACCATGCTAGCCATGCTGGTCCAAATTTCTGTGCACGCCACTGCGTGTCTGTATGTCTGTGTTTTGATTTTTGTTTCAAAGGTGAATTTGTCAGGAGCATTCTTAGTATTTGTTGTTGTTGTTTTGATGGCCTGAATGAACTTTTATACATACAATACTATTTATTGCATGCCGTGTTTACCTATAAGTAGCTGTACATTTTGTCTTCATACTGTATAAGCTAGTTTAAATATTTTTTTTTTAAATTTAAAGCAAATAAAGAAAAAAAAATTGATGAAAATCGGTCCAAGATGGCCGCCATCACAAATGGCGAATTGCATAAATTTTTCATAACTCCCTCAATATGGGTATCAAATGAAAGGGCTTGACTAGTAGAATAATATACACTTTGTTAAAGTCTGGGTTTTTTTAATCTGTCTTATTTGTTCTGTGATTAATACAATGTTTTTTTAATATTCGTTTGGTACTAGCTGTCGCCCGCGTTCTTCGTCGGTGTTTTTTTTTTTTTTTTAAATACTAATAACCACAAAGTAAATAATATTTCTTCTCTTCTCTTCTTACACATTTTTAAGTTGAGATGACAAAAACGATCCAGTTTATATACTTTATTATTTTACGTTGTAGGAAGCCTGTCTTGATACACGAACACATTTAACAATTGTTTTATAATATTGTACACTGCACTTAAAAGCTTACTCAGCATGCATAATATAAAAAAAAACAAATTTGAAGCTAAAGATTATTCAGTCTGTTCTGATTGCCTGGGATAAAAAGTAGCCGGTGTTACTCGCCATCATTTCAACTGAAAAAGTTAAAAATGAATATTATGGCGTAAATAAAGAGCAAATCAAGAAACGTAATTTAAAATTTCACAATTTTTTTCCTAGATAATGTTATAGCTAACTCTCTGTTTTTATGCGGTAAGGCGGGAAACACTAATTACAATTTAGTTACAAAAAATCCGACTGCCCCACTTCGTAAGTATATTATAATAATGGTTAGTAAAGGTGTATAGAAAATGCAATACACTCGGTCTATTAAGTTGCGTGTTTCAGTAAACTGTACACGGAACTATCAAGAATAATATCATACTTTATCGTTTGGGGCGCAGAATTATCGACGTTTTCTGCGTCATATTTCATGTCACGCACTCCACGGTGTCAATAAATTGAAAATGTCAAAAATCAAATTTTTGGTAATTCTGTATCGACGTAATAACATACCTGCCTCATTTAGTATAAATAAAATTCATCATTGTTTTAGGTGCTACAGCGAATATACCCGTGGACGAAACCAGCGTAGAACAGATCACATCGATGGGATTCACGAGCGGTCAAGCCGTGAGGGCGCTGCGGTCGACAGAGGGCGACGTTGGCAGAGCGTTGGACTGGATCTTCAGCCACGCGGACCAATTGGATGCGGAGGATTTGCCCGTCGCACCCGTCCAGGATAGGACGCTGGGATGCAGAGACGGACCAGAAAGTAAGTATTTTGATATTATTACCGGGTGACCTTGACCGAAACCAGCCAAGCAGCTTGTTAACATGAGCAAGAGCCATTTTTCTCCCCGGGGAAAAGACAACACTTTATCACTTTATCAATTATTAAACCAAGCTACGAATCATACAACATCTACAAGGCGAGCTTTTAATTATGGTGACTACAGTGTCATTAACGACTACTTGCTTTCATCTGAAATACCAGAAAATGCTTCAATAGAAGACACATGGAAAGTGTTCAAGGATAATATAAATTCAACTATTGACAAATTTATACCAAAAATAAAGAACCGTAAAAACTGCTTAAAAAATAAGCCATGGATTACTAAGGAGATATGTAAATTAACTGACATAAAGAAGAAGCTTTGGAACGTTTATTTACTAGATCAAGATAAAGACTCTTATAAAGAATATCGAACAACAAATAATAAAATAGTAAAAATAACAAGGCAGAGTAGGATTAATTTTGAATCGAAAATAGTTGAAAGTGGTCATAAAGGATTTTATGCATATGTTAGAAAACAAATATCAACAAGAGTGGACGTACCACCAGCCCTTATGAATCCGCAAACAAATATAATTGTAACAAGATCAGTAGAAGTAGCCGAAATTTTTGCCAGTCAATTTGAACATGCTTACGTTTGTGAGCCTCCTGGGATTTTACCAGAAGTGCATATTCCAAGAGTACAGGCATCGTTAGAAGACATTGCGTTTACGCCGGTAAATGTACGAAAGGCTATTAAAACTTTTGATGAGTCAACAGCAAGTGGCCCGGATAATATTCCTGCTATTCTGCTCCAAAAGTGTAGCGCTATTGTTGATCACATAACTTTACTAATGAATTTGTCATTTGCAACGGGTAAGCTACCAAAGGATTGGAAAATTGCAACTGTTACACCTATTTTCAAAAAAGGAAACAAGTTAAACGCTGAAAATTATAGATCGATCGGCTTGACAAGTATCTTGTGCAAGGCTACTGAAAAAATCATAGCTGGCAGTATAAGAGAATTTATAATTAAACAAAATATTATAATTCCAGAGCAACATGGCTTTACACCTAAAAGATCTACCGTTACTAATCTTCTGAGCTGTCTTTGTAAATGGATATTAAACTGGGACAATCACCAGCCAACTGATATTATTTATCTCGATTACGAGAAAGCTTTTGACAGGGTGCCAATAAGTCGACTAGTACTTAAATTAGAACACCTCGGCATACGTGGTAAACTCCTTATCTGGATAAAAGACTTCCTAAACGAAAGAAAATTCCGCGTGAGGATTGGCAATGAATTTTCAAGTATTCGCCCAGTACGCAGCGGCGTGCCTCAAGGTTCTGTACTAGGGCCGATATTATTCACCCTGTACTTAACCGATCTGCAAAATGTTTTACATCTTCCTTTTTCCCTGTTCGCTGATGACACAAAATTCTTCGGGAACCCTATGCATCAGCATAAAATGATTCAACAAGATTTGAATGCTATTTTAAAGTGGACGAAGGAATGGCTACTATCGCTAAATGTCAATAAGTGCACTGTTTTACATCTTGGTAGGAAGAACCCACGGCTGCCATATTATCTAGGTAATAAGCAATTGAAAGTGGTGGATACACAAAAAGACCTAGGCGTGATCATAAGCAGTGATCTAAAATGGGAAGCGCACATTGTGGCTATTGTCAGTAAGGTCAACTCTATCCTTTACACAATTAGGAAAGCATTTTTTAATATAAATAAGAAAACCTTCATACAGATATATAAGACATATGTAAGACCTTTATTGGAGTATGCTTTCCAGGTCTGGAGTCCCTATTTTGTTAAGGATATAGAAATGCTTGAAAAGGTTCAGAGACGAGCCACTAAACTGCCAAGAGAATTGAGAAATCTTTCATATGAGCAAATGCTTGCAAACCTGGGACTCAGCACCCTTAAAAGTAGGCGAGAAAGAGGTGATCTCATTGAAACTTATAAAATATTAAGTAAGTATTACAACATACCGAATTTTGAGGAAATATTTTCAAAAAAGAGTAACCCCAGATTAAGGAGCTATGGTCTCAAACTTGAATATCAGCAGGCATCGTCTAATCCTTCCAAGCACTTTATCAGCAATAGAGTTATACAAATGTGGAATGCCTTGCCTGAAGATGTAGTGACTGCAGAATCACTGAATCAGTTTAAGAATAGACTGGATAAACATCAAAAAGACAAAGAGCGCAAGAAATGATATAGACGCATCAGCGAAAGCTGCTTAGTCTATTATATAATAATAATAATAATAATAATCTCCATATAATATGAAAATTAAGCTTAATTGGCTATAGTCCGCGAAAAGCAGGATAAGCTGTATTTTGCAATTTATAATTTCTTCAATCCTTATACTCCACACTTCATAAATTCAAACATGCCTGTTTTTTACAATGATTTGAAACAACTTTACAAGGATTTTAAAGTCAACATCTCCGGTTTAGGAGCGAAACGTGCGTGCGAAGGTGCAATGCCGAGGATATCTGTTTGGTGTGGAGTATAAGGATTGAAGAAATTATAAATTGCACCATACAGATTCTCCTGCTTTTCGCGGACTATAGAAAATTAAGCTTAATTTTCATTACATCATGGATTTCCGCAAAGTAACGGCTGCTTCTATCCAATAGTTTTTGGATGACAAATTTTGACTCAGATATAAAAAAAAGAAATTCTAATTATAAAACGGTTAATCTGTCCAGCAAGATAGAAATTAACACCTTATATCTTTTTCAAGCACCTCTTGTACACATCACACCAGTTCTTAAATTGTTACCGAACCTAGAATATAAACTTGATAGCACTGCAAACAAAACATAACTGCTATTATCATCTCCCACATCTTTCTCAACTCTCTGACTGTGGGTGCACAGGTGGAAAAATATCTTGATAACATACAACAACGTGTATTATTATTGGGGGATAAACTTCGCCTACTCCCTGTCCCTGTTGCTTCGGCAGGTGGACTGACAGGTGTCATACATTTTTCTCACAAATGTTTGTATTCCAGAATATAAGCTGGTGGCATTTATCTCTCACATGGGCACCTCGACCATGGTGGGCCACTACGTGTGCCACATTCTGCATGAAGGCAGATGGGTCATATTCAATGACAATAAGGTATGTAAATGCACGTAATGCAATATTATCTACACTCTATACTAATAAAGGAATAAATAATAAATAAACCACGACAATACACACATCGCCATCTAGCCCCAAAGTAAGCTTAGCTTGTGTTATGGGTACTAAGATAACTGATGAATATTTTTATGAATAATATACATGAGTACTTAAAATATAGATATAAACACCCAGACACTGAAAAATTCGTGTGGTAATTCATGGCCGCTGCCCACTGCGCCAATCGGCCGTCAACAATTATAAAGAGGAAAGGGTTTTATGTTTGTTTGTTTGTTTATACCCAATAGGCACTGTGACTACTTGACCGATTTTAACAATTTCTTTACCGATAGAAAATTATATTATCAGCAAGATATAATTTATTTTCAAATAAATAATAAATAAATATACTACGACAATACACACACCGCCGTCTAGCCCCAAATTAAGCGTAGCTTGTGTTATGGGTACTAAGACGACTGATGAATATTTTTATGAATAATATACATAAATACTTAGAATATACATATAAACACCCAGACACTGACAAACATTCATGCTCATCACACAAACATTATCCAGTTGTGGGAATCGAACCCACGGCCTTGGACTCAGAAAGCAGGGTTGCTGCAACCTGCGCCAATCGGCCGTCTAAAAAGAGTTAGACATCCTTAAAATAGAATATAAAATCAACAAATCTTGTTGAAGCCGACGGGAATTATGTATTTAATATACTCATAACTTACCACAAGCAAAGTTATAGCATAATATTAATATAATAATAAATAATAATATTCAGTTTTCAACAACACTTTTTTTATTATTCCATTTTACTATAATATTGTTAGCATTGCTGGCAAATGAGGCTTGACACCTACGCATGCATTCCCTTGCATGCGTTGCGAAGTATTGCACTGTTTAAAGGTGTGCTTTTTCACCCACTAACCATTAGGTGGCCTATCTGTTTGATCTATCTATTATTACCGTGAAATAAAAACTTAACATTAATTTGAAATATTGGTTCCAGGTGGCCCTGTCGGAAAACCCCCCCAAAGATCTCGGATACCTGTACCTATACGAAAGGCTGTGATGTTTAGCGAACGCGTGTGACGCCGAGTGGTTGACAGGCGGCTTACAGAGTAATTGTCTTAGACTGCGCTAAAGTGTTGGTGACTTGTTAACGTTTTCTTGTAACATTATAACCTTGGTACATTATACAAACTCAAATAATAGCATGGAAATGTAAGCTTTATATCATGTGTTATAAGGTCTATAACGAGTGGTCCACTCGTATATTTCTGGCATAAATATATTGAAAAGTTTGCTTTATGCCACATAAAGTAAAGTTCATATTCCAATACTTCAATCGATGTTGATTTGATATATTAAGCCAAGGTCATTTAGGTAACCCTAACCAGCCGCATTTCCATACATTAATTATCGGCATATTATTGCAGTATTAATGTATTGTTCTTCATTCTCAAATAGCTAAATATCGCTTCATCTCTACTATCGCCTCTAAAAAACGCAAAAATAAATGTATTACTTTTCTAAATTGCCTTCCGCCACCATCAACTCTTCAACAGCCATGTTTGAATTTATGAAGCTTGGAAATACACATATGATACTGACTGTTGGATAGAAGCAGGTAATACTTTGCGGAATTCCATAATTGATTATGAAAATTAAGCTTTAATTTTTACACTCTCTTAATACTTCAAGAAATCAAAAATTCAACGCGGACGAGGTCATGGGCAACAACTATTTATTATATATAGTTTAGGTTTAGAAAACAGATTTAGAGATATAGCTATATCTATCAAAATTTGTCTGTAGGTCATCGCATCAAACGATAAAGCCGCCTGTGCGAATATATTATCCTGTTTGTCTTTGTCAACCTCGTTTTTCTTTACTCAGTGCAATAAAGACTGCATCTATCTAGCTTAGTTTAGGATATAGAATCATTCATAATAAAATGATCTGCCGATAACTGTGTATGCACGTGGCCAGGGCTATCTTACAATATTTGCGCGCAATTGTAAAGACAAAGTAAAATAGACCTAATTGCACTAAAATTAGGGTAGCTAAAGTTTTATTTTACAAACGTTCTGCAAGCGTTTTGGTTCTTGATGTGTGAAATTGAGCACTATAACAAAGACAGTAAGTTCCTATTTTACTTTGACATCAGGGTTTCCATACAAATCTAATACTACCGGTACTGAGCCTCTAATGTAAGTTTTTTAATGAATAGTCATGTTTGTTATCTGTCAAATATGTATTAAATTAAACTGTCAACAACATCGTCATAATCATCAATCAGCCTGAATTAATTGAATAGTTGTGTACTTAAACACATCCCCTCACCTAAAAGCGTGAGCCTTTTTGATCTGCAAGGTAAATAAACCAATTTCTATGTTGATTCAGTTGTCTTGTTGGACAAGGGAAGTTATGTATTTCTACTTGTGAGCTTAGTACATCCCCCCGTCTAAAACATTTGCTTGAATCCTTTAATAAAGCATTTGCTACAAGTTTAAATCTCATACTTCAGCTACTATAATTATACTAAGCCTGTTTAAACCGCTAGGATAATATGTTGATTAAGTTTGTGAGTTTCCACATCCCCGGCTTAAAAGTGAGCCTTGTTGAAATGCTAGGAAAGTAATGTGTTTCTAGTAGACGGCGTTACACATGTCTTTCGCTTAAAGCTATGCCTTATTGAACCTTGTTGAGCTGCTAGGTAAATAAAGCAAGTATTTGTCAATTTTAAACCATCAAGAATGCGGCAAAAGATGATGAATGTCTTTGTTTTAAATAATTGAATCAATTTTGCATATTAACAACTTAATTAGTCTGTTTTGTTAGCCTGGTCAAATGCAAGAATACTCTGGATATTTTAAGAATGTTAGTTTTTCTACAAAGTGCTCTGTCTTTCATAAGCTCAATTTGTAAGGATGTTCTCCATAACAATAATAATAATTATTATTAGATAATCCCGCATATGAAATTAATATATTATAATGCCGTTTTTTATAAAAGTTTTAACTGCCTATGTTAGAATAACATAATAATTTGACATGTATAAATTTGTTAATCGTGTCAAGATTACAGTTTTTTCGCTGTACCATAAAGCTGGGATCTATCTGTAAATGCCTTGTAAAGCAAAGCAGCCTTCTACTATGTATCAGCGGAAAAATTGTACAATCCCTACTGTGTTGAAGTGAGAGGAGCATGGGTAATTTTGGTACATAACAATGGGTGTTTAGAAGTTTTTTTTTAATAGAAATCCATGCTATAATGATTATAATTTGAAAATCCTAGATAAATATGATTAAACCACAGAATTAAGAACATGCAGAAACCGTGTACACATAATATTGAGGCATCAAAAACCACTCCACTTTAGTAGTGTTTCTCGAAGAGAAGAGGCTGTTAGTCACTTTATTCCATTTAGCAGTTGACAGTAATCATTTTCTCTAATGTTCTAAAAGTTTACCACAAAAGGGGAGCATGAGAAAAAGTTTGTGAGCTAGCAACATACCGCAGGTGTGAAATAAGACATGCGCAGGTTGTTTTCACTGTTTTTGGACACTGCACTGCATGCAATAATGGCTGAATGAGCGTTCTTTTTGTTCTTAAGTCTATGGTTTACATAAGTTTCTTACGGTTGGGGTAGACATTGTAACTGTTAAGGATAGGTCATCATTTTCTTTTTTTTATTATTGTAGCTGTTTTTATGTTATAGCTAAGATGGCCTGTTCGTAATGGGCATAAGGTTCCTTTTATTGAGTAGCTAGATAATTAGCTAAGTAAATAGGGAAAGAATTTCTGCAGAAATTACATAGGAAAAGGAACCTTGATTCCATGAGCGTAAGAATCATCCATCAGTGATTGGTTCCAAACTTTTTACCCATCCTCCTTTGATGTTGAGACTATAATATAGTTATTCTAGTGAATTAAAATTAATAGACAACGAAAATAAAATGCTAGTATGTGTCATTTGTGTTTTTTTTTTAATATTACATACATTTTAATATTCTCTATATACAGTAGTGTGGCATGATCTAATAAACAACGTAGGCGAAGTACAGCATAAGCGAGACGCTTTTCTTTCAGTACCTATTTTGCAAGATTAATAATTGTACCATTTTGTTTTATAGTAATAATTGACGGACCAAGTAGCTGGTCCACATGTAATTAGTGGAAAATCATCACCTAGAAATAGAACAACACTTTGCTAACTGGAGGTGTATGTGTTAAACCTCATATGCCTGAAATTACAATGGCATCCACTCTTTATAGACTGCAATGCTGCTTAGAGGCAAAAAGCAAGGCAGTAGGACCTCCCCAGATGATGATACAATCGGCATGTATGTTATGTGGTATGATGTCGCATAGAGACCAACATAGGATATGGGTTTCATATAAGTTTCATGTCACCTAACATGTTTATCGGTAACCATATTATTATCTAGTGTAATATGGTGTACACTTTAACCAGGTCAGATTGCAGTCAAGGGCTAAATTGTAGTGCTTAAAAAAAACTCCATTTGGCGGAAGGCTTTTGTCCAGCAGTGGGCTGTTATAGGCCATTAAAGATCAGAAGTGGCCAAAATAAAAAGTATAATAATCTAACATAATTTATTTAACATTACAGAATTTACACATAAATTGATCTATTGTCATTTAACGCTTGAATCTATCAACAGGTTTAGGTATGTTCCGCATGAATATAGTCTTTTCATCAAAGTATGTGTTGAACTTTTTGTATGCATATCTCTGCTTTGGATCCTTTTTACAGTATGAAGGAGTCAAATTGATCATCAGACCTGTAAAATTAATTATTTGTTTGTAATTATCAGCCTGTTCTCTGTCCCACTCTGCTGTAAGGACAAGGGATGCATGCAACCAAAACATGAAGTGGATGGAAATGATTGAATCCTTTAAAAATGTGTTGGTTGCAAACTTAAATATTGCTATTGAATGTCTGAATATAAATGATTCATAATATTTCAAACTGCACTAGTTGCCGCATTTCTTTAGAAAACGGTTAATAAAGTGCTAGGAACAGGCCTCCATTCTTATATGAAATGGATAAATCTTGTCTTGAAATGTCAACAATCTTTGCCTAGGGTTAAACATAATTGAAAAATTTAAAAAAAAATGTGTTAATATAAAGTGGGATCTACAGTATAGATACACACCACAAATATGTTAATTTTCATGTATGATATTTGGTGTCAATTGAATTGCCTGTGGTGCCAGAATAAAACACATGAAACTGTTCATCTATAAAAACATACTTATATAGAGAATTCTATGAGTCCACTGCTGTCTTTAAATGCGGGAAGTCTGTGTCCAGCTTTAGGTAGTTACTAAGGTGTGAAAGTGAATTAGTTGGTTTTTCCTTTTCTTATACAGAAATTTCGGCTTTTATAATTTTAGAAAGGATATTTGCACCTTAAAGTGGTACAAATAAAAGACATGATTACCTGCTTTCTGAGCCATGGACACCATTTTTCCAATTTTTTTCTGTTGGCGACGACAGAGCCCTGTAATACGCCGCGGCAACATACAGCCATCGGATCTAACAAACTGGCTCAAAATAAGTACATCTGTGTGCTTTACATCCAAATCTAATGCACACATATAGCATGTATGTTCAGGTTTCTCCGCAGGAGTTAAATCTTTTATTTTTTCCGCTCGTACTAACAACTCTGTATTCGGAGAAGGCACAGATGTTGCTTCTACTATCAATGTAGATCCTTCTTTGTATTCGTGAACTGAAATCATTGCTCAAATTAAAAATTTGCAGTTTTGAGGTTATATTAGTGGTCACAGAGGTAATACTTACTTTGTTTGAGCCGTAACTGATTGGTAGTTGATATAGAACGTACGAATGTTGATAATATTGCATTCTTAGCTAAACAGCTAGCTCGAGTAAGAAAGGACATGATATTTCAGATTTCTAAAAATCTCGCAAATGTTAGCTTTATTTACCATCTACCATCAATGTCAGCTTTCAATTTTGACATCTGTCACAAAGCGTTTAGATTTCTCACTGCTGTGAGTTAAAAATTCTATGGCAAATGAAATCTAGCGCACATTTTTAATGTTTTTTTAAGCATATTAGCTAGGTGGCTAAAAAAACACTTCATGTAAAACCGAATCCAGGAATATATAGCTTGCGTTAGCTAATCGAAGTTTGCTCAAAAAAGACAATAATGAGTGTGCAATAAGAGAGCCATTGCGGACTAGATGGCGCAGCTGTGCTTTATTACAAAGTACACAGGACTGCTTTATGTCATATGGAATCATGGAACCAAATTTAAAGAAAAAGTTGATTATTCTCTATTTAGTTAATATTTTCCATAAAAATCACGGTAGGTACCTTATTAAAAGAGATTAAATCAAGCGACGAGTAAAAATTTGTTAGAAAGTTCGCCAACATTTGTTACGTATAAAGTATGGGTATAAAGCAATTATATACCAATGTAAGTGTTACAAACTACGAAAATATGATTCCAAAATTCAGGAAAAATTAATTCACAAAAAACACCTTTGTTGGAGTTTCTGATATGATGAAAAATATCGATGCTTATAATATTACTGTTATGGTTAGAATTCTGTACATTGTTGATATTTTTTGATATTTTCATTTCTGTCTGTCCGTCTGTTTTTTGGCTTCACGTCACACAGATACTAATGAATGAATTCAAATGAATCTTTGTAAGATTGATTTTTGTCCCGAAATTCAGCATAGTTCCTTTTAAGAGATATATTGATACTTAGCAAGACCCTCACTTGAGGCTTAGCGATAACCTGGCACATTTATGAGGATTAAATAAAAAAAATCCTAGAAATTTTCTTCGTCAACCTTTAGCATATGAATCAATGCGAATCAACTAACAATACGATATTGATTCTTTCCCAATTTTAACAAATTTCATAAATACATAAACGAACTAAAGGGCAAAGTAGGTACTTAAAGAAGTGATATGAAGTGATAGTGGTATGAATCGTAATATTTTATTCTTAATTACTCTAAACTATGCATATAACCTTATCTACGGGGCAAAAATTAAATTCCTACTTAATTTTTTTGTCTCCTAATCCATTAACCAGTTTACCATAAGTGGCACTTAATGTAATATTTTAATCAATTTTGTCGTTTTTTTTAAAAGTAATAATTGACGAACCAAGCAGATGGCGCACCTGATGGTAAGTGGAAAACCATCGCCTACAGAGCAACACAGATTAGGTACACCGGAACACAGCATTGCAACAATGCTGCAAAACGGCTTAAATAAGCATGACTATAGTATTTCCCCGGACGATCTCTGTCACAAAAAGCTAGACTACTAGGTACTTAAATGGTGAATGAGCAGCGCTTTTTTTTTTTTAGGAGTGTGTGATAGGTCACCGGGTTACAGTCTGATTTAAACAGCGTAAAATTTTCGAAATGAGACTGCCAGAACCTCCCAACAAATATTACCATATCTGATCGATGTTACAGTCACGTAATTTATAAAAGTTGCCAATGTCTTCTACGTTACGTTATTAATTGACGGCCGATTGGCGCAGTTTGCAGCGACCGTGCTTTCTGAGTCCAAGTCCGTGGGTTCGATTCCCACTACTGGGATATGTTTGTGTGATGAGCATGAATGTTTTTCAGTGGGTGTTTATATGTACTTATATTCTAAGTATTTATGTATATTATTTCTAAAAATATTCATCAGTCATCTTAGTACCCATAACACGCTTACATTGGGGCTAGATGGCGATGAGTTATTGTCGTATTATATTTATTTATTTTATTTTGTTTATTCGTAGTAGTACTAGAAGGAACTTAGCATCCTTTTGGTCCTATTAGTTGGACAGATTAGTGATGTAATGCGCCACGGAGAGCACGTTAAGCTGTACAGTACGATTCAAACTTTATGTTTCGCGGAAGCTAGCTGCGAGTGTAGCTTTGGTTGGCTGATACCGAATATAAAATTCCAAGCTTCGAAACGAAGTTTAAGAGGCCATAAAGTTTGATTCGGACTTTACCTCCTGGTTACCGTCCCTGACATGTGGTGTCAACAGTTAAAGAAAGACAACGCGCATTGGTCCAGGGTCGTGGCAATTTCATAGAAGACATTCTCTGATCTGAGTCTGATCATAACGAAGTGGTTTTCTGGATTGTCCGTCTTTGACGCTTTTTTATAGAGTACTGGGTCGGTCGGTACACACTCATACACAAAGCGCTTAAGAGAGTACTTACCTTAATTATTAGATATGTTTGGTTAATAAGTTACTAGCCATGGAACTTTATCCGAAACTAGCTGTCCCGGCGAACTCCGTACCGCGGATCTTATTTTTTTTTTGATGAATGTTATATTTTAATACTTATTATCCTATTCCGGTCTAAGAGAAATCCAAAAAATTAAATATCATTAAAATTGGTCCAGCCGTTCTTGAGTTATAAATGGTGTAACTAACACAACTTTCTCTTATATATATATAGGACTAGCTGACCCCAGCGCCATCCGTCGGCTGATTTGTGAATCTAAACCATCCAGGGTACCACCCAAACGCATACCGAAAAATTCATTCAAATCGGTCCAGCCGTCTAGGAGGAGTTCAGTGACATACACACGGACACAAGAAATATATATATATAAAGATTAACGTTATTTTAACATTACCTTTTAGGAAAGTATGGATACATGCCGAGTTCACGCTAGCTGTAGGCAGAGCTAGCGTACCTATTACATTTCTCTTGACAGTTAGAGAAATATTGAATATAAAACAAATGAATATGATGGTAATGCATTTATTGAACAACACATAGGTACATGACATTTAATTTTTAACATATTATACATTCAATACGATAAATATATATAACTATTCATAAGCGCCAACAAAGAATATATTAAGTTAAAAATTATAAATGTCCTTTTAAAATACAATCAACATTTAACATATAATTAATTCAATATTTTCTGTACGTTAAAAGTTTCCCTTTTTCCTTAATAGCGTAAATTGCAAATTATTTAACCATGTTTGTATGCAAGTATTTATACCATATCATAATGTAAAATAGAGACAATATTTATGAGGTGTGGCTTAAAATTCGATATAAAAAAGACTGCAAAGCAGTTGTTTTATGAATTATTGTAAAAGCACTAATTGTTTCATATAATAATATATTCATATTAAATCTGTTATTTGTAAAGGCAATATTTGGACGGTACCTGCAAAGCATTATTTTATCAAATTGAAAATGCATACCAAATGCATTAATAACAAAACAAATTTCCTTAATAGTAAACTTAACAATTAGAACTATAATTTAAAATAGTATTGATACAAATGTAAGCCTTAAACACAAATTGTATGAAGCACGAAACTTATGAGTAACTACGCTATTTTGAGAGCGTTCATATTAGATAATCCAGATTGAATGCTATAAAGAACTATGCCAATTCAAATGAAAATAAATCACATAAATAGTCCCAGAATCGAGCCGGTACTATTAAACATGAATGGTAATCCAAATAAGCTTACGTTATTAAAATTTAGCTTCATATAATTTTCTTAAAAATATTAAATGTTTACATACAACTTAAAAACAAAATGTTAAACATTTATAACTAACGAATTGAGATGGGAAACGTAACTGAACATTGAAGTCTTTGAAGTTTTACAGTTATTTTTCATCAGATGTTTGGCAAAAAAAAAAAGAAATTAGAATGGTATTCTAATTAAAAAAACAGGTCTAGAGAAGCCAGCCAACCAGAACCTTAGCATTAGAGCACAACAATTTTGTGCGAAACAAAACATAGTACGTATGACACTGTGTGTCGCACATATCGTAATTTCCAAACAAGAACGTATAATCTAAATTTCCCATTTTTTTTTTGCTATTTGTTCAACTTTACAAACTTAATTAAATGGGGCATTCATTTTCAATATTTAAAAATTAACATTCAGCACTTTTAACTGTATGTTTGTACGTATTTGCGGATACTACATTATTAAATTAACTACTACAGGATTAAATATAGTGTGCCGTTATTATCAAACTTTCCGCTCACGTATATATGCGCAAGCGCAAGTATACGCGCTATTACCTTTTAGTCTGCGCTTAAAATGTAATATAATGCAATAACAAAACGTAGTTTTTTTTATTTGTCTGTGTGTAAAAATATAATGTACAATGCAGTCTGTTAGTTTCCCAAGTTATGTAGGCAGATGTGGGATGAGTTGGTGACTGATGGGGAGAAGCGAAGGTGGTTACTTGGGGAAGGTTGCAAGCCCCTTGCTGAGGAGTCCGGCTGCACCCTGAGCACCATCGTGTGCTGCGTTGGAAAAGTTGGACACCAGCTGAAATACATATGATTATAAAAATTATTTAGGTTAATTAATATTTTCTTTATCCCTTTCACATTTTATGAAGATCTAATATAGATTTTTGAATAGAGGGCGGAATGATCAAGGGATAACGTAAATCATTCACTATCTGTGAAATAATGTTAAAAATGTATATTTTTAACATCTTTAATATTAATCCCTACTAATATTATAAATGTCAATGTAAGATTGTTTGTTACGCTTTCACGCAAATCTACTTAACCGATCCACATGAAACTCTGTACACATATTCTGGGAAGTGTTAGAAGTAATATAGGATACTTTTTAACTCCGAAAAATTATAACCGATTTAAATAATTATTTTTGTACTATAGAGGTTATAATATGTGTTTAATTTAGCCCAAACTGTGGTTGGAGATAGAGGACAGAACTCCTCAGCGGACAACAGCAAACCCCTCATTTAAGGCTTAGCGATACTGAATACCTTATTTTTGTTTATATCTACAACTAAATTTAATGCCACATCAAAAAACAAAATCAAACGCAGACGAAGTAGCGGGCAACAGCTAGTAAAGTAATAAAACTAATATTTAATTTGAAGTTTTGTATATGTCGTGTGACGCTTCATGAAGATCAAATGTGAGGTGACAAATCAGTGAGGAAACATAACTTCACACACATATGTATAGATTGGACCCCAGTACATATCTAGTACTGGACAAGCCCAGTGGACAATCCGCGGACAAATTTTTTAAATTTCTATTTGGGTTTGGAACGCAGTTATATCAAGAAACGTCTGATTCACACGGCGACCCTTACGAACTGAGCAAACAATAGCATTGGCGGGCGACGCGACGCGGTGTCTGAGATTATATATTTATTTACAAGAACAACGTATCAAAGAAGATTTCTAACAGAAGCCCTCGATTATTGTATGGAATATTTTTGACGACCTCGACAACGAATTTAATTCGGAGGTCCCGTCCCGGTACGATTCCCGACTAAGGTAATTTGGGAATTTATCATTTCTGTATTTTCTCTGGTCTGGTCTGGCGGGAGACTTTGGCCGTGGCAGGTTACCGCCCTGCCAACTAAGTATTCCGGTGGAATGTCGCGTAGTCGGTTAGCCCGCTACCATCTTAGACGGCATTATCACTTAAATACTTATGATGATGCGTGAGATTGCAGTGAAGGGCTAACTTGTAGTGGAAAAAAAAAATAACGAATTAGTGTGTATGAGAAACATAATGGACTTATTAGTAATCTTAAACTAATTCCAACAAAAACCGGTACGAGAACAACAATTTTAAGTTGTTTTTTTTTTCATACCTCTGCATTAGCTTTATTATTGTTGCTATTGTACTCTAAAACAAATCTGTTTTATGGGCCTGCCTGAAAATAAAGAATTATTATTATTAAAAACGGCTTATCGTAAATGTCTTACCGTATCCCGCTTCTCGCTCAAGTACTTGTCTGCGTCCTTGATCTTAGCGTCGACGACTTGCCCGGCGTTCTTCAGGCCCTGGTCGGCGGCATCCTCAACCCTCTTCAGAGTGCTGTCGACTGTGCTGTGAACAGCGTTGCTGGCGTCGGCTGCGGCTTTTTCAGCCGCCTTCTTCGACTCTTCCACTGCTGCGTCTGAATAAAAAGCCAGCTTAATTGGGACCATAAATAAATAAATAAATTTTACTACGTCAATCCACACATCGCCATCTAACCCTCTAGTAGATTCTTTATATGCTTTTTTTTTTTTTAAACTGTGTGTTAAAATCTACTTATATATATTATGTTTGTTATATATTTATATATTACGTATATTTATTTAAATTATATATGTATTTGTATCTTTACATTTTGGTATTTATGTATATCTATCAACACTCTTGGCACTATCCCTTTCTCTTGCTGTAAGTCCTATCTACAAAGGTTGCCTGTAAGAGATTGCTTGCAGCAATAAGGCCGCCTTTGCATTTACATTGTGTACTGTATACTCCTTACTGTTTCTTTTCCTGTATGTTATACGTGCAATAAAGTGTTTCTTCTTCTAACCCCAAAAAACCGTAAGCGTAGCTTATGGGGTACTAAGAAGACTGATGAATATTTTTATGAATAGTATACATTAATACTTATAATATCCAGATAAACCAGACACTAAAAAACATTCATGTTTGTCACACAAACATTTTCCAGTTGTGGGAATCGAACCCACGGTTTGAACTCAGAAAGCAGCTGCCCCACGCCAATTTTACGCAATTGGAATTTATGGAGACCCATGACCTGTAGTGGGCCGGTAAAAGGTTGATCAGATGATTGAGTTTATAACGGTTATGATGAAGAATAACTAAAATGCCTCCTCCTGTTTTGAAAACGGTAACAAAATGCAACGTTACTTACTGGCAGCCCTCTTAGCCTCCTCTTTGGCAGCCTCGGCAGCTTTCAGAGCTTGCGCTTTTGCTTCCTCTGCCGTCTTTTTCGTCGTGTCTACTGTCGCGTTGATAGAGTCTGTAGAAGAAAATGAAGCATAATTAAATTTAAAAAAGAACACTTTTTACCGCCTAAGTAGTCTGTGTATTTATTTATCATTTCCTTTTTCCCCCTTTTTAAGCGTGTTTTTAAACAGTGCCTTTTATTTTTTTCATTCTTCTTTTCCTTTCTGGCTTCTTTATGACATATATTGTAAATATTATATTATTATTATTATTATGTATATAAATATTCTATTATATTTTTTATATTATACCTATGTGTACGTATTTGAAGAATATTTTATTTAATTTATTATTATTATTTTTATTTATTTTTGTTATGTTTATTGTTTAAGTATTATTTTGAGTACACCCCAAAGCCTTCTTCTTAACTTCATGTACTCAATTTGATTTGGTAGGTTGCCTTGTAGAGTTTAAGCGATAAGGCCGCCTATTGTTCCTTTTGTTCTTTATTTTAATTGTGTATTTTTTAAATGCTTTGTATTTGGTATACAATAAAGTGTATTTGATTTAATTGAAATAACAACGGAACGTAGGTAATTTTCGTTTTAAATATAAAAAAAACATAGAATGTAAATTGAAAATATTTAAATGAAAGAATGGATGGTGCATTCATTCGGTTCAAAAAGGTCAACATTTCGTTTCTAACCTTTATTGTAATTTGGAAATATGAAATAATAGTGCATATTTATTTGATTAATTTCACACTTAAAAACTAACTCACGTTATTTATCAAGTCATTTTTGTAAAAATAACATGCGCTTCTTTACTTTTTAGATAACTACATCGGTAACTTCACCGACAGTAGGTAACTTTGTCAAAAACGTTCGAACCTTTTAGTATCTTTGAAATCGTCTGTTAACGGTGGATTTTTTTTTCGATCTGGATTCGTTGGCGATAGTTGAAAATTTAAATATTCTGTTTGACTAGTTCACACACAACAAAACTAGTAGGTAAATTTAACTATGTAAGTTTTTAAGCATAATTATTACTGATAAAGCATAAATTCGCTGTTAAAACTCACACAAACACTTTTTTAAATTAGGCATGAATTTTTTTTTCGTCACTATAAAGTACTTATTCATGGCTCTAAAATTAAGAACACCAAAAAAAAATTTATTTTTTTAATAAATATATTAGATGCGTTTTCACTCAAGAACACTGTACCGGTACCGAATGATTCTTCTGTAGTTCCGCTTATATCTATAGCTGTCGCAGCATTTTCTTTTTTGCCATCCATTTTGCTTGTAATTAGATCTACAAACTCAAATCCATTAGGTCCCATATACTGAGGCGTATTGAAAGACAAGCCATAAATTAACTATAATAACATATTTGACTTCAAATATCTGTAAGTTCTGGTAGATAGATAATCACTCTATCACACTTATAATATTAAAAAGGCCTCAGTTTGTTTGTATGTAAAACCCCTTCAGGCCTTACCTTGGTACTGAACCAATTTCGATGAAATTTAAAATGTATATAGATTATATTTATATACAAATTAGATTATATATAAACACAGGATTCGCGCGGAAAAATTCATACTTAGTTCCCCGCACGGTTTATGAAACCGACCGGGGACCGAGTTCGAATAAACATCTAGGGAACCTGCATGCTTGTGAGTTCTCAAAGGCATGTGAAGTCCACCAATCCGCGTGGACTACGGCCTATAACTCTTCTCATTTTGGTAAGAGACTCGCAGAGTGATAACGATACGAACGATATCACATACGTATCACGACAGGCTTGCGACAGGCATAAATCTCACGATCATTGCTGTCAATCATCAATTTTTGAAATAAACAAAATACAAAAATTACGTTTGACAGCAAAGATGACAATTTACGCCTGCCGTGAGATATGTTATCACCGTGCCGTGCTCTGTAGTGGGCCGGTAATAAGATGGTACACGTAAATGCAATTATAAAATTACGTGTGTTAACTTATTCGCGAGTAACACCGCGGGGCGTAGCTAGTAATCAATTTATTTGATTATTAGTAGGTAGGCCAAAAGGTTAGGGTTCCTGTGTTGGATCCAAAAGTGCTTGTGACTGGTTTTGGCAAAAATTGCAGATAAACCTAGATTATCCATCTTATATTGGGTCTTTGCCTAAATGTAAAAAGAAATTATATTAGATCTGTTATATTAATATACTGTGGATAAAGATGCTAAAAAAAAAAACAAAATAACATAACATAAAATAAAAAAAAATAAGAAAATAAAAATAAACTTCACCTTTTGCACTATCAATAAAGCTATTAGTGTTATCTGCGGCATTATCGGCGGAGCCCTCAACCGAAGACGTTATTGTATCTAGAAGAAATTGTAAAGGAACATAGAGGAAGGAAAATTAATAGACAGCCACATGCGACCAAAATGCTCTGAACTAATCAGGTAAAAATTATAAAAAGCAACACGAAAAGTATCTTATGGGTAGTCTCAGTGCTCATAGTGTAACTTATCAAGTTTGGAGAAAGGTATTACCAATTCTATTGTACACAAATCTCAAAGCTTAACCTAATTGACAGCTATAAAACTAGTGCTGTCCTTTTCTATGGGAGGAAGCATTGTGTAAAGGACAGCGTTACTTCTAGACCTGTCAATTTCGCTAGTAAAATAAATCTGTTCTTCGTATTGTATTGGCAATGAAGTTTGCCCCTCTGAATATTTTATCAGAATCAATTACAGATTTACGCTTATCTGAATGCGTTGGTTCACATGAGAACTTACACTAAGTCTACTGATATAATTGTCATAGCAAATATTGTGTTTTCCTTTGTACCCAAACCTCTAAACTAAACTATTATTAAACCGGTAGATACTTGGACCACAGCTTGAATGTAATTGAGATTTTTTTTACAAGAACCTTAGAATCGAGTTTAATTTTTCGTTCGTGGTTCTTCATTCCCTATTTTGAAACGAGTGACTTGCAATAATAATAATAATGTTACATAACCTCAAACATCAACGTACCTAATTATAGTACCTTTTTACCATATTACAATTGGAAAAAGACACGCGCTACTTTCAGACCGGTCCATTTAGTTTAGAGATTTGCGTATAAAATTAAGTGAGTATTCTAAAGCGTAATCATGCAAAAAATACTGGTACTAATTATAAACAAAACTACGTTAAAGAAATAATAGTTTAAAATACTAAAAAGCTTAACTGCAAATCTAAAGAACAAGCTACTGTACCTTTGGCGCCTAAAACTACTGAAGCACTCTTATCGTACACAGAGCCAACCACATTCTTAGTCGTGTCTACTGTGCTTGATACTGTATCTAAAACGTTAAAATGTGCACGTCAACGAATACACAAACAATATGAAAATTAATTAATTATTTCCCTAATTGAAATAGTTTAATCCGAAGAATTTTATTTAAAATTATGTAGATAATCTGTATTGAAACATTTATAGGTACATTTTAAAGATTACTAAAAAGTAAAATAAAATGTGTATATAAATTAGATTATAAAAATGCACCGAATCGCCTCAATGTATTAACGGGGAAAACTGTTGAAGAATATATTCCTAAGTAGTAAGTAAGTTTTTCTTCTCATCGAAAAGAGTTTTAAAATCACCATAAAAAAACTAAAGTAGATGAGCACAGTGTACCTTTCGCAGATCCAAACAGTGATGCCCCTTTATCGGCAGCGGAAGCCGCTACGTTTTTTGTGGTATCTACAGTGCTGGATAGCGTATCTACAAGCGATATAATAAGTTAAAAACTGTTTCGAGAAAGAATCACACTTCTGATAATAAGATGAATATACCTTTAGCAGTGCCCACTAATGAAAAACCTTTATCTACTGCTGATGAAGCTACATTCTTTGTTGTATCAAATGTGCTTGCTACAGTGCCTACAAAATAAAATAAATATAAAAAAAATATTACATACATGTGAGTTGTATCGTAATGGAACATTATTTAAAAAGGTAAATCGTTTAGATTTCAAATTTAAGTTGAGTGTTACATTGTATTTCAATAACATAAGAAAAATTAGTACGTCCTTGAAATCTAATAAGAATAGCAAAAACATCTCGTGAATCACAGAAGACTGTCGTCTCTTGATGACGATGGCCAAAATAGTTATCCGATTTAAACCACTCGAATCAGTTTACAATTTTATTAGACCTTTACGAGAATTTATTTTATCCTACATCAAAACTCCTATCAGTTTAATTGCATAGTACTCGGTTTTAGCCGCAGATCAGATTCTCTTTTAAAAATTGTCACCTAACAGTTCTTTGTGCCATAGAGAATAAGAAAAATCTAAAATATTAATATCAGGCTAAACTAAATCATGAGTTAAGCACTCCCAGAATACGTGTTCTATTTAGTACAATATATTATTTATGGTGTAAGTTTTTTTTTATTAAATAGGAGTACGATATGCTTCGTTTTGATAATCCTACCATTCAAATACAATCTTACTTAAATACCTTTAGCTGTTTCCACGAGAGAAGCGCCCTTATCAGCAGCGGACGATGCTACACTTTTAGTTGTATCTACCGTAGATTGAACGGTGTTTGCTACCGTTTCTACAAATAAAAAATTGCGTTTATCCGTAAAATATTCTAAACATGTATTGTATTGTAATTCAACATCAGGATAAGTTTCGGTTGACGGTTAAATTCAAAATTCATTTATTTCAAGTAGGCTTCATTTATAAGAACTTTTGAAACGACAAGTATTTCTGTTTGTAGTGTTTCTACGGCCGGCTCGTAATAAATATATTATTTAAACATCTCGGAAACAGATTCGTAATAATAATTAAAGTGCAATCAACTTTCTTTAAATAACATAATTACCGACTAGATTAATATAAAATTATAAAATAGACTTCGGTTTTACCTTTAGCACTACCAACAATTGCGACACCCTTATCTACCGCGGAAGCTGCTACATTTTTGGCCGTGTCTACTGTGCTGACTACAGTATCTACAATATTATTATAAATTAAAACAAAAATACTCACTTAAACATTGTACTGCATTTACTTATAATAATGTAAAACTTAAATTATTTGATCTTCAAGTTAAGAATTATTATATTAAAATGATTTTTCGGATTACGGTTACTAAAGAGATATCTATAGATATATATCCTCGAAAACATATTTTCACGCTTACCTAATATTTTAAAACATTTAACGAAAAGTAATGAAATGAAACTTTTCGTTAAACGTTTTAAAATATTATAAATAAGAAAGTTTTATTTTTATACCTTTAGCTGCACCTACTAATGATGATCCTTTATCAACAGCTGCTACCGCTACGCTTTTAGTGGTATCTACAGTCGCGTGTACAGTGTTTGCTAATGTATCTACAAGCATCAGAAATGAAACTCATAATGATGATAATAAAGATAGAAAAATAAAAAAATAAATCTTTTCGGCTCGTAATTATCAAGAATCGACGAATCTAATAGCAAAATGCCAAATAATAATAATTAATTATGTACCTTTAGCACTCCCTAACAAAGAAGAACTTTTATCAACAACAGATGCCGCAACATTTTTGGTTGTATCTATAGTGCTTGCTGCTGTATCTAGATAATAAACAAAAATTATGTAAGTGAGTACCTAGTGAATGAAAAAAAATATTTCTAAAAGGTCAAAACTACCTTTCACAGTTTCTACGGCTGATGTGGCAACATTTTTAGTGGTATCTACAGTTGAGTGCACAGTATTAGCAACTGAATCTACAAATAATAAAACTACAATTAAAAGAACACAAAGAAATTAAAATTTGGCTTAACATAAAGTTTTTGCCTTGAAACCAAGATACGAATAGCAAATTTTTCAAACGTCAGTATGTAACATTTTTTGTGTTTTTTCAAAATACTAGTTTCAAAATACATAGCGTGATTGATATCGTAGTAAAATTATAAAATCTTTTAACAAACCGACATATCTCTCGCAGCTTAATCAAAAAATATTCATTTACCATTTTCACACCATTATAATTGTTTGAGTTTAAATTATTCATACAGTTAATCATGAACAACTACTTATGATTGGTGATTTACCTTTCGCAGTGTCAACATAGGATTTTCCTGTCTCAAATGCTGATGACGCAGCTGATTTTGTGGAATCTACAGTACTTTGAAATGTGCTCTGAACCGTATCTATAAGTTCAACATATGATTACTATAATATTGCAAAAGAAATAGTAAAAAAGATAAAAAGGGTTTGTATGAATGGTGAATTGAAAGAGACTAAAATTTAAAATGAAATAATTCAAGGATTTACATTGGAAATATGTTTTATAATAAAATTAACTAACAACGCGATTTACCTTTTGCAGTATCCATGTAAGATTTTCCGACTTCTACAGTATTTTCAGCAGCTTTTTTTGTACTGTCTACAGTACTTACAACAGTTTCTAAAAATTATAGATACTATAAATAACTAATAAGAAATAGAAAAACGCAAAAGCACGAAAATATATAGCGAAATCAAGCGTCTAACCTTTAGCACTATCTAAATATGACTTTCCAAGGTCATAAGCAGAAAACGCATAACCAGTTGAAAAATCCAATGCTGATTGCAAAGTGGTTTGTGCTGAATCTAAATAAATACGGTGAAAAATAAAAACAAACAAATAATTAGTCAACGTAACAAACAAAAAAAACAACCTAACGCTGATGTTAACACGAAAATACTAGCTCACATGTTCAAATCCATTTTTTTATTGCGTACTAGATTCTAGGCTAAAAAAATTAGTTCACACGACAACAAAAGCTCACATTGTATTCAACTTCGTCTACCTTTGGCGCTATCCATGTAAGTTTTGGTCGCTTCAGCTGCTGAATTTGCAATATTCTTAGTTTCTTCTACAGAATTATTAACAGTGCTTGCAACAGTATCTATTTCAAATAAATTTAGTAAATGTTATTTAGTTCTTAAAAGTCATATTTTAAGTAGATCTTCAAAATATGTATTACCTTTTGCGCTTGTAGCATAAGATTTTCCTGTTTCGAGAGCTGATTCAGCCGTTTTTTTGGAACTATCAACCGTGCTTTGAATAGTATTTGCCACAGTATCTATGATAATCAATAAATTATTATTTAATAAAAAAATGGTCTCAGTGTGAACAATGATCGTCAAATATAAGAAAGTTTATTAAAGCTTTTCGATCGTTAGTGCCGGGGAACTTACTATAGCATTTTATCATGTATTTATGAATAGTACCAGTTCTACCAAATTAATTTTGAAATTTTATTTGATACAGCTAAAGAAAATTCGTTTATTTTTCATTACAATTGAATTTGATTTTTCATCACAAAAGTAGATAAAATTACCTTTAGCGCCTATAGCGTATGACTTTCCGGTATCAAAAGCAGATTGTGCAGTTTTCTGCGTTGTATCTACAGTGCTTTGTAATGTGCTCGATACAGTATCTACAAAATGAAATAATGTTGAACCTAGTACGTAAACTAAACTTCAAAATACGAATTTAATCAAATTACCTTTAGCGCCTAAAGCGTATGACTTTCCGGTATCAAAAGCAGACTGTGCCGTTTTTTGCGTTGTATCTACAGTGCTCTGTAAAGTGCTCGATACAGTATCTACAATAAATAAAACCTATATTGTAACCCAAGGGCAAAAAGGAAACATTAAACAACAATCTCTATAATTACCTTTAGCGCCTAAAGCGTATGACTTTCCGGTATCAAAAGCAGACTGTGCCGTTTTTTGCGTTGTATCTACAGTGCTCTGTAAAGTGCTCGATACGGTATCTACAATAAATAAAACCTAAATTGTAACCCAAGGGCAAAAGGGAAACATTAAACAACATTCTCTAAAATTACCTTTAGCGCCTAAAGCGTATGACTTTCCGGTATCAAAAGCAGACTGTGCAGTTTTTTGCGTTGTATCTACAGTGCTCTGTAATGTACTAGATACAGTATCTACAATAAACGATACCAATGTTATAAAAGAAGGGTAACAATTTTACATTATTCCTGGGCATTAAGCAAAGTTACCTTTAGCGCCTAAAGCGTATGACTTTCCGGTATCAAAAGCAGACTGTGCCGTTTTCTGCGTTGTATCTACAGTGCTTTGTAAAGTGCTCGATACGGTATCTACAATAAATAAAACCTATATTGTAACCCAAAGGCACAAGGGAAACATTAAACAACATTCTCTAAAATTACCTTTAGCGCCTAAAGCGTATGACTTTCCGGTATCAAAAGCAGACTGTGCCGTTTTTTGCGTTGTATCTACAGTGCTCTGTAAAGTGCTCGATACGGTATCTAAAATAAATAAAACCTATATTGTAACCCAAGGGCAAAAGGGAAACATTAAACAACATTCTCTAAAATTACCTTTAGCGCCTAAAGCGTATGACTTTCCGGTATCAAAAGCAGACTGTGCACTTTTTTGCGTTGTATCTACAGTGCTCTGTAATGTGCTAGATACAGTATCTACAATAAACGATACCAATGTTATAAAAGAAGGGTAACAATTTAACATTATTCCTGGGCATTAAGCAAAATTACCTTTAGCGCCTAAAGCGTACGACTTTCCGGTATCAAAAGCAGATTGTGCCGTTTTCTGTGTTGTATCTACAGTGCTTTGTAATGTGCTCGATACGGTATCTACAATAATAAAACCTATATTGTAACCCAAGGGCAAAAGGGACACATTAAACAACATTCTCTAAAATTACCTTTAGCGCCTAAAGCGTATGACTTTCCGGTATCAAAAGCAGACTGTGCCGTTTTTTGCGTTGTATCTACAGTGCTCTGTAAAGTGCTCGATACGGTATCTACAATAAATAAAACCTATATTGTAGCCCAAGGGCAAAAGGGAAACATTAAACCACATTCTCTAAAATTACCTTTAGCGCCTAAAGCGTATGACTTTGCGGTATCGAAAGCAGATTGTGCCGTTTTCTGCGTTGTATCTACAGTGCTTTGTAATGTGCTTGATACAGTATCTACAATAAACGATGCCAATTTTAAAAAAGAAGAGTAACAAATTAACATTATTCCTGGGCATTAAGCAAAATTACCTTTAGCGCCTATAGCGTATGACTTTCCAGTATCAAAAGCAGATTGTGCTGTTTTCTGCGTCGTATCCACAGTGTTTTGTAATGTACTCGATACAGTATCTACAATACGAAATCATATTTAACCTAGTGCGTAAAATAAACATTATAACATGAATTTTACCAGATTACCTTTAGCGCCTAAAGCGTACGACTTTCCGGTATCAATAGCAGATTGTGCTGTTTTCTGCGTTGTATCTACAGTGCTTTGTAAAGCAGTTGATACTGTTTCTAGAATGCAAAATAACATAAAACCTAAATAACATAATAACATAATAGTTATAAATAACGCATTAAAAATTGTTATGTGCTTAGGCATAACATAATAGTTTCAAATGCAGCATATGTTTTGGTTTAGTCTAACCTGAATAAACATCATTAAAATTGTACCTACTTACGGTAAAAATCGAAATAGTGTCTACCTGAGCCAACTTATATTAATATATAAATAATAGAGTGATACATGCAATTAGTTGGTGAAAATTTTCTTCTTTCTCGTGTCTACTTTTAATATACTTTGTGTTCACTTAACCACGTGCAATGTTTTCTTATTTAATACACCTTACCTTTTGCTGAAGTTATAGCAGACTCTGCGGCCTTTTTAGTGTTATCTACTGTTGTAGCGAGAGTATCTAAGGAGAGAAAATGAAAGAAACACAAATAAAATAAATAAAAAAATCAAAGAAAAAGAAAGTGAATAAACTAAAACAAATTAAAAAAAGAAGCTATTAGTAAAGATTTAGCTAAAATTTCTCAGATGACTACTAAGTATTGACTGCTAAACTTGATTTAACAATTTTGTTCTAATAATGAATCGCGTGATCAAAAGTATATAAAGAGTATTTTTCAAATAGTTTTTTTATTACGCTTTTCCAATATAATAAGTCGACTAAAACGATATCAGACACGCAGACTATTAAAAGTTATAAATATAAGTTTCATGAAAAAAAATATATAAATAAAAATAAAAACCAAAATATTAAAAAAGTACTAGAGAGTAAAAAATAGAACAGACAGATAAATAGACATGTAGTCTAAAGCATTGCAAAATGAATATTATTGAATTTATATATTTCATATTTATATTTTTTATATTTCATATTAAGTTACTGACATGCCACTTACTTTAAAAGTAAATGTGTACTTTTAAAGTAAAAAAATATGTTGAGTAAAGACTTCATACCGAGTAAACTTCTTCTAAAACATTGCTTTGAAGCTTGTCTTCTTCTTATTTCCCAACCTTTTGCCGTAATTTCACTAATGTTAGCTTAATTTCAATTATAAACACAGTTCACAGTTTTCAGGATGGCCATCAAATCTCCGATAACAAGTTTTCATAGAAAAACACCTGCTTAGTCTATTATTCTTACCTTACCTTACCATCTATATTCTTACCTTTAGTAGTATCAACGACTTTCTTGCCATCTGCCACAGCTTTGTTAGCGGCGTCCTTTGCTTCACCAGCTGCAACGGATACTTTCGCTAGTTCTTTATCCAGGGCATCGATTGCTGAATTTCTAGCGTTGGCAGCTGTTGAGAAATGCAAGATATAAACTTAAATTCTGCTTCCAAGCATGTTTCCAGAATTCAACCGGGATCATTTAATATTTGTATGCCATGATTGTCACTTTTTAACGTTAAGTAAACGGGTAGTCAACGTGGAATTTACGAAGGAGTTGTTTGTTCACTATTTACTTATAATATATCGATAAATACTGAAATATAACTATCGATCTGTTAAAATTTTTAATTTTATCATTTTGATTGGATTATGGTGAAAGTTCACGATGTCACCCGAGTATTTTAATTTTTCTAAATATTTGTAGAAAATTACCTAAGCCAATTTGAAGAATTCGGATAACAACGCACTATTCTGCAGTTCAACTGTTCCAAAGCAATACTGTTGTGTAAAACACTGAAATTCACGCTTTATATTTAATTAGTCAAGGCCCTTCTGTTTAGCACATATTTGTTCATAGATTGTTTATGTACCGTATTATATCCATCATGGAAGTAAATCTGTATGCGTACATACTTATCCTAAAATATTGAATTGACTACGCAAGAACTATTTTTCAATTATAATGGCCAGCTATTGGCGGTGATTACAAGATCGGTAATATTATCACATATATGTACACTAAGGAGGTCCGAAGAAAGTAGGCTTCCTTGAAGCACCCCATACCCACGTAATAATAAAATCATTAGTTAGTACATGTTATTTACATTTATGTCTTAATAGTAACCCTTTGCTATATAATAAACTTTAAAATATTATATACGTACCTAAGATTCTTTAAAATAAAATTACAGCCATTTATTGAAAACAATAAAGTTAACGATACGTTAACGAACGTTTAAGAAAATGTATTATTTACGTAATTCACATGACATTAATTGATAGCCGATTGGCGAGGTGGGCAGTGAACCTACTTTTTCAGACAAGGCTGTGGGTTCGATTCCCATAACTGGAAAATGTTTGTGAATAACCATGAATGAAATATATATTTTTTTTTTTACTCTTAGGGGCTAGATGGCGATGTGTTTATCTACTTTCGTAATATAATTATATTATATTTATATAAACTCTGACTTAAATATACCCAAAGTATAAAGTTTCGTCATTGTTCAGATTCGTTATTATTATTCTATAGCGATCAAATTACATTAAATGAAATTATCAAAAATAGCCATCTCGATTAAACATATGAAGCAAGAAACCGCATTAATTTTTAAGCTTTGAAATCATGGACTAGCAGACAAATCGTTTAAACTTTTAGAAACTTTTATGATCAGGGCTTGAATAAAGTTTTATATGCAAGTTAATCATACTGAATCAGTTTATTTTCGTAAAAGGCTATTTTGTATAATATATTGTATTTCTAAAGGTCAATGACTTATTAATGAAATTAATAATAAGGTTAACGCATACATTGAAAATTTCCTTCGTAAATTAATTAACATTCGATTAATCTGCGATAGCGACAGGAAGAATTTGGTGGCACGAAGTTGACTCATAATTTGTTCTTCAGACTTCGATCTGTAGTTTTAATAGTAAAAATTTGAGTACTGAGACTTCTGTAGTAGTTAATTATTTAATTATATTATTGTTAATCTAACATACCATACCTAATCGGTTTCTACATCGTACTGGAACTCTGAATCGCTTGGCGGCACGCCTATCTTGGCTGGGTGGTAACTAGCCACGACCGAGGCCTTCCACGAGACCAGACCAGAGAAAACTAAGAAATTAATAATCCTACATTGCAAGGGGTAAAATCCAAACCCACTCATAAAATCACAGCTCTATGACTGCACCATCGAGGTCGTCGAATACTCTTGGAGTATTGTTTTAATACTGTACTGTTTCAAACATAAATATTAAGAGTGCAAAGTAATCACCAGAGTTAGCAGCATCAGATGCACTCTTCTCCGCACCGGTGACTAGCTCTCCAGCCTTCTTGACCTGGTCTTCAACAACGTGCGCCGCCTCGGAGACCTTCTCCGAAGCGAGTTGCTCTGCATCTTTCTTCTTCCGATCGAAGAGTGATGCAGTTTTTTCTCCAATGCTTCGAAACGCACCTGTGGAAAGAGGTAATTTTGAGTTTATTTTGTTTCAAGTTTCCTACATTAGTATAAACTGAATCTACTAAAAAATTATAACTTTAAAAACCCCTGACAGTAGTCGTGCCCTTTCATTTGATACTTTCAACGTTATATGTAGTGGCGGTCATCTTGAGTTTGAAATTGTTAATAGTGAATCAATCAATCTGTAATTAGTAAGATTACGAGTTACTGTTTTGTAAAAAAAATTCCGAACCGAAATAAAAACTTCGGTTGGGTTGTGTAATATACATAAATACTCATAATATACAGATAACCACCCAGACACCGAAAAACGTTCATGTTCATCACACAAACATTTTCCAGTTGTGGGAATTGAACCCACAGCCAAATCATCGTCAAATATAAACAATGCTATGTTTTATGCTATTCTATGAAACAATTTCATTTGATAAGTATATTGAGGCAGTTGGGAAAAAATATGTGATCCGCCTTTTTGAAGCGGCGGCCATCTTGGACCGATTTTCATCAAATATAGCTAAGAGCACTCCCGACTTTTTCACCTTTGAAATAAAAAAAATAAAAAGTTAAAATCGGTTTATCCTTTTGGGAGATACGATGCGACGGACAGACACGTCAAATTCAAACAACCCGTCGTTTTTGCGTCGGGGTTAAAAAATACGAAATCACTAATCTTCATTGTCATCGTCATATCAACCGATGGGATGTAGAAACTCTACAAACACTGACCTCTATTATATATCTAATAGAGATCAGTTCGTAGAGTTTTCTAAATCCGAAGTTTATATGAATATTGTGAGATAACGACGGAATAATTATTTATTGTTTTATTTCACTGACATTTGAAAGGTGTTTTCTAGTTCAAGAGTCACAAACTTAGACAATCGGGTTTAGATTCAAGGTTAAGGAAGGAGGACTCAAGGATTTCATCTGGTACTTTGTTATAAAAAGATATACAATTACCCTTAAATGAATAACTAATTTTATGTAAACTGCTATACAAGTTTATTTTTACTTCTAATTTGAATTTTGTTACTACAGATGAAAGAGAAAGTCCTGGAGTTATTCAAATTTCTAACACGAGACCACCGGACGTATAGGTTTGTCAGCTCTATGTTTAATAAATAAATAATAAATAAATATACTAGGACTATACACACATCGCCATCTAGCCCCAAAGTAAGCGTAGCTTGTGTTATGGGTACTAAGACAACTGATGAATATTTTTATGAATAAAATACATAAATATACATATAAACACCCAGACACTGAAAAATATACATGCTCATCACACAGACATTTTCCAGTAGTGGGAATCGAACCCACGGCCTGGGGCTCAGAAAGCAGGATCGCTGCAAACTGCGCCAATCGGCCGTCAAAATACCTACTATAGTAATTAAATTATCAGTTAAGTTACAGGTTTTTTTCAAGTACCTACCTAATAACTGACGGACTAAGCAGATCGCCCACCCTGATTGTTTATGGAATACTATAGTCTATGGACAGAGCAACAGTTTTCGGGGCATGCAAGGAACATGTCCTACAATGGACGCCTTGTGTCCACCTGAGGTGTAGCCTGTAATTACGCCGGCAACAGTTTAGACCGGAACACAGCAAGGCTTCTTGGCGGCAGAAATAAACACGGCGGTAGTAGGGACTTCCCCAGACAAGCTTTATCACAAAAGCTATTCTACTAAAGGTAGCATAAGATGCCAGCATTGTGGAACAACTCACAACATAGGTTTGCACCTTAACCTTTTTTTTTTTTATTAACACTACAAGCTAGCCCTTGACGACTGCAATCTTAACTGGTAGTAAGTGATGACGCACTCTTAGATGGTAGCGGGCTAACCTGTTAGAGTGTATGTCAAAAGTAAAAAAAAAGAAAAGTTTTAGAGGTACATAGACGTGCATAGAGGGTATGCACAGGGTATGCAGATGATAAAAATTGAAGAAAATCTCCAGTACTAGTTATAAATACTAAAGGGTAGGCTTTTTATAACCATTACAAAGCCTATCCTTAAACTTTTTATAACTCTAAGTGGAGATTTTCTTCATTTTATATCGTCTGCATACCCTGTGCATACCCTCTATGCACGCCGCTGGGTACATGGTGGTGGATCGAAATGGGTCCATCCGCGGGGATAGCTGAAGCCTATACTAGGCGATCACCTAGTGGAAAATAATCTTAGTGTATTTCAAAGACGAATTTTTGTCATTCGGCACAACAACAACTGCCTTATATCAGCCATATCATAAGTCAAATTAGTCCTGAATATAACTGGGCTTGCTCTAATTCAGGACCCTAGGAACGCCACTGAATTCACCGTGTCATTAGGAAATATGAGTACCTACTTACATTTAGTTTTACTATGTACCAACATAGAGTATAAACCATATTCGGTCGACTGAATACTTGTTCTATATATAGTATGGTATACAATAAAGTGTAGGTTTGATTTCATTTGAAAAAAGTTGGTATTGTAAAAATTGCTTATCTTATGGGCACTGAGCGAATGGGTGTTTTTATAAAAAACGTTCACTTTTCAAATCTCGAAGCTCATTTCCGCATTTCCCTAATAAACGTAGGTACTAAACCTATCTTCTACTGCATAATACACTTCCTAATCAGCAGGTGTACCTATCTAAAATTTATTATTAACAAAAAAACTTCGGGCCTAACTAAATTACTACAATCGCTAAAAGCAGTATTGTTTTAATGATATTGACTCTCTCGTTTTAGAGTTATAATACCTTATTTTTGACTTGGTATGTCATATTTTAAACTGTTATTTGAGAATAATACTGCACAGTATCTATTGAAATTGTACCCCTCACTTTTGTCATTCGGCACAACAACAACTGCCTTATATCAGCCATATCATAAGTCAAATTAGTCCTGAATAAAACTGGGCTTGCTCTAATTCAGGACCCTAGGAACGCCACTGATCACCGTGTCATTAAGAAATATGAGTACCTACTTACATTTAGTTTTACTATGTACCAACATAGAGTATAAACCATATTCGGTCGACTGAATACTTGTTCTACTTAGTCATAAGGCGTTCGTATGGAACGGTCATAATATATTAATTCATACCGAACACGGCATAGACCCATTAGGTTGCGACCTTCAGCCACTAATGCAGTAAAAGCCTTCGCAGTATTTTATTTACTGTTCTGTGAACTCCGGCGATATGTATATTCAATATATATCGCTGGAGTACTTTTTTAAATGTTTTAGGTATGTCGAAAAAAATACAACATTTTTGTTGCAACCTTTGAATGTCAAAAGTGAGGGGTACAATTTCAATAGATACTGTGCAGTATTATTCTCAAATAACAGTTTAAAATATGACATACCAAGTCAAAAATAAGGTATTATAACTCTAAAACGAGAGAGTCAATATCATTAAAACAATACTGCTTTTAGCGATTGTAGTAATTTAGTTAGGCCCCAAGTTTTTTTTTTAATATACAATTTTAGATACACCTGCTGATTAGGAAGTGTAATAGGCAGTAGAAGATAGGTTTTTCTAATATAGGTCGTTAGGTACCTACGTTTATTATGGAATTGTAGAAATGAGATTCGAGATTTGAAAAGTGAACGTTTTTTATAAAAACACCCATCATAAGATATTTTCAAATTAAATCAAAATACACTTTATTGTATACCATTCTTAAAATAATATAATAAACACAATTGAGAGAAACAAAGGTACAACAGAAGGCCTTATCGTTTACAAGCGGTTTGTTGCATAATATACTGTCAAAATCAGTGAATTTGACATGGTATTTGTTGTATTTTTGAATATTTACTTACATTATGTTTAGTTTTTACTAGATTACTGACCGATGCACTAAAGAGTACATCCTTCGTCACAGCATGAGAATGCTTAAGACCTTAGTCTACACTATACCGTGCTGGCAGTGTGCGGACTGAGTCATATTTCACATTCACAAGCCCTACTATAACGTTACAGGTATATAATCACGATAGTCTTTATTGAATAGGTGTCGATATTCGATAAATGAAAATCGAATATCGCTTCAAATAGTCGATTTTCAAAGTTTGTATTATAGAAAAGTTCTATTATAGTAGGTATAAAGGACTACTTAATCGATAAAAAAGCTTGGATGTGAATTATTGCTCTAACCAGGTTGCTATTCTAATAATTTTAAATGACATTGTGAGATGGTGATAACATAAAAAACACCCGGCTAAGTTTGTTGTGGGCTTCTTTTTAGACCAGGACGCGTTTGGAACCCTCGTTACTTTAGTTTTAAGGTTACGAGTGTGGTTATCGCCTTCATCTCACTACCGTGTAATTCTTATGTACGCATCAAAAGTGCCACCTATGGGAAAATAAAGAATTTAAAGATAACTACCTTTACTTGAATAAAGATATTTTTTACTTTGACCTGACAGTCGAAAATCATAGGTACTACGCGTCAATGTCATTCACAATATGTAGAATATTTCCTTTGAGCTATCGGAGAATTGAATTATTATCAGGTAAAAAAAAATAGCCAATGATATTATTAATTTTTATCTTGCTATTATTAATAATATCATTGATTAATTATTGTTGTGTTTATTTAAATTATTGTTCAATAATTGACTAAGTACCAACTGTTGACCGTGGCTGCGTACGCGGTTTTTGGTTTTACATGAATCCTGCGGGAACCGTACATTTTCCTGGAATAAAAAGCAGCCTATGTGTTAATCCAGGGTATAATCTATCTCCATTTCAAAATTCAGTCAAATTGGTTGAGTAGTTTTTGCGTGGAAGACTAACAAACATCCATGCATCTATCATTACAATCTTTCGCATTTATAATATTAGTAGGTGTGTGAGCAGCCTAAAGGCAGTGTTCTATTGATCTTATAGCATTGGCCGGTACTCTCTCCCCCTCCCTTCCCCTCCAACTTTTATTAAAGCCAATGAGGACAACCTGCATTATGATGTCATACTGCAGAGCTTTGCTGCAATGAATCTATATTTTTATACTAATACTGTATTATTTTTGTCATTACATTTCTAAAAAGTTAAGTCCACCAGAAACCAGACAATTTTTTTTATTTTATAGAATTTTTATCTATAGTCGATAAGGCAGGAATGATATTAATTTTAATTTCCAACCATTATCTTAAGCCGATTTCTCTAATATTAACAAATTTGATGGTGAATGGTTACCTCTAATAAATTAATAGGGGTTCATCTTACGTTGGTAATATATAATAAAATCATTTATATCTGGCTTAAACATGGCATTCCTAAGATTTATTATTTTTAAAGTACCTATTCTCCTTCTCTCTCAAACTCTCCCACTGCCTAGAGTTACTGCTCTTTTCCCTCTCTCTCTTGCTTATTATCGACACTTCTTATAAAATGTCAATCTTCCGATACACGTGACATTGGCGAAGTACAATGTGCTGATTTGGCACATCTTAGAGCCAAAAAACCGAAGAAGAAGTTTGTAACCGTTCAGCCTCCATCGTGTTTATATGTATACCAGCCCGCGCTGGAAAACATAACCGCAATGTGGAACTGTTTGTAGACATGACATATACATACATAAATACAAATAGACAAGTATATTACATTACATAATTTATAATTTCTAACTCACCGAGGTTCTTGTCTATCGGACAGCATGGAAATACAAAAAAGAATTATTTTTAGTTCAAGGAAATTCCAACTACGTGATGATACAATTTTCTATGATAAAATATCTACGTCAATGCCAAAAAGTTTGTTTACTACATAAACTACTAAAGTTATTTCTATAATAATGTTTGTATGCAAATATATTCTTGTATCTGTTTTATTTCTAGCAAAAATACAGTTATAAATTATAATGATATCAAATGTAGATCAAATGGATTATATAGACATATCGGCGAAAATTCGTGCAATGAAAGACTTATTCAACGCTACGAAACTAAATATATCAAAGCAACTATATATACAGATACAGTATACGACCTCCCTGGCGAAATGGTGACCGCTGTGGTCTTAAAAGTGAGAGGTTCCGGGTTCGATCCCCGGTAGGGGCAAATTGGAACTTGACATAAAACATTTCTGTGGTTTGGTCTGGTGGAAGGCTTCGACCGTGGTTAGTTACCCTACTGCAAAAAACGTGCTGCCAAGCGTTGTAGAGTTCCAGAACGATTCAAACGATATTTATGAGGTATAATTGCCATTATACCCCTAACAGATTAGCCTACTTTTATCATTGTCAAGGGCTAAATTGTAAAATAAAAAAAAAGTATGAAAACTTCTACGTATCTGAATTTTAAGCAGTATTGTTCCAATCGCTAAAGAGGCAGGTAAGAAAGCCGTATAAAGAGCATTGCCATCGTTTCATTATCGCTATTATTCTATAACAATCGACACCCTAGGTCTTATCAAAACTTCAGTATTAAGGTAAACTTTTTGGCGTAGTGTTTTTCGAGGAATGTTGTATATCTTGTAATATATACAGGTATTCACATTCCGTGGCATAGGTCCTGTCTCGGTCCTAAGCTTCGTTCAGAAATAGATTTAAGGTATCCTTTTACAGTACCATTGACCATTGACCTCGAGTCTCCAACTAATCGCAAACCGGCTTTTAGGTAGACTTCCAGGCAGTTGCCACGCCTACCTAAGTTTTGTATTTCGTACCTAGTTTCTGGGATTTGCGAGATTAAGTTAAGTTCCTATAACATGACTAGCTTTTGCCCGCGTTTATTACTGTTTGTTTTCTTGTGATAAAAAGTAGCCTATGGTACTCGCCGTTTGAATGACTCTATGCCAAAAATCAAGTCAATCGGACCAACACGCTTTCGCATTTATAATTATTTAAAAACACATTTAACAAATCGTGGTTACTGCACGATTGATGAACTCCTAAACGACAAGGCTGCTTGGAAGCAGGCCACTCACTCCGCTCTCAACGCTCACAAAACAGAACAATTCTAAAGATTGTTAAATTTTAAAATGATGTTGGAAAAGAGCAATCTGCTGAGTTTCTTGCCGACTCTTCTCAGTGGAATCTGCCTTCCGAACCGGTGGTAGAGTCACTACAAACAGACTGACTTGACGTTTCAAAAGTGTTTATTAATTAGGCCTATTTGAAATAAATTAATTATGAATTTTGAATTTTTGAATTTAATATTAGTATGGATTATGTTAATTTAAACCTACCATTGCTAAAGTTACAGCAATATATTCAAATACATTATCACTACGTTTTTTTTTGTATAGTACAAACGTATATATAGTATCGTATATATAGTATCGTATATATAGTATATAACGTATATATAGTATTGAAGCTGTTCTTTACTAGCTTTTTGCGGTTAATGTGAAAGGAATGAAAAAAATCATGCACATATTATCAAAGAATAAACAATTATTAATTATTATTAGGGTAAAACATGCGGATATAAAAAGGATTACAAAGCCCCTGTTACAATTCCCTATGAACCTATTGGAGATAGATATATATGTCCTCTATTTATATTGCAGAAAAGAGCAGTACGGTCAATATATAAACTTAAACCACGCAAAACCCTCCGTGAGAAGTTTAAATAAATAGGCATACTTACTGTAGCTTCACAATATATTTATAATATTATAGTATTTGTAAGACAACATATTAGTCTTTATAAACAAAAGGTGGATATAAACAGTCGACTTACAAGAAATGGTCATTAATTTAATGTCATCTGCATATCGTACAGAAGTCATTTGTGGGATTGAGTATACGCTTTTATAATATGATTCCTAAGGTGATTTTGGACCTACCAATGATGAATTTCTTAATGACAAGGTTGCTTGGAAGCATCCGGCTCCGCTTTCATCTCTCACAAAATGAATGTTAAAATGTAAAATGTAAATGTTGGAAAAGAGCAACTGCTGAGTTTCTTGCCGGCTTCTTTTCGGTAGAATCTGCCTTCCGAGCCGGTGGTAGAGTCACTACAAACAGACAGGCTTGACGCTTCAAAAGAGCTTATATTATGCCTACTTGAAATAAATGAATTTTGAATTTTGTCCACCTATCCGCACTGGACTACGGCCTTAACCCCTTCAAACTGTGGGAGGAAACCCGGCCTTGTAGTTGGCCAATAATGGGTTGATATGATGATGCTGATGGTACCGAGCCCAAGATATTTGCACTTTTTTTTCTTAGTTCTCTATAATTTAATTTTAACAGTTTTTGAGGAGGAACCGGCCTTCTGCGATTTGATGTATCGACAGGGGATATTCTTCCCATACCAAAACTATACAATTTAAAATGTTGGCACGACGCAGAGGCAGGTTGTTAGCATCGGTCAAGCGTCATACGAGTACAATGGTCTAGTTGGGAAACTAAAATAGAGCACAGCCGACCAGTTACTTGGTACCTATTGTTGCACTTTTTTATAGTTGCAACAATGTATTTATTTATTTATTTATACTCTTTATTTGTACACCACTCAGAAAAACGAGACAAAATAAATAATAGTTACCGAACTAAAAAATAGAAAATAAATTTAAATTAAGAATAGTGTTAAAAATTTCAATAAATATAAATTAATAATAGTGTGAATAAAAGATATATTTTATTTTAAAAAAAAGCGTGGGGTGCATGGTGTCAATAGTTATAAATATTTAATTGACAGATATGAGTAGTGATTATTATTTTGATAATATCTTAAAATGCACCCCACGCTTTTTTTTAAATAAAATATATTTTTTATTCACACTATTATTAATTTATATTTATTGAAATTTTTAACACTATTCTTAATTTAAATTTATTAAAATTTATTTTCTATTTTTTAGTTCGGTTTTCTATAAAAACCGTGTTTTTTAGTTTTTTTTAAACTATTATTTATTTTCTACTTTTTAGTTTGGTTTATTTTAACCTCTTATTTGATCTAATCTACTATCAATTCCGTGATAACGTATTTAAAACAGCCCATTAAAAAGTAACAGCTAACACCCTCTACCATCTAGTAGCTTAATGTTTTCTGTGGTATTTGTTAGGTACGCGAACGCCATCTGTTGGAAACGCCATAGGTTTTTTACATTTGGGTCTAGGGTTTTTAACATTTGGGTCTAGATGGCGCTGTAGTAATTGTAATTAATAGTTCGAAAAAACTAAAAAAAATTATTTTTTATATTGAAAATTGGAATAAACTTCTCAGATTAGTGTATTGTCATCGATCCTAGATATGTCTACAAAGTTTGAATCAAATCTGATCGTTCAAAGTGGGTCAAAATCGCGCCCAAAGAAGTCGGTTACAAACAAACATACAAACATACAAACATACAGGTGAAGCTAATAAAAAGCGTGTAAAAAAAAAGGACAAACACATGAAGAATGAAGCAGGATACAAAAGGCGGCCTTATCGCTAAGTAGCGATCTCTGCCAGGCAACCTTAGGATTAGGAAAACTAAAAAGAAAACGAATAGGTGTATACCCCACACTATAATTTAGCCTAGCGCAGCCAAAAAATTTATAGCATCCTATTCAAAAGGCTGTTACGGCATATCGTTAATAAATTTAATGGCAAAATTAAACAAATTACTTAAGTATCCTTTTTAGAGTACCTAATAATTGACGCAATGGGCCTATAAGTAAGTTAAAAACCCTCGACTATAAACACAGAAATACTTCACAGGGAACATGTCATACAAAGGATGCCTTATGTCCATCAACCTAAGGCGTAGGTGTTAAGCCTTTGCATATAATTACACCGGCAACCACGCTACCAGGCTGATTCTCTATTTCAGTTGACAACAAATTTAGCTAGCAACTGTGGAAAGAAACGATCAAGTAACGTCTACAACCATTCTTTAAATTTATTGCGTAACTTGCAAACCGAGATGAAATGAACTCAGTCAGAAAATTGGGTTTCGGAATGCAAAAATATGGATTTAGCCGGTTATTTGGCAGCAGACTTCCAGCAGGGCTATCACGGGCAGGGGACAAAAATTATATCCTCTGACAAATGATATAATTAACGTGTCCGACTGCCAAAGCACGGGAACAGGGAATAGGCGAAGTTTATTCCCGTTTATCATTACACATAAAATATTACTAGCACCAAATCGGTTATTACCGGAAAACACAAATAAAGTTACATTTTCTAAAAATGAATCCTAGCTAGATCGATTTGTCGCCCCTGAAATCCCCTGTATACTAAATTTCATGAAAATCGTTTGAGCCGATTCCGAGATTCTAATTATATATATATATATATATAACGAGCGTTTCTTGTATTTATATATATACAAGAAACGCTTGTTTAAAGATATACGAGTAAGATGTGGATATTATTACACTTGTGCGCCAGTGCTCTTTTTTATCCTCTCTTGGGAGAAAATTGTCTCCTGCCCATGCTAGCTGTGTTGAGTGGCTTTCATAATTTGACCTGCGGACTGGAACACGAAAATGCTGCTTGGCGGCAGAAACAACCAAGGTAATCGGGTAAAAGGTGTAAATTGTGCTGATTACTCATATCGCAACACAGTTTTTGGAGCAATCGCGTAATACCACAGGTTATACGGTTGTTGGTAGCCGTTATCTCACACGGTATTTTTATCCAATGTAAATATTTATACTCATTGGCGAGTTTAGATTAGCACCAGCAAAGTTAGCGTCAACATTCCTTCACGATGGTTACGGATAGTGGAATATTTTTTTTACGCTTCTGTTTGTTTTTAATTTTCACCGACGTGACTAGATATAAGTTGATACAGGCTATAATTTGATTGCCACAGTAGCATGCGAAAGCGATCCTGTGGTGTCACGGTATGGCGTAGACGGTTCCGATGGGTTTTAGTGGGTGTTCTGGTCTCGTGTCAGCGAGTTCCACATACCCTTTCGGAAACAGGTTAGATTTCTCCGAAAGGGATGCGTCAATGGATTTCCCAGCGCAAAAAAAAAAAAAGGCTATAAGTTGATACAGGCTCTAAGTTGATATAGGCTATAAGTCTGAGTAGAGCTGCAATCATACTATCCCTCATCATCATCATATCAACCCATTACTGCCACTATGAGAAGAGGTTAAAAGGCTTTAGTCCACCACACTGGCCCAGTGCGGATTGGTGGACTTCATACAACATTGAGAACATAATGGAAATCTCTCAAGTATGCCGGTTTCCTTACGATGTTTTTCACCGTTGAAGCAAGTGATATTTGAATTGCTTAAAACGCAGATAACTTAGATAAATAAGAGGTGCGTGCCGGGATTCGAACTCGGCCCCCCGAAAGTGAAGTCGAAGTCCTACCCACTGGGCTATCACCACTATCATATACTTTCCTGAGAGCTACACAGTACCTACATTTCACATTAATAATTATATCAAAGTAGGCGTCCAAACGACATGCGCGGTGCAGGGCATATTTGCGTCATTGTAATCATCATTCTCAGACTATAATTGATCCACTTCGGGCAACTGTTACGAATATATCTATAACTCTGTAAGCGGGTCCACACCTGGGCACGCGAACGAACTATGCACGCTACGCGAATGGCTATGGAAGTTGGTGTCCACAACAGGACGTGATACGAAAACTACTCATGTGATCGGCAGGGTGATTACGCACCTAACGTAAATCTTGCAATCTTTGCAAAACGAATACGTTTGTCAAATGCAGTCAAACGTATTCGTTCATCAATACGTACGTACGTAATGTAGCGTGTATTTTTTTTGCATGCATATCGGTTTATACGGTGCAAGTTTAAAAATAACTCCTACTCGTCCTTGTACATTTAACATAATAATATTTTCATCACACTTGCTCTTAACCTGTAATACGTGTCATCGATATAAGGCTCTTATTCAATATGAGTGTTTTATTTAACATTAACGCACTTGTGTTTTATTGATGTTGTCCTGAATAAGGCTGTGTGCAGCGTACGATGCTGGCTGTATGTCGGTTTGCTTTGGCGTGCAAAGAAACAAACGTTGCGCTACTTTTGACATTTTCCGTGAATAATATTTTTGTTAGTAAATAGCTTTGTGGTTTTCATTAATAATTTAAAGTGTCCATTTTAACTTGAAAAACAGAGTAATATTAGATTTCACTCCGCCGGGAATGATAATCCAGGCACGAGTCGTGAGTGAATAGCCTGTCGCCTCCGAAATCTAGAGTGGAAAAAAAGCTGAAATCGTCGGTTATTTTCAGCTTATTTTTTGTGTTGATAAATTGCTTATTATCTGCACTCTGGGCTTCCTTATCGGCCGAATACTACCTCGACTGTAAAAAACAAGTTACCGTACTTGATGCGTAATGTACCATTGTATTAGTATGAGGGCATCCCTTAATTTATCTTCTTTAATAATAAATCATTTTCACCTTTGAGCTATTAATCTACACATTAACGTAAACTGATTATAATTATAAATTGGTCTTTTGTTCTTTAATATTCTCAAATAATTTCAAATGGATAGAAATAACGGACCTCTGCGTGTAATATAGGTTCAAAAGATGTCATGTTCAATCAGTAATAGTCAAGAGAGTATTTAGCGCGGCGTAGATTTTCATACTTGATCTGAGCAAAGTTTTAATAACATATAAGAGGATATTAAGTTTAATAGTTCAGTTATTGGCATGTGTTATTATTGCAAACATATATATTTTTATCACTTTGTAAATACAATTTGACGGCCTAGTGGCGCAGTGCTCAGCGACCCTGCTTTCTGAGTCCAAGGTCGTGGGTTCGATTCCCACAACTGGAAAATGTTTGTGTGATGAACATGAATGTTTTTCAGTGTCTGGGTGTTTATCTGTATATTATAAGTATTTATGTGTATTTCATTCATAAAAATAAAAAAAATTCATCAGCTATCTTAGTACCCATAACACAAGCTACGCTTACTTTGGGGCTAGATGGCGTTGTGTGTATTGTCGTAGTATATTTATTTACAATTGTAATCGGTAGCAGTTCAACAGCTATGTGCCACGCTGAATGATCTTTGTTCGTTGAACTACTAGTATGTTGATTAATTCCTTGATTTCAAGGATCTCCCCATTTTTGATTTTATCACGTTAGAGATATTCCGTGAATAGTTCTATCCAATACGTGCTTCTACTTTCTAATGAAGTCCGACCATTTTTCGGAGCCATAAATCGTCATATTCCACGCACTGTTCTGTACACCTTATATTATATGTGGCAGTTGAGCACAAATCACTTCGCCCCCGCAGTTGCACTCGCTACACAAGACAGTCATTTAAAGTCTGCCCCCGGTACAATGACATCATGTTGGTCATGATTAAACATTGAGAAATGTTTCACATTAGTGAACAATGGATCGTATTAGCTGCGTAATTGTTTCACATAAGTAACTATTTATCACTAACTGCATAATAAATAAGTACACTACAAAAAAATAAAAAATCAATAGAAGTTGTTTATTCCCAGGCACATAAAAGGTACCTACTCACAGGCCGTTTTTCTGACGGCTAATAATTTTAAACTGACAAATAAAATTGAATGATGTATGTTGAAACAAAGGAAATTTATTTACCTTAGCTACAATATCTAGCGATTGAAAATCCAGCACTAGCCAACCAATTATCTAATGCCAAGTTAGCAATCTGGGCCTAAAGTGCTTTTACACTTGAGTTTACACTTGAGTATTCCTTAAAATTTTAACAAATATTCGTTACGTACGATACGTACTTATTTCATCTTTACCATCCCAGTACTAGGCATAATCCTCATCTCTCATAGCAGAGGGGCGTTATTAGAGCAAAGATCACGTACACAAATGCAGGTTCATCAATAGCCTATAACAGCCCACTGCTGGACTAAAAAGGCTCTCCCAATGATTAAAAGATAAAATAATGTACTGACTCACAACATAACCCATAGATCACCGACAAATATTGTAAGTTAAGAGCACACAATCTACAATCTATATATATATAAATGTTATGATTATACATTATTATCTGGGTTCTCTATTTGTGGAGAGGCACAATATTTTAAACGCACTTTTAAACTGTCCAGCAGTATAAAGATCCCGTATCCCGCACGATCGTGTGTGAGAATGCCTAAGAACATGCTAAGGCTACGCTATATTTTACGTTCATGAGGCGATGAACTGTTCCTACAAAAGTCTGCCTACATCTTAGTGCTATTTACCTAAAGCAACTGCAACGCGTCTTACTAAAAACTCACGTTGCAAGTTTTGTAAGGTAAATATAAAGAATAAATAAATGGATGAAGTTCGTTTTTGAAATATATCCCGTGTCCAAATACTAACATCTGAGTCGTAGATCCTTTTACTCATTTCATCTGAAGATTTTGTATTATTAACTTAGGGTGTTAGACAATCAATCTTCTAAAGATAGCCACGAAATAGTAAATTTTATCAATATGGTTTTAAAAAGTTATTATTTTATATTACGTTTTAATGTTGTACTCTTTCATTTTCGGCTTTGGGCAAGAGGTTATCGATGTTCCTGAATTCGAAGCTTCTACGTCCCAAAATTCAACAGTAATTTGGCCATTGTCAGATTATCCATCTGCAGTGTAGTGCAGTTTCTCCTGTATAAACTCATTAGATCTCACAACACTAAGTCAAAAATATTCCATGAGTTCCTACCTTAGCTTTAACAACTAAAGCAGAGTGGGTTTTAAATTGGTTGGAATTTAATGTGAATTACAGTTAGTTTAAAGAAGCTATTTCAAAACATTACGCTGTTTCTTCAATTGTAGGACTTCCTCATCTTAGCTTGTTTCTAGTGGTAACGAAAATTATTTAAGTTAATTTATTACTACTACGAAATTTAGTAAAAAAAAAATACTATAACCAAAGTCTCCTAATATTGGTAGTAGAATTTTGGACGGTATTATACTTGGTAATTTTACAGTGGTCCAAATGCAAAGATTTCAAACCAGTGGAATTCTACTGAAACAATCTAAACAGCATTTTGATTTCATTTCAACGAAGAATGACAGGATGAAATTCTTGGTTTTCGGTAAAGTGTCTGCAAGGAAAGAGCAGTTTGGCAATGAAATTGTCGTATTCTTGACGGAAATACTATAGAGTGGCGGTGAGTACCGCTTCGAAGTGGCTAAATTTATTAAATGTATAACTCGGTTTTGTGCTAGTCTAGTAGGGGATTTGGCTGGGACTTGTTATCACCCTAACCAAACGGAAAACTATACCGCCAAACAATTTATTTCCGGTTATATACTGAATAGAAGCCAATGAGGAGTATGGACTCGAAATCCAACATTTGTGGGTAGAAAAGTGTGAACTTGAACAGTTTATTTTCTAAGACACACAGATCGCAGGCAAGGTAGGTTAGCTATAAATAACCTTTTTTCTTTGGATTTATAACAAATAAACTTTTGATCTTAATTACTGCCAGCAATTAGGTCAACACATGAATAGACAAATTTTTTTGTATTATTTACCTCAAGTTCAAGAGTTCTCAAGAGGGTATCTGTTAATGTAGTTCAGTATTTTTATCTTTATATTACCATAGGAACAGCATTCCTCATGAAAGATCAGGTAAGATCGCGCTGTCTCTTTTACACCTTCCAGTAACGAGTGAGTCTTGTATAATTACGAAGCACGACTGGTCGACCTTGATGATGTCACCGTTTGCTTACAGAATTTGTTTTGATTGTAAAGGATGCTTTGTATAAACATTTTACAGCAATATATTTGCAACTTTTTTTTAGTAAAAAAGGTTCTTTTAGAAAGCTGGCAACTTCATTCTTCATTCAGACATTCTATGTTATATATCTATGTTAATAGGTCTTTGTCATCCTTCCTCCTTTTATAGACCTTTACATTTTATACCATTAGAATTTGTCTACGCCTAGCCGATTTTCTGTTTAAATGTAAACATTCAAAATATTTGCTATGGGTACATACAAATTTGACGATCACGAGGCTTATGAATTCCGAGTTGGGCGAAAAATCTACGAGGTTTTTTATTCATTAATAAATTCTTAAGTATTAGCCTAGTGTTAGTGGCTCCCTCGGAGAGCAGTTCGTCTGTCACGATGACCCACAGATGCGACCAACTAGCATACTTATATCAACGTACAGGTAATTTAAGCTGTGTCTGTGGTCTGCCTAGGCACGGCATAGACTGATAGAAAATACATTAAAAACACTATAAATTTTTGTGCTAATGTTCAAAAATGCTTTTAAAAAAATCATTCACTTTAAAAGCATTCTTAAGCCCTTCGTTAAGGCGTCAAGGGATAAGAGATCGTTTATAGCAGAAACAGAACGCGATGAATCATAAATTCCACAATACTGCGTATAGTTTGACCGTGACCTCAGCGTTCCAGCCATTGGTGCACGTGAACCAACCGTGCTTACGATACACGCATCACGCATGCGTCTCTTAGTGCTAGTTAAAGATGAAAGTGCACGAAGCAAACGCGGAGCCATCTTTTACTTCATATGTCAAATTTTAGCTGAGAAGCTAGGGGAATCTTTAACATTTTTGAAAGATAAAAAAAAAATGTCTCGTCTAAAATAGGTTTCACGTTATCTATTTTAGCCGACACAAATGGTAAACCATCAAAAATAAATCTTATTAATTCAAACTGAACTTTGTACTTTGATATAGGTAAACAAACAGCTCTAGCTAGCTGTTGATAACGTTTTATTGTTTTCATTAAAATTTAACGGAATAAAGCCTTTGTTATAGATATGATACATTGAATACGATATTATTCAACAGTCAATACTTAATACGTATCAATAGGAGAATTTTTCTATGACTTAGTTACCATGTTATGAATGTAACGTCATATAGAAAAGAGGATATAATAATATAAATGACCGATGATGTAACACTATCGATTTAAGCTACAGTGTTGGTGACGTAAGCAATTTTATTTAATAGCGGTCACTGCTTCTGTATCCGTTACGTACGTCTTACTCTAATTAGGATCCATAAAGTACCTATACAGAAAAGTCGAGTTCCATCTCGTAGGTAAAGCATTAGCTTATCTTAACGTATGAAATTATTAAAATGTAGATACCTAATGGTAGTGAACTCAAGGAAATATTAGGCTTTAATATGGAGTTGCTTGCAGGCTGTTTCCTTAAAACATTAATGATCAGATTGTTGCTCTTGTGTTATTCTTTTAACGTTAAATAATAGTATTGAGTGTAACGTGTGAAACGTGACTTACAATGGTGCTATTTTGTATTTTCAACAACTTTGTCAAATATATAATCCTAAATCACTGCGTAGTTTCATAACGCGTCCTTAAAATTATTTTGAGATTCTACGTCTCAGAACGTCAAACGAGATGACTCACAAATTCATTATTTAATTTAGGTAGGTACACTTCGCTATTTCATTGACATAGGCATACGATAGTAACATATAAATAGACTTAGGATATCACAATAAGTATACAAATAATGAATCAGAAGAAATGTAGTTTGGATTTTGTACCTTTTAAAACTAATTTATTATTATTATCCGTGGAAGTAGTTCCCTTCCTATATTTAGGAGTCGTCTGCAATACCTCTCTTTGAGTGACTCTACTTATATATGTTAGGGTTGTTATATATTTATATATCTTTGTATGTATATTTTTTGTGTGCGTGTGTATGTCACTGAACTCCTCCTAAACGGCTGGACCGATTTGAATGTTTTTTTTGGTATGCGTTTGGGTGGCACCCTGGATGGTTTAGATTCACAAATCTCACAGACAGATAGCGCTGGGATCCGCTAGTATTATGTATATTCATATATTACGTATATTTATTTAAATTATCTATGTATTTGTATCTATATATTTTGGTATTTATGTATACCTATCAACACTCTTGGCACACCGGATAGTCCCGTTCTCTTGCTGTAAGTCCTGTCTACAAAGGTTGCCTGTAGAGATTGCTATTGCAATAAGGCCGCCTTTGCATGTCTACATTGTGTACTGTACAGTCCTTACTGTTTCTTTTCCTGTATGTTATAAGTGCAATAAAGTGTTTCTTCTTCTTCTTCTTAACCGTGATAGAGTAGCGTCATTTTCATAAATAACTGAGTTAATCGTTACGTTTTATTAATGGGTAGGTACTACTTAAAACTCTAATCGGCTTTGGGATTATAGCTACATTCGTGGCTTCATGCTGCATGATAGTAGTCATAAAGACTTTTGAGTCATTATGTTCTCTGTACGGAACAACATCTAATATTAAATGCAGATGAATCGTCGAGTTAATGAACCAATGTTTATGACCAATTAACAGACACGTTAGGTATACCAAAGCGACTCTTATCTCACATCGGCAGCCTTGTGGCACCGAGCGTCCTATAAGTGACCCTATTTTTATTATTTTATGCAGCAAGAGTATATTTTTACACTGACGCAATGCAACGCTGGAAGTAGTTTTGCTGTTAGAAAGCTATCTCCAGAATTACATCACAGTTAGTCACATAACTGTTGGAGCTTTATCTATATCATGACCCAGACGAGAACTAGACTATGCTCGTCTGTAAGAGATAAGCTATACGATGATAACGTCGATAATATTAAGGGTATAAAAATAATACTCGATATTTAAAATTCAAAAGCTTTTAGTCACTTTAACTTTTGTTTAACAATTAGGTAAGTACCTATGGCTCCCCGCACACACGTTAATGTTATTGACAATAATATTGACGTGTGTGCGATCCCGGTAGTTGCATGCAATGCATTGTGCCCAAAAAACAGGAAAACTCCCCGCGCCCGCTATTTAGGATTGTTGCTAGCTCACAAACTATTCACCTTTACCCTATTTTATTGTTAACGTTTAGCACATTACAGGTAAAATTAGTACTGTCAACTGCTAAGCGGAATAAAGTGACTAACCGCCACAACACCACAAAAGTAGAGTGGTTTTTGATGTTTCAATATTAGACGCAAGGTACACGGTTTCTGGACGTTCTTAATTCTGTGACAATAATGTTGCCTATGTGCAGGCGTATTGAAGACTTGAAGATTTAGTAAAAAATATTGTCAATAATTTAAACCATGTGCCGGCAGCCTAGGTATATGTTTAGTATTGCGGATGGTGATAGTCAAACGTATGCAGGGTTCGGAATCTATAGTTCTTCAGATTTTCATCCGGCCTTTTAATGTTGACCTTGTGGAGTAGCTAGGTAATCTACTACGCCCAAGTAGAAATAATAATAAGTCTGTACATACCTATTTGCCTCTACCGGCGTGTATCCCTAGCCACACAGTTCATGAATGAAATTAAAGCTATTAAATATTAAAACCAGAGATGACTACAAAAACGTAATTGAACTTTAATAACTAATAATACGTTCGTAAAGCTGCTAACTAGTTAACTACGCAGTAAAAACAAGCAGAATTTTCCAAGCCATAGCTAAATTAAAAGCAATATCATTTAAGAGTTAAAAATATAAATTCAATCTACCTTATTGTATGCATTGTTCTGTTAAAAAATATATATTACATTCAATTTATAAAAAGAAACGAACGAATAAATTGTTGTAATATTACAAATTAATTTATTTCAGAAAAATATAATTATTATTGTCAAATAAAATAAATTGCGGTATTCAATTCTCACCTGCGATTCCGCTGAACATTTTGTATTTTCCTCGGAACAGTTGCAACCACACAAATAATTAATTAATTCACAACAATTTTGTACACAAAATAATTGAGTGTCGCACTAATTTTAACTTAGCGCTATTTCGCAATACAAATCGAGTAATAATATCCGCACACCGCAACCTTCAAGATCACACCGCAAGTGCCAGAATAGACGAAATCCGAACTTAGCCAATCACTATTCGCATTTCCACTGAACAATACAAGAAGCGAGCAACGACCAAAGTGATCAAATCCAGCTATTTTTAGATTCTACGCATTACGTCATCGCTACATTTTGCGTTTTGTTACTGCAGTTTAGCAATATTGGATTCGCACCTAAAATAGGATCTTCGGGGTCCCTGTTTTCTTATTATAATTTTTTTTACTGCTGTTTTGGAATAAAAATGATTTAATGTTATGAAGACATAAAATATACGTTAACATACGTTTTCTTAGTTTTCACTAAGACACTTTTTATTAACAAAACGCGTTTTGAGACAAGCCCGTTGCCAAGCAACGACAGTTTGTCAACAAACCAAAAATGTCATCGTTATTATTGATAATTTTATGGACCACTAGCCAATGTTAGAGCAGGAATGTCGAAGGAAAGCAATAACTTACGATTGCTCGGCTCGCCGGTGAACCTTACATACAGAAGTAAGAAAAGAGAGGATAAAAAGAACGTAAAAAACAGGCCGCGTTCAGCACTGCAGAATTCCTGTGCCCCGGTATTTTCTTTATAATTTCGTTCTTTTTTCTTGATCGTACGTTATTCCGACGGTTGCTGGGATGCTGTTTTAACAGGTTCCTAGCTTTTAGGAAGAATTGCATGTTTTTTTCCTTCCTGTGCTGCGTGCGATACGGCCATGTACCTATATCTCTTTGAAAACGAATGCTACCTGAATAAACTTTTGGGGAACTCTAATGTTCATGTTATTAAACCTTTTATTAAAGTTTTGATGCTTTATATATTCATTATTCATACTTTTAAAGAACTTGTTTTATGAATTGACCATTTTCAACCTTGTATACTTTCAGCAATGTTTAGTGTAATACCTGCTATATTATAATTAAAATTTAAACTACTGCTTCTAATTTATTAAAGGAACTTATTACTGTCAGTAAAATTTATAGGGACAATCTTTTGCTAAGGCCTTTTATTATCTAACAGTGAACAAAAAAAAACAGAAGTCACCCTTTCTTTTCTTTTTTTTTATGTTTAAAGACGATTTATAGGCGCTTGCAATCACACCTGATGGTAAGCGATGATGCAGCCTAAGGTGGAGCTTGCCTAGAATATGCCTATTCACTCTTGATTTGAAGGTACTCATATTGTAGGTACTAAGAAAAAAATATCATTCAAAATGGGTACCAGTCAGACAATATGAATGATACGCAACATGAATTGATTACTAATTTCCATGATTGGCTCTACTGTATGTCATGCAGCACAAGATCAAGCTGTGATTGGCTGGCTGTTGATCTATTAGCATTGTGACTAGCAAACCAAACACATGCAGGTCACAATTCATAAACCACTCTCACTTGGCTTGGTTTTAATAGGGCCCATTTTTGAGCAGTTGTTATGCTGCTATGTTTTTTCGTTCCCTGTTATTTGATGATAAATAACTGCTTGAATTCAATATTACCTGATAGATGCATTCTAACCTGGTAAGGAATGCATCATCTGAGAATGCATCTTTATACTGAAATGTTTGACTACTTTGCTGCTTTGATTGTAAAAAGCTAAAATCAGTTACAGATTGTTAAGAGCTGTGAATTCCTACGTTATATTTGAAAAAGATCGTTGCACGTAGCACAAATATGATGAGTTAGTTACAAACTAAATTGATCATAGTCACAATATTAATAATTTACGTCTTTGTAGGTTCGATTACATTAGTTTACTTTTCCTCTGGCCTCCAAGCATATTATAATACTGTTATTCCCAGGTATTCTTACCTTATGTTAGTAACTAATAACAAAGAGCTATTTTAGCCAGCCAGCCGTATAGAGATTTAATTGTATGTGATATAATCATTGTATTTTAAAGGAAAAGGACCAGGAAAGATTTAAGAGGCCATTCTCCGCAGACACAAAAGACAGGGCTCCATCCACAAGGTCATTCTTAAAGTCATTCAGTGCTGATTTGCTGCAGTCATATAACAGTAAGTCAAACAATTTTGTATCACATTTCCTGAAGTATCACACAATTTTTAATGATAGACTTAACAAAAAGTAAACTTAAATCATTGAAATTTAAGTTTTATGTTATGTAACAAAGTGTTCTTTGCAAGAGACAATGAGTGCTATATATTGTCTATTCATCATATACTACTACCAAAAAATATTACAGTTTCCCATAAGACACAGAACATAAAGCTGACATTCCAAAACTTTTAATACAGTTCAGTTGATATGATGTGCGAAGCACATTTAATGTGAAATCTGCACAGTATATTATGTAAATATAGAATAAAACCCTGATCAAAACTTTTTATTTTAAATTATAAAAATGGATACATATGTTATTAGGTAATAGAAAAATTGTTTTTCTGTACTTATAGATATTTTATTGAATAAAATTTCTATAAGTACAGTTTTAAAATATATAAAACAATAATTTGACCTCCATACTCTTGTGTTTCAAGAGAAATATTAGTGAGATCATCTTAACTTTCAGATTCACCTCTAAGCGTAAAAGTGCTTCCACCAACAGAAGAGTTACTCGCAAATTCAAAAGTATATCTAGATCCAGCAATTAATAATACAGCGATAAGTAGCAATGCTTCTGATTACGGTTCAGAGGATACCTTTATCAGTCTAGGAAGTAAGATCAAAGCTAAAGCACAATCGGGTGTCAAAAATAGAAATATTGGTACAAAACATTTTCTGAAGTACAGATCCCTTGGCAAAAAGGGGCGAAAGGCTATGGATAGTTCTCTAAGTGAAATAGGCCTTGGTGGAACTAATAATAGTTATGGAGTTGAAGTAACGATTAAAGAAAAATCCCAACGGCCAACATCACCAATTCGAAATAAAGATTTATTTCAGCTAAGAAGTGTAACACCTCAATTTAAAACTGGTATGTCGTATGAATCTTACTTCCTTTCCCTTAATGGTGATATTAAAAACGAAGATGTAGCTGGCAGGGTTTCCTTTGCCCCACCAAACAATGAAGCTAAAAGCTCAATAGATGCCTATTCACGTCATTTGTTTCTTACAAAACAGCAACTGTCACTAGTGGAAGAGGAATCAACACAAGATCTTGACAGTATTCCTTCTCAAAATAACATGGTTAGTCTATCACCAAGGAATTATGATAGTATTGAAAATCAACAGGTTAACAGTAAAGAAAATCTAGACGTGATTGACTATGAAGAACATGATCAAATTGATAATTTCAAAAAACAATCAAACTTTTTCATGAATGATACTAAAAACTATAGCTCTTTTTACAACAACATTCATGCAAACATAGATCCGTACAAAGCTATAATGTCAAGCACTGGCATTCATACAGATACTTCATCCAAAGATTCTGGATATCCAGAGAGTTGCATGAAAGAGGATAAAGCCATGGCTTCCAATTATTCACTTCCTACAACATCTGTTAAACAAGATTGTAATACGCACGATCAGCCGAAAAGCTTGGAAATTTTGAATGAAAAAGATTATGAAAACTGTCAAAATGATAAGAAATGGGTTGAGCCATTTAATCATAGTAGGTTGCTTTATAAAGACTTCTTTTTGAAAAAAGAAAGTCATTTACTGGTGCCACCCCAAAACTCTCCAACGAAAAGTGACATGCACATTCCTGGATCTAGCGAAAGTGCCAGTGAAACAGCTGCGACTGAAAAGGCCAATTTAGAATATCCCACATATCTTTTAAACAGCACTACAAAAGCATATACTTCAAGAGTTATTGAAGATTATAAAAAAGAATTACAGGCTATAAACAATCTTCATGAATTAACTTTAAAGGATATAAAAACAGATGCTATATCGCCAACACCGTTGAACATTGACGAATTGTTTGAACACCATTCTAATAAAATCTCCGATGAAAATAGAGATTCTAGCGAGAATTCCCAAAAAAGTTTAACCTTAAGCGATCCTGTAAGCGATAAAAACTCTTTAGATGTTAAACGTGATAGTATATCAAAAGTTACTACAAAGGAACTAATTCAGAACTACCTAAAAATTAAAGGGGATTACACGAAAGAAGGTAAAATGTTAAAAAAATACGATAAAAAGTTGAACAATATGAATTCAAAAGCTGAAGAGAGTACGGGCTATAAACAGTTTTGGAACAATAGAAATGCCAAAAACAATATAGATAAAAGTAATACGCCAGTTAACGTAAGAAATCAAGCATTTACAATGCGCGCTCCTTCAAGTGCTAGAATAGCTGGTGTACAAAATGATAAAGATATTGATTCGTGGATGTCACTTTCTGCCCCATCACCCAGAGTCCTTGACGTAGATAATCTAGGAGCAGCATCTGAAGTACACCAGTCAAAGACTATGGATCCAGTCAAAGCAGATAGCCCTTCTGTAGAAGAAATATCTCAAAGTCCTTCGGCTCCCGTTGAAACTCCCAAGCCGACAGAGTTGAATTCAAAATCTACAGTATTGGATATTTATTCTATGTTAAAAGAAATAGAAAGTTATGGTGACAATCCAGTTACTTCTGTAAGTAATGTGAATGTTTGTAATGAGGAAGAAGTAAAGGATAAAGAAAGATGCCCAACTCCGAAAGATAATTTTATGTAAGCATATTCTATTTCTGTTAATAACATGACAATGTTTTATTCTCGTGAGATAAACTTATATTTTCTACATAATGTACTCCTAAATTATCACAAGTTTTAATTTGAATTTTTTTAGGTTCCTAACTGGTAATTTAAATGCGAAAGTGCGTTAATTTGTTTGCTTGTTCTTCCTTCACACCCTGATAATCAACAAATCGTATCTTGCTTGCTAGGCTACTTTTGGTCCCGTAAAAATAACAAATTTCCAAGGGTAGTTTGCAAAAACATACTAATTTTTAAATGAAAACTCGTCCTTCAATCACATCCTACAAAAATTCCAACTGACTTCTTGTTTTGGCAGTCGGCATAAAAGAACGGAGAATAACATCGGCTTCGGGAAAACGGATAATTTTTTAAATGCAATTAGGTACATCACCATCATATTATCAACACATTACCGGCCAACTACAGGGGACGAATCTCCTCCCACAATGAGAATGGGTTAAGGTAGTCCATCAAGCTGGTCTAGTGTGGATTGGTGGACTCCACACACCTTTGAGAACATTATGAAAAACTCTCAGGCGCGCAGATTTAGATGTTTTCCTTCGCCGTTGGAACTTGGAGCAAGTGATATTTAAATTGCTTAAAACGCACATAATTTAGGAAAAAGTAAAGTGCCTGTTGGGATTCGAACTCGGCCCCCGAAAGTAAAGCCGAAGTCCCATCCACTGGGCTACTGCATGAGGTACATGTCCAGAATAATTCATCGAGGGTAACCCCGCTGAATACTCACTAACTAAACTAAAGGTTCATTTTGTCATTTCTAATTATGAGGTTTATTTCAGGGAAATTTTTGAGTTCTTAGAAAAAGTTGAACAAAGTGCAAACGTCGCCTTATCAGTTGTCACAAATACGACTCCACAAACTATTCCCAAGTAAGTATAAAATTGTTCTTTCCAAAACTTAAAGCAAAAAAGCACTACTTTCTCTATAGTTTACCAGTAAGATTGCTTTTAGGGGATCGGCTTATGTCAATAATTTTTCGTAACGAAGGAAATCAGCCATCTTGTTCTTAAATCTTACGTTTTATACATGCCACACAAATAATGAAAAAAAAACGTGTGAGCCGTCACGGGACGCCTGGCAGATGTGAAACATTGAAATTGTTTTCTGTATCGAAGTTATTGCATAATAAAAAGATTGAAATGAAAAGCATTACAAATTTGTTCCACAAATAAAAAAAATACAACCAAATGGATAACCACTCCTTTTTGTAAGTCGATTAATAATGACTGTTTTATTACAAAGTTATTATTCTTTTTTATAGTTACATGCGAAATACAAAAATTCAATAATATAGCGTGGCGATGCGTCGCCACGGCCTGGGTCGCCACGCCAACAATCAGGTTTACCCTCCGCCCATAGATGATTCACATCAAAATACAACCGAATTGATTACCTCTCCTTTTTCTAAGTCGGTTAATTACAAACTGTTTATTAAACTGTTCAATACAAATTTAATATTTATTTTTATTAATAAATACGAAATTCAAAAGCAAAGCAGTTATATGGCATAAAATGGAAAATTTCTCTTCCAATACGAATTATATAAAATAATTAGGGTAGGCAGTGCTTTTGTGCATATATGAAGTGCACGCCACTGCGCCCGGCTATAGTTTAATTAATAATTTTGTTCATTAAACTTGCTTCTAGATTAGAAGGACTTCTGAAACTACCACATACAGAATTGGCTCAAAGATTGGTGACAGCTTCACTTCAGTTGGAAGAACGGTCGTGTTGCATCGCGCTACTTCAAGAAAGTCTGGCTAACCATAAAGAACAAGTAAATAACTTCTATACCATACATAAGGCTCAGAAAAAAAAGATCTCTAAATCCTGGGAATTTTCCTTATTTTCAACAAAAAAAATTATTCGAAATTCATTTATTTCAAGTAGGCCTAATATAAGCACTTTTGAAACGTCAAGTATGTCTGTTTGTAGTGACTCTACCACCGGTTCGGAATGCAGATTCTACCGTGAAGAAGCCGGCAAGAAACTCAGCAGTTGCTCTTTTCCAACATCGTTTTACAATTTAACAATCTTTGTTCTATCTTGTGTGAGATGAAAGCGGAGCGGCTTGCTTCCGGGCAACCTTGTCATTAATAAATTCATCAAAAGTATAGTAGCCACGATGTATTAAATGTGTTTTTATACATTCTTTAAACTTATGTAACGGTAAATCTAATATTACTTTCGGCATGTTATAAAAGCATATACTTAGCCCCACAAAGGTTTTCTGTATTTTCCTAAGACGATGTGCTGATTTTATATAGATTAATGTTTTGCTTTACAAAGATTAAATTGTTATATTGATTCATTCATTCATTCAAATACTAAAAACCAGAATAATTTTTTATAACTGGTACTGTTAATTTTATATCATATGCATACCCTCTATGTACGCCACTGATTACATGGTCAACACTTGGACGGTTTTTTGATTCTACAATGAAGTAGCTCTGCAATCTCCTGCTATCCTGGTAGTTGGCTATGATGCAGTCTAAGATTATAGGGGGCTAACCTGTTAGGGGTATGGCAGTTATATTAAACCCTTACCCCTAATCGATTCTTAAGCGGCAACTAATAAGGTAATGCCTTAATAAGTAACGCCTAATCTTAGGATATTCCTACCTATACATCTACCTTTACCAATAGTTATCGCCTAAGAGATGAAGAGACGTTTTTTTTTCTACAGACATCGCCTTAATCAGTAGGAATTCCATTTAGGCGATTCCTAGGTTTAGTGATATCGGACATAAATTGCTTGGCGGCAATTCTTTCTTAGTCAAACCCACAATTATACGAAACTGCTAGAAATCTATTGGTATAAAAGGTTCCTACCTTTAACCACCAAATATTATTTTACTATAGTAGGTAATATAGAGATAAGGCCTCTACGATTGACGGCCGCTTGGCGGAGTGTTCAGTGACCCTGCTTTCTGAGTTCAAGGGCCCTAACATGAACGTTTTTCATTGTCTGGGTTTTTGCATATAAACACGCAGACAATGAAAAACGTTATATTATAAGTACATATTATGTATTTATTATGTATTTTATTCGTAAAAATATTCATCAGCTATCTAAGTACCCATAAAGCTTGTGTTATGGCAGCATTTTTATTATTAAATACGAAATACAAAACTTCAATAATAAAGCGTGGCGAAACGTAGCCAGGGCCTGTATCGCCACGCCAACAATTTTTGTACCCATAACAAGCTACGGTTTCTTTGGGGCTAGATGGCGATGTGTATATTTTTTTATTTATATTTTTTATAAATTTTTTATAAAATTATTTTAAATGTAATTTATTTGGACACATTTCAAAGTTTGATGGTTTTAATATTACAGATGATATCAAAAGTCAGTAATTTGGAGAAGCAGTCGCATCGAAACATCGCCAAAGTGAAGCAGGAGTGCGAAGAGTCGATTAAAAGACATCAGAGCTTCATTGATCAGGTTTAAGTTCTTTTATTAATACGAATTCGGTTTCATCATCCCATCAGGTACCTCTAGCTTTCCTAAGTCATTTCCGTTTCAACTAATAAAAAAAAAACTTTTACCAAAAAAAAAAAAAAAAAATTGCACAAAAAATAAACACTTTCACCGTTGAGGTGATGGAAAACATCGTGAGGAAAACATAGTTCCCCATAATGTTCTCAAAAGAAAGGACTCCACCAATTTAAATTGGCCAGCGAGGTGGATGTTTGTGTGATGAACATGATGAATTTTTTTCAGTGTCTGGGCGTTTAAATGTTTCTTAAAAGTATTTTTATGTATTATTCATAAAAATATTCGTCAGTCATGTAAGTACCCATAACACCAGCTATGCTTACTTAGGGGCTAGATGGCGGTGTGTTAATTGTCGTAGTATATTTCTTAAATATTATTATTAATTGGTTTACTATGTTATTTTCCAGCTGATAAATGATAAGAAAACTCTGAACCATCGTATAGAGCAATTAGTGGATGAACGTCGCTCTCTAGAAGACAGATGGAAACGTTCAGCGCAGGCACTTGAGGAGCGTTACAAATTAGAGCTAAGAAATCAGCACGACAAGATGGCAGCCGCTCAACAGGTAAACTGAACTCGATATTTTTTATTGTTTTTGCAATTATCTAATTTGAGATTGCCCCTGATTTCTTGCCGGTTAAGACGGACGGATTGAAGTTCTATTTATCTATGGATTACAGCGCACTATTAAAACACAATAACCCATTCATTTATGTGAAAACAATGACCCTCTAAAGAGTGGGTCAACAAAGACCCAGTACTTTCAGGATGATTTCGTTTAACCTCATGTTAATATCTCTAATTGGTCGAACATGAAATCTTTGTCCGGATACTCGTTAATGTACGATTTTAAATTTCGCTTTCAGGTAGCTAGACAAAGATGGGTGCGGCAAAAGGCAGAGAAAATAAAGGTAATTTTATTCTAACCCTTCAAAAATTATGATTAGATCACAGAATAAAAAACACACAGAAACCGTGTACATGACTAATATTGAAGCATCAAGAACCACTTGACTTTAGATTGTTTTCTCGAACAAACGGTTAGTCTTTCTAACGTTTTTGTTAATGTTATCCAGTTCAAAGTGGTTATTGTGAGTAGCAAAATTTATGTTGGTACTCCTAGTACACTCATTGTGATTAAGATGGAGCTTGTGCTTGAGTTTGTGAATCTTGAGAAAATATTTGCGGTAATTTTATATTTAGTTCCTGACGTAACTTTAAAACAAATAAGAACTCATTTACTTCTAGGAGCTAACTGTCAAAGGTTTAGAAGGCGAACTACGCGAGATGGCAGAACGCCAACAGAAGGAAGTGTCGGATCTCAAGATGGCGCACGCAGAACAAACTGGGCGTCTGAATGCTAAACACGCAGCGGAGTTGGAAGAATTGAGAAGAAACCTCGAGCAAGAAAAGGAAGCTGCTTTATTAAAAGAGAGACAGTTAGCCAGTTCAAGGTGAGTGGACTCTTACGCTCCTTTTTTTTTTTTGAAGAGAAAATGCCTGACGCATACCACTACGTTGGGGGAAACGGAGTAGTTATGTGGGACTTGCACCCACTAATAACTCTGTGTGCCCCTCGATAGACCTATAAGTGAGATCAGGGGGTTCACTTGCGTATTCACCGCACTCTCGCCAAGGTTTTCACCCCCCCAGTGCATTGCGGGTCCTATCATCAATGGCCTGAACGCTGCCAAATCCTCCAGAGAGGCGTGCGCTACACGGCACGCCAACTTATTAGGCCTGTCATTAGTTGGGTGACAAACTTCCCCTTTAATTCGCCACCCGAGGGCCTACACTCTTACGCTCTACCTTTCAACTAATTATATGTCAAAAATCAAAATGATTGTTTTAGAGGCTAAGTTTGAAATTAATTCCGGAATATAATTTTTCTAAATATAATTTGCAATGTATACCAACTAAACCTTTAATTTTGCAAAATTAATAAATTTTTTGGATATAGTATAATACTTCCGAACATCTTAGTGCAGTTTTTCGCCCGTGGTTATTTGTGATAGATGTATAAAACGAATTCATAATTTATATTCGATTGATTTGATTCCAGAATGGAGAAACAGATCTTGGAATTAGAAATATCGTACCAGGAGCAACGGACGCGTCTGATTGCGGAGATGCGCGCAGAAAACGAACGGGTGGCGGCAGATCTCGCTGAGAAGGAGAAAATGCAAAAATTGGAATTTGGTAAGTTGCTTTGCTTCAAAAAACTTATGTAACATCACGTTTGGGATCATTTTTATTACATAATGGATAAAAGCAGGCGTTACTTTGCGGAAATCTATGATATATTATGAAAATTAAGATTAATTTGCTATACTCCGCGAAAAGCAGGAGAATCTGTTTGTTGTAATTTATAACTTTCTTAAGAATTATTTCTTGTAAAGTCAACATCTCCTGAGGTACATTGCCGAAGATCTGTTTTGTGCGGTATAAAAATTGAAGAAATTATAAACCATACAGATTCTCCAGCTTTTCGCGGAGTATAGCAAATTAAGCTTCATTCTCATAACATTTCTATTACGATCCTTACATAACTTTTGAATGCCAAAAATAATAAGTTTAAAAGAAATATTAACTAACTTGATACTTTGTAGAAAAATTGAAAACCGAACAAGAGAGACTTTTGAAGGAAAATAGACAACAAATGGCACACGACATTGCGAAAGAGAGAGAAGAATTGGAAGTAAGTGTCCGACTACTTTTCGTCATAAATTCTGAACAGTAGGCATTTACGTGTACGTATTAAATGCCCCATCGTCCCCTTTTTCAGTTTATACTTTAAATAAAAAAAGAAATACTAAAAAAGAATTGGTCACAGAATAAACTAAGAAGTTATTTAAAAATAAATTAGCTAATTTCTGTTTGTTTTACAAAATTATCTCTAAATAGTCTTTGTTTATTTCTTTCCCTAAAATAGACTTCTCCGGAGAATGGAATTAAGAACATACAGAATCCTCAGTCAGCCATTATTATAAGGTGTGCAAAAACAGTGAAACGCCCAGCGACACGTCTTAACAGTGTTTTCCCATTTTCAATGGTGAACGTTTAGAACAATGAAGATAAATAATTACTGTCAACTGTTAAATGGTATGAAGTGACTAACCGTTTGTTCGAGAGACCATGCTAAAGTGGAGTGGTTTTTAATGCTTCAATATTAGTCGTGGACACGGTTTCTGAACGTTCTTAATTCTGAGCTCTGTGAAGTAAGGTTTATTTTATTATTAAATGTATTGACTTAGAGAAGTAAGGTTGAGGGAGTCGGTTACATTTATCAATTTGAAATTAATTATTTTAATCCATTACCTTTAAAGTACATAATCTATGGTAAAATTTTAACATGAATGACCACAGATTAATCTCATGCCAGTTTGATTACCTAATGGCCGTCTTAAGACGTCATGATAATATACTTTCAGGATAAATTAAAACAGAAACGTGAAGAACTGTTAATAGAATTCGAACAATACAAGAAAGATTATGAAGCGGAGCAGCAGTTAGTATTAAAGAAGAAAGTGACGGAGATAACAGCGCAGCATAAGTTAGAAAGAGATAGAGAGATCGAGAAAGCTATCGAGAGCATGGATGCCGAAGCCCAAGCCGGGAGGAAAGAACTGCAAGAAGCGTTAAGGTAAGAATGTGTAGAAAATGCTTTTTGAGTATACTTTGTCATAAGATCCAATGCTACGGGTGAGATTGCAGTCAAGGGTTATGTAGTAGAATAAAAAAAAAAAAGTGTGTTTTAAGTTTTCGGAGAGTAAGTTAGTAAGTATAACTTGTACTGCGTTTAAGTAATCCTTAAAATTACTTAAACGATAATAAAGGATTACTTAAACGTTAAAAAGCTTGGGGGTGTGAATTGCTCTAGCTTTAAAGCTTAATATAAATTTACTGTGAGATGGTGATAACAAAAAAATACCCGGCGAAGTGTGGGCTCTTCTTAGACCAGAACGCGTTTGGAAGCCTCGTAGCTTTAGGTTTAAGTTAGCGAACGAAGCGAACGAAGTTATCACCATCCCCTTACAATTATGTAAACATATATGTATGAACGCTTCATAAGTGCGTGCGATAGGCCTACGAATAAATATAAATAGGCCTATATTTTGAATTTGAATTTATAGTTAACTTGTCCAGCACAGGATGCTTGAGGTAGTTTACCCCCGTTTATTATTACAGATATACTATTTGGATATCCACTTGTGCAACTTACTTATTCACTTACTTACTTACTTTATCAACCAACGCACTGAGAGTTGATTAAGATGTGGGAGAAGATAATTTTTTATCCTTTCCTCGGAGATATAATTGTCTCCTGCCCATACTAGCTGTGCTACAATAATATAAAACTATATTATATTAGTAAGTAAAAGTAAATAATCGCACAGACACAATATTATGTTGGTAATAACGAATGTTCATTTATGTAGGTACCTTCAGTAATTATTACCAAACAATAGATCTAAGTTAGATACACACAGTTTATTTAAAGCTGCTCACAGACAAGTGTAAGTAAATACCAAAGAACTAGGAACATACACTGTATACCACAGAACTTGGATAAAAAAAGTTAGGTAGGGTATCTTTATTGACCCATTTTTGATGTGAAACATCTATAGGAATTTTTGTACTTCGTATGTAACAATAAAAAATAATATTAATTTTGTAATAAAACATTAATTATTAACCGACTTACGAAAAGGAGTGGTAATCCATTTGGTTGTATATTTATTTTATATGTGGAATTAATTTGTAATGCTTTATCTTTTCATTATGCAATAACTTCGATACAGAAAACAATTTCGATGTTTCACATCCGCCAGGCGCCCCGTGACGTCTCAGACATTTTTTTGTAGTTTTAATTGACAGACAGACTGCACACCTGATGGTAAATTTAAGACTATCGTCTATAAATAGAGCCAAACTTCGCTTGGCGCGCGACTGCAGATAAATTAAATAAATAAATATACTACGACAATACACACATCGCCACCTAGCCCCAAAGTAAGCGTAGCTTGTGTTATGGGTACTAAGATGACTGATGAATATTTTTATGAATTATATATACATAAATACTTAGAAAGTACATATAAACACCCAGACACTGAAAAACACTTAATGCTCATCACACAAACATTTTCCAGTTGTGGGAATCGAACCCACGGCCTTGGACTCAGAAAGCAGGGTCGCTGCCCACTGCGCCAGTCGGCCGTCCGTCAGATGATATGAAATGAAGAAAATCTCCAGTACTAGTTATAAAATCTTGAAGGTATTCTTGTTATAACTCTTGCAATGCCTATCCTTAAGTTTTTATGAATCGTACTGAGGATTTTATTAATTTTATATAATCTGCCCTGCCTTAGTACATACGCTGTAAGCACGCTACTGTACTGAAGCGAAGAACACGTCATGCAATGTGCCGTCCGGTGTCCACCAACCTGATGCGTACTTAGGTGTTAAGCCAAATGTGCCTGTAATTACACCAGCGACCACGCCCTTCAGACGGGGACAAAGCATTGCAACAATGCTGCTCAGCGGCAGAAATAATCATGGCGGTAGTACTTACCCGGACCAGCTCTGTCACTAAAAGCTGTACTAAAACATTAACCTGCTAAGCTTATTTTCCGATACATGTACAGATAAAACTATATTACAGGAGAAACAAAGAACAGTACGAAGCGGAATTAAAAGAACTCGCAGAAACTGAACAGGCAACTCTAAAGAGATATCAGGACGCACAAGCCAGAATACGGCATACTGAAGACAGGTGTAAGTTGAACGTTTATCTATCTATATTTATAGTATTACCAACAACCGAAAATCCAGGTATCCAGGTAAATCGTCACGGGACCAAACTCTCTCTCTCTCTCTCTCTCTCTCTCTCTCTGTCTCTCTCTCTCTCTCTCTCTCTCTCTCTCGCTCTTTCTCTCGCTCTCAAATCAGCAGATAACGATCTATGAAACCTGGATCGTCTTAGTACAACCGGCATGAAGCTACCTTTTGTCTAGACCAGTTCATCATTGAAGAAGAATCGGTCCGGTACAACGGTGGAACATCAACATAACGACCGCGCTCCGAACCCAAAGTGAAACTTTTTTTTATTAACCATAGGCCAGCGCTTGACGACGATCATGCCTGTTAGACCAATGATGAGGTCTAGGTTTGTGCTTGCCTAGAAAAAGCGTATTCACTCTTGCCTAGAAGGTACTCAAGTTATACGTGGCAGGAAACACAGTTGCCGAAAGAACGTTCCACATCCTAAAGGTACGTTTCAGAAACGTGGATAAAAAGTGTTTCGATACTGGATCTCAAAGGCAAGATCTGTGTCGTCACATCTTAATGGTACATGGTCGGAGGTAAAAACTAAGTGTTTTCACTTCGTCGAAGTAATAAAAATATATATTTTTTTTTAATTCAGGTGCTGAACTTGAAATGGCGATAGGTCAACTTGAAACCAGAAACAGAGTTCTGACTGAGGTGACTATGGATTAATATTTAAAACAATTCTTAAAGGGAGAATAAAACGCTGCGTTTCATCGGTTGATAACTCGGTCGATACATTCGGGGAATTCCCTCAGCCGAACTAATGACTTGTGAAGGCTGCGAATCGATGGATGTCCAGGAAGGAACATCAATCAACAACATCAACAATGAAATCCAAGAGTCAATAGCTTTGGAATTTTCCCAAACGCTGAATGCGTTACCATTGGTCGATAGAGATATAGACCATATCGATTCGGAGGGGTATTTCGACCATAATATAAATAATAATAATATACGACAATACACAAATCGCTATCTAGCCCCAAACTAAGCGTAGCTTGTGAACTAAGATAACTGATAAATAATTTTATGAATATTATACATAAATACTTATAATATACTTATATGTATGTACACCTAGACACTGAAAAACATTCATGTTCATCACACAAACATTTTCCAGTTGTGGGAATCGAACCCACGGAAAGGGGGATCCCGCCAATCGGTCGTCAAAGATCAGGAATTATTCGAGGATAGCTTCATCACAACGATGATGGGGTGCATCAATGAATAGCATATCTATATTTCATTATTTACTCTGTTTAGGCCAGGTTTTTTTTTAAATATGCTAATGGATTGCGTGTTTACAAATTTTATATCGAAAAAAGAATACAAACTCCTTTCAATTGTTGTCCATTATCAGAAAAACACTCAACTGGAATCCCGCGCAGAGGAAGTGAGAGCGAGTTGCGAGGCGTCGTGGCGCGGTAAAGTGGACTCTTTGCAGAAGGAGATAGAAGATATGAAGAAGACTCACGAGGAACAAATGCACCAGCTATATGCGAAGTAAGTAAACACATTCATTTGATTAAATATTTTTTCGCTTTTGTCTTGCACGTACGGCTAGTATGTCAGGAGACCATTGATAAACGACTAAGACACCGGGAGGTATCTTTGCATCGTTCGAGTCCATGTTGGACTGGAGTGTATCGATAATGCATTCGTATTTATATAAAATACCCACCAACTCAAATTGTTTGTTGAAAAATATCTATTTACTAATTAATAATTATTACGGTATTTGTAAAATCCTAATCAATTCAATCCCAGACGGCCGAGTGGCGCAGTGGGCAGCGACCCTGCTTTCTGAGTCCAACGCCGTGGGTTCGATTCCCACAACTGGAAAATGTTGGTGTGATGAACATGAATGTTTTTCAGTGTCTGGGTGTTTATCTGTATATTATAAGTATTTATGTGTATTATATTAATAAAAAAATATTCATCAGCTATCTCAGTACCCATAACACAAGCTACGCTTACTTTGGGGCTAGATGGCGATGTGTGTGTATTGTCGTAGTTTATTTATTTATTATTATTATTTATTTAGTTTATAGTTATCAAAGTTTGGTTATTTACCCACTTTATAAAATTACTGTAACACCATATTTCCTTTGATAAGCTATTCCGTTGATAAGCTTTGCCCTCGATAAGATTTTCCGTTGATTCGTAGTTTCACGTGAAGGTAACCGCCTCCAAAAACCGTAAGACTTTTTGCTGGCGAAAACCAGAACTAACCTTTGTCAACATAGTCCTATGTATCGAATGCAAATTTTGGCAAAAATTTTTTTTACACTACGACAATAGCTTGTGTTATGGGTACTAAGCTTAAGGTAAGAAATAGTTAATTGTTTAAGTTTTTTATTTTCGCAAAATTTTTTATGTTTGTTTTTAATATTTAACAATTTTTTTTTTAGTTCTTTACAGCAGCCGTACCAGCAGCGGAAATCCGCTGGGTATATAATCGGCATATATATTATATGCAAATGCATGCTGTGTTCGCATCGAGAAAGCAAAATTGTATAAACATGCCAAATAGTACTAGTTTATATCAGAGTCTGTCTGAGCAGTTGACTGTCAGTTAGTTATACGAACCAAAAAAAAAAAAAAATTAGGCCAATTATGTAACAGTGTACTCTAGAGGAGATCGATTTAAGCTATAAGATGGCTTTTGCGTAATAATTTCAACTTTATTTTATTTTCATGATTTTTTTTATATTGTGCAATAAGGAATTCATCTATCTACAAAGTGTAACAGAATTACGAAATAATGTTGAAGGATGCTATAACTATATTTCATAAGAAGCATATCTATTTTTCCATACAAACTAATTCAAAACATTCTGTGTTTACTTATGACAACCCTATTGAAGATAAAGGACCGACGAGTGCATAGTACCTACGCTACGCGACGCGTACCTAATAATAAAGTTATCGGACTCACTTGATTTTAACTGTGCATGTGATGTTAGGGCTGTATCTGATTTCTTTCAGTAAAAACTATTAGGTTTTCGGTTTCACAGATAAGTCCCAGAGACAGTACATGATCGGACCTCTAAAGCCTGTAAAGTATTATTTCGGTTTCGATTTACACGTTGTACCACCATTTTACCATTTTTTACGAACGTTTTGCTCGGAGTTCACTTTTTTGGTTAATTTTTAATGTATTCTAGGGTGAAAGTAGCAGTGGCCCGGAAAGATTCCACGATTCAAGCTTTGACCAGAGAGACGGCTAAGTATCAGGAGAAACTCACACTACTCGAGCAAAAACTTCAGCAGCAAAGAAAGGATTTCCTGAAGTCCAAATAATCGAGAGAATAAAACGTATCTATTTTTGACTAAGTTTTACTCATCAACACTTTAAGGAACGTTCTAGATCTATTTTTAACATTTACAGTAATGGCAGAACTCTTTGTGTCAAAGCAAAGAAAACGGAAGTTAAACCGCCATGCCTGTTTGTTTGCAGGAGGACCGTAGCAGATAGGTTTAGTATTTAAGATTCGAAAAGCCAAATGGTTGTGTGTTTTACAATTTCTGAAAATGTATTAGCTGTGATAAGACCTCCAACTAGCTGGATATACCAAATCAAGCGCGTCACAGTGGGCGGGGCAAAACTGCGTAAACTGTAACTCCGTATAAAAGATCTAGGTGTAGAAGTTTTGTACGATTTCAGCCGTGCATTGGTTGATATTAGCTGAAACAATGCTTCTAAAACCTTCCAGAATTTAACACCTAGTTTTCGAAAGGTGTTTTAGAGTGTAAAATAAACTTTATTATGATGTGAATTTCGATTATTGTTTGTACAAACATTAATTGAAGGATTTTTCAATTCCGTCCAAATTTGAATGGTCTTATAATTTATTCGAGTGCTGAATGTCTGCTTATTTATTATATTATCCACCGGGAATGACAATGTGTTATAGTGATATTGTGCTTTCCTTATTTATGTGTGTCGTGTGTGTTTTGAAATAATATGAAATGTATCATATTATATGTGATAATAAAAGTTTTACTTTTTAATGCGTGGTTTCTGTATTCTGTTTCGTGCAATCCGTATATATTTTGTACTGGTTGTTTAAAAACGTCCGCTTTTACAAGCGGAGAGGGTATGAGGGGAAGGGGGGGCTAACTCTTTTGTCCCCTCCGCCGACTATTCTTAGTTTTTTTATGTTAATTGGAGGGGGTGAGATTTTAGATAAATTATGTGAAGGGGGATGGCTTACCCCCATAAATCCCACTCTTCTATTGAGACAGATAGAATTTGTAGTAAACTTTAAGCTTTTCTACTTGTGGCAAGTTATCTAGTTTACCTTAGAGCAGGTTCTTAAATGTTTAAAGGTTCATTATCCCATCACCCTTCCCAACTTCCCACTGCTGGGCACTCTCATAGGAGAGCGTCGACCCACAATGATGGCCCAACGTGGCTTGATGCCATTATTTCCATAGGTTAATGACAAAAACCGAGGCTGCGTAAGTTGTTCTACGAACCACGGGCATCGCCTGAATTGGGAACCCTCCCTGGAGGGTGAAGGTGGTTAGAGTTTATACGAGGTGTGCGTGAAAGATTGAGGTGCGGGATGGGATTCGAACTATTACCGTTTCTACAAAGCGGCCATAGCATCTTAGGAGTTATAGGCTCCGAAGCATGGCCACACGGTAGGAACGCGTTTCTGCCAAGCGGTTCCCGAGATCCCATATCTCGTGAACTAAAGTTGATGGCCTAACCACCGCTTCTTTTTTATGTAATGTTTTGTCTTTACGAGGAGTAAAATATACTTTTAACATTATACAAACATAAAAAACGAATATTTTTATTTTATATTTTATAATATAAAATTACTTCACTTTAACTTATAAAATTAACTCCATTCATCCACAACTTAAGAATCTTAGCAGCAGCAGATCAGAAGAATGAGTCTAAGCAGTGTGTAAATAAAATAAACTTCTTGTATAAAACTAGGAAAATATTCATTTAATATTATTTTTTATAAAAACAATATAATTAGTATACCACACAGGTAAATACTTAAAGCTATTCGTTCTTTGCATTTATAATACACATCTTTATAATATAAAATTGTAAAAATAATAAAAAATTGTACTCAATAGTAACAAGAAAACGCCACAAACTTAATAGACCGAAATTTTTGTAAAGCCTCCAAAGTCTACTTAATATAAAACTTTGCTGTATTTTGGTCTACTTTAGGTGCAAGTATCAATAAAATACAAAGTTATTATACAGGGTAAAATAAAAATACCAGAAAGCTCTCGGTCTATAGCTGTTTACATTAAAACTAACTACTTTTGTTCTACAACTTTTTTTAAAACTCTATAGTTTGCTAAATATACCATACACAATACAGAGTAGAAACATATAGATACTCTATATGTTTCTACTCTGTAATGCAACATCGTAAACAGCGCGCGAACTGCGGTTTGGCAACAGGACATGTATTTGGTTTTACAGTGTAATGTCACTACAGAAAAAACATGATTTTTTTGTTTGAAATAAATACAAACTATTTATAACAAGAGTTATTAGTTTTAATGATAGAACCTACAAAGCCGAGAGCTTATATATATATACCCCACCAACGTATATACATTCTATACAATGTCTCGTACGTGTGGGTGATCCCTAATTTGATATCACTCAAACATTTTTTTAACCTAAAATACTGGTAAATAATTCAAAAGTCTTTGAAGATAAGGAATCGTGTTGATGGAATGCCTTCCTAACATATCCATATTAAATGGGCCATGTAACTTTCAAATGAAGTTATTAAAACTATATTTATAGTTTCTCTTGCCCTACGTTTAATGGATTGTTTATAACATTGCGGTAATTACAATGTTGAATTTAGTGTGAATATAAGAAAATATATTTTTACACATACTACCCTATTATAAGGTTATGCCAGGAAAGCATTCTTCCATCGGCCGGATTGTACTTCGCGTATGCACATTTCCAATTAGAAGTCTTTTCGAATATCGAACCACCTTTTTATAAGAGCAAAATGAACCTTATTTCAGATTGATTTAAAGGTTTTATTCGTCCACGATTCTTAAGCCAACGCTCCTTGAGAATTGTTGGTGCAATAAATTCAGTACGTCGTGTACTGAATTTATTGCACCAAAAATTCTAAAAAACTTGAGACTAACTAAAAACTTTAAACCTGGCAAATCTAGGTCTATTTTACTTTAACGTTAATGTGTTATGATATTAAAGGTAGAGTTAAAGGGATTCGCGTGTTTTTCCGTGCATAACACGCTTTACGCTATACCTACTCAATTGCGTATTCTGCATAGACAGCGTAGTAAATTCCCAAAAGTAAAATAAACCTTATTTTCCTTATTTTAAGTTTAGATTGTCGAAACTTAAAGTCGTCCTAGCGGAACGTTTGTCAAATTAAAATCCCTAATATAAAATAACAACTTTAAAATAAGTATCATTAATTTCATTTTACTGTGACTTTGTGTTTGGATACCCAAAACTACTCGTACTAAATGCTGATTAGATTTTTTAGATATCGTACTTTTCATAAGGCACAGTTTTATAACGAATTTATCCGTTAAATTCTGGAAGACAAATCCTGATGCATAAAAATTTTAAACAACTTCACCACGGTCTCCACATTTCTGAACTTGAACTGCTTTGTGGCGGTGACTTCGAACTTGTGTCCGCTTCTGCCTCATCTTTAGATACTTCAACAGTTTGCGGAGTTTGAAAACTTGATTGTGCTAGAGATTCGGCTGTATGGCTTATCACTGTTCTTGGTACTATTATCGGTATTTTTTCTACATTACCTATTAACTGTTTTTCCATGACTGCCGGTATACTTTCAGGAAGCGTGAGTTTCCTTTCTTGATAACTAGGCAGCCTTTCTAACTTTCTAAATGCTGAAGATTTTTCTAATGAAACTTTATTACCTTCCAATTTCTCTGAACTAACTTCTAATCTATCTGTAGGTACTCTTGCCGGCATTAATGGTTTAACGGTATCAAAACCAATCAATTTCGGTACAACACTAAGTCTATCGGTATCTAAACCTTTTGATTTCGTCGGTATGCTAGGTTTTTCAGTATCAACTCTTATTAATTTCGGTAAAGGACCTATCGTTTCGGAATGGCGTTTTAACTTCTGTCTGATTGAATAATCTATTGCTCTTTTCGGCGATGCGTCGATACCAATTTTGTAATTCTCGACATCTATTACTATTGACAGAGGTTCCATGAACTTTTTTTTTCTTATTGCTTCTTGCTTTAAGGTTTCTGGCGAGATTGTTGTTGAGGATACAGTGGCTCTTTGTTCAGGACTTGAGTCTTGGTCTGATGCGGAATGGCTCGGTGGTGTTGGGAAAGGGAATTTCTGAACTGGTCGAGGAGGGGTTTCCAATTCCGTTGAGGAGTCACAGGCTGAATCACATGATAATGGACTTAAAGGTGGACTAGTGGGTCTTGTTGCTTTAACGTAGTGAAAAGCGCTGGGTCTCTCGTCATCTAGGCGTAATGGGTCTGGTATCAATGGAGTATATTCATTGTTCAAGTGTTCTATACCAGATATACATGAGTTTAGATGGTTTCCAAGGCGGTATCGTAAGCCTGTTGGTACGCTGGCAAGTCTTGATAGGTATCTCTTAACTTCGACGGCGCAGTCTCCGAAACCAGATTTAAACCTGTGCAGAACAGCTGGGTCCGCTGCGATCGCTGCAGCCAACTGCTGCCTTTGTAATGTTTGCAAATGCTTTACAGTTAGTTCGAGGATGTCCGCTTTTTCCAGTTTTGAATGGCGAGCTGGCTGCAAAACAAAGAATAATGCATTTTAGTACAGTAGTCATTAATATCCAAAAGGAATTTCACCAGGTTTTTGGTATGGTGAAAATAATGATCTTTGTTTGACCATACACCATATTTTATACAATAGACCGTATAATTAATATCCCATCCATCGTTCATTCGACCTATTAGGATCAACTTTGTTAAAGTAACAATAGAAACATTGTTTTTGAGAAAAGGATGACTTAACGATGTTTTTGACGTAATTAAGATAGAGATTATATTTATATGAAACTATAAAATAGAAAAAGAAAGGAAGATAAAATATAAATAGAAAGATAAATAAATAAAAATAATAGAACCCTCAAAAAAAATTATCTGTCAATTTTCGATTCGAGTTAATTACCATCGATGGATCAAAAAGATCATTGAAGTTGGCTGATGGTATGATGAGATGGGATTATGTATTTTTATTAATATAGGTACTTACGTCTTTGTCCGTAGCATCCATTAGTAAATCTTTTAGTTCGTTGAGACAATTGTTGATGCGCGCGCGCCGCTTTTTCTCCATGATTGGCTTGTTTGTCTGGAAATTAATTTATTTCTACGTTTATTTTTATTCCTGGATAAACATTTTTATCAATGCTACAGACTACTAACCTGCTATATATTTCGGAAAATTTAAAATACAGAAATTCCTTCATTAGTCTTAAAAATCGTTTGCGTTCGCAGTAACTTTGTTTTTTTTAATATGTGGTGATAGTGAGTTAACCATTGAAGATACACATACAGATTTGATAACTTATTTAGCTACGTTAATGAGCAAACAATTCTTGAGAAAGTGCTGTTTTCGTACTTCAATTTTTGCCGGTCTGTTCGCATATTGGTAACTTCAATAAGGACTTTTCTTTTGGTTACACTTATGAATAGCCTTAATCTGTGAGGTTTCATTGTATAGTTCATAAAGATATAGTGTAAAATGGCTTAACTATGATTGTAGACAAAAACGCAATGTGCGTGATTACGTTCTTTTTGCCTTAAACATGGATCAGAGGGATCCTAGAGTTTGAATAGATCGCGAAACCTTAAAATAAATTAAACATTAGGTAACACTTTAGGTCCAATTCATATATTTTTAAAGGATTCTGCCAAATATTTTAGCATTTATTGTGTACATAGTGTGATGTTATTATTATGCAACCTTCTTCGTTAAACACTAACATATAATTTAAATCCAACTGGAAGAGTTCCTGAGATTAGTGCTTCCAAACATTCAAACGCACTCCTGAACTTTTCTAATTTTTACCGGCTTCAAAAAGTAATTTTCACCGTATTGTAAACGTATGTATTTTCGTTTACGACTTTCTAAAAACTACGTGCTAGATTTTCGTATTTTTTTCACTGACATAATCTAGGTTAGTATACAAGTTAAAAAGTACTTCGGGAGATCTCATTTTATAGAATAAAACTTATTTAGTTCACAAAATGGGCAATCACCTTCCGTAATTCAGCTTTGGACAAAGCATGAGTAGGCTCCGACATGAACCCACTCTGGGAATCATCGTCTTCACTGCACGGCATTTTTGCACTTAAATCCCTTCACTGAAACTTCACTTAACCCTGGAGGTCCGACCGAGACGACGTTACAAAATGAACTGACGTATTATCAAATGGAACAATATTTAAATTTGTCCACCATGTTTGTTCATCCTGTTTGAAAGATGCCAGGTGAGAATATTGCTATCTCTGTCTGTCGTAGGGTTTATTGCGGTGGGAACTGTATCGGAATGTTTTGTTTTCGTTGCGTCTCGCTCTAAGCGGGGACCTGCTGTGAATGGCGCCGTAGGGCTGGATGTTAGAAGGGTGCGTAGGTTGAAATTCGATTCCTAGTTGATGTTATTATTATAATATTTCGATAATTTGTTTGCGATATTTTAAATTGTTTTTCTGGAATTGAAGGAATAATGAGTTATAAAAGACGATTTATTTATGGTAATTTTTATAAATTGTATATTTTTTGTCAGGATGTTATTTTGTTTTCAAAACAAATTAAATTATTTTCGAACTTCAACAATCCTTTACTTTTTTAATAACAAAAGATGGCCGATCCAAAAATTTAACAAAATCTGTACACCTAAGTGCTCTTTTATGCAGTAGCGTACATTTAGTACCATCCTAAATAAATGGCATAGTCATAAACTACGTAAAAAAGATAATTTAATAAGTTTAATGATTTTTGTAAATTTTCGCAACTATAATTTTCATATAGAAAGTCACAGAGAAAAAAAAATCAAACTAAAATAAAAATGAAGCTTCTCAACGAGTCCCCTCATTCAGTATAGTATGGGAATGTATGCCGACACGCACGCCCATCAAGAACCACAATCCCCTTCATACTGGGCATGGCAAAAAAAACACCATACTTCATCCCTTCGCACCTTTCCATGAAGTACCATATTAAGTTCTTTCAAAATACGGGACGATAAATGCGATATATTATGGGGCAACGTAGCGTAAAAGGTGAGTAGGGTTTTTTATAGGGTACGGTATAGGAATTGGGTTCTTTATGGGGTGTCGGCCGGTTCTCACGCTGTGTGGGAATGTAGAAAGGTGCAAGGGTTCAGTTTCGGACCATAGAGGTACTTTACCTTACCTACATGTTTGTCATGCAATCGAAGATAGGTAATATGTAAAAGTTATGGTGAAATATTTATTTACATATTACAAAGTTGATTTGGTATTCACGATAACGGTTTTCTAGATTTTAGAAAGTTCGACTGAGGATGACTTTGGTCGATTTCCGGGTACTTAAAGTCAAAGTGCCCAAAGGTTATCATCGTATCAACCCATTATTGGCCCCCTACAGGGCACGGGTCTCCTCCCACAATGAGAAGGGATTAAGGCCGTATTCCACCACGCTGGCCCAGTGCGGATTGGTGGACTCCAAAAGTGTGCTTTAGAGAACATTACGGAGAAATCTTAGGCATCTTCAACTTTGATGCAAGTGATATTTTAATTACTTAAAACACACATAACTTAGAAAAGTTGAGCTGGGATTTGAACTCCGCCCCCCGAAACTTAAGTCGAGCTCCTTCCCACTGCGTTATCACCACTTCCTTTGGAATGCAAATAAATATTTATTTAGAATTTATTTAATTTTTAGTTAGTTAATATACGTGCGAAATTAAAATATCCCGATACGACTACCGAGACATATTTTCGGCCAAACCGAAACAGCGGTTCAGCAAGAAATGGTTGAAACCGAAACCAAAACATTGATCGGTTAGTTAAGTTTCTAAACAGCTGTTTCTAGGTTTAATATGCTTTGCGTAGTGGTAGATTCACTACGACATACTTGACATGTGAACCTAGGTACTCGAGATTAATTTTGAATTAATAAATATATTTTACGGGAGCTATGGACTTGTCGGTTCAAAAGAAGGTACTCATGGAGTCGGTAGCTCGACTTTAAATGAATGGACTTTGTTTTTTTTTAATAAATAGTTTCAGTTTTTCACGATTTAAAGTAGCCTAGGAAAGATAGGCTCTGCTTGCAAAATTTTCTATCTGCATATGAAAGTTCGTCAGAATTATTTACCTGAAGATCAGGTCAACCACACAAACCGAATATATCAATAATATATTATATCAACAATATAATATATCAATAATAATTATAGGTATAATATATCAATAATCTTGATGAGATTTGACATTCATAATATAACTGTCATCCCGGAGATGGACATAATTAGAAAACCAAAAATCATATTTAATTGAACTTCACATAAATTCAGTAAAATCTCATTCTCTCATTTATTAAGTCTATTCTCCTTTTTTCCTAATTCATTCATTTTTTCCTGGCAGAGATCGCTATTAAGCGATAAGGCCGCCTTTTGTATTCTACTTCTTTCTATATGTTTCTGTTTTTATTATATTTTGTATATGTTAATGTTGTGGTATACAAATAAAGAGTTAAATAATAATAATAATTTTTACTTAATAGATTATTCTTATTCTCAATAATCTTTTGCTTGATTTCAAATTAATCCTAGACCATTAATCTTTTCTTTCTAACTTACCCACATTCTTTTAGATTATGTTACATAATGCACTATTCTATGAATAGATAAAAACTATAATATTTCCCATGGTTTATCATCAGAACATATCCCCCTAATTATTCGAATCCATTAAAACAATTTATATTTCGGTTTGTTATGTAATAATCAGATGTCGCTGACCCGTCCAGGTGTTTTAAATGACCTTTACTGTCCCTACATACCGACAAACGTAAATTCTATATTAATATTCAATTTGTCCGTTTCTCCCACGGTCCCCTTAACGATTACAAACATAACTCCAGAACTACTCAAATAAAAGGTATAGAAAAAACTACTTTGTTACCTTGGCTTAAGAGCTAAATTACATTTTATGAAACACAGACTTTTATTGTTCATAGTTTAAATTACAAAGATATATTTTACGTCGGTTGTAGTACGTATTGTACCGGATTAAAGTTCATTACTATCACGCCTAAATTCAAGTGTAGCGTTGTTTGAAACTGCATCGAAATGCATACGAAACTCTTTGCTGTTAACAAGGATAGTTACGACTTTATTGTAACCGAATAAAGTGCATAATAATTTTTTTGCTGGAATATTAACGGTAAATGTTATATTGTCGCGCAGTTCATCCGAATGTGACGATGTAGCATGCGATCGCGTGATCAGCCAATGAGAGTGAACTAACCGTTGTCATACTGTCGTTGACGCGTTAACTGAGGGACTGCAGTGGGAAAATTCGGTAAAATAATTATTAATTACCATAAAGACGCAACGAGGTGCTTTATGCCTTGCTGGTCTTGTAGTCGTAATCGATTACGGATCTCTAGGTCCCGGGTTTGATTCCCAGGACGGGCTGAAAATAATTTTGCGTGTTGGGTTTTTCTGTCAAGAAATTCACAGTACCAGCTTGGCTTTCGGAAAATGTTTGTTTTTCCCGAGAAGGCAATCTGGCCTAGTGGTAAGTGCTGATGCAGTCCAAGATGGTAACGGGCTAACTTGTTTAGGGTAAGGCAGTTATATTAAACCTATACCAATAATCGGGTTCTGCGGAAATCATATCGGAACGCATCACGTCTTTGTCATTAGGAGGTTAGACTGAGGCATCCCACCAGACCGCACCAGACAGACACATTGCTCCTGCCGTGTATTGGGCCAGGGGCCTTCCGCTTAAATGTCCAGAGAGGACGTTAAAATGTTGACATCCATCAGATCTGAGACGAGTCTTGACGAGCCAGCGATTCGATTCTATTTTGATTTAAAACACTTTAAAACACAGTGGAAACGGATTTGAATTCGCTTCATCATAATATAAACCAGTAGACTTTCAATACTGTAGGTTTCTTGTAAGGAGTTACAAATTCTCGTGCCACTTGTAGCAGTTTTGAAATCGTTAAACTCTTCTTTAAAGAAACACAGTCACTATTTTAAGGACAGTTACTTACGCACTTTTGCCAACTCTAATTGTTAGTAGCATTGATATAAATATAGAAGTCGCGAAGTCGCGGTTTAGTACTGACTCTACCACCGCAACGGTTCGAGACGCAAAATTCTACAGAGATGAAGCCGACGAGAAATTTCGCGTTTACTCTTTGGCACAGGCCTCGTCTCTGGTAGGAGAGACTGTTTCTAGACCATAGCCTCAGGTTTTTAAAGCCGATCCAATTGCTCCAAGCAACCTGGTCATCAATTCAATATTCGTAAAAATACGTAGTCACAAACGAATATAGAACTTGTAACAGAATTACGAAATAATATTGAAGAATGCATAAGTATATTTGATAAGGAACTATATTCAGATAAGTCTCATAGACAATACATAATGTAACTCTAAAGCCTGTTAAGTATTATTTCGGTTTTCATTTACACATTGTATACTGACTAAGTAATTAATACTAATAAGTTAAGAAGATGAGGAAAACGAAACGAAAACGCAAGTTAATAAAAACAAGAGATTAAGGGATGATACTCAGTTCTCACAGTATATCTCGCTAAGTAATCCGAAGGGACGCGAAGGGAGAGGTCGTGTGAACCGGACTCAAACAAATTGTAACGACGCTTCCTTCCGCTCTGCGACGGGATGCCGTAGGGTAACCAAAATCCATGTGATAAACACAAACGTTGATTTTTAAGCAATTAAATATCTTATCCTTTGACATTAAATTTGAAGTAAAACATCCTGAGAAAACCTGCCTGAGAGATCTTCATAACGTTCCCAAAATCATTTGTACCATTCCGCACTTCGTGAAATGAAATAAAATAAAGCAAGTGTACTGACGACGACGATGACGACGATAACGACAACGACTACGACGATGATAAAATGAAATAATATAAAGCAAGTGTACTGACAACTACGACAACGATAACGACTACGACGATGATGAAATGAAATAAAATAAAGCAAGTGTACTGACGACGACGACGACAACGACTGATACGATGATGAAATAAAATAAAGCAAGTGTACTGACGACGACGACGACAACGATTACGACGCTGATGAAATGAAATAAAATAAAGCTAGTGTACCTACTGACCGCGGCGTTGAGGCAGTCTGCGGCGGCCTGCGCGCTCTCGTACGTGATGAAGCCGTGGGGTGGTGGGCCGCGCCCGGCGCCGAGGACTTGCTGTGAAGGCGCAGCTCGGCCACGTTTTTTTTTCATTTGCCTTTAACGTTCTCATTCTGAAAGAAGCCTCTTACCCTACAGTGGGTCGGTAAAGGCTGATAATGTGGATCTGGTATCTATGCAAAATCCCATTTTTTAATTTTTCGCTGCATAAAATTAGGCCCAATAAACATTCATAATCATTTAGAGGTTGTAGGCCAACTATTCTAATATTATTATTAGTATCACTAGCGGTCCCTCGGGACCCTCGGGACTTCGTCCGCGTATAAGTCACCCTTATAGATACTCGCGGTTTTTTTTAAAGAACTTTTAAAGGGGAACGTCTTTGTCATACGTATCGAACCGTTTACGCAGCGCAGGCAGCGGAAGCTCTCAAAAGGAAAAAAAACCCCGATATTGAAACAGTCTTCATTGGTGCTTTACTCCTATTGGTGTTAGCGTGAAGATTTATAGCGTATAGCCCTCTTCTTTATAGATGATATCTTGTTATAGATAAACGGGCTATCTAACTGAAAGAATTTTTCAAATCGGACCATTAGTTCCTGGGTTCATCGCGTTCAAGTAAACAAACAAACAAATTCTTCAGCTTTATATATTTGTACAAGATATTATATATGCTCCATAAAGAGACATCTACAAAAACATTTTTTTCCATTGTTGTCTCTGTTGCAATAAATCTAATATTCTTGTCCAAAATCAAAATTGTTGTTATACGAGGCGAATAAGGGTGTATAACAGAGGACGGGCAGAAGCGTCCTCTGTGCTACTACTACCATCTTTTGCGATCACCATCGCGGCTGCCCAGCGTGATGATTAGGGGTAAACCATCCGTTTGTTCCAGCAGTTGACTGTTATTAGCTATTGATTGTAACTAATCCTATGAAATCTTTATATCTAGTCACCCTAGTAAGAATATGAAGGGTCCCCCATCTCTCGAAGGAAACTCCTTTTTAAGAGGTCAGTTATAAATGTTTACCGATCGATTAAGTTTTTGTTAACCTTTTGTAATAATGCTTTCGGGAAGTTTTTTTACTTGCATTTTTACTACCAACTAACAAGTAGGTAGGTATAATACCTGGATATACCTCCTCGATACTCAACACAATAAAGGTGCTTTGAATTATTGATTTCTTATTGTATTTTTAAATATTGGATAGAAGAGGCGTTACTTTGCGGAAATCCATGATATATACTCGTATTACAAAAGTTAAGCTTAATTTGCTATACTCCGCGAAAAGCAGGGGAACCTGTATGGTGTAATTTATAATCTCTTCAATCCTTATACTCCACATCAAACAGGTCTTCGGCAATGTACCCTCTACGCACGTTTCGCTCCGAAACCGGAGCATCCTCAGATGTTAGCTTTACAATGAATAATTGTTAAGTCCAATAATTGCAGTCGGCAGGAATAAGACGATTCTTCGTGATGTGATGTGACCCCGTTATTGGGAACAGTCCTCTGATAAATTATTCATTGTATAGTCAAAATCTCCTGAGGATGCTCCGGTTTCAGAGCAAAACGTACGTAGAGGGAACATTGCTGAAGATCTGCTTGGTGTGGAGTATAAGGATTGAAGAAATTATAAATTACACCATACAGATTCTCCTGCTTTTGCGAAGCATAGCAAATTAAGCTTAATTTTCATAATATATTGTATTTTTTTCACACGTATTACGTAATTTAATAATCGAAAACGCTGCTGCCCGTTTACTGTTATATTAGCTTAATCGCCTCGTATGACACCCGCGCAAAGAGGAGGGGTGATGAAAGCTATATTGCTGTTATCACACGGCACTGTAATTAAATAACTAAACCAGTTAGGTTTAGGTCGTAGTCATGGAATAGGTCCCTTCCGAACCGACCTTGTATAATTTTATAAATTTTATTTTCACCTTAAAAAGAGTAGGATATCAAAAAACAACTTTACGTAAGTTTTAACTTAATCATTTTCCCATAACTTTAAACGCAAAAAGGTCATCTCTCAAAATATTTGTAAATCAATCATCCTACAATAGTATTTCTTCGTCCTCGACCCGGAAATCCAGCCCCGGATGTGGTTTTTTTTGTGTAGTTTTTTCCACAAATAAAAACGAGTTGATAGTCAAAAGGAGCTCAAGTTTTTATAATCACCTGTCTCCATGGGAATTGGGAACGCTTGTGGGAATCGCAAAAAATGATACAGATTTTGTTTGGGCTTGAGACTTTTCTGTTTCTCACCCTCTTCATAATTTTTTTGGACGGCCATTGTTCCCGTCTTGGTAGCTTTTTTAACTGACTTCAAAAACGAGGTTCTTTATTCGTCCCGTATATTTATTTAGTAGTACTAGCAGGTCTTTTTGTGACGGAGCTCGTTCGCCAAGCAGCATTGCTTTTAGTAACTCTATTATCAGAAGCGGTGATAGCCCAGCGGGTAGGACTTCGACTTCACTTTCGAGGAGGCGAGTTCGAATCCGGCGCGCACCTCTAACTTTTCTAACTTATGTGCAATTTTAGGTGAAGGAAAACACCGTGAGGAAACCTGCATGCCTGAGAGTTCTCCATAATGTTCTCAAAGGTGTGTGAAGTCTACCAAACCGCACTGGGACAGCTGCGTGGTGGATTACGGCCTGAACCCCTTCTCATTGTGGGAGGAGACCCGTGGCCTGTCGTGGGCATGATGGTGACTGATCATGATATGTTTATCAGATCTTGTTGTGACGGAGCTCGTCCGGGGAATTACAACCGCAAAGCATCGATGTGTTTCGATCTAAAGAGCGTGGTTGCCGGGGTAATTAAAGTCACGTGAAGTTTAACACCTACGCCATAAGTAAATGTACAAAGGGTGGCACATTCAAGAACGCCTAAGATGTGTTGCTTTGTACCTACCTATATAGGCGAAGGTTTTCCTCTGAACATCAGATGGGTCACTGTTTATAAGTCTTTAAATACTAATAAATAACCTGGAGAGTTTGTTTTTTGTTTGTTTGTTTAAACGCACTGATCTCTAGAACTACGATTCGGATAAGAAAATTCCCCATCGCTTTTTATAACCCAAGGTCAAAGTTAAAAAGTGCCGAAGAATACGCAGTCAACAGTCTAGTGGTTGAATAAATTCATAATAATTTATTTTAATACAAATTAATTACTTCACGGATACAATTGTAATCTAAAAAGTAACTTTATATCCATGGAATAAGGTTAACTTTCGCGTGCATTATTAGCTTGGCTCGACAATTGCACACCTGTTAGGTTACAGGAGCGTGGGAACATGGGGTCGGCAGGAAGAAGGCGATTCTTCGTGATGTGACCCCGTTATAGGGAACAGTTCTCTAGCAAATTATTTCTGCATTTATTATTGCAGAATATTGACTGTGCTGTGTTCTTTAAATGCTGAATGCTGTGTTATAAGGTTAAAAGAAAACTGGTGGGTAAATAATTAATCTATGCGAAAAAATGATATAACATATTATTTTATTATTTATTTATTTATTTGTGAACAATAACATATCTTAACCACTAATGAATGAAACGATGATCACTGTAAAAGTATCAAACTGCGTAACAGTGATCACGCCCACCTCCAAAACTTAAAATTTACCACTGTTCACTTGATATTTATCAAAAAATCTAAATACATTCTAAAATATTAATTAAAACAAAATAAGATACAAAAAAGGGATACATGCAACATGTTAATCTTGATTTCGAGTGAGTGTGTATGTATTTTGTGTGTAAGTATGTGAGTTTCTGTCTGTGTGTGTATGCGCATGTGTGTGTGTGTGTGTGTGAGAGAATCTAATCAATTGAACTAATTTCAAAATAATTCAAAGTTTTTCCTTCGTTCTTCATCGTTATTATAAACCCATTACCGACCCACCACAAGTCTTGGCTCTCCTCCCAGAAGGTATTAGGTCCTAGTCCACCACGCTGGCCAAGTGCGGATTGGCGGACCTAACACGCCTTTGGGAATTATGGAGAACTCTCAGGCAAGCAGGATTCCTCACGGTGTTATCCTTCACGGTTAAAGAAAGTGATATCTAATTTCTTAAAACGCACATAAGACGCAATACTTAGAAAAGTTAGAGGTGCCGGGATTCAAACTCGTCGCCCGCCGAAAGTGACGCCGAAGTTCTAACCACTAGACTATCACTGCTGTTGACCATATGGTAATTTTACTTTGTTTTCTTTGTAGAAAAAGTTGTCACAGTTAGTTCACTGGAAACGGTCACAAACTGTTCAAATAACTGTGTCCTAACAATCCCAATTCTGTCAAATACCGAATAAAGGATCGCGATAGATAAGCATTTCTTTTCACGGTCTGGCATTTGAAGTATGACAAAATCTACGAACAATAAATAATATTTTTCTTAATAAGTTCGAATTCTAGCACGCATCTCTAACTTTTCTAAATTATGTGCGTTAAATATCACTTTCTTCAACAGTGAAGGAAAACATCCTGAGGTAACCTGCAAGCCTGAGAGTTCTCGATAATGTTGTCAAATATGTGTGGTGTCCACCAATCCGCACTGGGCCTGCGTGGTGGAGCCTTAACCCCTCTCATTGTGGGAGGAGATCCGTGCCCTGAATTTGGCTGGTAATTGTTCGATGTAATGATGATGCTGTGGCTTGGATCCTTTTCGTTCAACTACGTCAAAAATAAGACTTCTCCTTTTTGGAATTCGGTTGAAAAATCAATAACCAGTCACGCATGTCCACTCACTAAGTAATCCGATTAAAAATGACCGCACATAACACCCAAGAAGTTATAATACGAACTTGCTAAATTGTGGGAAGTGTACCAGTATCCCTTTCTCAGTTGCGAATTCCTTTGTTTGGGTACACCTTGACTGCCTTTTGTTGGGTGCCTTGCAATTCCAAGCCCCTTTGTAAAGGATACTTACGCCTAGGTACTGATTAAAAGGAATCATTATATTCTGTCGAGGTCGACGAGGTTGTGGGAAACTGAAGGTTTCATCCATGGGCGTACCCATGGCGGGGGGGGAGAGGGCTGCTGCTGAAAATGTATGAACTCTCTTAACACATATAATGCCTTGTCAGCCACATATGGCTGACATTTTCCAAACCAATTGGGCCGTGTCAGCCATATGTGGCTGACGGAATATGCTTGTTTTGAAAGCACGATTTTTCGTCGTCAGCCACGTTTTTTATGTTAAACTATATGTAGTATGGTTGACAAGGCCTAGTAAATTATAACTGTAATGATGGCATTGACACTTTTACTTACATTTTGAGAAATATCAAGTTTGTAAGTGGAAGTTTCGAAAACAAAAGAGTGATTACAAAAATAGTTGGTTTTTGCAAATAAAATTTATAGGTAAATGTTTTAATTGCTTTTATTTATATTTAAGTTGGCATTGGCAAAATAACTCAAACATATCTATGGTTTAAATTGAAACAGCTGATACAATAGTGTGGCTCATTCGGGCAGTCTTCGCAGTATGTTACCACTCTTTTGGTTTTATTTCGAGCATGAACTCTTCCAAATTGGGCACAGTTTTCTTTATAACACCTAACACAATATTTACGACAGGCAGAGGCCAATCCTTGCCTTTTCTTCAATTCATGCTTTACTCGCCTAGGTCTAGAGGAGGCACTAGTTTCCGGGACTCCTGTATGCACGAGGTAGTCAACCAACGCGGTTCTAAACTGGACGACAGAGAGCTTCTTCTTGGTTGTTAATTTATATAAAATATATGAATTTACAATCGCTGTATTCAATAATAACTCCATCGCCAATCTTTTGGGCCATTTCGTTGTCTTCCGAAGAGGGGTTGTGTAAGAGGACATTTGGTCTGACAGATCAACCGCTGATTTTGCATGATTATAATCTACCACAATCTTCGGTTTAATTTTTTCTTTTCCTTTTTTAGTTATTCTTCTGAAACTTACGGAGTGCTTAGTAGACAGCAGCAGTACATCCCGCTTGTCTTTCCATTTCATAATTGTTATTCCGTCGTCATTTTCTTGAGCTGAGAATTCTCCTGTCTTCAGTTTTGTTTGGACAACTGTTTGAGGTAAACCTCGTCTGTTTTTTCTAAGTGTGCCTATGAGATGAGTTTGTCCCGCTAGTAGTTTTCGTGCCAGATCCAAACTGGTATACCAATTATCTGTGCAAACCGTATGTCCTTTATTTAGATAATCGTCACACAAGGCAAGGACAACATTAGTCGGAGTAGTATTGACATTTTCATAATTTTTGCCAGCATAAACTTGCACTTTTACAGTGTATCCTGGGTTTGAGCACAGCTTAAAAAGTTTTATCCCATATTTGTGTCGCTTATTTTTATTGTATTGCCTAAAAATAACGCGGCCACGAAATGGGATTAGACTTTCGTCAACACACATTTCTTGATTAGGTGTATAATGACATTTAAAATTAGCATTTAGCATATCTAATAAGTGTCTAACTTTAAACAATCGGTCCTCCTTATTGTGATTTATTTCATTATTGGCAAAGTGCAACATCCTCAAAATGAGTTCAAATCGATTTCGGCTCATAATGGACTTGACAAATTTCTGTTCAAAACATTTGTTAGTGCTCCAGTACAAAGATAGTTGAGGTAGTTTCACTATCCCCATCCAAATTAAAATGCCAAAGAACCGTTTAATTTCATGGCAATTTGTTGGCATCCATTTCTGCATTCGGTATGATTTTGTTGCACTTTTGTTCAAGGTTTGTAAAGCAAAGCGATTTGTTTCTTCGGCTATGTACTCGAATATACTGTCAGGTACTAGCAATGAATAAAATTCTGCTGGTTTAGCTGAACTCATGCTGGATCGCAATGAAAATGGCTTAAGCCCAGGACATTCAGTATATGGAATAATACTTGGTTGCTTACCCAACGGATTGAACCATACTTCAGTATTTCGTGAGGTTGGTAACACGGGAATCTGATCATCTTCACTGTCGGATAAAATCTGGCGTCGATGATGATTTTTGGTCCGTGCGATTGATACTGTATCATCGAGATCAACGTCAAATACTTGTGTAGCATCACTATTTGATAATGTGTTACATTCTTGATTATACACTGTTAAATCTAATTGCGATAGTTCGTAGTCCAAATCATCATCAAAATCTTCCATTTTTTGTTGAAAATCACAAATCAGTAACTAATAACTTGCTAAATCACTAACTGAACAACTATTTACTGCAGTCTCCTTCGATGCACAGCGACAAATGACGCGCGGGGGGCAAACACAGGCTGCTAAACAATCAAAATGGCGCCGGCGGCGGCGAGCGACGCGTTTGTTTCGCGCGCTTTTGAAATCATATGGCTGACAAAATGGCTGACGCGGCCCCATTGAGAATTTTATTACAGTGGCGCCGCGTCAGCCATATATGGCAGCCACCATTATTTATTTATTTATTTCACTATTACATTATGTAAAATGTAACGAAAATAGTGAATTAAGACATTCCTCACATTCCATGACCGTATTTTACAAAAAAAAAAATACAGTTAGTTCATTTGTTAGTACGGCATTATATGTGTTAAAAATGTATGGCAGCCAAGATGAAGACAAACGGAAAAAAAATGACAGTTATGGCATCAGTATCAGTTATAGAGGGCCCTCTAAAAACACTTTAAATATCTTCATGTGCAGAATTCGACCCGTTACAGTTTTACTATAACAAAGTCGATTTGCGGCTGTTTGTCCTACACACTACAATAAATATAACAAATATTACAAGACATAACATGCCATCTGCATATCGTCTGCGAAAGGAACAGAAGTCATTTGTGGGATTGAGTATACACTTTTATAATATGATTCCTAAGGTAATTTTGGACCCGCTAAAATTCATATGTTTAAAGAACATGTTGAAACACATTTATTACACCGACGTTACTATACAATTCATGAATTTCTTAATGACAAGGTTGCTTGGTTGCGTTGCGTAAAGATGAAAGCGGAGCCGGGTGGCTCCGCTTTCATCTCTCACAAGATAGAAAAATTAATGTTACAATATAAAATGTTAATGTTGGATAAGAGCAACTGCTGAGTTTCTTGCCGGCTTCTTCTCAGTAGAATCTGCCTTCCAAACCGGTGGTAGAGTCACTACAAACAGACAGAATTGACGTTTTAAAAGTGCTAATATAGGCCTACTCGAAATAAATGGATTTTGAATTCTGAAACAGCCGCGGACGATCTGACCTAAAAAATCTCACTTGCAGCTTGCACTTAGACCTTTGAGAACATTATGAAGAACTCTCAGGCATGCGTGTTTCCTTACGATGTTTTCCTACGCTGTTGAACCAAGTGATATTTTAATTACTTAAAGCGCACTTAACTAAAACAAATTACAGGTGCGTGCTGGGATTCGAACTCTGCCCCGACAGTAAAGTCGAGCTCGTTCGCAATGCGCTATCACCGTTCCGCGTTTTGTATGTATAAGTAATAAATTAAAGAATAATTTCTTTTCAGAATCCGAAGATATTGGAGATCAAAAAAAATAACACAGCTAACTTACTGACCTTATAGCGTGAAAGCCTAGATAAATACACTGCCTATCTTCCTACTATACTAGTGCATGATAATCAAAAGAAAATAGTAACCATTGATTTTTAACCAGGTGAAATAGCTTTTAAAAATAAAGTATCTTTTACTGGAATTTTTGGCCCAATGATCCAAAAGAAATTCGAATATAACTACATATATAATTTCCGTTGGTCTGGCAAGTGTTCTTTCAGTCCATTTTCTAATCGAACACTGTCACTTTTTTTTTACTTTTAAATAAATAATAGCGGCAGCTACACGCCGGCGTTAAAACACAATCACAAACTTTTGGAAATGTTTACACTTACGTAAACTTTGATATTTTCCCTCTAAATACATAAGTTTGTCTTACAGTAAGGCCAGTAAGTGGCTTTCAGGTGTAAAGGTATTTTATATCACTTATGTAAATCTTACATAAGTCCGTGAGTAAAACTCATAAATGTAACGTAATTATATTTACTTAGTTATACGAAAACAAAAAACTTTTCTTTTTCTTAGAAACTTTATTGACTAAAACTACAATGAAATAAATGCGTTTAACTAAAATTATTAGAAAACAAATTAAAATAATGTTAATATACAATCTTTTCTATTCACCGATATGTCATTCCGAAAATTTTAACATTAATTGTTTCTTATATTAAAACGTTATAATTGTTCTTTTAGTTTTGTAAAACACCATACAAATGCGATTAAATAAATGCAAAAATTCCTTCACTATAATTCGATGAATTTTGTGTATAAATTAGCTAAATTACACCACATTAAAGACCTTTTTTTTGAATGTATGACCTAACTTTGCGTGACTAAATTGACCAAACTGACTCAAAAGTAGATAATTTATCAAGTTTAGTCAAATTTTAATTCAGTTTATTTCTGAAACAAGTTTTTACAGAAAACCTGTATTTTACCATTATAGGTCCACGAATATCATATCGGTCATGCTTAACATGCGTCTCGATTTGGGCGGGACAGTCCCGCTTTCCGGCTGTCTATCTCGGTCCCCAGCGAGAAATAAAAACTTCCCGATTTCCAAAACAGCAGAGTCGACAAGGTTACGGTACTTATTTTTTTACGTCATTGCTGCCCACAAAGTTTATTCCTCGCATTAATAAATTATGGATAAGTGACAAAATAAATATAAGTGCCACTGTATTGAAATTAATTTTGATTATCCAGACTTAAGATGCACCTGACCTGACATTCTGAGACACAAAAGTGTCCACTGTACACAGAAGGTAATATAAATCAATATTAAGTTTACCAATAATAAGAGGCAAATATCAATATAATGTGCATTCAGCTTTACAAATATGTTTACCAACTTATGTGAAATTGTTTTACTTTTTGTGTTGTATTTCTTTTTCTTTCTACTGTTGTATTGATATTCTGTATAACATTTTTGTTTCAATAAATGTTTTTATTATTATTATTTATTATTATTAATTACGGGAATCGTACGTAGTAACGTCAAACGAAGTAATTTCGACAGTCGTCCTGCTATGACGAAAAAATAAATGGTCACGGCAGTCATGCTACTCACCTAACTGACTGGATATTTGATACTACTTACTCAAGATCACGTTACTTTTAAGGCTAATCACTGTTTAAATATACAACAAATAACTCTGTCCTTAATGTTGCTTTTGTGTTTTTAATTACCTAGCTAAGTTTGTCTAATGTGACGGTATAAAAATGTGGTGTATTTCTTAATTAGGAAGAAATAAAAAGTATTTATTAGTAAAATTCTCGTCAATAACAATTTAAAACTACTTTTTGGTCAAACATTACGTAGAATATACATCCATGGTAGGTAATTCGATTGTACACAAATACATTAGCTGACAGTTGAAAGCTTGCTAAACGCTAAACCGACTTAGTGCAATAAAATATCTATTTGAAATAAACATTGTCTTTTGGCAGCAGACTCTGAAAACTTTGACTTCCCAACGTGCAACATTTAAAGTAAATGGTATTCTTTAAAACGTAAACGTACAGAAGTTGACAAGAACCATTAATTTTGAAGTTGACGTTATTAATACCTAAAAACCGTGCGCTCAAGCTAAAATGAACCCTAACAGCGAGTGTTAGCGTATGTTATTTGCAATGTCGTCTCATCATATAAAAATATATTTACATTTTAAATACAAAATTCGTTTCCAATAAATAGCTATATAAGCCTAAATAACTGAAAGTCAACAATATAAATCACGTGCGCGGTGTAAAAAAGTAAGTTTTCAAGGAAAACACGTGAATTGTACCGCCATTTACCGTATCTCCTAAGTCGCACGAATTGTAAGTAGTTTATAAAATCATACTGTTCAACTACATACTCTCATGCTTTAAATCCTCTATAAAAGATTCTGAACCAGGTGGCTTATCGCTATAAATCCACATTCGTGTTTTAATACCCCTTATTATACAACAGTTGCATAAATAACCATTAATCAAGCCTACGATACGTTGTCAATTTAGCCTACGATTTTTGTGTACACTCGAAGAAGAACCATTCTCTTTACATTAACAAATCTTAAGACTACATAGTGGCACTGAAGTATCACAGAATTAATTTCTAGTTTAGGCAAATTTACTCTGCAGACATATTTAAATTTAAAAAAAACATTAAAACCCGATTAAGAATCAGAATTAAACAAACTAAAATTAGTTTCAAAATAAAACTAATGTTCATTTTCATAAAGTATCTTATTTCGTAATTGTATACACGATTGACCGATCCGAATCCGACCTTCAGCTAGTACAACAGTATTTACTCAAATTTGGATCCGACATGCGCTCTAGTAAAAACTTTACTAAAACTAGTTTATGTAGTTTTCAGGCAAATCGGTTATTTAATGTGCACACAGATCACTTTTGGTTATCTAAACAACATAAGTCAATACTGATATTAAATTGTGCCTAAATTACGTTGCTCACTAATACTACACTTAAAATTAAATGTAATTGTTCATTTTACTCATTGGCCAGTATGCGAGTTACTGACAGTAAAGTCACAATTTATATAAAACTAATATAATGTAGTAGGATACTAAGTGTAGTTAGAAACTAAAGGAAGACTTGTCTACATTTCTAAAGAATAAAATTTTGGAAAAATAGATTATTAAATATAAAACAAAAAACAAAAGATATATCTTGAAGGTTAGATACGAGTAATTTTAGTCAAAATTTTTACCTATTAAGAATTTACAAAATTATTTTTAACCTGGTCATTAAAAATAAATTGCATATATAAAATATTGAAATAAAATGCAAATAATAACACATAAAGAATATGTACAGTTAAAATATTAAAATTCAAAATCTTGTGTTTGATGAGATAAGAAAACACATTACAACAAATTATATTGAAACAAAATAAAATCAAAAGCAAATTGACATATTATTTTATCTTTGACCACGGAGCTATAGTCCTTGGAAGGTTTCGCGAAAAGAACACTGAGGCTTGCTCCGGAGTGTGAACTCCGACAACAAAAAAGTTATCAACCCAAACTAACAAAACAAGTCAAGTTAAAACCAGCGCGAACGTAGAATACGCGAACTTTTTGTCATCATCATCAGCCTGATAATGATCCATTTCCTTCGTAACCCTTATAGCAGAACGCATTAACCCACCATGCTACTCCAATTCAGAGTGGCGAGCTTTAAAGTTTCTTGGTAAACTTTGGTTCATTATTAGCTTAACTGAATTGTTTTGTTTCTTTTACAAAATATATTTTTTCTACAATATTACAATACAACACATAGATGTGACATCATTAAATGTGATATATATTGAAACAGTGAAGATGTTTGGAGAAAAGTTGTGCAAATTACAAGATTAAACCACTATTTTCAGAAATACATTCCTAGGGGGTGAAATGGGGTAGCTTTCCTTCTTTAAAACTTTCTACTTTTCTCTGACTAACAAAGAGTAAAGCAACAAACAAAAAACATTGGTTTTTTCATTACAACTTTCGGTTCTAACGATGGAAACAAGGAAGATTATAAAATGGTTTGTTAGCTGCAACCAGATCTAAAGAAGAAGGTAGGGGTTACACACCTTAGTATAACAAACAGGAATAACAAAAATTTGTTTATCTTAAGGAAGCAAGATGACAAAAGTTCAACAAGTGGAGTTTGGAACTATTTACACATATACTAATTATAACAATGCAAAATCATTTTTCATTCATAACTACATGAGAATAACAGATTTTGGAGTCGTAACAAAAAAAAAAGGATATTGGTGAACCCTTTACCTTTGACATAACAAAATCAACAGCAGATGAAATGTTTGGCAACCATTAAACCATCAATATTATGATTGATTGTGGTAATGTGATTATTGATCCTGAACTAGACTTAGGTAAAGGAAATGGATCCAACACGCATTGAGATAGAGTACATTAACTAAAACTTGTCCTTATATATTATATAGCTTATATAAGATAGGCAACAAGTTATAGTCAATGGACCATAGTTTTGAAATATTTAGAGTCGTACTAGTGGCATGATGTTGCAATTGTTTTGCAGTTTTTGTCACACTTCATCATCACAATGTTATGTCACATTTATTTGTAAAGGGGTTGGATTATTTTTATTCGACTACCCAATTAAATTAATTATCTTTTAATGGCCACTTTAGGACACAATTACACTGGTTTATCACTAGCACATCACTTTGTTCACTGGCTTGAGTTCACTATAGTCACATTGGTACATCAGAGACATACTCGATGGTGAGGAACAGGTCGAGGAGGTCTGTGGGCTGTAGCCAGCTCCAAGGCAGAGGGTCGCGACACGCGCGCCAGCGACGCGTCACTCCGTACAGCAGCCATAGCGCGAGCATAAAGCAAAGCACTGCGAATAACTGGAATAGACTCTTTAGCGGCTCCCTGCAAGTAAACTGAGAGGTGAGATTTGCTTAGAAATTCGGCTAAAGTATTAAGCGAAAGCCTATGACTTTTTTTTTTATGATCATCATCACCATCATTTCAATTTATTGACATCCAATACTAGACAAAGGTCTTTTGTAAGGAGTTCCAGAATCCTGGGTCAGTTGACTTTCTTATACTTTCTGAGCCCAAGGCTGTGGATTTGATTACCACAGCTGATTAAAATTATGTGATAAATATGAATGTATTTCAGTGGCTGGAATTATCTGTATAGTATTTTAAAGTATTTATTTAGTGTAGTGTTCACGTTTCAAAAGTGCTTATAACTACTAACTTAGGCCTACTTGAAATAAATGAGATTTGAATTTTGAAAATATCATTATTAAAAATATTCATCACTCATCTTAGCACCCATAACAAGCTATGCTTACTTTGGGGCTAGATTGGGATGTTTGTATTGTCTCAGTAAGTATATTATTTTTTATTTTTTTATTTTATGGTCACATATATTCAATGGATGCGGTAGGTTTAGGGACAGGGTGTGGTGGGGATTTAAGTGGTTTTGGCAGCTGAAATGATTATGGTCATGATGTTAGTGATTATATATAAGCAGTTATTATGAATGGACTTCAAATGTCCCTGAGGATTTCCCCACGATTGAAAGAGAGGTAATTTCCTCGTATCCCTATGACATATACTCACCACAAGTACCTCCTGATGCTGCGGTGCGGAGTGTTTCGTTTCACGCAGTCTGCACACGGAATTTCCACTTGAGTTGATACTGTTGATTGTTCTGCAATAATACGTACTGTGAGTTCATTACTACACTTGGTATATATAGGATTTACTCACACGATTTTGTCGTTTTCGAGAAACGAAAAAAATATTGCGTCAGAATAAAATGAAACTTATAGCCCTTACTTAGTTTTAAATCTCAATTTCGTCCAAACGTCTAGGTCTCTTAGGCGAATATTAGGAAAATAAACAACATTATTACAATGTGTCCTACCCACTATGACATATGGAGCAGAGTCATGGACCCTTACAAAGAAGGTGGTGCACCGGCTCAAAGTGGCTCAGCGTGCAATGGAAAGAGCGATGTTAGGTTTGTCTCTATTAGATGGGATTCCCAACGTAGAGATCAGAAACCGAACTGGAATCACTGACATCGTTCAAAGAGCAGCGGCCCTGAAATGGAACTGGGCGGGTCACATATTACGAAGGGAGGACGGGCGGTTGGGCAGAGTGATTCTGGGTTGGCAACCGCGCACTGGACACAAAGCATCGGCCGACCACCAGCTCGATGGAGGGATTATATTGTAAAGGCAGTAGGGAAGAACTGGATGCAGCTAACCAGTAATAGACCGAGATGGCGTGCAAATGAAGAGGCCTTAGTAGCAGTGGATTGAGATAGGCTGATGATGATTACAATATTAGGTCTATTTTACATATATATTATGCTTCGTAAAATAACCCACGTTTGCGTGTGCAAATATCACAAGGGTACAAAATGGAGGAGACAATTGAAGTTAAGATGTTTGTATGCAAAATGTAAATGCAAATATGTTTCCTGCCACGTGTAATTTGAGTAACTTCAAGGCAAGAGTGAATAGGCCTTTTGTAGGCAAGCGTGCTCCAACCTAGACCTTATCATTGCTTTCAAGCGCTGGCTTATCGTTAATAAAACCACAAACATTTTTATTTTTTAACCATTTGTTCATAAACTGAACCCTAACTTGAATGAATTAAAAAAACAAACCCCACAATTACACTTTACTTACTAATACTAATAACTATACCGTTTCTTTAACTATTGCAAGAATTATGAGTGATTTACCATTGTGAAGTCCATTCTTAATCTCTAAAAACTTCCATGAAGAAACCATATATGGACTGTCTCAAGGTCAAATCCATTCACTCAAACTTACCTATAACCAACTCATAATATAAAGAGATGAACAATCTCGCAGAAAAACTTTTGAAAAGGATCTATTAAAGCTATTAAATACAAAAGTCAAACAAAATACCCACACTATACTGTCTACCAATATTGTACAAAAACCACCACCAAAACTATGTAAATATAAATTAAAATTAACTAAAATATTCTTTGTTAGTCATTCTTCAAATCAACGTTTTAAAATAATAATTTAGCCTTATAGCTTAGAATATAATCTGACACTTAGCTGATGAAGCTTAGTATCCGATGGAATTTTCGGTTATGGTCAAAACCGAAACTAGATCAGTCGGTTTAGAACTGTGTGCAACGCCGCGTCTATGCTTATAGTCATAATTGGTGTCGCAATTTGCTTTGCTTGTGTTAAACGTTAGTTTGTCCAATGAGCAATAATTCGAATCAGATAAGATATATTTTTCTTATTGAAAAGCGGTTATAGCCCAGTTTCGGGGGGCCGAGTTCGAATTCCAGCACGTACCTCTAACTTTTCTAAGTTACTTGCTTGAACGGAGAAGGAAAACATCGTGAGGAAACCAGCATCCCTGAGAGATCTCAATAATATTCTCAAAGGAGAGCGGAGTCCGCCAGCGGGCCAGCGTGGTGGACTTTAACCCTTTCTCATTGTGGGAGGAGGTCTGAAGTGGGTCGGTATTATTTTATATATATATATATATATATATATATATATTTCCCTTTTGTTATGATAATCATTAAAATAGACTGATGATGACCATATAAAGCATTTTCAGTTCCGGTTTCGGCAGAAACTGAAAATGACGCCAAAATTCGGTTTCGGTCTAGTTTCCGTCAGACTGACCAACCTTATTAATTGCTAGAGCCCTTTTCTAAGCCAATATTTAAGAGCTAAATGGTACATAAAGAAGACAACACAAATCTAACAAAATTTACGATGCTACCAACTAACTACAACACATTTTGTCCAGCAGAATTACCACTTTCAGTTTGAATTTCAGCGCAGCAAGTATCACAAAACAGCCGGTCGATTTTATTCCCTTGATTCGCACATGCACCTTCTAGTAAAACCAGCTTGGCCTTCAGACTATCCGCAGCGGCTTTCAAGAAATTATTCTTTTCGTCACCTTCATCTACATATCTCTTTAAATTGTTAAGATTTTTGTCGTATTGATCCAGTTTCACCTCCATTTCAGTTATGGTCAAATTTGAACAGCGAATGTCTTTTTCCAATTTGGTCACGTATTTTTTCGTTCTCTCACATTCAAAACATTTGGTGCACTCAAAGCAAACCTGAACGTCATTGTTATTGGCAGTATGTTCAAACTTATTTTCTTCGGTCTGTGTTCCATAATTCATTACTTCTATATCTTTGAAAACTTCGAATACATGAAAAGAAGTATTTGTCGCTTCATCCTTTGTTTCTAGTTTGCGATTATCATCTTTAAGCCTTAAACGATTAGGTCCCTTTTTAAGAATACCTACGTTTGGTGCTGAGAGCGATCTTAGTTGCTTACGATTTTCAAAAAATTTACCAAAACATTTTTCTTTTTCTTTAATGATATCGTCATTTGTCTGCGGATCTGTATTATGATTTTGATTAATCTTTGTATCTAACATAAAATTATCATTACTTCTATTTCTGAAATTATGTTTTTTTGTATCAAATAATATTACATTATCTTGCCTTCTTATATTATTTTTATTAATTTCTGTTGAGAATATTAACGTACCTTTAGCTCCGATATTGTATTCGTTAATCTGTGCATCCAATATAACATTATCTTTCGATTTTTTATTGTTTTCGAGTATTGGTGTAACTAATTTAAAATTATTATTATGCCTATTATTGTTTAGACAAAATTTTGTATCTAATATTAAATTACCCTCATTTCCTGTAATATTTTCATCTGTTTGTGTGGAAACATTTAAAGCGTCATCAGAAATTATTTTACATCTGCAGTTTTTGAAAATCTCATTTTCATTTAAGTAATAAAGTTTATCGTCTGTTTGGGTGGAAGAAGTTATAAAATCGTCAAGAACAGGTTTTTCTATTGGTTGTGTGAAATTAAGATCTGTTGTATTATGTCTGGACATGTTGCAAAAACTCAGACGTATTTCGTCGAATAGGGACATGTTCGTGGGTATGCCTTGGTCTTCTTTTAGAGCGTTTACGAACGATTCCTCATCTAGCAGGCGGCCGTCTAAATTGGAAATTTGCAAGAAAAAGCAGTTACGGGCAAGTGAAGCGTTGTGTTGAAAAAAAAAAGGCTGAAATATCGCTGAAATATTATAGGTATAATTACACATGACTATTTCAGCTTATATGACATGCATTATTTTAGTTCAACTTTTTTAATTAGTCACTTTTAATATTTTACATAAGTACTGATTTTATAATCTTTGTATTTGTAGTTAGCCATTTTTTTTTTCCAAGAGTGTCATATATGCACAAAATAAAAAAGTATTATCTGTAACATATATCAAATGTGGCCTATTGAAATGATTATAATGTATTTACATAATAATAGCATTCAAACCAAATATGAAGTCATTGAACAAATTTAAATCATGACATTTATTATTTTTCTCACAATATTTTGACGAAACTTATAGTTTCACAGGGTTTTTTTTAGTCAAAATATTATGAGAAACCAACCTTTATTTGATTGTGGTAAAGCTGAAATAAGTTGATAAGAAATTCAACTGTGCTAATTCGGCTAGCTACAAAATTGTCAGGCACAAATATAGCGCTATCCTTTTCGATAATGACCATAGTGAAAGGGACTGCACTACTTTTAGTCTTGTCAATTTATTTTAATATTTTAAAAAGAGAATTAGTACAGCTGACAGTAGCACCAACATTATTAGCACATTAAATGCTCAAAAGGAAATCGCTCTGAGTCGATAGCAATGGGTTGATGAATTATTTTGTCACAGAGAAGTTAGCTCCACAATTTTGATATTTAAAAAAAATATATATGTGCAAAGGTCATTTGCACATATATATTTGGCAAGGGGTCGATTTAGGAAGATTATAATTTTAAGTAATCATTTCTCAGTTAATTTGTAAAAGAAACCATAATAAAGAAATTGTGAACACTGACTATTGTCACAAATCACATTAACATAAGTAGGCTTGTGACTGAAGGTCATTAATGTATTGTTTTATTAGTATCAATGACTTTACTCTTTTTCTTCTTTGCCGTAGCACTTTATGAACTCGTTGTATAAACACAGCTGATGCTCTGGTTGTCACCACGTATTTTTTTAAAGAATACTTACAGATATTTCTCTAAGAGAAATAGTAGGGAAACAAATTTTCCATTATTTCTTATATATCGTATTATTATAATGGCATATTGGCATATTTCCCCTTTCCAAAAAGCCTTGTTATAAAATAAATACCTCCAAATGTAGATCAATAAACTTCAATATAAGAACCTTACCTTGCGGGAATCTGCTGTCAGCATTAAGACTGTCCAGCGCTGTGAGCATTTGGTCTTCAGTGTAGCTAACGTCGATAGAGCGCTCCATATGATGTACAGGCAGGTTGGACTTGTTCAGCATGTCCTTTACTTCCATTTCTAGAACCACCTAGAAAAGGTTTTTTGTTAAATACTAGCTTCTGCCAGCGACTGAAGCTTCGCTTGTTAACAATTTAATTTAATTTTATTAAATTTAATCCTACCACGGAGACTATGTGAGAGATCGGTATAGACACAAGTCTAAGTCCTTTTCCATAGCATAGGTGACATGCATACCAAATTTCAAAGCTGTCTGCCCGCGGCTTAGCTCGTAAAGTTTTAAATTTTTCCTTGGGAACTACTCAAGGAATCGAGATAAAAGATTAAGAGTTTTTTTTATATGTCAAAGGCTACGTGCATGCCAAATTTTATCCCAATCTGATCGTGATTGAGTAACACACACAGACAAACATCAACACTTCCACATTTATAATATTATACTAGGATTAAAAAATAACTGTAATTTTAAAATTACTGAAACTACTATTATAATATACATTTTTGTATAATGTTGTTCTAGAGACTGGTGGCTGGTTTATAATATTATACTAGGATTAAAAAATAACTGTAATTTTAAAATTACTTAAACTACTATTATAATATACATTTTTGTATAATGTTAAACCAGAAAATTTCATATAAATTTTCATCCTCTATTTTATGCCTTTGGAGTTGGAATTTTTATAATTTGTGAAACACGTATGTCTTTATTTTTAATCGAAAACCTAAAATCAAAGTTCCATGGAATTAACTTGAAAAATAAATTGATGCATGAAGGATTTTATACAAACTTTTATCCCCCATTTCATAAATCCTCTTAGGGTTGGAATTTTCAAAAATACTTTCTTAGCGAATGCCTACATTGTAAAAGCTATCTGTATGCAAAATTTCAGCCCGATCCGTCAAGTGGCATCCGTCATCTGTACGTTGATAGATCAGTCAGTCAGTCACTTTCGCCTTTTATATATGTAGATATGGAGAAATAAATACATTGTTCATTCATTCATTCAATCAATCATTAGAGACATTGGCTAAGTAAATTTTACTACGATGGCATGCCATACCTTTTCCTTGATGAGCTGTTGCATATACTCCTCCTGGTACCTCATCCTAGAGGAGAGGTCCGCGTGCTCCGCGCGAAGTGTCTCGTTCTTCTCCAGCAAGGAGGACTGCCGGCTAGCGTACATGTCGTTGATGCGGTGGCATTCGTCCTTAGACGTTGCGAGCAGCTCTTGGAGGTTCAGTTTCTGAGGGGTATGGTGAAATTGAATGGTTAAGTTGCATATAGGAAACATTAATTTTATGAACATTCATTTACCGTACAAGCCATCGAATTGTGGAATGCGCTTCCTATAAACATATGGCGCAGTTTGCTTTCTGAGCCCAGGGCCGTAGGTTCGATTACCACTACTGGAAAATGTTTGTGTGATGAGCGTGAATGTTTGTCAGTGTCTGGGTGTTTATATGTATATTTTAAGTATTTATGTATATTATTCATAAAAATATTCATCAGTCGTCTTAGTACCCATAACACAAGCTACGCTTACTTTGGGGCTAGATGGTGGTGTGTGTATTGTCTTAGTATTTTTATTTATTTATTTGTTAATATGGCAGTCAGTCACTAGCGACATTTAAAAAAGCCGTTCATTGTTATTATTACTTTTAACTAAGTATTTAATTTAGTTGGATGCAATTGTGTATATTAGTTTATGTATTAGTATTTTGTTATTCTAATGTATTTATTCTATATTTTGCACCACCTGCAGTTAAGTATAGTTCTCCTCTTTGTTCCTAATTCTAAGGTTACCTGGCAGAGATCGCTACTAAGCGATAAGGCCGCCCATTGTATTCTGCTTCTATGTTTATGTTTATTTTTTCTTGTATAATTCTTCATGTGGTGTACAAATAAAGAGTAATAATAATTTATTACCCGTAGGTTTCAATGGCTCTATCTGTATTTTATTTCAGTAATAATAAGATTTCAATATCAAATAATGGTGTTTTTTTAAGACTGCCAGAGGAAAAAGCGATAATGAGCTGCTTTATCCGCGCGTTCTATCTAAATGGTAAGCAATATCAAACCTTAACCTATAGAACTTTACAGCATGTAATTTGGAAGCGTAACTTAGGAGATAATAAATAATAAAAAAAACGCACGAGAGGGGAGTTTACGTCTATGAGTATACATACATCGTCTATGGGCTGAAATAAAAAACGCGGCTAATAACAGTACCAGTTAATCCCAGTAAAATTCAAGGAAAGTTCCTTGATTGGAGTTTTATTCGGCAACAAGTTACCTCATTCTCCAATAATGCAACTTGTTCTGTGAGCACTTTGGTCCGTCGTCGAGTACACTCCAATTCTCTCCTCGACTCGTCAAGAGCTTTTTCACTGCAGCCAAGGCTTTCGCACACGTCTTCGTAGTCGCGTCTTACGTGTGTCAACGTCATGTTTTCGTCACGCAACCTGAAACGAAGATGATATTTAGTTATACTGAATATGTCCGTGGAAGTAATAAACTGCTACACTTTTTATGTGAAGTTTGTTTAAAAGTACTGAACAACAAGTAAAACAACTGAGTTCCTAAAAGAGACTATTTCTTAACTTATAGCGACTAAAACTGTTGTCTAAAGACCCCGCGTTGTCTCTCTCAGCAGTGTCCGTGGCAAGTGCTGTTCAGTTTTACTTAACAAGTCCGTTGAGGTAATAAATAAATAAATAAATATAAATAAATAAATATACTACGACAATACACACATCGCCATCTAGCCCCAAAGTAAGCGTAACTTGTGTTATGGATACTGAGATAGCTGATGAATATTTTTTTATGAATATAATACACATAAATACTTATAATATACAGATAAACACCCAGACACTGAAAAACATTCATGTTCATCACATAAACACTCTCCAGTTGTGGGAATCGAACCCACGGCCTTGGACTCGGAAAGCAGGGTCGCTGCCCACTGCGCCACTCGGCCGTCAAAAGTACTACATTTTTTTTTATGAAATTTGTTTAAAAGTTTGCTTAAACAGCTGAGTTCCTTAATGGGACTATTTCTAAATTAAAAGCGACTAAAACTGTACTCACATATTGAGATGAGCCCGCAGCGAGTCTCTCTCAGCAGTCACTGTGGCCAATGCTTCCTCGTGATGACGGTCGGTATAGTCTAGCTGAGTTCGCAATTGCTGAGCTAAACGGGACTTCTCGCGCAACTCGCATTGCAGCTCTTCTAGCAGCTGGAAACCTGGACCATAGCGAAATTTGTTTTGCTTAAGCTCACGTTCTTGTTTTTTTTTATTTATAGTGTTAGAAATGACGTTTCACCAAGCAACAACGCAGGCGCGCTCCTTATAAAAGGCGATCAACGTTATCAACGATCGAGCGGCCCTAAACAATATTTAGTCCAAAAGTCCATCAATACTCAGATTAACGTCGAACCGAGCCGAGGTCCGAGTGCTCGCAGGAAGCACCCTCGGGTCGACGTTTCCCACTTCCCCCCGATGTCGTTGAGCCCTGGGGCTCTTTTCATGGCGAGCTTTCGCGCTCGCCCCACTCCCCCGGTGACGCCATAGCAACCCCTCAGGTGGTTATCGGCTAGTGTTCATACGAAAATCGAAAAAATCCGCCATTTCAATCAAAAGCGGCCTTTGCTTATCAGATCCGCTAAATCCTCGAACGGATAAGCTTATTCTTGATTAATGCCTTCTTTCTAGGTCTACTCTCTATATCTAACTCTTTATCCATCGAACGTTAAAGACAGAGGTGGACCGTTTTTGAAAGATTTACCAAGAAGTTTTACTAAGATTATTAACATATATATACTACTAGCTGTTGCCCGCGACTTCGTCTGCGTTAAATTTTGTTTTTAAAGTATTCAGTATCGCTAAGCCTTAAATGAGTATAGTAGTATATATATATATATATATATATATATAACGTGACTGTCAATTAATTATAGACAAATAATATGCAATAAAATAAAATTGCGACTATAATTAAAGATCTAAGCTATCCTATCTCTTAAGTTGGACCAGACTACTCATGGTGTGCCAATTTAATTTAAAATCGGTTAAGTAGTTCAGGAGTCCATCGCGGACAAACATCGTGACAGGAGATTTATATATATTAAGATTTATTTAAACCCTAATCAATTTAAATCAGTTTCTACGCGATATTGTATCGAAACGCGAAATCGCTTAGCGGCACGTCTCCGTCGTCAGGGTGGTAACTAGCTACGGCTGAAGCCGTCCCACCAGACCAAATAGCAGTTTAGTATAAAACTTATAGCCATACAATAAGAATTTATAAAAAAAATGCCAGCTTTCTTGGTTTATTATATAACGGTATCTTACCACGACGACATTTCGACAACTTTCAATTGAAGGGTTTTTCTTACATTATATATGCGTGACTCTATTTTCAACGAGAATAGTTTCTTATTGTACAACTGCATCGCAAATAATATTGCCGACGTCTATATATATATATAAAAGAAAGTTGTGTTAGTTACACCATTTATAACTCAAGAACGGCTGGGTAAATTTTTATGATATTTGATTTTTTGGATTCCTCTTAGACCGGAATAGGATAATAAGTATTAAAATATAACATTCTAAAAAAAAAATTATCCGCGGTACGAAGTTCGCCGGGACAGCTAGTATTAAATAGATAAAAGTCGAGATAGCGGTACTCTTGAAATCTACCCCATTATTAAGAGTTTTACAAACGTTAACTGGCTCAAATGAAGAATGTTTATATGACATGACTGGTATGTTTAATTTTATTGAGGCAAGTAAAATTGCAAATTATATTTTTTATGGCAAAAAAACAACAGTCAGTCAGAAATTTAAACACGGGACCATTTCGGAATAAATCCCTTTTACGAAAAAGAAGTATGCAAATCCGTCTATAAATGACGGAACTATGTCCGTCTGTTTAAAAAATATAAATAAAAATAGTGGAATAAAAAAAATAAAACAGTGGAATAAAAGAGTTCTCCGAGCAGCCACGAAGCCTTTCAGGTGAAATCGAAACCTGTCATTTTACGCTCCTTAGTAACCTAGGACGCTTAAAGTTCTAGTAAAGAAATTTGTACAGTATTTGGTCTTTTTATTTAAGAAAGTGTTGAATGCGACCGTGGCTACTATATAACTAGTTAGATTAACAGAAAGCCTACTTTTTATCCTGAAGGAGATTTATGAACACCAACAAAAATGCGGACGAAGCCGCGGGCAAACTTTAGTAATAAATAATCGAGTTAGTAATAAATTATGGTTAATGCCCTCGGATAGTCTGGATTAAACTTTATTACTTCTCGAACTTCGTTCGATTCGATGCGAGATTTCAATATTAGGTACCAGGCAATCAGCGGGACGGTAGTTGACTACCAGCGCGAAACTATACTCGCAGCGAAGCATACGCGAATTCCGCAACAACATTAAGTTTGAATTGAACTATACCCAACTTTTCATATACATACAGTACGCAAACTCATAGCACCACCACGTATTCAGATAGAGATAGGAGTAGGTAGTACATTAAGTGGCCGATAATTTCATAGTGCTAATGTGTCGTACAGTTTTATAGCTATGAAAGCGGTTGGAACTTTTCAAAGTTTGCTTTAACGGCGAAGGAAAACATCGTAAGCATGAAGTGAGCAATGAAGATGATAACATCTATCTATACTTATAATAAAACTGTAACTGGAAGATTTCTGTACATTTAATACATTTTTAAATTTTCGCACGGGGGATGCTTTATAATCGATACTGAGCCTAAAACAGATTTTTATTTAATTTTTGTTTGTCTGTCTGTCTGTCTCTCTGTCTGTCCGGGCATCACGGATTTAAATAAAATTTGGTATAGAAGTAGCTGATATTCCGGATCAATATGTATTCCAATAAAATAATGACAACTTTCTAACTCAGTATACCACGATGATTATAATGTTAGCATCAGATCTATTCTAACTTCTCGATCGACTTATACGCGGACGAAGTCGCGTGGGTAATAGAATAATATATCCCTAGACAACGTGTAGCTGAATTAAGAAATAATGTTGAAGGATGCATAAGAATATTTCATATGGAATCACCCTTTAAAATATTAAATCAAAAGAAGCATATTTATTTTTTGTGACAACCCTACTGAAGATAAAAGACCGACACGCGCATAGTACCTACGATAGGAAAGGAGTCAACTGATTTCAATTTTTTAGGGCTGTATTTGATTTCTATCAGTAAAAATTATGGCAGCAGTTTACTTATAAACTATGAGGCTTTCGGATTCACAGTCGGTTTCACTAATAAGTCTCATAGACAGTACACAATGTACCTTTGAGGCCTAGGAAGATTTATTTTGCTTTTTATTTACACATTGTACATGTGAAACATTTAGCTAGATTGGAAATAAATTTGTACATACCATCAGTAGATATGCCTGAATCTGAGTCATGTGGCAACTGGCCATTCTTCAGATTAAAACTGTAAAGAATAAAAAGAAAAAGTTAACTTCTTCCCAATATATACTATAGAAGAAAAATCATATGCAATAAAATATCAAGTTGAATTGAGTTAGCTATATACTATTTAGTTCATTAATCTTAATATTAAATTACTAAAAGCGAGAAGAAGAAGAACAATAATGATAAGAAGAAGAAGGAAGACGAAAAATTCGCTTAACAAACTTATTAGCATTTGTTGAAGGCAAGCATAACAGTTCAGCAAGTATGTGACTATTACAAACTTTGCACTCAAAAAAGAAAAGTTCAGCCAAAAAGAACTGTTTGGTGATTATGCAAAAACTAACTCCTGAAGTAATGCCACCATCTGGAGTGCAAATAAATATTAACTTTTAATTAGTTACTTGGTTTTTAAATACAAGAAGTTTTGTTTTTTTGTTCAGTTTACTAGGCTACACAAAATTGCAAATTCATTCAAAGGCAATTGTATATTATTTTATAACAATTTACCAAATTAAATCTTTGAGATGTCTCTCAATAAGTTCATAGTTTATATAAAACATAAGCTTACAGAAAAATCCTATTATAATATTAAGGATTACTTAAATGATAAAAAAGCTTGGGTGTGAATTGCTCTAGCTTCATAGCTTAATATAAATTAACTGTGAGAAGGTAAAAAAAAAAAATTACCCCGCTAAGTTTGTTGTGGGCTCTTCTTAGACCAGGGTGCCTTTGGAACCCTTGAAGCTTAAGGTTTAAGTTGGCAAATTAAGTAATCACCATCCCCTTACAATTATGTAAACATATATGTATGAACACTTCATAAGTGCCTGTGATAGGCCTACATGAATAAAGAAATTTTGAATTGAATTTGAATTCAAGAAAATATTACTACATTTTTATGTCAGTTTTGTAAACTTTTTATTCAAATTACCTCTCCTCCAAGTCAACCTTGACCTTCTGACTCTCACTGTACTTGTTGAGGCTGTTGGCTAGCATAGACACTGTTATCTCCGGATTGCTCTGCTCTGGGTCCAGCAGAGATCTGAGATAGCTGTACTCTGCCCTGAAAATAAATCATACAAACATCAGTATAAAATCATTGCCTATAACTTATATTCATTGAAACTAGAGACTAACTGAGAGAGAGTGTGCTCCTAATGTGCAATGGTTCAGGCAAGATCAGGTCACAATGCCCTGGGTTGAAATGCTGTTTGATTAAAATTTGTAAGGTATTATATTTTACTATTAAAAATAGGGAGAACAAACTCAACATTACAAAATTGGTTTTGTACCACTTTGTAAACTACACATATAAAAAAGGTTGTTAGTCTCTGGTAAATCATCCTTCCCATGAGGATCCTATGTCTAGGTGCTCTCTTGCTACATATTAATAGTAAATAATATAAAATACTATCATCATCAGCCTATGAATGTCCCATTGTTGGGCACATGCCTTCTAATAGAAGAGATAACAATATAGTTCCACCATGCCTATGTAAGATAGATTGGATGTGACGAGGGGGTAATCACAGCCAGGTTACTTCCTAAATAGTTTTAAATGATAATGATAGTTTGTTTAGGGATTCTTCTTAGACCAAGGTGTGTTTTGAACCCACTGTACCTATTTGAATAAAGAAATATTTGACTTTAATGTTCAAAGTATTTGTAATGTATTAAGTACTGGACATGAAAACAATAAAAAGAAATAAAAAATTTAATGACTATAAGTTACAGTATTATACTATTTTGCCTGTGGGCTCCACAATAGGGGGCCTGTATAAAATAAATTCAAGAAAATACTATCATGAAAATTATGCATAGTGAATAATAAAAAATAAAAAAGTATTAATTAATTTTTTTTATTAAAACTGATATTGATATAATTTGGCAAAGAGTTTCCCGAACTTTCTACCCCAGAAACAGAATGTTCCAGAGAGATTAAGAAACTGAGATTAACAAACATAGAGGAAGATCCAGGAAACAGCTATCCACATGATGTTTTATATTTGCTGCACTTATAATTATTGTACTTTAATCAAATAAGAACTTTGTGAGTTTTGTAATGGTATAATTTTAAGTGTAAATATAAGTTCACTCAACAGTAAGTTAAGAAAACTAAAAAAAATAGGATGGTGCAGTGAGAAGTTGTCTTGTAAAAGTACCTGTGAAATACATCTGATATTGGAATGGTCATGAGAAATGTTGCTTAATCAAATTGTTTATTAATTGAATGCAAAAAATTATCTTTGTTTGCCTAAGAATGTACAGTTTATTTTGCATTGAACTGTTTAGTGGGTAAATTTAGGAAATAACAAACCCCTAAGATGGTATTCTAATAATAAATACCACGACTAATCTAGGACAGTTTATGTTACGTTAATTTGACATTTACCTTTCCTATTTATAAACTTAATGTTAGCTTTTTATGGCTACGAATATTACGTTGAGGTATTATATACATCAATATTTATCGAAGCTTACTTGTTTGTTTTCACGAAAGGCGCAAACTGGTCCATCAAAGCATCAACGCGTAAAGTACTGCCGGCTTCTACTCCACAATACTGAAAAATCTGAAGGGCCGTGACGACGTATTCTAAAAATGAAAACACAAGCCATTTGTATGGTAATAAAGAAATATACCAACGCGTTGTTACAAAATTAATAAACCATTCAAATTTCACTCACCGTCCGTGTTTCCGTCGTCTAAACTCATTTTGTTGTTGTTAATCTTTTTGCACTGAGTTTTGTACAGTAAGTTCGAATTTAATATTAGTAACGTTTTATAATAATTCGCTCGCAATAATTGTCGGTTTTTTCACTTATCATTAGATTATTTTAAAAGTACGGCGCTCCGGGGAATTACGAAAATAGTTTGTTGTAATAAAAAACTATAAAAAAACGGTTCTGTTTTAAGTTTAACGTTTGTAGTGATGTGCTTGCCTAACAGTTTTCGTGTTGAATGTCGATCTAGAAGATATTTAGTCTGTGGTGAATATTTTTAGAAATTTGTACTGCTAATGCTGCATTTGAATCCATGTACATTAAATAGGTATGTATTGTGCATTTGATATAACTTTACATCGTTAAGTTCTCCATCACATCACTGGGTTTCATTGGGTTGTAATAAAAAAATGTGACTTCGATAATCCATACTAAGTACCACTATGCCATAGTGGTACTTACCAGTACCATAGTGACTATGGTATGGTATGGTATGGTGTTGCTGCACTCAAGATTTGCTACCACTTCTCAACGGCTAAGAGCACAAACACACAACTCCGAGCTATACAAACTGATCTAAGTCTATATATATAATATATATAAGAACTTTATGCATCCAATTATTAATACATAAAAATTAGACAAATGTATAAATTTTTAAGCTTTATTACCTGGCTAGAATGCGAATAACTCGAAATATTAATAAGTGGATATTTATCGTGTACAAAACGTTTTTTTAGTACAAGAATAATAAATTAATTTAAAATGCTTCACCTCAAAAGAAATTTGCGACCTTTTAATAAAACAATTATAAATTACATAGCACTAAAAACAAAACTTTTAAAACTAAAATATCAATATAAATAACATAACACTAAAAACAAAATTTTAGTAAATTAGGGATATTTTAATGATTAATATAAATTTTATCATAATAATTTTGATCAGTTTCATTCTGCATCGATATATTACAGAACAAAATTCGGTACAGCACTATTAATATAAACAGATCATAAATAGATCTTCGATCATTCAAAACAATGTCTCTGAAAAAGCGTTCAGTAACGTGAGATTATTTATTAACAGAGTTCGTTCGAATTATTTTTGAAATTAAGATCAATGTCCGTACGCAAATAAATAAACACAAGGAATAAAATAAAAGTTATTTCTAAATAAAAATATCATACTTGAGCATAATATAAAATACACAATCAAACTGTAAAGCAAGTTTAACACTATTCAAACTAAGTATAAAAAGAAAGCAATATCTTCATCGTGTTCTTATCGTATTCAGAACTTCTATTAATCCGCTGTGTACTTTGAGAACAGCGAGTCTAGTTTCTATCATGGTAAAGTCGCTAAGTTCCATCTGCAAAGAAAAAAACCAACACCAACTTATTACATTTTCAGTAACATATCGCGCAAGAAGCAAGTCGTTAACATTAAGATTATCGTTAAAGTAATAAAGATAAAGATTATCGAAATTAGGTTCGTGATCGAATCGGCGAGCGTTTGACTTGTTTAACAACAATAACCTTATTAGAACGTAACGAAGCCGCGAATGGGAATTCGCGGCGAAAACTGATATCGTTGTAAAGTCAAGTCAATGTGCAACCTATTTTACTTCCGTTAAGAGTTGCTAATTCTGCAAACTCTACCCAGAGAGCTGCCTTAAGTGGAGATGAATTTGAGCTCTAATAAAATTAGTTCTATTTTGTTCTTTTTGGTTTGAAAAAACGTGAAAAATAAGTAAATTAAAAACTGCTTTGTTTGTCTAGTGGTTAGCATGTACTGTTTCGGATCATGAAGTCCTGTATACGTATTCCGAAATGCCTGTACTAAACTTTTAGGTATTGGGTTTTACCGTTAAAGAATTCTTAGTTCTTATAAGAAAGGAGTTATGAAATTGGCACTCGTGGCTACCCGCTTCCTTTGAAGAGCACGTTAAGTCGTCGAATTAACTAACTTGTTATAGGCGTTAAAGCCATTTGATGGGCACGATTTTCCCCCGCTGCCAGACGGTAATAAGCTGTGAGTGTGGGTGATTCTGCTATTGAAATATAAAAAAAGTCATACACCATCCGGCGGGTCTTTATCTCTGGGCGGGAACCTTCCGTACATTCGTTCGCATATTGCGCAGAGTCCACACCAAGTTCTGAACTTTATAGTGCTACCTTGTGGCTGCAAGAACAAAATAAATTGGATTAAAAATACATCGTTTCAAAATCAGACGGTTTAAAAATAATGCTATTAATTTCCTGGGGATATACAGTGGAATCTCTATAACTCGAACCTCGTTAAGTCGAAATCCTCAGTAAGTCGAAAGAAATTGCCATTCCCTTCCGCTGAACACCTAAATACGCGGTATCTCTAATTATTTAGACTTTGTAACTCGAACAAAATGTTATTTCCCTACGAAGTATTGATGATACATATTTATACTCTATAACTCGAATTTCAAAAAGGAGACTCCGTAAGTCGTAGTTAATAAAATATAATAACGTCTTCATTGAGATTCCCCGAACAATAAAATCCAAAAGGAATGTTCGGGTTTGGGGCTTCTAATCTATTGTTTTTGTACATTGTTAATCATTGAGCTTAAAAAAATAATAGATAAAAAATTTTAAATCAAAAGAAGATAACGGATTTTTTTAGAAAAATAGAACTTTTTTGCATTTCCCGTGACATTCGAGTTATAGAGATTCCACTGTAGTGTGATAAGGACAGCACTACTTTAATTAGAATTGCCAATGTAGTTTTGTTTACAGATTTGTGTGCAACTGATGCTTAATTTTAGTAGTAGTAGAGCATTTTGTGACAGAGCTCGTCCGGGAAAATACTACCGCCCTGCTTATTTCTAGCAACCTTGCAAAGTTCCGTACGTAGTTGCCGTTGTAATTACATTTGAAGCACAAACGACTCAGGTTGATGGATACATTCCCACAACTGGAAGTTTATAAGTACTTACTTATAGGTAGGTATATTAAACAAAAAAACATCAATTATCTTATAAATATATATAGTACCCATAACACAAGCTAGTTCCGCTTCAATAAGTATATAAAAGGTAGGTAGGTTAGTGATACCTCGCCAGAATCGCCTCCTTCAATAATCACGGGTTTTCGGAAACCAGTATCGAGTAATGTAAGTTTGATCTCGTCTGGAATGTTTTCGTCTTCCACGTATTGGCCCCATTCCATTATAACCTGGAAATGATTAGCTTGCTCCGAGGATAGGATGCCACCCATCATGAGGATTAGGCCTTCTTGAATTTCCTGTGATTAGATGGTTTAAACATACCTTAAAATACCTTTAAGCGTTAAATATAACGCTTAAAGGTATTTTAAGTCTACGAAAGGCAAGTAACAAAGAATCGCTAAAATATTGTATTTCTCTAATGTTATGTGATTAACGTATTTAGAAAAACGTATATTTTATCTATTTTTTTAAGTGAGATTGGTATTTATTTTCATTAAATAAAACTGCAAAATCTAGCGGTCCGCCATGACAGGTTGAACGCCGAATGACGTCACGTCTATATAAACATAATTTTGTACGAAGAATCGCAAGCACTTTCTATTTGACTTTATCAAGTGTTTTGTGATTTAAAATTATCAACACCAAAATTATTAATCTTTAGCTATGAAACAAGGCAGATAGCTATAATATGCCTATGACGTCTCGAGTGCGGCCATGACACCCGGCGAGCGTTTTCAACAAAAATATGATATTTTTGAATAATAGTACATATTCTACATAACAGTACCGATCATCATAGGGCAATTTTTCAATTTCAAAATTAGTCATCATACATATTAAAAAATAACATCATCAAAATCAATAGGCATAGCTCAACATCTCTTGATACATTACTTATCAGTAGCTTGCATAGGGTTTTAGGTCAGGGTAGGTAAAGTAAGAAGATGGCATAAAACAACAACTCGTCCTGTACAATAGTTACCTACGTTAGGTTAGGCTAAATAAAACTTGTCGGATAGGCATTGTTTTTGTGCTTGTAAGAAGTGCACGCCTTATAAAGGAGGCTCTCCTAAAACAAGCTGGCCCCAAACATTATTTCAAATTGGCATTGAATATTAATTCAGGTATCAGAGATTATCAACAGGTTACAGTATTTTTTATTGTTTAATAATAAAACTACATTTATTTCGTTAACTTAATCAATTGGTTAGTTTTAATAGTTTACCTTTATGGGCATCCTGTAACATCTTGGCAGAAATTTTCTTAACACTGTTAAATATAGCAACTGTTTTGATTTTTTCACTGTAACGTATCTTGCAGCGTAATTCATTGGATTTAATGCTGAAATTGCGACACTTTCTTTCTTTAATCAAGGTCAACACAATACCTATTCATAATATAAAAATAGTAGGTTTTTTTTTAATATTTATAATCTAATACACTAGTTTTTTTCCTATTTTTAAAACGTATTTAACACTGTGTAGTAGCTAGTACTGAAAATATTACATAAATCTGAAACATAATTAACATGTTTAAAAGTAGGGCTATCCTTATCACAATGCTCCTTGTAGAAAGGGATAGTCCTTCTTTTAGATCTGTCAATCTAGTTTAGTAAAGAGGTTTGTGTTCAATCGAATTGGACCCATTTAAAAAAAAAAATGACTAAATGAAATGTCCTAGCCTGGTTACAGATTAAAAAACATACTTTCTAAGGCATTAGAGTCCAAAGGCAAGCTGAATTGAGCATTCTGCCGCGAAAACACTCGTGGTATATGAAGCCAATCACCCAGACTGACAGCTGGGACTCGGTATTCGCGTAGCAGAGTCTGCATTTCCACTCCGTATTGACGCTCGGGCCGAGTCCTATAAGCTTCCTCTAGTACGTATCGTCTCTAAAATCATACAATGAATAAGAAACACTAACGAATTCAGATTGCAGAAACAAATAAACTGAAAGTCGTGAACTAAACTAAAGTATCTAATGGGTTATTTCTGTAAAATTATTTTCCATAAATCATCATTCCGACGAAAAAATTGAATTTGTAATGTAATCAAGCTAATGTATGTTAGAATTTGTTATATGCATATAGAAAATGTTACGGAACAACTTTAGCCTAGAATACTACTTACTACTAATGAGACTACGTAACTTTCTTAAAACAAGTACATATAGAGAAATTATGCCGACAATGCGAGTGGTGAGTAACTGTGGCCTCACGTGATCGCACTCCATTTCCAAAACAGCTTTACTGACTGATTCCGTCCCCATGTTTATCAATGCATCAGTATCTACTGCCATCTTTATTTACAATACGCAGCAGAAAGCTGGTAGAAGAATACCAGGCATCTAGATGGCGGCCATAAAATTAGTTTAGTAGAAACTACAAAAACTCGTTACAGAAAATCACAAACCAAAGTTTATATCTAAATTTTAAAATATCAATCGCTAACCTGTGAATTTTTATATTGTGTCCCTGTCTTTCCTCTTACTAGTTTTACAGATTTGAAGAGACAGATAGTGAAACAGAGGTATAAAAAATAAGTGAAAACCGGCCGGCCCCAAAAGCCTAATTGAGGGGTTTTGGCCCAAACGCGCGAAAATGGTGAAAACCTTTAAGAGGTATTTCGGTGCGGAAAGGATTTGCAAACCTTGGTATCAAATTCGGTTTCGATAGCGTCTTCATCGACCTCCCTGTGCAAATACTTTAATATTTCGTCATCCAGGAAGGAGTCAGTCTTCCTAGCTGTAACAGATTTGACTACCGGCAGTAAAATATCATCCTCGTCCTCCTGAGCCACGGATCCCCTTGAGCTGGGGTTCTGGGAGTCCGTCACGATTCCTGCAATCTAAAACGTCGCACATTTAAGTGGCACTTATCCAAAGTACCTTCAATATGCAATAGGACTTCGTCAGATCAACTTTGAATCCATAAATGCTATATTATGGATGGAGGACGAATGAAGACTTAAAGAAAATACATTACGTGGAAAAATAACATTCAAGCCTTATTTGTAACATTCAAGCTATTTCCTAAGATATTTCTGCAGCAGTAGTATTTAGTAATAGTCTATAAGGGATTATTTTTGTTATTAAGTTTAGAACTATAACTTAGGTTACGATAGAACCTGCATGTCTATTTCAGACAAAAGTACTTAAAAATTCAGTTAATAAAAAAAACTCAAGACGAGTAAGGTAGTACAAATGGCAAAAAAAAAACCGGTTTTTTTGCCATTTGTAGTTGTTTAGAAGGTTTCATGTTTGGGTCAATTTTGGTTTAATCTAGACTAACAATGAATATAGTCTTGAAGATGGAAATGATTGTGACAAAATGATGGATGGTACAGTTTATAGCAAATTACAATATATTAAATTACTTGTGTTTCAGGATCTTGTTGCGCCTGCGCTGCCAGTCCAGCTGAAGTCATGCGATCGCTACCTCCAGTCCTTCCTTTCCGACGGCGTTTACCACGCCTACGAATTTCACCATCTGAAGAGTACCATGTGTAGTTAATTGTGTAAATTCTACGCACGTACCTTATTATATAATGATCCAATCATAGCTAACAAATCAACAAACGATTTTTCTTATTAAAATGTATTTCTTCCTGTTTAGATAAATTTTAAAATTTTGTAAAAAAGGAGAAGTTCCAAATGTTCCTGATTCCTAAACTAATTTAGAAGAAAGATGTAAATTTAAAGTTACCTCCCTCATCAATATTTTGCTCACTACCCTCGTTTTCTTCTTTGTCCTGTGATCTTTGTGATACCGGTGCGTCGGTTTTTTTATTCTTAATAACTTTACCCAGATTTAAGGCTTTAAGTTGATTCTGTAAACAATCAAATGTTTGATCCTACATACAAATGACGGTTTTGTGTTGTGGTAGATTTTAGCTGAAGTCGACCAACCATTGATTTAAAGTTACTATCGTAACAATAATTTTGATTCAAACCTCTAGTAATACAAGTTATTTAAAAACATTGAACACATTCTAAAGAACAAGATTACTCAAAACTTTTGCTTAGAAAACTAAGACACATCACCTCGAGCTTTTTAAAAAACTCCTCACTGTCATAAGTTACAATTCGTTCTCTCCTAATCAACTTTTTCGTTACTTTAAGGTTAGGCAACCTTATTTTTTTCTCCTTCTCTGCTTCCCAGGATGTCAAGGATAGAACAATGTTGGAAGCTCCTCTTTTCTTGCTTGTAGGCGCAAAATTTATTATAATTTTATTCACATGCGTGACAGTACACTCGCAAGGCGCTGTTGTTATAATTTGTGGTAAAGTCAACGGTTTACGTTTTACACGTTTGTTTTTGGGAGTCACAAAATTGTCTTCTGACACGATAATGCATTTGTCTTTTTGATTTTTTTCTTTCGGTTTCCTACTTTTTATTTGCAATAATTTTGTTTTTGATATTATAAACGGTAACATGTTGACACTAAGAGGTTTATGTTACTGGTGTTAAACAAAAGCACTCAAAATCCCATTTTGTTTTCCGAAGCCTAACGCGAAAGATTCTAAATGAAAGTTTGCTATCGGTGTTTACGTCATTCGAATATAGATTAGCACCTATCAGTTGTAAAGTACTATTAATAAGCTTTCCACGCTCTAGTAAACCTTGATAAGTTCGTAAACTTTATTGGTCATGGAGATATATACGTCCATTTACAAGAGTTTGATTAGCTAAGCAAAGCTACAATGAATAAGCAGTGAGGTGTCCTTCCGTTGTCGGCTATAGGCAGGTATACCAGTTTTAGCCTCGAATACTAAATTTCGGGTGCATATAAATATCATCTGAATAATATATTGTACAATCAAAAGCCTTGGTTAGGTTAGGTTAATAGTAAATTACGAATTCCGGGATTTAATTTAGTTACATTAAAAAAATTGTTGGGATTTGATGGTAAATAATCGTTAAGTCTGCGTACCGGTATAAGACAAGCGTGTAGAGATTTAATCCTTCTTCTCTCTCAGCTATCAGAGAGGAGACCTGTTCTCAACAATTGTATGCTAATACAATGGTAATATTAATACAGAGAATGATGATGAAGATAATGCTAAAGATGAGGAAAATCTTTTACATGATAATTATGTGTCATTACATTCAGAATATATTATAGAATCATCCTCTGGTAAGTTCTAGCTTTCATTCCACTCATTACAATAAGTACTTAGCTTCCTAAAAAAACATTATTTGCACTTACCTTTTTAACAGTTCTTACACTAACAGGTTCTTTAGGCGTCCTCTTTGCCAGGACGAGAGGCGAGGCCAAAGGTGGTAGCTGCTCACACTGGCCGTTCACAAGACGGTTGTGAGCGCTGCCTGAGAGATTCAGTGAGGGGAGAGACCTTTCGTTAACACTTGGAGATTGACCGACTGTCATCTCCGAAGTTCCATAGCCATGGTAGTACAAGGTTTCCTAAATAGGGAAAACTTTTTACGAATATATTTTGCTTGAACACGATTTTTTGAGTAAAATAATAACTGTGGTCTTCCATAAAATTACAGATTTACGTTAACGCAAATGTAATGTGTATTACTAAAAATAATCAAAAAACTAACCTACTATTTGTCACTTTAATATATTCATGCACTTAGAAGAAAAACTTATTTGAAAAACTTATGTTAACTGGAATTTATAAAGTCGAAGAAACAGCAAAAAAGCATGATCTAAACAGAATACTTTGAAGAGCTTTAGAATTTACTTAATACCTGGCTATGACTTCTCCTCAAGTCAAGCACAATGGTAGTTCTTTGATGGGGTTGGTCAGGTGTTAAGCATCTTCGTGATCCCCTGGATTTTCCACTGGCGAGCGTTGGGGCTGGTGTCAGAGGACGGGAGTCTGTTTCCGTGTATCTAAAATAATGGATATGGAATGGAAGTACGTTTATCAGACATTTGAACAACTTACCAGACGGACCTATCTAAGTGTTAGCTAATAAGTTCAGATACAACACTATTCGACTCTTAAACTATTGATTGCTTATTTTTTTAGGTATTACTAAGAAAGATATGGAATATTTATTTAATAGGTTGCAAAAACCTTCGAAACATATCTTCTGTGACGATGTCGTGAGGCGTTCTGTTCTTTTCCTTTTCATGATGATCTTGAAACTTTGCTAGGTCCTCTTGGAACATGTGACCTTTGCCTTCCAGGAGCTGCAAAAAAAGTTCATGTGGGTAATTATGAAAGTTCTACCTTGCGGAAGTTTTATAGCTTTGCACCTCCTTATGGTAACCTCACGGTGGCATTCCAACATTGTCGTAAATCAACAACATAGTTTATTATTTAAGTTAAATGAGAGACCACTGACAAAGGTTATTAGTTTGAAGTGAAACTTCTAAGGTGGCACTAACCTCTATTTTACTATAATAGAGGTCAGTGTAAGGCGGCGATTCGATAACTTTTTAGACGAAAATTGACAAAAAATAACGATCATTGATCGATGTTACTATAAAGATATAATGTAGAGAAACTAGAGTGATGTATCCTATACGCACAAAATCTGTGTTTTAATCTTCCCATTTTCAGCTTTTCTGTACTTAGTCTACTTTCCGAATACCTTCCCTTCTGTGGTCGGTTATTTCAGATTCTTACATCTTACCCAAGTGTTCACTTAAACTTGTTTGAATGAATTGTTTTTTCTTGGCAATCGCTTTCATCTCATCCTAACCTTCCATTACGAAGGTAAAGGAACCTTTCTATTTTAAATTTTCTGTAGTCTACTTTTCCGAATTTCTTCCCTTCTTGATATGCTTTTCCAAGCTTGCAGAGCCAAGTTGTGAGAATATGGAATAGCAGAGTAAAGCATCTTCAAGACAAACGCTTCCATCTCACGGTCAAGTCTAAACCTTCCATTACCTAAGTAAGAGTAAGATTCAAGCTTGTGCCAATATCAAAGACACTCAGTCACACCGGCAGTCAGACCCTCAATCGGATATTTAATCTTTGCCGTCACCGTGGTTTAATTCCAGGGCCAGTTGACGTAAGGTTCTTGTGCAGCTACTGAGATTGCATGTGTTGCTGCTTTAGTCTTACATCATAAACGAAATGACGCATCATCAGTTGTTTCATTCCTTACCCAAGCATCCTTGGCCTTCTTGACGAACTCCCGGGCCGCATTGTCGGCTGGATGGTTGCAGAGCACAGAGCAGGAGTGCGAGAAGGGGTTGTAGAGACCCGCGTAAGGCCGTAGCATGAACGGCGCTGGGGCCACGTCGCATCGCAGCTCTGTTTGATGGTTATTCTGTATATAAATAAATTTTATCCGTAATTTTTTAAGTTATACGAGTGCAACGGGTTATAAGTCTAAATACCGTGATCGAAGGCGATCTTAATGATCGTTGCGATGTGGAGCGTTTTAACCTGCAAGTACACTCGCGTTAGTCTTGTGCGAGTTTCTTGCTTTATTGTTTACATTATCATAATCTTCAACTCATTACCGGCATACCCACATGGCACGGGTCTCGTCTCAGAATGAGAAGGGTTTAGGCCGTACATCACGCTGGCCAAGTGCGTAAGTGCGTATAATTGGTAGACTTCACACGCCCTTGAAGAAATTATGGATGGAACTCTCAAGCATGAATGAAAATCCCTTGCCAAGTTTTTAGGCGTAAAAACATCGGGATCGATTTCCTTTTGTAACATGTAAAGATAGACATTTACGCTATCGCGTACTACAACATACAAAATAGGTGGACATTAAATAAGTCATAAGACTTAAACTAGGTGTTTCCAGACTTTGTTTGGTGTGTTTTGTTTGAAGAAAATAAAGTAGACACCTACAAATAGGTAATCCTTTAGCTTGTAAGTAGCAAGAGTAAGGCGGGAACCTACCTTAATCGGGAATAGACATTTTTCTTGTACACTAGCCAATAATCCGGTGTTACTTGTGAGCCCCATGTCTTCGTTTTGGCTCTACATAGAGGCCCTTAGTACCTATCGATCAATCCATCGCCTGGTTACGAACTCAGAAAAGTACACATTGTATTGGAACACCGCTTTTTTAGTTGGTCAGTCAAAAATAATTGTTTGCATTGAAATAGGTACTTAAAATAGTTAGTTGACTGGTTTAGTTAATAGTTTATTTTGCTTTCATCCGTCTGTCAGAGTCAAACGTCCAAGCAGCGCTGAAGCAAGGCAAATATAAACTTAAAATTCATAAACAATTTTATTTCGGTTAATTGCGAGTTTGACTTATGCACGAAAGGTCCCGTACCAGGCTGCAATAAGAAACATTTATAGTACTAACATTAGTAAGGTGAAAATACACTATTTAGTGTAAGAGGAATGTATATACTTTTATATACCATTTTTTATAATTTACTATTATAGAAATGGACATTCTTTTAAAATTTCAACTCTTTACCTATTACGGTTATTAAGACACAGCTCGCTCACAGACAGCTTACGGACAGCGCAGGCTTAAGTGTATGAAACTAATTGGGATTTCCTCCTGTGTCCGCCTTATGAACACTGCCAACATGAGTAGCTAGATGACATTCCTATTGCTCTAACAATAAACAAACTAAAATTTGTTATATATTTTGTCCTTTACAACGTTTAAACATAATTCCCAAAATACTAGTATTATGGGAATTATGTTTAAATTCAGTTAATTTAGTAGGTACCAACTACAGTAAAATTGTACCTATACCTAAAAATATCTTTCAAATAAGTGCTGGCGAAAAGTGGCAGACATTTTGAACATTCCAACAAGACTGATCGTATGTCGTAAATAATCTAACATAATATGTTGCTTCCGATATATTATACCGCAAGAACAATTAATATCTATATACAACCGGAAGGCTATCTTAAGATCTTCCTAATAGAGGGTTTTCTCAAAATTGAATGTTTATAATTGCATTAAAGCGTTACCATAAAGGAGGCCGTAGCGGTAGTCCTGCTGACAATTTTATCAAGGGCGTCCTGTGAAGAATTCGCGAGTTGGCCAGTATGCGGATATTTCTTCATATTAAAATTTAATTAGGGGCACCTAACATAACTTACATACGAAAGTTATTAAGTCGATAAAAGGCAAAAATTTATATATTGTGTTTTTATAAAAAATTTATATTGTATTTTTATAGTTTCTCAAAACAGTCGTTTTCAACAATTTCATTTTGCTTATGTTTGAACATTTAGGTATATGCCGGTAAGTTTTCGCAAGAAAAATAATTGATATGTTTAATGTAATGTTCTTAACATAGTGAACAAAAATAGCAGTGCCTTTCAAGTCGACATCTCCCAGATTCTATTTGATACTTATAAAATACTAATAGGTTATCAAAAATCCTACAAAAATCCGTTTTATTTCTGTTCAAAATTAGTACAAATTAGTAGAAAAAAACGAATGAGAATATAGAGCAAACACTAAAAACCTCCAAAATAATCTGATTGATTTTTAGTCTGTGGCTTAAGCATTGTCAAAATATGTCAAAAAGTTTTGTCTGTATTGCAAAGTAAATTGTTATTGACATTTGGCGCGAAGACTTCTTGATTTTATAATGTTTTTGTGATTTTAAGACGCTAATAGTGTTTTTTTTCAGTGTCTCTCATAAATTTTCACGATGCCAGCTTTCTTACGATATATAGACATGGAGAACTTCAAGTCCTACCGCGGGCGCCACCGCATAGGGCCTCTGAAGTCTTTCACCGCAGTCGTTGGCCCCAATGGCTCAGGTAAATTATACATTTCAATACTAACATCAAATCCAGAGTACGCTACAGTTATTGTGTAGCAAGGACTACTTTTTTATTTGTATAATTTGAAACAGAAACATTAAAGAAATTTAAAAAAAGTTTTTTAAAACATCTAATGTTCTTATTTTTAGTAAAAATATGAATTAAAAAGTGCTAAAATCGATTAGTATGAGCGTTTTGATGATACCAAATAACATCTATTCAGCTTTTAGCTGTGTGAACTCAAGCTATATCTGTACTATGCTTTTTATTTGAACAGGGTTTAAACAAAAGTGTTTCCAATCCAGAATCACTTCATTTGTTCTTTTCAACATGATAATTTTTACAATAATTATTCTGTCTTCGGAAAGATGTTCCAGAATAGTATGCTTCCAAGCAACCTAGTCATTAAGAAATTCATCAATTGTATAGTATCCTTATTGTCAATAATGTCTTTCCTTATTATAATACTGTAAATTGCTTGCTTAAATCTTGTTACACTAATAATATGTGTATTTGGTTGGAAGGTTCATCTGGTATCTGGTTCATAGGATAGTCAATCATTATACTTTATATTGTGAATTACACTATATAGTTTGTTTTAACAGGAAAATCAAACTTCATGGATGCTGTGAGTTTCGTTATGGGGGAGAAGACATCATTGCTACGAGTGAAACGCCTCAGTGATCTTATCCATGGAGCCTCTATCAATAAACCTGCTTCAAGAAGGTATAGTATTGGTATTTTACCCGACGTGGACAATATTCAATGACATTTAAGCTTAATTTGCTATAATCCACCAGACTGATTTGTCTGGTTGGCATGTATTTATAGTTTCTCAATTTACTAAACCAAACCAACCTTCAAAATATACTGCTTACATACATTTTACTATAATGCCAGAGCATCAGCAAGTTAGCACAGATGTTGACTTCATCACACTCATAACAAAAAATATGGTTGTTGTAGGATTTGTTTGGTGTTGCAAAATAAGTTGGTTGTTATAACTGCATATTTTGTAACTGTTTATTTTGTTGGTTGATATAACGACCATACGTGCAGTTGAAAGTCTGAGTTACCTCATTTTTATTTTAAAACTGAATATGGATACCCAGTTTAACAACGTGCAGCTTAAGGTAATTTTGGACCTACCAATGCATAAGTTTAAAGAATGTGTTAAAACACATTTATTACAACAAGGTTATTATACAATTGATGAATTTCTACACGACAAGCTTGCTTGGAAGCATCCAGCTCCGCTTTCATCTCTCACAAGATAGAAAAATGAATGTTAAAATGTAAATTTTTGATGCTGGAAAAGAGCAACTGAGTTTCTTGCCAGCTTCATCTTGGTAGAATCTGCCTTCCGAACCGGTGGTAGAGTCACTACAAACAGACAGACTTGACGTTTCAAAAGTGCTTATATTAGGCCTACTTGAAATAAATGAATTTTGAATTTTGCAGGAAATAGATAGTTCTAATATATTGCATTCTAGTCTGTGTGATGATAGGGATATATCCGAAAATAATTATAACATTGAACCCTTTTATCTGGTTATTGTAGATTATAGCAACTTAAGGTCAATGATCATTGCTAGTCTTTTGAACTAGTTTTTAGGGCCCAAAAGTAATCTGAATTTAGGTTAGTTTCAAAATAATTTTGGATTTCATCCAAAAACATATTCTTATATAAATAATTAAGTGATGTTTATTTCTCATATAAAAACTGTTAGCTTTACACATTACGTATCATTATCAGTCTTCATTTTAGTATGTATCTGTTTTCATGATCCAAAATATTTTTATATTCGCAGTTTTACACCAAACAAAGTATCACTAACGAAACCAGCTAAGCGAGTAATTATGCTACTTATGATTATCAGCTTGTTTGGGGCTAAACAATACTCGTCACTCGTCGATAAATGAACCTAAAATTTCTGAATGTACCCAAAAGTAATTATGTTTGATCTGTTGTTTCTACCCATTGGCTATTGAAATTTCGTCTGCTGTTTCAGTGCGTCGGTGACAGCAACATTTATTCTGGAAGACATGACAGAGAAGCAATTCCAAAGGTCTGTCATTGGGCAGTCATCTGATCACAAAATTGATGGACAGGTAATTCTAATTAGATTTTGAATTGGCAATCTCTGAATATATTGTTGTAATTAAGTTTAAAAATAGCAGGACACCAGTAAACTTGTGTCTCAAACATGGTGAATAGTCCTGACAGAGGACATATCACCCGTCTGGCAATGGCAAATATAAGTTTAAAAATTATTATTAATTACCTACCCCCCGGTTAGTAGAGACAATCAAGATAGGGACAAAAAAAAATATTTATTGTGAAAAAGCGTGGGATAGTTATGACAGCACCATGGGACCGCCATGTTAAATCGGTGACACACCTTCGCAAATTACTGAGCAGTATAATGATTAGACCAAATGTAGAAACTTTAAGAATATCTCTCTTTATAGCCCAGTGAATTTTTCTTGAGCTTTCCTGAAATACCATACCCTAGTTAGCATAAACTTAGTTGCAAAATGATTGTTCCAGTCTGTGTCAGTAAGCCAGTACCTGGCTGAACTTGAGAAGCTGGGCATCAATGTCAAAGCCAAGAACTTCCTGGTGTTCCAAGGAGCCGTGGAGAGCATCGCCATGAAGAATCCCAAAGAGAGGACTGCTCTGTTTGAGGAAATCAGTGGGTGAGTACACATGGGGTGAAGAGTTCTGTCTGTCTACAACTGTCTGTCTGACCTATTGATATACAGTATGGTTCCAATCCAACTTTAACTGTTTTTATAACATTGTAGTAAATAAAACATTTAAATGTGCTATTTGATACTTATATATATTAGTGTTCTGACATTAGAATGATGCAGTCAATTGAAGTTTTTCAAACACTGTATAACCATTGCAAAATTATGTCACATATATTAATGTGGCCTAGAGATTGTCTTAATGCCATATCCTTGAGTTCCAACGCTGAGATAAGACTTATTTGGTCTTCAGTTCTGGAGTTCTGAAGGAGCAGTACGAGGCTTGCCGCGCGGAAGTCAACCGCGCCGATGAAGAAGCACAGTTCTCCTACCAGAAGAAGAAGGGAGTTGCTGCCGAGAGAAAGGAGGCGAAGTACGAAAAAGACGAGGCTGAGAAATATACTAGGCTTAAAGAGGAGTTGGTATGACACTTACTCTTATCATTTATTCATTTATCCCTAAGACACACCGACAATTAATTGTAACAACATTCTTAAAAAAAAACTTGTGTTACAATTACAAATTCTGTCTAGTGCCATTACAATAATCAATTATAGATACCAACCCATTATCGGCCCAATACAGAGCATGGGTCTCCTCCCACAATGAGAAAAGGTTAAGGCCGCAGTTAACACTGGCCCAGTCGACTCCACACTTTGATGAATTCCTTGATAACAAGTTAGATTGGAAGCCTTTCTCCCGCAAGATAGAAAATGATTTTAAATGTGGATGTTGGAAAAGAGCAACTACTTTCGAGTTTCTTGCGGGCTCTTCTCAGTAGAATCTGCTTTCCGAACCGGGAACGCGAAGGGTAGCGTTTGGGCATTATTGTGATAGTGTGAGGGCCCACCAGTTTTTCAATGTGTAGGCTCTTCACTAACCCGTAAGGATTTACGGACTATTAATTTTTTTTATTTTTTGGAAAACAAACAGCTATATTTATTTATTTATTTTATTTATTATACATTTTACAAAGTTACAAAATTCAAAAGATTCAAAATTCGTGTATTTTAAGTAGGCCTAATATAAGCACTTTTAAAACGTCAAGTATTTCTGCTTGTAGTGACTCTACCTAAACTTTAGAAGGCAGATTCTACCGAGAAGAAGCCGCCAAGAAACTTAGCAGTTGCTCTTTTCCAACATTGTTCTACAATTTAACAATCATTGTTCTTATGTGAGATGAAAGCGGAGCTGCTTGCTTTCAGGCAACCTTGTCATTAATAAACTCATCAATAGTATAATAGCCTCGAATCTCGATGTATTAAATGTGTTTATAAACATTCTTTAAACTTATGTTATACACTACTGTGTACTGTGTACTAATATTACCTTCGGTATCATGTTGTAAAAGCATATACTCAGCCCCACAAAGGTTTTCTGAACTTTTCTGAACATAATTGTTATAAATACATTGCGAAGCTACTGTAAGCATACCTATTTCTTTAAATTTTTCAAGGAGAGATTCGCTTGATCTAAGTTTGTATATTGTTTGTACAACTTTAGATAAGATAATTCAAATAAGCCATTAAAGATTTCACAAATTTGTAGGTATATATTTACTAAACACATATCCCGATCGGGTAGATGTTCTTATTCGAGTCGCGTGGAACAGTATTGTGACTCGCGTTGAACAGTTAGGTCAGGTTTGCAGCCGCAAGCAGGACGCAAATTTCCTGATTTCGGATGCAAACCTCTCGTACTTATAAAAGAATCTATCAATCTATCCTGCATATGTTCAGGATTACAGCTTTTTGGAGAGATATAAATAAAATAAATATATCACGACAATACACACATCGACTACTACTACTAAGATAGCTGTTGAATATTTTTATGTATATAATACACATAAATACCTATAATATACAGATAAACACCCAGACACTGAAAAACAATCATGTTCATCACACGAACATCTGAAAGCAGGGTCGCTGACCACAACGCCAGTCGGCCGTCTTAGGATATGTAGATTGAGTTCCGTTAAATTTAGTAAGCTGAGTACTGGTGAAGTCGTTAGCACATAATACGAGCCCATATTAATAGCCCATAATAATAGCCGAGTGGCGCAGTGGGCAGCGACCCTGCTTTATGAGTCCAAGGTCGTGGGTTCGACTTGAAAATGTTTGTGTGATGAACATGAATGTTTGTCAGTGTGTGGGTGTTTATCTGTGAATTATAAGTACTTATGTGTATTATATTCATAAAAAAAATATTCATCAGCTAACTTAGTACCCATAACACAAGCTACGCTTACTTTGGGGCTAAATGGCGATGTGTGTATTGTCGTAGTATATTTATTTATTTAATACTATGAGAACTATGTTAGCTTAATTAAGCCGCCACATGCGTTTGATCTTATTATTATAATACAGTTTTTATAATTTGACTTTCAGCAACAACAGAGAGTGGAGTTGCAACTGTTCCACCTCTACCACAACGAACAGGACATACAGAACGCTGAAGAGGAGCTCCAAAGTAAGCAGTCGGAGCTCGCTAAAGTGGAGAAGAAGAGGCAGAAAGCAGAGGAAGCTCTCAAAGAGAAGAAGAAGGAAACGGGCGCAGCGCAACGAGAACTCGCCAAGTTAGAACAGGATATCAGAGAAGTGGTAAGTATACATACTTTTGTCAACCAGTAGTTTGCTCTTTTTAGAGGTAGATAAGCGGGATATCCCGGGCTCAAACTGTGAGAGTCTTTGACCGTGGTGGTAAATTAATGTATAATCTTATCTAATACTAATATATAAAGCTGCTGCCTGCTGACATACGTCAGGCTCCATCTCTAAATATATTCAAGAAGCGTTTTGAAATACCTTTTCTTATCTATGTAATATATATGCAGTATACTACATACTGTAGTACGATGTATATACTTATATATATTAAGTGTGTAGTATTAGAATTTATGAGTAAGTAGCTTATTATATATATATATATATATATATATATATACATACATATATATTTTAAATAAAATTTATATTTAACACTTAAATTGCTGCACCAACCCGTTCATTCATCTTTCCGAACGTCAATGATTGTCTGGAAGAGCTTTAAGCCTAAGACCGCCTTTGCACGCTCTATTTTCTATTCTAAGTTTCTTCTGTATAGGTGTTTACTTTGTTTATGTGTGTGTGTAATACAGCTTTCAAAAAAACACACAAAGCGGAAGAATTTGTTTGTTTGTTTACTTGAACGCGATGATCTCAGGAACTCATCATATCAACTCATTACCGGCCCACTACTGTGGTCTCCTCCCACAATGAGAAGGGGTTAAGGCCGTAGTCCACCACGCTGGACCATTGCGGATTGGTGGGTTGGATCTCAGGACATACTGGCCCAATTTGTAAAATTCTTTCAGTGTTGGATAGCCCATAGTTTTATAGTACATCAGTTTACAAAATTAAATTAAATGCAATTAGTATGAATACATAAATTTGGAAAGATACATTTCAAAAAAATATATGCAGCATATGCTCTATAATCACGCTAAGAAGATAGGTGGATGCATCGATGAAGAATGTTTCAAAATCGGATTTTTTTCCTTTGAGAGCTTCCGCTACACGCTGCGTAAACAGTTAAAGTTACTACCAAAATATGTATGACAAAGTTATTCCTCATTAAAAGTAAATAAAACATTCATACATAAAGTTCACTAATACTAGTAGTTTTTTAATATTTTTTCCTGTTTTTTTTTATGTGGTGAACAATAAAAGTGTATTCATTCATTCATAAATAAACCATATTTGTACTGTCTTACTTGAAATTGTATATGTAATGTTATTATTACAGGAAGCGGAGGTATCCAAAAAGCGTCCAACCTTCATCAAGGCGAAGGAGCGTGTGACCCACACACAGAAGAAACTCGAGGGTTCCATCAAGACCCTGGAGCAGGCGCGTAAAGCCCACGAGGCTCATCAGGCAGATATCAGGTGCCGTACCTTACCTAGCGTGACCTTATTTCTGTTATCTTAACACCTCATAACCTTCGTTATTTTAAGTCTAACATGTCTTTGTGTATGTGTGTGCGTGGGGTGTGAATGTGGGTGTGTCGTAGCTCCCGAACGGATGAACTGATTTTGATTGACGGCCGAGTGGCGCAGTGGGCTGCGACCCTGCTTTCTGAGTCCAAGGCCGTGGGTTCGATTCCCACAACTGGAGAGTGTTTGTGTGATGAACATGAATGTTTTTCAGTGTCTGGGTGTTTATCTGTATATTATAAGTATTTATGTGTGTACTGTGTGTGTAATATTTTTTTATGAATATAATATTCATAAAAAAATATTCATCAGCTATCTCAGTACCCATAACACAAGCTACGCTTACTTTGGGGCTAGATGGCGATGTGTGTATTGTCGTAGTATATTTATTTATTTATTTATTTTTTCGTTTTTTAATTTTTCTAAGATGGCCGCCACAATGTGGCCAATTATGTCTTACAACCCCCTCGGTACACCTATAAATTAATATGTCTAGGGTTTTTATTTTTTTATTTAATTACTTGTCTATTTAAAAGCATAAAACATGAACTTAAAAAGAAATAAACTTTCTTACCGAAAGTGGATAAAACTCCAGGGTAAGATGAACATGTTGTCCTTTCCCCTTGTAAAAAATGGCCCTCGTCTATGCAATAGATATTTAACTCATTAGCTTTATTGTTTGTTTTTTTATGTAATTTTTCACAACGATTGGTATTAATAACCTACTTTTTTTTTAAATTCACGTTACTCTTCAGAATATCCGTACAAAAAAATCCGGACCACCTATGATGGTTCTGTAAACGGCATTGGCTTTCTAAATTATTTTTCTAAGAATAGAATAGGTACTAAGACGACTGATGAATAAATAAATAAATATACTACGACAATACACACATCGCCACCTAGCCCCAAAGTAAGCGTAGCTTGTGTTATGGGTACTAAGACGACTGATGAATATTTTTATGAATAATATACATAAATACTTAGAACATACATATAAACACCCAGACACTGACAAACATTCATGCTCATCACACAAACATTTTCCAGTAATGGGAATCGAACCCACGGCCCTGGGCTCAGAAAGCAGGGTTGCTGCAAACTGCGCCAATCGGCCGTCATCAATCAAGACTGAATAGGCATCTTCTAGGCAAGCGCGGTCCACCTTAGCCTGCATCATCGCTTACCATTACGTGTGATTGCAGTCAAGCGCTCGTCTATAAATATTAAAAAAAGGTTTCTGACGAATTGAGAACCTCCTCCTTTTTTCAGTCGGTTAAAAAGGAAAACATTTTTGGACCTTCTTCGCCTGCTACATTTTCTTCGGTATATAATGTACTAGCGGTTTTTTAAAAATTAAAAAAAACTAAAAAAAATTTAGCCTTAAATGAGGGGTTTGCTGCCGTCCGCTGTGGAGTTCTGTCCTCTATCTCCAACCAAATTCATCAGATCTAAACAAAGTTTGGGCAAAATTAAACACACATCTCTAGTACAAAAATAATTATTTAAATCGGTTATAATTTGCCGGAGTTATGGTGTAAAATCGTCAAATACTTTTACCTCCCTCTCCCAAAGGAACCGAGCTTAATGTCGGGATAAAAGGTATTCTATATTACTTCTAACACTTCCAAGAATATGTGTACAAAGTTCCATGAGGATCGGTTAAGCAGTTGTTGCTTGAAAGCGTAACAAACAAACTTACATTGACATTTATAATATTAGTAGGGATGTTAAAATTCTACAGGAAGCTGGAGGAAGAGCTTCGTCAAATTGAGGAGCAGAAGGCGCAATGGGAGGCCACCATCACGGGCTCCAGCCACACCCGCGCCGACGTGCACCTTGAGGAGGCGCAGGTAACTGTCACCATCATCACCATCATCATCCACTGCTGGATATGAGTCATCACCAAGGCAGTCTAAATCTTAGTAACAAAACACTAGAAACGAGTACGCATCACCTTGTCGCCGCAAACGAGACTCAGAGCACTCGAATTTTAACAAAAAAAAATTAAGACACATTTGCCGTTCACTGAACCTATGGAACGCGTAAATCGGATGCCTAATGATTTAGATGTTGCCACGTACCACGTTAGACGCCGTCTACTAGTTACGACACCGATTCGGTGGTGCGTAATGTTTAGAGAAGTAGTAAAGTGTCAGTTAGCATTTAAAAAGATATAAAAAATAAACAAATCTGTATGCTAGCACTTCACGCTCGGACAAGGCGCTTGGGTACTAATTTATTTTTTTTGTATTTATTTACTGAGAGAAATACATGCTACAAAGGTGATTGATCCGCATAAGCCTGTAATTACTCCGGCAACCACGTCCTTCGGACAGTTCTGAATATATCTTGCGTTCTTCCAGATAAGAGAATACGAAGAGCTAAAGATGGAGGCGTCCCGCCAGGCGGCGCGCTACTTGCAAGATCTGGACTCAGTCAACCGCGAGCAGAAAGCGGACCAGGATCGCCTCGACAATGAGATGAGGCGTAAGGGCGAGCTAGAAAACAAACATCGCCAAAAGGTAACCCAGCCTCTAAAGGCTCCCCCACGCATGTCAATACTTTTTTTTTTTTTTTTTTTATAAATATACTTCGACAATACACACATGGCCATCTAGCCCCAAAGTAAGCGTAGCTTGTGTTGTGGGTACTAAGATGACTGATGAATATTTGAATGAATAATATTGTTGGTTATTTGAACCTCAAAAGCAGGTCCTCAAAATTACAGGTAATGGTAGAGATCGCTTTTAAGCGATAAAGCCGCCTATTGTACTTTTTCTCCTTTTTTTTCTAATGCTTGTTTTTTTTTTTTTTAATTGGTGTACAATAAAGTGTATTTTCATTTCATTTCATTTACTAGGAAGAAGAATAAACGAACATATCTTGCAGCGGAGTAAACGGATTTAATTCAAATTTTGGTATTTAAACTGTTGATCATAAACAATATCGAATTAAGCACTTTTCACACATCTAGTTATAAACATAGTTAGTCCACACTATCAGCTTAATCGTGCTGCTGTCATTGGCGTTGACCAATATAAATAAATACTTAGAATATACATATAAACACCCAGACAATGAAAAACAATAATGTTCATCACACAAACATTTTCCTGTAGGGGACAAACTGCGCCGATCGGCCGTCAATATAACAACGTCCTGCATGTTCAAAATAGCAACGCCTTTAGAATGCTGTTTTTGGAATCTTCCTTGGCGCTGTAGTGCCTCTAAAATTTTCGCATACGCACTAACAAATGACTTTTTTGCCATAATGCGTAACAAAGAAACCGCTCTCCTACAGCGTTAGTACCATTCTAAAGTTAATTGCTAGATTCGACTGTCCTATACTGCGCCACTGTGTGGACGTAGCAATAGGGCGAATAAATTTATTTTTTCTCATTATTTAAACCAATCAATATTTAGTGGATAAGAAACAATAATGTACTCCCTAAGCACGTTTCGCTCCGACTCTGAAGCATCCTCGGAAGATGTTGACTTTACAATAAATATTTTTAAGTGAACACAACTCAGAGGTACTGAAATAGCGCAAAGAGTTGAGAAACTGTAGTATAATAACTTTAAAATAATTGTTTATATATTAATAAAACAATTATTTTAAAGAATAAACATGAAATATGAAAAAGTACGTACTCAATAGTGTTTGTGATGACTCCTTATTCACAGGGCCATGAGAGAAACGAGGCCATGAAACGAGTGGAGAAACTGAATGAACACATCAAGAGCTCCGAGCAAGCCCTTGAGGAGCAGAAAAGACTGAGAGCCGAGCTACAAGTATGACAACCTATGTTATATTTCTTTAAGAAAAATGACAGCGCATATACAGTTAAGACAACAATGGTATATTTCTGTAAGAACAATGTTGGTTAGTACCGTTACCGGTAGGATATCTTTGATATATTTCTTAAGTAAGATTTGGGGTTACTGAAAGAATAATGCGGGTTAGTATGGATACAGGTAAGACAATCTTCCCGGAGATGAACCTTTTTGTTGTTCTAATCGGTATGCGACTTAAAAATGTAATAATTTTTACTGATTTTTTTGATTATTATTTGATTTTTTTTTTTGTTTTTACTATTGGTTATCCAAACGAATGAGTAAGGATGCCTTTATAACGTGTGCGATGTACTGCGATCACCAGATGTGGTGAACATTTTATTTATTTATTTAAATTACGTGTATAATTTATAATTTTTTTAAATGTATAACATCGGTAAAAATAATCTTAGCTCAGTGGTAAAGCGCGCAGGTTAAAATGCTGTCGGTTCCGAAATAGGCGAAGCGTTGCACCTTCCTATTCTAATTTTCATTTATAGCCCGACGACTCGGTTTTTGACGCGAGCACTATAGTCTGTATCCAGCAATGACTCGACCGTATTAAGCTATGTTCTAAGTTGTAAAACATTTTGCAGGCTGACGTAGGCTCGTGCCGTAGCCGTGGTGCCGCGCTCCAGGAAGCTCTAGAAGATGTGGCTTCACAGTTGGGTGATGCGAGAGTTGATAAGCACGAAGAAGCGCGCAGAAAGAAAAAGCAGGAGATCGTGGAGAACTTCAAACGGGAGATTCCGGGAGTGGTGAGTCACGAACCAGGTTCAGAGTGCCAAGTGTGAGATTTCAACAGCTGGCGGTGCCGTGCGGACGCACCATCTTTCACCATCACGCGCACGATTCGCAACCTTAACGACATAGCTGAGATAACCTGAGTGCTAAGATAACCACCAAGCTACAAGTCTGTTTTGTTGTACTCTGAATGAACTCACAAAAGTGGATCTATGGTGCATTTGATACATTGATAATGTTTACTTTAATAAAATATACTTTATAATGTATGTAGGTAGGTGCATCAGAATCTACGCTAGGAATTTGGAAACTTCGTGTAATACTTCTCGTAAGGGGCCGTTCATAAAATACTTGAGATGTTTAAGGGGGAGAGGGGGTCGAGTTAAATCTCATCTAATCTTACGTTGGAGAGAGGGGGGGTCTCGGCAAATATAACGCAATTTTTTTTGTTAAATTTTTATCAAACTTAAATTTAAATTTTCAGCAATATTGATTGCTAGAATTAACTAGTCGTCAGTAAAAGCAGTCAGTTTTTTCTTCTTGCAATAACAATCCAATGCGTTTCCGTAAGAATCCCACATTTTGAAAAATCTCACGTGTGATTGGAGGATGCGGGAGGGGGTTGAAAATAATATATGGACGCGCCCTAAGTGAAATAATTAAATTAATAAATGAATTTCCTAGCTACGTGTACTTATTTCGATCGCGTGGTAGTTAACTTCGATTTATATGGCAGCGAAAGAGCGACATCTAGTGACAGTGCGGTTTGCCAGTATTATAACTAGATGGCGCTTCATTCACATGATCAAATAAGTAAATGTTGGTATGCAGTATTCAGTAGCCTTAATCTTATAGACTAATATATAATATAGTATATGAGTTTGTTTCTTTATTTGAACGTGATGTTCTCAAGAAGTACTGATTCGATTTGAAAAATACTGTCAGTGTTGGATAACTCATTTATCGAGGAATATAACATCACGTTACGGCCAATAGGAGCATAGCACCAATAAAGGGTTTTTACACCTTTTGAGAGCTTCCGCTGCGTGCATTACGTAAATGGTTAAAGGTTTAATAAAATCATGTATGCCGAAGTTGGTCCCCATTAAAAGTCCAAAAAATTGGTAATTTCATACGGTTTGGACAGAGATCCTTACAAAGTTAAATTTGTAAACTTAACGTTGCACTTAAGTAAACAAATTTACAGTTAAGATGTGCGATTCATAACGCATAATTTAATAATAAATAAATATTATGATAATATTTTTGTAGTATATTTATTTATAAAAAAATATATATATATACTACGGCAATACACACATCGCCATCTAGCCCCAAAGTAAACGAAGGGGTATGTTATGGGTACAATAATAAATATTATAAATAATATATAAATATTATAAAAATTGAATGTTGAATTTTTTTTTGAATGATATATCTACATTAATCTTATATCTTTAAACGAGCAATTCTTGTATATATATATAATATATATATAAATGGAATCTCGGAATCGACTCCAACGATTTTCATGAAATTTAGTATACAGGGGGTTTCGGGGGCGATAAATCGATCTAGCTAGGATTCATTTATATTGGAATCTCGGAATCATTTATATTCGACATACGACTATTTTTTTAAGTCAGTTGCAGGTTCGTTAGTACTTATAATATACAGATAAACAACCTTAATTAATGTATCTTTAAAATTCATAATCTAAAATCTGAAACGTGGTTAAGTAATAATTTAAGGTCCAAAAAGCCTTTTTGTCTCCTGCCTGTGCTAACTCCGCTGACCGGAACACAGCAATGCCGCCCAGCGGCAGTAATCAAATTCAAAATTCATTTGTTTTACGCCTACTTTATAAACACTTTTGAAACGTCAAGTATGTCTGTTACCACCGCATGAATAAATGAATAGACTTTTATTGTACACCACATAAACATATAGTAAAATTATAAATAAAAAAAATTAACAAAAGTATACAATTTGGCGGCCTTATCGCTACATAGCGATCTCTTCCAGGCAACCAAAGGCGTTAAACACAGCTCAAGAAGAGAGGTAGGTGGTGCATTTACTTAAACATGCATATATACCTATATATACATATATAATATATACATATAATAAACATACAATGAAATATATAGATACTGATAATAATTAATATATACCTATATAATTAATATCAATAGTACATAAATATATACAATATCAAACCCCAAATAAAACAGATGGGAATAGGCATGTTAAAGATCCGAAGATTCAGACAAAAAATGATCTTTGACAAGTTTTTTAAAAATGGTTATATACTGTGCCTCTCGGATTTCAAGAGGCAAAGAGTGAAAGATCGGTGGAAGAAAGATGAATTATGTGAAGGCACCCTTAAGATCAGTTTCCTTGCAGTACGGAAAACTTCACCGGGGCGACTAACAAATTAAAATTTTTCCTTTAAATAAGGTGAACAGTACTGCCTGGTCTAGCTCTGTCAAAAAAAGCTCATTCTGTCGTTGCAGTACGACCGCATGATCAACATGTGTCAGCCCACCCACAAGCGGTACAACGTGGCCATCACCAAGGTGCTCGGCAAGTACATGGAAGCCATCGTGGTTGACACGGAGAAGACTGCGCGGCGCTGCATCCAGGTCCTCAAGGAGCGAATGCTTGAGCCCGAGACGTTCTTGCCGCTGGACTACATCCAGGCGAAGCCCCTGCGCGAGCGGCTCAGGTATGCGGTGTTTTCAGGCGGAGGTCCAGGGGTCCCGGTTCTATTTATTTATTTTTATAACTAGCTGTTGCCCGCGACTTCGTCTGCGTTAGATTTTATTTTTTGATGTGGCATTCAATTTAGTTATAGTTCTAAAAAAAATTAAAGTATTCAATATCGCTAAGCCTTGAGGGGTTTGCTGCTGTCCGCTGAGGAGTTCTTTCCTCTATCTCAAACCACATTCAGATCTACACAAAGTTTGGGCAAAATTAAACACATATTATAACTCTAAAGTACAAAAATAATTATTTAAATCGGTTATAATATGTCGGATTTATGGTGTAAAATCGTCAAACACTTTCACCTCCCTCTCCCAAAGGAACCGAGATTAATGTCGGGATAAAAAGTATCCGATATTACTTCTAACACTTCCAAGAATATGTGTACAAAATTTTCATGAGGATCGGTTAAGTAGTTTTTGCGTGAAAGCGTAACAAACAAACTTACATTGACATTTATAATATTAGTAGGGATGTTTAGTTTAATAAAATATACTTTATAATGTATGTATGTAGGTGAATCAGAATCTACGCTAGGAATTAGGAAACTTCGTGTAATACTTGTCGTAAAGGGCCGTTCATAAAATACGTAAGATATTTAAGGGGAAGAGGGGCTTACGTTGGAGAGAGGTGGGTCTCTGTAAATATCACGCGTTTTTTTTCCCGTTGAATCTAAAAAATTATACTATTTTGGCCCATTGGTCTTTGTACAATAACAATCCAACGCGTTTTACGTAAAAAAACCCGCATTTTGAAAAATGTGAGATTGGGGGATGGGGTTGAATAAAATCTCACGACATCTCACCAGGGGGTGAGGGAGGTCCAAAAAATAAAAAACACCTCGTAATTTATGGACGCCCCCTTAACATACTATAACACAGTCTATCTTTTTCGGTTAAGAGGTAACTAGCCTCGGCCGAAGCCTTCCACCAGGCCAGGGGTCTTCAAAAAGCAACGTAGCGAATACGCATAGCGTTATAGCTGGTAGCCTATTGTCGGTTCGTTGTAAACGAAAAGTTGAATGAATAATATGAATAATGTATGAATTTAAAATTCCATCGATTTTCAATATCGTGTACATTATTCTACTAGTCAAACCCTTTCTTATTCATGGGTATCATATTGAGAGATCTGTGAAAAAAATAATGCGTTTCTCCATTTTGTGGTGGCGGGCAGTCATCTTGGATTCGAAATTTGTCATAGCGCTTACTATTCTTCTTTCATTTGATACCCTTATTATGAGTGTTGTGAAAAAAATGGGCACACATACAGACACACACACAACCACACAACATACACGCACACACACATGTCAAACTTATATAGGATACCGCTTAACGCCTTCTCACCGCTGACGGCTTGGTTCACACGGCTGCAGACGTCTAAACTTAGCGTTAACTTAACCAGAGCTGTAGGTTCCTAAACGCTCGGTCACAGTCTGCGGCTGATAATGCATTTGGTGAGCCTTACAATTATTGTGCAGGGATATAAAGGAGCCGAAGAACGTGAAGTTGTTATTCGACGTGTTGCGTTTCGAGCCGCCGGCCATCCACCGCGCGGTGCTGTTCGTGACCAACAACGCGCTGGTCTGCGAGACGCCCGAGGACGCGTCGCGCGTCGCTTACGACCTTGACCGCACCAAGAACAGCCGTTACGACGTACGTCACTTTTGCAGCGTGACAGTTAACCAACCCAAAACGTTAATTTACACTCAGTGGTAGCCTGTTGAGCTTGAAAGTTAACCAACCCGAAATGTTAAATTTCACTCAATTGTAGCTTGACAGTTAACCGACCCGAAATGTTAAATTTCACTTAGTAATACCTTGACAGTTAACCGACCCGGAACGTTAAAGTACACTCAGTTGTAGCTTGACAGCTAACCGACCCGGAACCCAGAAATTTCAAGAACAACATTTTATCGGCAACAATTAATTAAACACTGTGAAAACCTAGAATCTGGGTAACTTCAAATCAAGAGGCATCTTCGAGGCAAGTGCGCCACATTTTTGACTGCATTATCACCATCATGTTTGATTCAAGCGCTAATCTATAAAAAAAAAAAGTTGTAATAATACTAAATAAAGTTAATATTATTAATTTAGTTTGCACTCTCCCACAGGCGCTGGCGTTAGATGGAACTTTCTACCAGAAGTCCGGTATTATCTCTGGTGGTTCTCTGGACTTGGCGCGTAAAGCCAAGCGTTGGGACGAGAAGCACCTTTCCCAGCTTAAAGCCAAAAAGGTATTTATTATGTTTTATCTTATTTTTGTTATTCGTGAACTTCAGATATCGAAAAAATTCTAAATTCAATATTCATTTTTTAAGTATGCCTAGTTTTAAGCATTTTCAACCGTCAAGTCAGTCAGTTTGTAGTGACTCCTCCAGCGGTTCGGAAGGTAGTTTCTACTGAGAAGAGCCGGAAACTCGGCAGATTGCTCTTTTTCAACATTTTACAGTTTACAACCTTTAGAATTATTCTCTCTTGTGAGAGCTGAGAGCGTAGCGGCCAGCTTCCAAGCAGCCTTGTTAAGAAATTCCTCCATCGATACATATCCAAACAACATGCAGCCATAGCAAGACGTTTCCTGATATCGAGTTATTAAAGTATGGAAATGTTTGTGGGAAAGTCGGCCTTGAGATTAAGCATAAATCACATCCAGTATCACATCTCCAAAGCATCGATTTTCTCTCATATCTTACTAGCTGTTACCGGCGTCCTTCGTCAGCGTTATTTACGGTTTATTACAAATTCCATTGCAACCGTTTGTTTCCCTGGCATTTAAACCTATAAAAACCTCCATCCTTTTAACTAACACTTTGCCAAAAATAAAAGTTGATTGGTTGCTGAGTTATGGGTTAAAGACAAACAAACAAACACACTTTCGCGACTATAATATTAGTAATATTGAATATATAATTGCAGGAAAAACTGACTGAGGAGTTGCGTGAGTCTATGAAGAAATCCCGCAAGGAGTCTGAACTTACGACCGTCGACTCGCAGATTCGCGGACTCGAATCCCGGCTCAAATACGCACTAACGGATCGCGACACTACGGTAAATACATTCAAATGGAAAGGAGATTTTTCTTTCTCAAAAGAAATAACTGGTCAAGTTCTTATAAAAAAATACGCGGTGACAACCATAACATCATAGCTGTTTATATTGAAGGCCAAGCTGGTTCACGTATAACTATGGTAACAGGAGAAAACAAAATGAAGGACCTCGATAATAATATTTAATTTAAACTCAACATTCACATCCACGCATGACACTTATATGTATGTTTGATATATTATCAAAATTAAGCTTAATTGGCTATACTAGCTATCGGCAGAGGGTGTATTGCCGAGGATCTGTGTGGTGTGGAGTATAAGGATTGAAGAAATTATAAATTACACCACACAGATTCTCCTGCTTTTCGCGGAGTATAGCAAATTAAGCTTAATTTTGATAATATATCATGGATTTCCGCAAAGTAGCCGCAAAGCCTATCTCTATACAATGTATGTTTGATGTCAAGATATTACAATTAGCTAGGGTTGGCCATCCTTGTTTTGTTCATGTGAAAACTGATACTTGGGATTAAAATCATTTCTATAAATCGAGTAGTAGTGGTTGGTACCTTGCGTTGATGGTGTCCTAGTAATTATTTATATACATATATTTGATGTTTGCAGTTAAAACAAATAAAAACTCTCGATGCGGAACTCGCCGAATTGGAGCGCAGAATGGATATGTTCGGGGTGAGATCACATTTTGTTTAATTTCTAACGCTAACGGTTTAAAATAATAGTTAACTGACCGACCTGCCTGTCGCAGCGGAGAATACTGTGGTTTTCTCTTTTCTCTGGTTTGGTCTGGTGGGAGGCTTCACCCATTTCTAGTTACCACCCACCTTTAAAGACGTTTATACGCTAAGCGATTTAGGGGTACGGGTTTAATTCTGCTCCCATACTCCCTAACCCTAGTTGAATATTTATCAAGCATGTTGTAGCTACGTAGTATATATATATATATCTATCTATATCTATCTATATATGTATATCTATGTATCTTATACCTTAGGCAAATGTATTACATGTGATTCTGTTAGTGGTGCTTTGAATAAATAAATAAATAGACTATTGGGATGATACGCGGACGCCTGCCAATATAATATCACCTAAGTCACCACAATTTTTATGCAGAAGGCTTAGATCAGTGATCAGTGAGTGACACTGTCACTTTTCAAACGTCAAGCATGTCTGTTTGTAGTGACTTTACTACCGGTTCGGAAGGCAGATTCTACCGAGAAGAAGCCGACAAGAAACTCACCAGTTGCTCTTCTCCAACATTTTTTTTATAATTTAACAATCTTTGTTCTATCTAGTGTGAGATAAAAGCGGAGCGGTTTGCTTCCAGGCATTAAGAAATTCATCAATAGTATAGTAACCTCGATGTATAAATTGTGTTTTTATACATTATTTAAACTTATGTAATGGTAAATCTAATATTACTTTCGGTAGCGTGTTATAAAAGCATATACTCAGCCCCACACAGGTTTTCTTTACTTCCCTAAGACGATATACTGATATATACTCCATAAATTATATTATATATAAGATCAAATTAATAAAAGCTTTAATGTCCGCAGCCTCAAATCGAAGAGATCGAGCGCACGATTTGCGATCGCGACGCCAAAATACAGGAGATAAAAGAGAATATGAACAACGTAGAGGACGTGGTCTTCCGCGGATTCTGCCGGGACATCGGCGTCGCCAACATACGGTACTTGATTATATATTCATTTTATTCACGTCACTTCTTTGTCGGTAACAAGTAAAAAGAGTAAGATACGACAAAACCTGTGATATAAAAGCACTTCAAACCGCATTGTAAGTAAATTCTGAAATTTGTTCCAGCATTACAAGCACTCAGGATTTTAATTAAAAACTTAATAATTTAGGCAATATGCTCAGTCATTTCGTTTCCGCGGCATATCGGTGTAATTGATACGTTAAGTTGGAACTTAATTGCATTGCGTGCTTGCGTGCGTGCGTGCGTGCATGCGTGCGTACATGCGTGCGTGAATGCATGTGTGTACGTATTTAAATTAAACGTCCGAGGTTTTTATTTTTTTTATTTTACCTGTTTTTTGTAGTAGATCTTTTTGTGACGGAGCTCTTCACAAGAAGCTGCTGCATATAAAGCTTAATACCGTTGCCACAGGTTGATGGTCACAGGGCGCCACGTTGTGGGACGTGTTCCTTGCATGCCCTGCGAAGTGTTGACCTGTGTGTAGGTGATGGTTTCCACTTACCATCAGGTGAGCAATCTGCTTGGTGCCTCAATTATAAAAAATGTGTCCGTATGTCCGCAGTCAGTACGAGGAGCGCGAATTGCGCGCGCAACAGGAACGTGCTAAGAAGCGGATGGAGTTCGAGGCGCAAATCGACCGGATCGCGTCCAACTTGGAGTTCGAGCGATCGCGCGACACGCAGAGTGAGTAATTCCTGCTTATTAGAACGGTTGCCCGCATTCTTTGTCCGCGTTAACAAAAACTTAATCTAACTCTTTGATGACCTTCCTGGCGCTGCGGTGAGCGCTGTTAATTTAAGTGGGAGTCCCAGGTTTGATTCCAGGCAGGGTCAATTTGGGAATTTATAAATTCTGAATTTTCTCTGGTCTGGTGGGAGGCTTCGGCTGTGGCTAGTTATCACCCAACCGAAAAAGACGTGCCGTAGTGTTCCGGTGCGATGTCGCGTAGAAACCTATAGGGTATGACTACCATACTCCCTTCATGATCGCTTACCATCAGGTGAGATTGCAGTCAAGGGCTAACTTGTAGTTAAATAAAAAAAAAACTCCATCCTTTCCAATTACTCTATGCCAAAAATCAAGTTGATTCGTTGCTTAGTTCAGGCATAAAGGCAGATCAAATAAACACACTGTTTCTTTCTAGTTAGTATAGTAGTTAGGATTAGAACTCCATTCTTTCTTCTTCTTTCACTTGTAGGATGGTTTTTTCCTTAACTAAAGCTAAAATTTTAAGTTTTGGTAGTATTTTTTTTTTATTATTATTGGTTCTGTAGTAATTTTAAGGGGTTGTAATATATATTTGAAATCTTGCAATAAAAGAAGGTGCAAAGATGAAAATTGGCACGGATTGGATAACTAAATGTAGGAATCGGGATCTTTGGAAAAAAAGGAGGAGGCTACGCTGATGAGGCAACTTCTACCTTGAATGAGACCTATTATTTACGCGGTAAAGGACATCACAAAATTAGCTTTATTCAAATTATCAAATTAATTAAAAATTAATAAAAATGTAATAATTGGTAAGAAGTAGAATAAAGGCTTTTTTTTTTATTTCTTATCAATTTTATAACAACAAAACATTTTGATTGATGTAACAGAGAACGTAACACGGTGGGAGCGCACAGTGCAAGATGGCGAGGATGAATTAGAGGCCAGTCGCCAAATCGAAACAAAGCAGAGACAAGACATTGACCGCGAACTTAGACGCGCGGACGCCCTCAAGGCCGACCGAACCGCGGCCCGAGCGGCCCAGGACAAGGCCGATGACGCCGTGTCCGCGGTGAGTTCCACATCTTTCAAGCTCTGTAGCCCTAGTACAAGATTTTGCTAGATCGCAATCGAGAGGTTGTATTCGAGTATGGATGGTATACTTGAACATCGGAGTAAAATGGATCTTATATGCAGCCTGTTAAAGCTCAATTTTGACACCACGAGCACACACACACGCACTCACGCACACACACACGAACTTAAAATCGCATACTTTGTATAATTAATAAGGTGTAATTTTTGTGAACAAATACTCTTCTGTATTAAATGACTATCCTTTTTTATATTATGTATACGTCACATATAATGTTTTGCACCGAATTATGAACATACAGAAACCGTGTACACGACTAATATTGAGTACTAATAGTAAGTACTGTTTGTTTCCCTTGGAAAGCTAGTAAATAAATAAATAATTAGTCCACCATGCTGGCCGAGTGTGGGCTGCTGGACTTCACACTAATGAACAACTCCCAGACATACAGGTGTATTTTTCGTAAAGCGTATTCTCTTCATCCGCAGGCCCGCAAAGAAGTGGCTAGCATACAGAAGGACATCCAGACGGTTCAGAAACAGATCGCGAGCATCGAGTCCCGCATCGAGAGTCGCCGCAGCGAGCGACATAACATATTGCGACAGTGCAAGGTTACCAAATTCTATTTCTTTTTTATCCCACTGCAAGTTCACTGCAATTTGACCTCCCTGGCGCAGCGGTGAGCGCTGTGGTTTTAAGTTGGGAACCCAGGTTCGATTCCCGGCAGGGGCAATTAATCTATAATTTCTGAATTTTCGCCTGGTCTGGTTCGAAGCTTTGACAAAGAAATGCCGCAACTCCATAAATATGTTACATGTTTGTTATAACTCTTTCGCTAAACTGAAGCGGTGGTAGAACAGTGGGTAGGACTTCGAACTAAATTTTGAATCAAGGAGTATTCGTATGTGAACAGATCGAAGACATCTCGATCCCTCTGCTGGAGGGTAGTTTGGAGGAAGAGGGTGATTCAGAGTCCAGCGCTGCGCTACAGCGACGTGAATCCAGGTAAATGAGTTTCCAATTCTCACGCTTTTAGTCGTACGTTACAGTAAATCTATAAAGTGGGTAAACAATTAAACTTTGATTAACAACCAATGTTCATGACATTGAGTTGGTGGGTATTTTGATATACATACGACTGCATTATCGATGCACCGCAGTCCTACATGGACTCGAACGATGCAAAGATACCTCCCGGTGTCTTAGTCGTTTATCACGTACTTTTTAGGCTATTAATATTATTATTACTTTTTATTTGTACACCACATGAAGTACAAGAAAAAGAAATATAAAAATGGGAGTAGAGTTCAAAAGGCGGCCTTATCGCTTAGTAGCGATCTCTGCCAGGCAACCTTAGAATTAATAAAAAAAATAAACATAAAAATAGAAGCAGAATACAAAAGGCGGCCTTATCGCTTAGTAGCGATCTATTCCAGGCAACCTTAAAATTAAAAAAGAAATAAAAATAGAAGAATGCAAAAGGCGACTTATCGCTTAGAAGCGATCTCTGCCAGGCAACGTTAGAAGTAGCAAAAAAGAAACATAAAAAATAGAAGCAGAATGCAAAAGGCGACTTATCGCTTAGTAGCGATCTCGGCCAGGCAACCTTAGAATTAGCAAAAAAAGAAACATAAAAATCGAAGCAGAATACAAAAGGCGGCCTTATCGCTTAGTAGCGATCTCTGCCAGGCAGCCTTAGAACTAACAAAAACTATCCCGATCTTCGACCGGATTGCGCTTCAACAAAAGTAAACTTCTCTTTTAAGTATGAAGGATTTTTTAAACGAAATAACACACAGTACAGAAGCGAAATTAAATGCAGATCCCGGCGACGACGTATAGGAGTATAGACTTATACTTGAGTTTTTGTCGAAATTCGGAAACGTGATCATATTTGCGTAGGCAAAATGAGAACCGAATAGAACGATTTTGGAGACCCTGAAGTTTGTTATCCTCATGTTGGTCTTCGATATGTTTTGGCAATGTGTGAGCGGACATAAATTCCATTTTATGCACTCGTGCATAATAGTAGATTGTTTACCAAGGGAGCAAAGCAATGTTTTACCTTTTTAGGGTTTTAGGGCCGTCCAAAACGAAGGCAGCTTTTCTCACCTCGTGAGGCATTATTCAAGTTTTGGAGTTTCGTTTACAATCTATGCGCTATAGTTTACGCTTCACACTTTCTGGTGAGAGACAGAGAAGCCATCATACGTGTTAGCGTGATAACAATATTAGAATAGACAGATTTAATTCAGATACGTCGTGCACGATGTTCCTTATTCAAATCATAAAAGCCTCTAGAGACAGTACAGCACTTTGTACCCGCTAAGTCTATAGAGTGTATTACCGTACTTTAACCTTTCAATACTAAATTCTAAGGTTATGAGAAATTCACTGTAGAGCGAATGGTGTGAATAAGTATTTCTAGGTATACCTAATTCAGTGTCCGGCTCTAGGTGGTAGTCTAGTCTTTTTTGTTTGATACAAAGAGTAGATGTATAAACACTGTTTTGTTTGATACTTTTAATATTCCATTTTTGTACACTTTATTAAAATGATCGCGTCCATATGTTATGAGTATTAAATTATTTTTTCTTTTTATTTCAAATATCCACATATTTGAATTAAATCACAACAAAGATAAAAACGTAGGTGTGTATTGTCGTAGTATATTTATTTATTTATAACTCGGACTGGAGATTTTCTTGATTTTATATCATCTACATACACTGTGCATACTCTCCATGCACGCCACTGCCTTTAGTCATAATAATAATAATAATAAAGTTTTTATTAGAGTCATATAAACCCATATATCAGCTTTTATATACAAAGAAATCTATAATTATATATATACATTAAAACTTACATCTAACTGAAATAGTTAATAAACTTATTTCAGATTTCATAGGTTCTTAGTTTATTTTTTGTTCCAGTCTCGATGAACAGAAAGCCAATAGTCTGAAATAGGACTCGGCATAGCCTCACAGACGACCCTAAGTATTCTATTGTTAGAGTTCCTAATCCTTTCCCAAAAGGATGCTACACGAGCTCTAACAATGCAATAAAAGTCAGGCACTCCCGATTCGGCGAGCATTGTCGAAGCGCTGCAATACCGCGGTCGGCCCATGAGTATTCGGAAAGCATCGTTGTATTGCACTCTTATGGCCCGGCACTCTATGCACGCCATTTTTTTTTTATGAACAATAGGCCAGCGTTTGACGACAATCATGCCCGTTAGAAAGCAATGATGAGGTCTAGGTTGGAGCACGCTTGCCTAGAAAAAGCCTATTCACTCTAGCCTTAATCAAATTATACGTGGCAGGAAACACAGTTGCCGGGCGGGCGTTCCACATCTTAGCGGCACGTATCAGAAACGTGGATAAAAAACGTTTCGTGCGTGTTGATAGAATATCAACCACATAAGGATGCCACCGCTCACGGTGTCTCGCTGTTCTGTGGTAGAACGGGAAAGGAGGAACAAGATTGTGAAGTTCCTGAGCACACTCACCGATGTATATCCGGTAAAAAACCGATAAACAGGCAACATTGCGTCGGTGCTGGAGACTATGTAGTTTCGACTGTGTTACCGAATTGTCGCCTATAATTCTCCTGGCGTGACGATCCACCGAATCTAAAGCTTCAAGCTGGTACTTGGCAGATCATCATTCGTTAGTAAAGCAAACGAACAATTAAAATATTGTATTTTTTTGTAGGATCCGCGTCGACTACAGCTCCCTGAACGACGCTCTGAAAGAGCTCGAAGAGCAGGACGAGATAAAACGCAAAGGCGACCGGCTTCAGAAGGCTATCAACTCGCTGCAGAACACCGTCGACAAGATCCAAGCGCCTAATATGAGGGTAAAGCGCCACTCAAAGTCAAAGATCTCTGTATTCAAATAGGCACATAGATGGCACTTTTGATGCGTCGATAACATACAGAGCACATATCAGTGAGTAGTGATGGTGATAACTACATTCGTAAACTTAAAACTAAAGCTACGAGGGTTCCAAACGCGCCCTGGTCTAAGAAGAAGCCCACAACAAACTTAGCCGGGCGTTCTTTTTGTTATCATCACAGTGCTATTTGAAAATATTTAAGAAGCAACATGTAGACCTTATGCAGAAGTATTGCCTTTTGCTCCCAGTTGCATCCAAGTGATTTTTCATTTTTTGCAGATCCCTTTGGAAATTTTTAGACGCACACAGGTTTAAAGGGCCACCAAAAACAAACAAAAATCTTTCTCAATTAGTAATTAGTATTAATAGGATTCAACACAAATGCTACTACTTTTGAACGAAATATGATGTTGTTTTTTTTTTTTATTCCAGGCAATGCAAAAACTGAACGAAGTGCGCGAAAAAGTTAACGCCACGAACGAGGCTTTTGTCGCGGCGAGGAAACGTGCGCACAAAGCCAAACTGGCCTTCGAAAAGGTACGTTATTTCAGAACGAAGTAAGTCAAAGTCAAAAATATCTTTATTCAAGTAGGCCCATAGGTGGCACTTTTGATCTGTACATAAGAATTACACGGTAGTGAGATGATGGCGATAACCACATTCGTAAACTTAAAACTAAAGCTACGAGGGTTCCAAACGCGTCCTGGTCTAAGAAGAAGCCCACAACAAACTTAGCCGGGTGTTTTTTTTTAGTTATCACCATCTCACAATGCCATTTAAAATTATTAGAAGAGCAACCGAGCGATTAAAGCAATAATTCAAACCCAAGCTTTTTTATCGATTACGTAGTCCTTTATACTATAATAGGAGTTTTCTGTAAGCTTACGTTTAATACTGAACTTTTTAAGAGAAATCTCCAAGATGTCATGTCAATAGTTTATTGTAGAATTGTATGCGATTTTCTTTAAAATAATTATGAATTTTATGTAACCTAGTATATTGCACTGTAAGTTTTTTCTTACTTCTAATGTTTAAATTATTGCAGTCACATAGAATACGTACATTAAATTTTCAAATATGTACTGACAATACACTGTCATAATTTTAAAATCTTTAAATTTATCTCTCATTGACTCTCTCGGACCCATCGGAAAAAGACCAATAACCTTCGTCCAGGAAAAAAAAATATTGGTGGCTTCGTGCAACAGTGTTACAGGAGGGGATCCTGTAACACTGTTGCACGAAGCATGGCGCCTATACCGCGTTCATTATCGTTACTCAAAGCGCTCTTGGACAGCAATGCAATCTCTTCCATATCGGGTGGACAGCTTTAGAGATACTCTGAGAATATAGAAATGACCTTTACTTCAATATTCGCAGAGTATCACTATAGTACATTATAATAATATGTATTTTATAATGTTTAATATCATCTTTAATTCGTTTGTGTTATAGTTATCCATAAATTGTATATTCATCTATCTAATTGGTGTAAGTGGCCCTGTCGTATTAACAAGATGTAAAATAAGTAAATAATATTGCTTCAATTTATAAATTAATGTCTAGTGATATCGTACTTAATAACTTTTTCTATAAACGCAAACAAAAACAAAAAAAAAATCACTCACAATATGTAAAGGTTACATGGTTTTTGACAGTCATTTCAGCATTTAAAATTCATAGATGGAAATTATTTTCTCAAAAAATAAATGTAGTAATACTACATCTTACATAATACAATCTTTTGTATCTTTAATTATAATCTGACCACATTATATTGCCATGAAACTATCGATTACCAGTTCTCTGAAAAGAAAAATCGATAATCGAATAGGTTCATTAAAGATACAATACCTCATGTAAAGCTGTCAAAATTATAATTTATTTATTTATTTATTGTTTATGTACCATAAATAGTAAATATTGTATATGAAGTGTACAAAGGAAATCTTTTCTCTATAAGAGATCTCTTCCAGCTACCCCAGGATGTGAATAAGGTGATTTTATTGTGGTATAGGTGAAATAAAGGTACTAAATACAAAATGATGACTACTAAAAATACACAATATATTGAAATATTAACAATATTCTCCATACTAATACAGAATAAAATTTGAAGAAATTATATTATGTACAAAATACATAAAAATAATATAATAATTAATATTTTATATATATATAATATATCGGTGAAGCGATGATAGCGCATTGGGTAGGAGCTCGCCTTCACTTTCGGGGGGCCGAGTTCGAATCCCAGCACGCAATTCTAACTTCTCTAAGTTATGTGCGTTTTATAAGTTGATAAAATATCACTTGCTGCAGCAGTGAAGGAAAACATCGTGAGGAAATCTTCATGAGAGTTCTACATAATGTTCTCCAAGGTGCGGAGTCCAACAATCCGCAGTGGGCCAGCGTGGTGGCCATAATCCCATAATCTTTTTTTTTTCTTTTTGTGGGAGGAGACCCCTACCCTGGGCCGGTAATGGGGTTTGATGTGATGATGGTGATTGTGGTGATGATGATATAATATATCACCCTAAATAGGACAAAGCATAGGTCATGTTTTTACCATCCCCTTATTTTCAGGTAAAGAAGGAACGTCACGATAAGTTCATGGATTGCTTTGAGCACGTATCTAACGAGATCGACGCTATCTATAAGGTATTTCTTTCTTTTGTTACCTTTTAAATAACATATGAATTTTAATTGATATGTATTATAATTTCTTCAAACATTTTCCCCCACACCAAACAGATCTTCGGCAATGTACCCTCTACGCACGTTTCGCTCCGAAACCGGAGCATCCTCAGGAGATGTTGTCTTCACAATGAACATTGCCAAAGATCTGTTTGGTGTGGAGTATAAAGATTGGAGAAATTATAAATAACACCATACAGATTCTCTTGCTTTTCGAGGAGTATAGCAAATAAAGCCAAATTTTCATAATCATATATCACTGTATTCGGCAAAGTATCTATCCAATTAATAATAAGCCTGCTTCTATCCAATTAATTTACATCAATGGATATAGCGGTAGTAAAGCTATTTGTGACATAGCTCGTTAACATAACAGTTTTAAATGACATAATGGATCTACCAGTAGTGTAGATTTTTGTGACAGAGCTCGTTCGGGGAAGTACATACGCCATGCATTGCTGCGATTCGGTTAAGTGGAGGAAAAAAATCGTGAGGAAACCTGCATGCTTGAGAGTACTCCATAACGTTCTGAAAGGTGCGTGGAGTCCACCAATCCGCACTGGGCCAGCGTTGTGGACTACGGCCTTAACACCTTCTCACTGTGGGAGGAGACCCCTGAATTTGGATTAGTAGTGGGGGGGGACCTCACGACCAATCGACGAGATATACAAGATACCTGTCTATTCCAGTCCCTGGCGATGAACCAGTCCGCGCAGGCGTTTTTAGGGCCCGAGAACCCCGAGGAACCTTATCTGGATGGAGTCAACTACAACTGCGTGGCGCCCGGCAAGAGGTTTCAGCCGATGTCCAACCTGTCCGGTGGAGAGAAAACTGTAGCGGCGCTCGCGCTACTCTTCGCAATACACAGGTTTGACCCTGACTTTCATACTTACTTATAAAATTGTAAAATTAAAGCATTGGTTGATGGTAAATAGTTTTTATAAAAAAAACGTGTGTGTGTTCTTATGTACACGCGTCTTATGTTCCTTGGCGTAACTAGATAAAAATCTTTTCAAAAATGTTATCTTACGCCTCATTCTACGAATGAGAAAACAACACTAACAATAGAAAAAAGGGATTGTAAGTTTGACTATAACGCATTATCTAGTTATCTCATTATCGGACCACCATGTTTAACTGAACGTTAAAATTTGAGATTTTTGTACAATTAAATCACCGGAATGAGCCCGCAGGCTTTGACAATTGAGGGTGTACACTGTCAAACCTTTTTTTGAAAAACTAAAATGTCTTCTATAGCTAACTTCGGCGGGTCGGTTTTTTGTAACGGTGTACGCGCGCATCGTAAAAAGTGGGCGGACTATGTATTCCCCTCTCAGTCGGTTCGACGCTATGAAACCGAAGCATCCTCAGGAGATGTTGACTTTACAATGAATAATTGTCTCGAAACGTGCGTAGAGGGTACATTGCCAAGGATCTGTTTGGTGTGGAGTATACGGATTGAAGTCATTATAAATTACACCATGCGGATTCTCCTGCTGTTCGCGGAGTATAATAGCCTTTATTGAACAATCTAGAAAAAAAATAATAATATGAAAGCTATCCTAATCTAAAGTTACTTAATAATAAACTTAAATATTAAACAGTCTGATTGACACCAGTTTTAAGATTTTTTTGTCGTTTCCGCAAAGGTAACACCAGCCCTTCTAATACGCTCAAATCTAACACGCTGCCTCCCTTTCTTTTATTTTGTCTGGGACACCATTTGGTTATATTCTTAGCCCATTTTTGACGTGACAACGTCTTATAATTCGATGGAGCCGGCTGCATGCACGAAAAAACATGACGTATGCGGCGTTACCTCGCTCTTAGGCGTTCCATTAAAGGCTTGACGTGCAAGCGAGAGCGCGGAACGAGCGACAAAGAGGCACAGTCGGCCTCCGCGTATGACATGTCTCTCTCCTACTTGAGTGAGCGATGCGTCCGCGTGGACAGCTTCTATACAATAATACATTTACATGTTTTCGGCAAGGGTGAAGTGCAGTGAAAAGTGAATGTGGTGTCAATTGTTTATAGCAACGATAATATCTATCAAACAAATAAAATTAAAATTTTCTTTTGAAAAATGCAACCATTCCATCAGTATTTTCTTACGACGTTGTCACGTTCAACTATCGTCAGTAAGCCGATTTTTTTTCTCTCCTCCCCATCAAATGACCTTCCCACCTCCATATAGCATATGCAGTCAGTTAATAACGACTTTAATTTTAATTGCATTTCTTACATTTTCTAAATTTATTTTGTCTCTTAATTTGACGTTGACAGGTGTCAAGTTTGTGAATATTTTGTTTCGTTAGGCTCCATTTTTGACATCCATATCTCATGATGCATGAGCCGAAAATTCTTCTCTTAGCTTTGGTCGGAAGACCATACAAAGGACATATGTCCAGCAGTTGACGTCTATGGATTAAAATTGTGTTAATCGCAGCTACCAGCCGGCGCCGTTCTTCCTTCTGGACGAAATCGACGCGGCTCTGGACAACACCAACATCGGCAAGGTCGCGTCCTTCATCCGGTCCAAGAAGGGCTCGCTGCAGACCATCGTCATCTCGCTCAAGGAGGAGTTCTACGGGTGCGCCGACGCGCTGGTTGGCATCTGCTCGGAGGTAAGAAAAAGCTTTTGTCTTTGGTATACAACGTGTAAATGAAAACAGAAATATTACTTCACATGCTTGTTATTAATTATGCTGGATATTTTAATAGGTGGTTTTTAGCCTTTAAGTAAATGTTATCTTAGGTTTTACTATTCGTGTCTTATGTGTGCATATACAGTTTCGTATAATGATATTGATCAATAAAGAATTTCTTAAATAAATAATAATTTATAAATCAAACATTATTTACTGTCTCTAAGACTTATCTGTGGATAACCGAAACGCTAATAGCTTTTGATTAAACCACCGCCATAATTTTTACTGAAAGAAATAAGATATAGCCCTAACATCGCACGCAAAAATAAAATCAAGAGTTCCTGTCACTTTATTAGTTTTGCATCGTTTAGAATAGGTACTATGCGTGTGTCGGTATTTTATCTTCAATAGGGTTGTCATAAGAGTTAAACTTTGAATGTTTTGAATTAGTTTGTATGGAAAAATATATATTCTTCTTTGGATTTAATATTTTTACAGGGTGATTCTTTATGAAATATCCTTATGCACTCTTCAACAGTATTACGTAATTCGTTTACACGTTGCATATATTTAAATATATGTGGGATTGAGTATATTGCTTTTCCTTAATCCAAATTACCTTTTCGTCTTTATAACTTAAGAGCTATGCTCTTGTCGGAATAGCCCTGTCCAAGCTTTTCCGGCCAAAGAAAGTTAAATAATGAATATAAATAAATCTACTACGACAATACACACATCGCCATCTAGCCCCAAAGTAAGCGTAGCTTGTTTTATGGGTACTAAGGTGACTGATGAATATTTTTAAGGGATAATATACATTATACATAAATACTTATAATGTACAGATAAACACCCAGACACTAAAAAACATTCATTTTCATCCCACAAACATTTTCCAGTTGTGGGAATTAAACCCAGGGCCTTGGACTCAGATAGCAGGGTCGCTGCCCACTGCGCCAATCGGCGGTCAGAGAAAGAGAGGGTTTTTTTTCACCTCCATAATTGCTACCCCAACCATTCATTATATTTGTCCCAAGAAATCCAATCTGGGTTATCTTCTGCCCCCATTTAGTACTTATAATTGGAAGTGACCTTCTATAATGCGTTATTAACGATAATCTCACAATAATTTCGTTTATTTTCAGCCTGCTGATTGCCTCGTGAGTGACGTAATAACGCTCAGCCTCGAGAACTACCCTGATTAAGCTTTTGTTCATTGTGTAATAGAACTACGAACAAGAGTCCAACGAAACTTATGCCCACGCCGATAATATCGCACGGGTGACATTATCACGCAATATGGCGTAGTCTTCCAGAACGGGAAGTTGTTGGAGTTTTTTTCTTTCTAAATGTATTTATGCATGACACACATATTACTTATTAAAATAATTATTCAAATAATCTTGTTTTATTTTCTAAAAGCATACTATTTTCCTACATTTTAAAATGCCTAAACAAACTATCAGGCTCGCAGCGCCATTATGGTATCGCAGGTATTTTATGACGCTTCAGATATAATCGTATAAAGGTCTGACGCGATGACGCTAAAAGAGCGCTACTTACAAGTGGGGTTCGAGGGGATATTTGGGAATGTATAAACTTAAAAAGAATAACAAGTCTGTAAACTTTATGGCCGACAAAGTGACCTTGCTCGTTTTCAGGATGGACAAAATAATTGGAATTTACTGTATCGTGTAAAGTAACTGGTCGTTTTGGAAACACGACAGAATTATTGAATGAATACGGGAATGAGCTGTGTTAGAATGCGCTGGAGTTAGAAAGTTTACAGATAGAAAAAATTCTCATTATAAAATATATACTTCCTATCCAATATCCATACATATCCGGATGTTTTTGTTTCTTTAACTATGTTCGGATTAATTAATTAATAATTCGGAGTAACGAAACTTGGATCATAATGTGTGGGAATTTAACTGTATATCTCGCATCGAGATGGACTTAATATCTCAGAAAAGCACCACAGTAAGGTTTACCATAATTCCAATATTTGGCAGATTTACGTTATTTCAAAGTTAAGTATTTTGACTTACAATTTAAACTTTACTAGGTCTCTAGGTATCTTATTCTATTTCTTTTAGGATAGTTTTTCTGTTTCTCCCCACCTGTAAATAAAAAACCGAATCTAGAAACCTAGACTTGAATCCACGCTGAAAAACCAACCACCAACTTTGGTAGCTTATAATTCGAAAACCGAACGCTTTATGAGATTCAGTCTTGTTCAGCTATGCATTTATAAATATCAAGAGAAAAAAAGAGCAAATGACCAACGGTTAAGTAAGCCGAAATATAAAATGCAGTTATGAATTTTTTTTTCACATATATTATTCAAAAAAATTTACACAAAAGCACTAAGACATCCATTTAACCTTATTGTCTAAATAAATGAAGTTTTTAATCCGACACGCAACCACTTAATTAAAAAGATATAATTTTTCTCTAAAAATAATACTCATTTCTCTTTTCATTCAATATCGGAAAGTAACTATGGCATTATAAACATAACACCTATCTACGAAGCGATAATGTGAATTTTTAGTTTTTAGTACACTAATAATAGTTATTCTACAATTTAATTTTTAGTTCTCATCACTAAGTCAGTTGCGTATACAGGTTGTTCGACCAGGGTAGACGTTCAGTACTCGCTAAATTGAAAAAAAAAAACTTTTTACAATTTGTGTACCATACAGTTTGGCACGACAATATAAATATAGTTATTTGTCATACTAATAATGTTTGATTTTGTTTTGTACCAAAATTCAAGTCGGGGTAATTTCTCTTAATTATATTTGTGATAAAATAAAACGAAAGGTTTCGGTAGGTACATAAAAGGGGGTAAAAGAGAGAACCATGAATATAATGGTGATTAGAGGGCTACACTGACGAGAAGCTTAGCTCTTAAATTAAAGAATAAGAACATTAATGTCCAACCGCCTCTTAATAAATGAGCTTTATAGCGTTGACTCATCAAGATATTCGAATCCGGATGGGCGGCTTTCAGCAATTTCTAATAAACGTTAGTGACAGTTAACCAGGACGTGGTTTTACGTGCTCTCCGAAGTAAGGGGTTAGTAATTTGTTTCAAGGAAAACTCATAACAAATCGCATTAAAAAAAACCTTAACAATTTCTGGTCCGAAAAGGGAATCGAGGCAGTCAATAAAAATAAATACATCAAAATTAAATCATTATTTTCTTAAAACAATATTTTACTCCTCGACTACGGTCGACTGTTATGTTTATACATGCCAAAAAGCAATGCCTGTAATAAAAACTTGAATTAAAAAAAGATTTCCCTAATTTAGCTTACTTAATGTCTACAGTAGTCGAACACCTTGTACTCGCAACTGGAAACAGATTCTATTTTATTTATTACAAAGGTTCTTTTTTTATTTATTTTACAAATATAGTGCAATAGAAGTTATTCATGTGTGTGTGTAGGTACATAAATATTTGGGGTGAAAAATCTCTATGTTATTTTATATAATTTACAAAAAGTATTCGCGCTTGTTTGTTTTTTTTTTTTCAAAATCAATAAAAATGATGGTTTTGAACCTTACTTTAACATGTTATTTATAATTCATCCGATGAACTATATACAGTGGGATTTATAGTTTCTTTAATGTATTAAAACCACATCGCAAATTCAAAGAAATTATAAATTGCACTGTTACGACTTGTCCGCGAATTATAGCAAATTCAGCTTTACTTTCACGGTAGATATATCATGGATTTACCGCGAAGTAGCTCCAATCCAGTATCACCTAATTATTTAAGACAATGGTGCTAATTCTATTGTACACAAAACTCTTCAAACCAAATTGACAGATCCAAAAAATTGCGCTATGCATTCTACGGGTCACATTGCACTTATTGTCTTCTCTCAGAATGAGAAGGGTTAAAGCCTTACGCTAACGCTGGCCGAGTGCAGATTCATAGAAAGCGCACACCTTCCAGAACGTTATGGAGAACTCTCAGGCATGCGTTCCTCACGATGTTTTCCTTGACCGTTAAAGAAAGTTATATTATGTTAAGTGCTCAAATTAAAAAATGCACATAGCTCCGAAAAGTTACAAATGCGTGCCGGGAGTATCATATAGAGATACCCACTGGGCTATCAAAATTTTTTTCAACCAATATAATTTAGTTAAAACTTTTGTGTACAAATGACTGCACAATTACCCTCATAGCATGAGATTTGCACGCACAAGCAAAATTAACCTTATGTTCTTCGATTTAACGTCGTATTTTCTGCACTACTGCTTTTGTTTTACAAATATTCCGCTAGGGGCGCTGTAGAACTGTAGACAAACTTAGCTGTTAGGCATGATCTACTGAAAAATCACGTTACAGTATTCCTGCGAGCGAGTAAATTGTTTAACACTAATCCAATTGATGTCCGTAAAAATAATAAACAGATAAGAAATAACTTTGGTGTGTAAGAAACATCTTCGCACGCTTAACCGCATTGGAGTAGCGCGTGGGTTTATGCTCTAAAACAGTCTTCTGTGAGAAAGGAGACCAGCAGTGCAACAGTTTAAAGATAATGATTATTACGAAGCATCCTATATCGATTAAAAGCGGCGCGGTGCGGCGGCGGTATAAATTCAATAATTTTAGGTAGCTTCATGCAGCAGAAAAAATATTAGTTTAGGAACACAATATTATTGCCTGCTTTCAATTTAGCAATGAAGAAAATAAATGTCTTAATTTTTTATCACTGATGTAGAAAACTTTAATTGATTTGAATACTGCTAATGGCCGTTTTCAAGAACGACGAGCAAGGCAAAATGCTAAATCTAAGGACATCGCCTAAATCATTAAGCATTCGATTTACGAAATGCCTAAGGATGGTGAAAACGGGCATTAGAGTTACATTGGATAGATTAACGGGGCTGTCTATGTTCGAAGACAAAAAGTCACTGTTAAAGTTCTCTGACTACATTAATGCATATTTTAAAAAATACATTTAGTTAAATATCTAAAGATTTCAAAGAATTGTGTACGAAAACGTCTGCTCCATTGTAAAGCGTGCAAATCTTAAGGAAGGGTCAGAGGCTGTATTATATAGTTCTTCTGACAGGTCGCCAACTAAACAAAACGCATGATTTGACATCAACGGTTGGACACTAAACCTACATTTTTGGTGTGGATGCAAGATCGTATAGCGACTGTCAGAAGAGATACACAATCGCAGAATATTAAGTAGAAATTAAATCTTGTATTCTATAAATCCACAGTAAAACAACTTAGATATAAAAAAATCGCTCTGTCTCTTTCAATACAGAGTATTGTGGAAAGGACAGCTCGACTTTACAGGCGGTTGATTACTCATAATATGCCACTTATGTTTTGGTACAAGGCAAAGAAGAAAATAAATTATTGTCCAACACGACCTATACTTTTCATTAGGGTAGACATTGCTTTTATGCATGCATAAAGAGCATGCCATTGACTATGTTCGGTGTATAATTCTACTCGTTATTGAAATATAATCCTAATCCAATTCAAATAAACTCTAAAACAGTTTGCAAGATAGGAATATTTTAATTATTAAGTAGTTTTTTACCGTCTGGCACGCCATTTAGAATTCTATTCGGATCGGATAAGGACGATTTCATTTTAAATATATCTGTTCTATCGAGTTGAATCAAATCTTTAGGAATTTCTATGACCATTATATTTGCTGTGACTCAAAAACATTCGCATTATAAGCATGTTGCCGCCTTTAGTCCTATCGATTCAGTTTAAGTTTAGAACATCAGTTATGTACACGTCATGAAAGTTGAACGTAGGACCTCAAAGAATAAGAATAAATAAATAGTTTAATTTCATTTGTGCGTGCCCTAAGCGCAATGTTTAAACAACTTTACCCCCTCTCTCTCTTGTACGCCCCGCTGTCATCTATGGATGCCGCTAGGGCTGTTACCTTAGGTTAATTTCCCATAGATACTTTAAGGGTTGCCATGAGTAGTTTTTACACAAAATATATATCATGCAGTTACTCTTAAAAATAATTGCTTTTGTAGGATATAATAATTATGGGTAGATACAATGTTACCCGTCCTCATCATCACATCAACATATTACCGGCCCACTTCAAAGCACGGGTCCCACATTGAGAAGGGGTTAAGGCCGTAGTCCACCACGCTGGCCCAGTGCGGATTGGTGGACTCCACAAAACTTTGAGAACATTATGTCGAACTCTCAGACATGCATGTTTTACCTATGCAAAATAATAATTAATATTCAAAATAAACTTTAGAGGTGTCTATAATAATAATTGATGTGGTAACCTATTTTATTTTAGGATTCTGTTGCATCTAGAAATTATTTGTTTGGAATGCGTTTTAAAGACTTATGGAATTTATCGGTTAAATCATGGCAAGATGGGATTCCCCGCAAGCGTGTAGCGAAATTCACCAGTCATGCAGACTGTTTTTTTTCTATCGACCAATAAAAATTTGCTTTTATTAGTCCGGCATGTCGACCCACTTCAACAACTTTCATGACGAGAACATACAAAGTGTATGATAATATTTTCAGACAATCTGAGGGTGCTTTTAAATCTGTACATATAATATACTGTTTACATTGCAATTACAATGTGAAATGGTCGATATTATATACTTTGTACTTAAATATTATTTTACTACATCGGTAGTGTTTTCAGTTAAATTAATGTGCAGTTAACTAGCTAAAGATAACTGTGTTATGACTGTTAACAATAATACAGTGTATATTTATTATTTGTTGTTTTTTTAATTACTTTTTACGACCACCATGGCTTAGTTATGAGCGCTTTGGGCTCATTCTACGGTAGGGGCAGTTTGGGAATTTATAATTTCAGAATTATCTCCGACCTGTTTTGGTTAGATAGACTCTGTCTAGTTACCGGCCTCAAAGCGATTTAGAGGTTTTCGATACGATTCCGCTTAGAAAACGATCAGTTTACATAACTACCATACCCCTAACAAGTTAGACCGCTATAATATTTGACTCAGGGCTAACATATAGTGGAATAAAAAAAACAATAACTGCCTACTACCGCAATTTTGAATAGTCTTTCTGCAATATAAGAAACAGTTTAGTATTAATTTTATTTTGAATAGTTCGAGAATAAATACTAACGTATTTACTTATAAAACATCATTTGTACATGTAAAAATATAATCACAAAACTTAAGTTTAAGGTGCGTTAACATTCTTATTGCAGCAAGTCGGTTTGACAAATCTGCAATATTAAAAAAAAATAGTTGAAGTTTTTTTATAGACATCGTTGCAAACAAACAAAAACGGTTCGACGTGATTTTTTTCGTAGAGCTAAGTAGTCTGAGAGTGAGTTTTTAACAATTGGAAATTAGATGGAGACGCGGAACAGAGCTACCAGAAGCAAGATGACAGTCATAACACAGATAAATACAATAATCGAGCTCAACGTATTAATTAAAAAAATATATCAGTACTACTATCGTTTATGGTCGATATTTACAACTTTTCCAATCTATCTGACTTTATGAAAAGTTTTGCCATCTGCCAAAATGCCGAAAAACGTCGAAGATTGATATGTTTCAACTTTCAAAGAATTTTATAGGTTAGAGTTAACTATTGATGCAATATGTACGGGACGACTATGAAGTTACTATACTTTAGAACAGTTTTATATTTATGGAGGCAGATCTTCCTCGATAGTTCAAGAAGGAATAAGGCAAGTCATAGTCCCTACTTTATCTTAAATATCTTCAAAGTACAATGAATAACTCTATTATTATGTCATGAACATAAGCACAATTTACTTTGTATAAATAAAGCCACGCGGTTCATTCCCAAGAATGTCAACCAGCACCCTTAATCTGTATAATAATTATTATTAAATAATTAAAATATAAAATAATAATTTAGTCTAACAGCACTCTGCGTAATAACGTGTGACTCATCGTCTCGTTCTCTACAAATAAAATTTAATTATGACTAGTCGTTATAAAATAAATTTGAGCATGGAAACAAGCGTATTACACGACCATGCGACTATAAAAATATTATAGAAAAAAAAAAAACTTAAATACTTAAGTTACAAATATAAATTACAGGTATCGTCCGGTTCTCTATCTCGTAACACTAGCGCGTGAACACTCGGAAGTATTTATACAAAGTCCCCGGGCGGAGGGCCTCGGCTCACTCGATCACCACCACGGCGGAGTCGCGCGCGAGCCGCGCGGGCCCCTAGGGGCGCGAGGCGCGCGCCGCCTCCTCCAGCGCGCGCACCTTGAGCTCGCGCTCCCGCTGCTGGCGCACGAACTCCTCGTGGTGCGCGGGGTGCAGGAAGCCGCGCTCGCGCTCCATGAGTAGCTGGCGCTGCAGCTGCTCGTGCGCCGCCGCCTGCTGCGCCAGCTGCTCGGCGTAGGGCCGGCTCAGCAGGTCGGGGTGCGGCAGCGGCCGGTACGAGCCGCCGCCCAGCCCCAGGCTCAGCGCGTCCTGCTGCGCCTGCGCCGCCTGCTGCCCCGGGTGCAGGTGCAGGTGCGTGTGCGAGTGCGCGTGCGTGTGCGCGTGCGTGTGCGCGTGGTACTCGGGGTTGATGCCCGCCATCTGCAGCCGCACCATCGGGTCCGCGGCGAGGGCCAGTCGCTCCGCCGCCTCCAGTTGCGCCGCCGCCACTCCGGGATGCGGATGGTGGGGGTGGTGCGGCGGAGCGCCGCTGACAGGAACGGAGACCGGTGGCCCGCCCGCGCCCGCCGGCGGTATGCCTAGGCGCTCCAGTCGTTCCCGCTCCAATTGTGATAGGGCACCAGGTCCGTGGCCGGGTGGGTACAAACCAAATTGTACGGGAATGGCACCTTGCGGCGGCGGGTGCGGCATTCCATACCGCCTGTGCATTTCCAGCCAATGCGGGTCGAGTGCACGCGGTCCCACGTTATTTTTAAGTAGTTCCTCCTTTAATCGATCATTCAGTTCTCTTTCTCGCAGCTCCCTAATTTCTCTATCTCTTTTCTCCCTCTCGAGATGCTCAAGTTCTAGCCGCTCCCGCGCTCCGGCGGCTCCATACATAGAACTCAACTGGTATTGGAGCATAGGATCCATGCAATGCCTAGGCATGTTGCCAGGACTGAAACCCGCGTGTGGTCGTGCATATTCTGATAGTTGCCGTAACGCTGGTGTGTCAGGGTACCCAGGTGGTCTCTGGAACCTATCATAAGGCGAACTTATCGTCTCAATAGCACCCCTTGAAGGCGGTTTCGTTTCCGGTTTTTCTGGCGTCGCTATCTTTCTGTGTGCTTGTTGGGCTATTTTCTCCCTTTCCTCTCGATCTCTCTCTGCTTGCTTTCTAAGTCTTTCTTCTCGTTTACGCGCGAGCTTAGATTCTGGCACTGGTTTGAATATAAGATCAGTACGCGTGCATGAGTTATAATCACCGCGATTCCAATGTCTTAAAAATATCGCTGACTGTGATCTATGACACTCTGTATCTTCAATTTTAGGTTCTGGACTGGGGCCATGTGGGATGTGGGCAGGGCTGGGAATTTCCTCTTCTTCCGGCTGTGATTGAGTTTCCAATTTCAATTCAGGGTTTTCATCAGGTATCGGCCGCGGTGGACCGCGTAGATGCGGGTGACCATGTGGTAACTGATGGGGAGATCCAGATCTGCCATGCGATGCTTGCAAACCAGCCGCAGCTTGAGCGTGCAATCGTAAGCTTTCGATTGAACTTGGACCAGGTCCCGACTGTAATCCTAAACTCAATCCCGGATGACCCATAGAAGGTGGCTGGATCATAAGGTGGTTTGGATTTCCAGGTAACATTTTTGGGTGATGACGAAGAAGCATAGAGTCTGCCGGCGATAATCGCTCTGGGTGGTGGGCAAGATGATGTGAGTGATGATGGGTATGATTATTAGTCACATTGACACTCGAGGACGAACTAGTTGTCTGGGATAAACTTGCTGACAAGTGTAGAGGTGAACTTGCATGCGAGCTGCTTTTCTGTTGAGTATTAATTTTATGCTGGATAGACTGTGATGAGCTGCTCGACGTTGAATGCGATATAGAGAGAGTATGGTTAGTCCCTCCTCCAACGTGGCTAGGTTGCTTTTCAGTACTCGTATGTACAGCACTGTGATGACTGGTTGAGTGATGGTGCGTCATTGTAGTCTCATGCAGCTGGTGTCGTTCTGTCGTCGAATTCGGATGTCTCGGATCCTCTGTGCTCTCAGAAATTTCTCTCAGAGATCTTGTTGTCACTGATGAACTGGTACTATGATGAGCACTAAGCATAGTTGTTGATTCAATGGTTGCTGGTTTCACTGGTTCATGCCTTCCAGGCGTGCTCGCCGCTGGATGCATTGGTGGTATTGGGTGAGGTTGTGGTAATGGTCCATATGGATATGGATACGGCATTGAGTACCCTGGATGCGGGTGGGGGTAGTAAGGGTGCATGGCATGCGCAGCCGCGGCAGCCGAAAGCTGAAATATCGATGATGGGTGCAGCAAGGGGTGATGAGGGTGATGTAAATGGGACGCAAACGGATGGGGGTGTGGGCCAGGTTGCTGGCCAGAATGAATCATCGGACCAGCCATTGTTGCTGGTATTGAAAGTGGTGTAGGATTCATCAAATTAAGAGCAGAGTGAGACACTGGCGTATGTTGAATAGGCGACGCTGAAATTTGTCGGGGCTGAGATGGACTGGTCAAATGTCTGGAAAATGGTGATGTGGTCGCAGAAGGACGGGGGTGCCCCGGCGTTCCATTATGACTCGGATGGCTTTTTATAGGGGTAGGTGTGTGAGGACTCTTTACAGGTTGAATTGTACTTGCAGAATCTGATCCACTGCTTTGACTTTGCGAAACTGGCGTTATATGGGGTTGGTGCAAGAAATCTGGTTCTTTCTTTATACTTTCTATTCTAGGGCCTAGGAATGCACTGGGCATGTTAGAATTTTCATTTTGAGGTTGACTTGGTGGCCTGCTATTATTTTCAACGCTTGACATTGACTCTCTATCTCTCTCTGAACTTAGGTGCTGTGCTATAGCACTTCCGATTGGATATCCTGGTACTTTCACTTCCTTAAGTGACTGCAAGGGGTCAGACACGTTTTGTGTTGACAAGTTAGCAGGCATGTTATCTGGAACTTCTTGTTTAATTTTTAGATCTTGTGGCATAGATGAATCATTTTGGTTTGATTGTTGAGAGATCAAGCTTGCTCCAGTAAGAGTATGTGATGGAGGTACTTGTTGCATTAATGGTGGCATTGAACCATGCTTATCTAAGCCAGGGTGACCAGGGTGCCCATATAATGATGCTGGCATAAATCCATATGGCCCAACATTGGATCCACTCCCAACTGATATTAGTGGACCTGGTGGTAAAAGACCTGTCATTGATGACTGACTAAGAGCTGGAGGAGGCATATTCTGGCCAGATACAGGAATGTTAGAAGCTTCATTAGATCTAACTCCAAGATTTTCTGGCCTGATAGGTGGTTGAAACATTGGGGGCCTCAAGTGTGTGATTTGGTTATCAAGTTTTGGTGCATGTTGGGTTTTTAAATCAGTAGGTTGCTTGTCCTCCATATCAGATTCGTGAGATTTCATTTCTTGTGCATTTGCAGGAGAGATTGGTTCTGTATTTGATGCCACTGGGTGTTCCATGTGCGGTGGTGAAGAAGCACGAGGATTTGTTGGTGATGGGCTAATTCTTTGCATTGTGTCTAATCTTGGTGCACTTGGTGAATCCACTTTATTGTTTGATGATATTGTAGCTGTGAAAATTTCTGCAGTATTTTGATTTTTCATTTCGCTTGTTTCATCTCTAGGTTCTAATTTTATGACTGTTTTTAAGGGATTTAAATGAGGATTATGTTTATTAGGATCACTAGCAAAACTAATATTTGGAGGATACGAAAATGGCATTCCACCAGAGTAATCTTTTGCATTCCTCATAATTGAATTGTCCTTTGTCATATTGGCTGGGTTGAAAATATTATTTGGAGCACCTTCAATTTTTATGTTGTGATTAAGTTTGGGATTATAAAGATGGTTATCCTTGACAAAAAAGTTCGTATTTTCTAAATTCAGGGGTTTGCTAGATTGACTTAATACATGCCCAGAGAAATTGTGTGCAAGTGGATCTTTCGGATAGTCATCTTTTTGCAAATTCAATGTTTGCTCATCTGTGTCCATTTCTTCTTTTATTTTTATCTTTTCTATAGTGTCTGTAGACATAGGTGTTACTTTAGGTATAATAAGCTCTGTTTTGGAATATAATGCTAAAGGTCTAGGTTCCGTAGTATCCATGTTTTTAGGTGCTGACTGATTTGAATCTGTTTTCAAGTCTAGAACATTTCTTTCATCTTTATCAGGCACAACTTTAAATAATGGAGGTAGGTTATCTTTCTCTGTTTTTATAGTGGGTTCATTAATTTCTGCCTTTATCTGTGATTCCAAAGGCTTTGGTGGCTGTTCGGGTTCTTTGTTTTGTTCTTGATTTTCTTTATCAGGTTTACTAAAACTGAAATCGCACACCTCAGGTTCTGGTTCATGACTTTCAGTTTCATCAATCGCAGGAAAGCTATCATTAGTTAGGCTCTCTGATGGACTTTCTGGTGGTTCTTCTGCTTTCTTTTTCTTCATTTGAACATCACCATCCATAATACCTTCTAGTTTTGAATCGTCTGGAAGTCGCTTTTTAACTTTAGAAACATCAACTTTACCATTTGTAACTTTCTTTTTAATCTCCTTGCTGACAGGCGATGATAAAACTTTTTCTGGGGGTATATTATTATTTGTACTTTGTGGAATTGGTTTAATAGGTTTCTTAATTTTAGTATCATTATCACTTTCATCTTGACCTTTCTTTCCATTTGGAGTAGTTTGTTCTTTAGACTTATTCCTAGTTCTCATTCTGCTTGGCGAATCATCAGGGTTCTCAACTCTGCCATTATCAACCTTAGCTAAATCGCCTGCATCTCTAGAGTCACTGTCGTCTTCTGAATTTTCATCCTCAGTAACTGAACTCATTTCTCCAGTCTCTTTAGGGTTGGGTGATGGTCTGGGACCTATAGTATCTGGCACAGTAGGCGTTATTTCAGGAGTCTGCTCTTTGGGTGTTCCTGCACGAGAGTTTCTTGTGTTCCTCACTCTTCTTAAAGAAGTCTGGCGACGTCGCCTGTGCGGCCTATTACTACTAGCACCTGGGGTCTTTTTCCACAAATAATAGAACTCTACTAACTCAGATGTGTCTTTGTGGGGTAACAAGTCCTTTTTTATTTTAAAGAAATTCTTACCAAATTGTCGAATACCCTTCACAAATCTTTTTATTTCCTCCTCGGACCACTTTTTTTCTATACCTTTTGGAACAGGACATTTCACAAGAGCCTGTAGAGCCCTTCCAGGGTCATAGCCTGAATCGTGTAGGACATCTAAAGCATTGATAGTGGTATCATCGCGACTTGCAGCTACACAGCCGTCGTCTGGAGATCCTCCGTCACACATACCGGCGAACGCTGCCATTGAGCGAGCGGCTCTCAAGTACATAACCAAGTCTCTGTCTGTAGCCTGAGCAGGCAACCATCGCAGCTCCTCGCCGCCAGGATACGGTTCGTCGAGCACGAGTGTACCGTGGCTACGTATGTCTGGCAAGCACGCGTAAATATCTTTGTCTTTCACGGGTTGGTTCGGTGTCACTTGAACCTCCCCTTGGTTCTGGGCCATGGTAATGTTATCACTATTTACACTGGGATCCAATACCTCACTCACATAATATAAACAGTCTCGTATACATAGTGTTCGGATTAACTTTGAACAAACACACACTGCAGTCCGATTTAAAACGTTTCATTGATGGTTCGTAAAATAGTAAGTATGCCAATATACATAATTATTAGTGCTAATGGCCACCATTACACGATGCATTGTGCTTCATTTTATTGACTAACACGAAGCGCTTCATTGCAACAATTTGTCTCACTTTGTTGTATCACGTAAATACTTGCAAAATTTATGTATTTTCTTGTATTTCACTGTTATTTAAATAAATGCTATCTACATGCTACCCTTTTGTTTAGCTTCACCTTTCTTTGGCTCTTGCCATAGACAAATTATTTTCTATAAAATGGCTGCCACGACGGGATATTTTGGGAAAACGTTCCCTTCTAGGCATTTCCTTTATAATAAAATTATCCCAAAAGTAGCCCAAAAGTAGTCCGAGACTCGCTTAAATATGATTCTGTTAAAAATGTTATAAATTTGTTATATTTTGATATAATTAATTACTCATAAGATTAAATAATCAATCATAAAAGTAAAGTAATTTAAAATATTTTCGCCAGCAAGTTTACTATTGCACAATGAAACGTCTGCTACTGGCTCCAGACTATGGAGGGTAGAGGTAAGGAGAGTCATCTTATATGGGAGAAAAGTTGAAAAAGTGTCCAGTGTATGCGCTAAATAACAGTTCAAAAATCCTCCACAATGGCGCTGGTGGATGCACACGGTATGGTATGAATGTAGCAATCGTAGATGAATTGAAGTATGCCGAGTTAACATTTTTTATGGCATTATCGACTAAAGTAGTTAATTATTGAGAATTTCAACAACTTACGTTGTACAAAATATTGTGGTAAATATAACCTTACTTCCTTGTATCTCCATACTTCCTTGTTTATTTTCAAGCCTACTCAAACAATATTTATATTTGGCGCTTCTTTTAAGAGTTACCCTGATGCAAATGTGGCGCCATCCTAATTTAATACATTTTGACGACACTTTTTCATATACACAGATGACTCTCCTTACCTCTACCCTCCATACTCCAGACGATAACATTTTTGTCTATTGCTGACTTTATCCAGCATTTATTATAATAAATATTTTGTGATAGTATAATATAAAATGGAAATTAAATCATTTTGTAATATAATAAATATTAAGTAAATTTTCATTATTGTTTCCTTTATCTGAGAAAGTTGGCAAATTTTAGTCTGTGTGTTAAATGACAAATTGATGACTGACAAATGCTGATCCTTTGGTTTTGACTTGGCGGGTTTGCTTAGTTTGCATATTTTTGTAGGCTGTGGTTTGCTATTTTGTTTATTGATTTTGAATAATTGTAAATTGTTGGTAGATTAATTGTAGTTTTTTAATTAAATTTCATTTTAAAATGACATCCGACGAATCGGATGATGAACCACTATCTACATTAGCGGCAGCTAAAAAGGAAAATCCTGAACAATTTGAAGATGAGGAACAGTCGAAGACCCAAAGCGAAGATTCCGACAGTGATTACGAAGTGCCAAATAAGAAAAAGAAGAAGACTAAGAAAAAGAAAAAGGCTCCGGCAGTAAAAAAGCTAGGCGTAACTATCAAGATTAATCGCAAATTGAACACTATAGTCGTCCCACCGGTGATAGCAAGGCCCGCCGATGTGTGGCTTTACTTGAAAGATCTGAACCCAGCTGGCCCTTACAGCTGCCTGCTGTGCCCAGACTGGTTCATAAATCGGTCCAAAATGATACTTCATTACGCTTTGAACCATAAGAAAGACTTTTGTGGTATTTGCAGGTAAGCTTATATCAATATTAGCCCTCTGCTGGGACTAGCCTTTTCTTTTATAGAAACAAGAGACCTTAGTTTCGCCATGGTGCTCCAATGTGGGTTTGTGGACAAGGTTATATTATAAGTAGGAATTTTAACACTACAGACTTGTGCTCCTTATGACTTACTACTCCCTGTGATTTGCAGCATCAATATATAATTTTTTTTATCATTTGTTTGCCAGAAGTACGATTAATAGGTACCATTTTACAGATGGATGTCATTGGATTGTGTAGATAAGGAAAATGTTCAAAAACTCATTCATTTCTAATATTTGGGCTCATCATAATCATCTTATATCAACTCATTACTGGCCCACTAAAAGGGAAAAGGGGTTAAGGCCGTAGTCCATCACCCTGACCCATTAAGGATTGGTGGAGTCCACACACCTTTGAGAACATTATCACAAACTCTCAGGCATGCAGGTTTTCCTCACAATGTTTTCCTTCACTGTTGAAGCAAGTGATATTTTAATTGCTTTAAATGCACATAACTTCCGAAAGTGGCTGGCTAATGAATGATTTGGTCTCTGCCCCTCTAAAGTTAAGTTCAAAGTTCTATGCACAGTGTTATCACCATTATTTGGGCTCAAAGATTGTAAGATGAGATGTTTTATTTATGTGTTAAAAGAATCTGTTTGTGGGTCTGAATCTACAGGGGGACATATACATAATGATTTGAAGACTAAAAAAAAATTTATGCTGATCAGCCAATCCTATGTGTTTTTTTTATCATTGCCATATGCCCCTTTCCTTCTTCAAACAAATTATATACTAAATTGACAAATGAGGTTTATGATATTATTTTTCCAGATACTTTGTACCCGATCGAGAGGCCTGGTATGCACATGAAAAATTTCATATACCGTGGCCATGCTCCCAATGTGTTGAAACATTTCCATCTGAAGGACCATTACGGATCCACTTTCAAGCAGTACACAACTTAGTACACTGCCGCCTATGTCACTTCAGAGTCTCAGCCGATGCTGATTATAACGCACATCTATTCCAAAAACATGGTGTGACAAATGTTGCATCAAAGGATGAGGAGTTTTTCTGGGAAATACTACCAGACAACCCAGACAAGTTTATTTGCTTGCTATGTGTTAAAACTGAAAGCATATCTCCATATAGTGTCACAACATTCTTTGGTCATTATATGGGTATCCATCACTTCACTCTAAAGTGTATGGCGAATATATTGGCTGGGAGAGATACACCTTTTTTAGTTAATGGCGCTGAAGTCAGTGACCGTTTCCTTCAACAACAACTCAAGGATTACGGACGGCTTGGGTATGTAGATCTAGAACCAAAGAGTCTTATACCATCTCAGGAGCATATAGATTATAAACCTGATGAAGTAGTAATACCAGAGGTCAAAGAGGAAAACCATAGTGAGACAGATGATAAAGTAGAAAAGGAAAATGAAATTGAAGTGAGTGAGAAAGATGAGAACAGTCAAAATGATGAAACCAGTCAAAACGATGAAACAATTGATTATAAAGGAGAGGAAGACTTTGATATAACACACACTGAGGTTATTTTACTCGAAAAATGTTATTATGACTATATAAATAACTCTCTCAGTTATATTAATGATAAAATAGTACCTGAAGTCTCCCATATAGACTATGAAAAGATAAAAGGTGACATAGATATTGATGTTGAATGCTCGCTTTGCAAAAGTAAATTCGAAAATGCCCATTGTTTCATAACACATTTGAGTAAAATGCATAGTGTTAAAACATTGCCTCTATTCTCGTGTCGAGTGTGTGCAACAACTTTCGACACTTATGCAGATTTGACCAAACATATATCCGAGGAACTAGGTGACTTTGAAGACTTGTGGATATGTCAATTTTGTGACAAGGAATTTGATAATAGAGAACAGACTAGAACCCATTTAACCGAGCACTGGGCATCTTTGGATTACGATAACTGTTTTAGTCCACATTTAGGATTCAAATGTAAATACTGTCCAACATTATTTTGGAATGAAACAGAGAGGGAAACGCATCAAATGAGAGTGCACATCAATAAATATAAGGATGAATTTTATAAATGTGAGATTTGCTCTACAACGTTTAGTGATAAGGTGTGTATAATGAGTATGTGTGTTTTTAGTTGATCAAATTCAAATTCAAAAATATTTTATTCATGTAGACCTTATTACAGGCACTTATGAAGTGTTCATACATTTAACATGTTCCACTAATGTTAGTGATGGTGATAACTGCATTCGTTAACTTAAAACTAGAGCTAGGTGGGTTCTTAACGTGCCCTGGTCTGAGAAGAGCCCACAACAAACTTAGCCAGGTTTTTTTTTTGTTATCACCATCTCATGGTCTAGTTAATGTTGAGCTATGAAGTTAGAGCAATTCATACCCAAGCTTTATTTATTATACATGTAATCCTTAATATTATAATAGGATTTTTCTATAAGCTTACGTTTTGTATAAACTTTCATGATCAAAGTTACCAGCAACCAACTTGGATCAGCCTTGCTTGTTTGATTTCTAAAGTTTGTGTTGTAGACTAGGTTATTGGCTTGAGTTGTGGCTAGTTGCCTCCGTACAGATAAAGCTTTGCCGCCAAGTGTTTTTGCATTAAGGTACAATGCCTAGAATAAACGAAACCAGTCGGAACTGGTGGTAGGGTCGGTACATACCTAAATACTGACTTGAAACTTCAGAAAGAAGGAAACATGTTTATTTGAGAACCACATACAAATGTTTAGTACAAAAACTCTTGGTCGGGCGAGTGGCGCAGTGGGCAGCGATCCTGCTATCCGAGTCGAAGGCTGTGGGTTCGATTCCCACAGATGGAAAATGTTTTTGTGACCAATTTTTTTTTTTATTGTTATTGAGTATCTGTGTTTATTTATTTGTATAAGAGTATTTATGTATATTCGTAAAATAATTACTTAATTTGGGGCTAGATGGCAATGTGTGTATTGTCGTATATATATATATATTTACCTATATATATATATATATAGGTAAATACATCGCGCAAACAAATGATCGCACGAGTGGTCCTAAGATGACCTACACTCAGCATTTACTATGCCTGTGGAGGAACCAAAGCACAAAAATGTTTAATGGTTAGGTAATATTATTTATTACCTAATACAATAACGACTAAATATATCTGATTATATACCACAATATAATATTACACAGAACATTATATATTCATATATATAAATATATATACAGGTATAAAAATTAGATTGATAAGCACACATCATAAAGAGTTAGAAATATACGATTACATCACCCGTCGGCTGAGGAAGTAGAACTTTTTCCATTTATTTTGAACCAATCTTTAGAATCACTAATAGTTCGGTCAATTTAGACATTCGAAGTTACATAAAATCCCAACAAACTGGAAATCAGTAAAATTGTTCAAAACATAATTATAAACAATGTTTAAAAGTTCCCCATCATTCATGTAAAAAAATTATTCAAGGTCAAAGGTTAAAAAAATGAGTTTCTCGCGATTTTCAACAAAATGGTAAGTTTTATCAAAAAAGTACCCCAGACAAAAATTGTAGATCTTAAAATTATCTATAAAAAATGTATCAATACTTTTTTACGAGCCACCGTTTCTGTGATATAACGATTCAAAAAGTTGTTATCGTCATAATATGCCTACACGTTTCCACGCCATCTATGGGGTAGTGTACTTTGCGCGTTTTTTTAAACTTTTTTTTAACATTGGGGATTCAAATATCATCGTTTTAAATAAATCACCTTACTCACTTTCAGGTATGGTACATCCACCATCATCTAGAAAATCACATAAATGAAGGAGAACAGCCAGTCTATCTAATAAAGTGTTGCCTTTGCTACATTGTGGAGCCTAGCTTCGATAATATGAGAAGCCATTTCCAGGACCAACATCCTGAAATCAGAAAACTGTATTGTTCCTTAGACGCTTGTATGTTCAAGCCGTTGAGTCATCGCAAGTCCTTCAAATTACATGTCAAGGTACAGCTTTTAACATACATTAATACTACCTGTTGCCCGGGTTCTTTGTCCGGGTTTTTTTTTTTTAACAAATCCCGTAGCCCACCAACCCGCATTGGAGTAGCGTGGTGGGTCCATGCTCTAGAACCGTTGCTCCCGTGGGATGCTAATAGGCTGCGGATGATGACCAAAAATCCCCTGGGATAAAAAGTTATCTATGTTTCTCCTAATCCTTTCAACTGACTCTTGTCTATATTTTACAATCTTAATAAAAAAGACAAGTACAATATATACAAACAACAATATACAACGTGTAACCAAATTAAGAAATAATGTTGAAGGATGCATATGTAAAGAAGCACATTTATTTTCCATACAAAAGAATTCAAAACATCAAAACAACAAAAGTGTTTACTTATGACATTTGAAGATATAGGAGCGACACGCGCATAGCACAGACGCTACGCGACGCATACCTAATAAAGTGACAGGAGTAACATAATTTTAATTTTGCATGTGGCAAAACTATGGCAATGTTTTACTCAAAAACTATTAGCGTTTCGGTTTCACAGATAAATCTCAGATAGTAAATAATGTAACTTTAACGCCTCTGAAGTATTATTTCTGTTTTCATTTACACGTTGTATACATAAAAAAAATGTATGTATGTATATATAATATGAAATATTATGTACATAAGCTACTGCTAGTTTTTTTGTGATTTATTAATTTGCATCTTAAGTCGGTTACCTATCCATTCACTGACTTATCTCAACACATACACTGTCAAATTATCATGTTTAATCATTCCCGCAGATGATCCACGGACCGTCATCTAAGGCCGACAAGCCAGTGAACTGCACCATATGTGGCCGCGAGTTCGTCAGCGCTCGTTCATGCAGCACCCACATGACACAGGTGCATGGACCGGGCAAGTTCAAGTGCAAACTGTGCAAGGAAATGTTGCAGACCACTGACGAGAGGTGAGTGTTCTCCTTCTGGGTCGTTTACCACTTCTTTGGATTTTGACAATACAAGGCATGCACTAAGTGGGCAGACTGAATACCCACATGGGCAGGAAAAGTTCAAGTGCAAACTGTGCAAGGAAATGTTGCACACCACTGACGAGATGTGGCTAATTTTCATTGTACGCCAGAGAAAAAAAGTAGTTACAGAGTTATAAACTGAGACTAAAAGGGTACAATTTGGTGACCTTATCGCTACTTAGTGATTTCTTCCAGGCAACCATAGGCGTAAAAAAAAACATAGAAAATGCAATAAATAAGATACACCGAAATAATACATCAAAGGCTGAATAATGTACCTCTAGTACATTATTTACTGTTTCTGAGACTTATCTGTGAAACCGGAACACTAATAGTTTTTAAACAAACCATTGACATCGTTTTTAAAGACTCCTGTCACTTTATTTGGTACCTTCTGGCCGATCTACGCAGCGTTTACCGGTGCGGGGTCGTCATTCCAGGACCTTAAGACCCCAACGTGCATCGGCTATATGCCCCGTCCATTGCCTCGTCAGCTTCGCGACTCGCTGAGCTACGTCGGTGAATCTAGTTCTTCTACGGATCTCCTCATCTATTATTTGATCACGTACAGATCAATCAATCAAAAATACTTTATTGCACGCAAGAAATAAATGAAAGAGACCAAAGGTACAAGTCATTTAAATTTGTGTAACAAAGGCGGCCTTGTCATATGAATCCCTATAGCGGTGCGCAAAGCTCTAAGAATAAATAAATAAATATACTACGACAATACACACATCGCCATCTAGCCCCAAAGTAAGCGTAACTTGTGTTATGGGTACTAAGATGACTGATGAATATTTTTATGAATAATATACATAAATACTTAGAATATACATATAAACAGCCAAACACTGAAAAACATTCATGCTCATCACACAAACATTTTGCAGTAGTGGGAATCGAGCCCACCACCTTGGGCTCAGCAAGCAGGGTCGCTGCAAACTGCGCCAATCGGCCTTCAAAGAATATACGTACATATTAATAATAACAAAACAGTATATATATATATAAAATAAATAAAATGAACTAATACATATTTCCCTATGGTAAAATAAACTCTATAAGGAGAAACTCCCCACCTATTGACTTGTGATATTTTATGTTAATACTTGTTCCAGAAAACTCCACTACCTTCTGTGCCACCCGGGTCACCATCCGTTCGAGTGTTCTGTGTGCGGAAAGTCGTTCCAGTACAAGTCGTCCCTCTACATGCACAAACAAGAACACCAACCGAACAAGCAGAACTTCACTTGCAGTTATTGTGGGAAAGTGTTTTCGGTAAGTCTGTAACGATCTTTCTAAGATGGGCAGCACGGCTAGTATGGCAGGAGACAATAACATCCTCGGGAAAAGGATAAAAAAGGATCTTCTCCCAGAGCTTTATCAACTCTCGGAGCACTGGCGCACAAGTGGAAATAATATCCGCATTTTTTTTTGCACACCTCGTAAGTGAAGCGTTGAGGTGGGTATTACTATCAGCTTACGTAAACCGAGTGATTCTCCAACTTAAAATGTCACATTTTTTTTACTCTTTATTGCTTTTATAAGTGAATATAAATAGAGAATTGTCAAGAAAAAACACTATTTTAACACTCATGATATTTCAAATTATTTAAACTAATAAAAAAATTGTTTAAAAAAGTTCTGTCTTGGACGTCCGTGTGTCTGTATGTGCGGATCCCGTATCTTGTGGTCACAATAACGAGCGAAATAGTTCACTTATCGAGTCGGTTTTTTTTTATAGGCTTTAGTATTTTGAGGAATAGAAGCTTATTACTTTTCACGGTATAGTTAGATGTAGTTTAATTATTATTTACAAATAATCTCAATTTTATTGTAATGAATGAGATTATGAGGCTTGCACTTTTGGATTTTCCAACTATTTTTAAAGAGCTGAGTCACTATGTAGCTCTTGTGAGTATACAATTACTAGCTTATTCTACGTCTACCTACATTAATCTATTATTTTTGTCATGCCACAAATGGAAAAAAATAATTTATTTAACCCTCTACGCACGTTTCGCTCCGAAACCGGAGCATCCTCAGGAGATTTTACAATGTATAATAATTCATAATATCATGGATTTCCGCAAAGTAACGCCTGTTCCTATCCAATATGCAAATTTTTCAAACTAAAACTCTCCAATCTTTCTCTCTCTCTCCTCTCTCTGTACAGAAAAAGGATTCCTACCGCGAGCACGTTCAAATCCACGAGGGTCCCCGACACGCGTGCTCGTATTGCCCCATGCGGTTCGTTCAGCGCTCGAACATGTTGCGTCACGAGCGCCGGCACACGGGCGAGCGGCCCTACCGCTGTACGCATTGCCCTCGCGCCTTCGCGGACAAGGGCGCTTGTACCGCTCATACCAGGTGAGTTAATCTAGCACCTATCCAGAAATCTAGATGATTTCTGACGTCACCAGGACTTGGGTCTTTATCAAGGTCGCGGGTGCGTTCGGACTTATGCCCGTTTTCACTAACGTCAATTGTAAGTAAGTATAGCATAATCAAAGAAGATTTGACGGCTGATTGGCCCAGTGGGCAGCGGGCCTGCTTTCTGAGTCCATGGCCGCGGGTTCGATTCCCACAACTGTAAAATGTTTGTGTGATGAGCATGAATGTTCTTCAGTGTCTGAGAGTTTATATTATATGTATATCCTAAGTATTTATGTATATTATTCATAAAAATATTAATCAGTCATCTTAGCACCCATAACACAAGCTACGCTTACTTTGGGGCTAGATGGCGATGTGTGTATTGTTGTAGTATATTTGACAGCCGATTGGCGCAGTGGGCAGCGACCCTGCTTTCATGTTCATCACACAATATTTGTGTGATGAACATGAATGTTTTTCAGTGTCTGGGTGTTTATCTATATATTATAAGTATTTCTGTATATTATTAATGATAAATATTCATCAGTTATCCTAGTACCCATAACACAAGCTACGCTTACTTTGGGGCTAGATGGCGATGTGTGTATTGTTGTAGTATATTTATTTATTTATCTATCTTAGTTGCGCTTTAATAACTATTCTGATTGCAAATAAATTATAACAATATTGGTGCTTTCAGGACACATGTGCGAGACACATCATACGCCTGCCTCTACTGCGGGCAGACGTTCGTTCAGAAATCTAAGCTTACCTATCATATAAGGAAACATACTGGAGAGAGTGAGTACAGTATCATCATCCGCTTATTCATTGTTATATCATACAACGTGTAACAGAATTACGAAATTCTGTTACACGGGGGGTACATAAGTATATTTAATTAGGAATCATTCTGTATAAATATTAAATCAAAAGGCGCATTTTTTTCCGTACCAAAGAATTCAAAACATTCTAAGTGTTTACTTATAACAATCTTATTGAAGATAAAAGACCGACACGTGCATAGTACCTACGTTACGATGCGTACCTAATAAGGTGAATGGTGTCATTTGATTTTAATGTGGCATGTGATGGTAAACATTTGTATAAACTATGGCAGTATTTTACTCAAAAAACAATTAGCGTTTTGTTTTCACAGATAAATCTCAGAGACATTACATATTGTACCTCTAAAGCCTGTCAAGATTTATTTCGGTTTACATTTACACGTTTTCCTAAATAAATAAATGATAACAGACCTTGGCTCCTCTGCAACACTTCATGAAGCACTCAGCGACCTGGGCGGCAGAATTGCCCTAACTTCATAGCTTAATATAAATTTAGCGTGATGGTGATAACAAAAAAAAAACGAACGGCGAACGAAGTTATCACCATCCCCATACAATTATCTAAACAAATATGTAAGAACCCTGCATAAGTGCCTGTGATAGGCCCACATGAATAAAGAAATTTAGAATTTTATTTTACTTCGTTAGGGTGCGAAGGAAGAACCAAAAAACTAGCAATCACACGGTTATATATCCTCGCATCTTCGTGACGAGTAGTTGTCCATCAAAATGGCGTCTTATATATTACAGGCCATCATTTATTATCTGTAATGAGCTCGTTTCAGATTTGGAGTCGTGTACTGTCTGCTCGAAGGTGTTCACGAGCGCATGCGCACTGCGAGAGCATATGAAGACCCACGTGGTAAAGAAGGAGGTGGTGAAATGCCCACTATGTGGTAAGTTTTTTTTTAATTTGTAGTAACAATTACGGTAAGGTTAATAAAACCATCAAACTTTAAACTTTTTGACTGCCGACTGGCGCAGTGGGCGAGCCTGCTTTGTTAGTCCAAGGCCGTAGGTTCGATTCCCACAACTGGAAAATGTTTGGGCGATGAACATGAATGTTTTTCCGTTTCCGGGTGTTTATCTATATATTATAAGCATTTTTGTATTCCATGATATACGATCAACATTTAGCTTAATTTGCAATACTCCGCGAAAAGCAGGAGAATTTGTACGGTGTAGTTTATAATTTCTTCATTCTTATACTCCACACCAATCAGATCATCCACAGTGTACTCTATATGATCGCACGTTTCGATACCAGAGCATTCTCAGGAAATGTTGACTTTACAAAGAACAATTATTAAGTCTCCTGAGGATGCTCCGAAAACGGAGTGAACCGCGCTTTCTCTTGTTTTTCGCGGATTATAGCGAAAAGGCTTTCACCGCTTTTTCATTATAGGCAGTTATATACACAAAATTAAAAGCATACAGAACTCTCATACAGCTATAATTTAAAGCATTGTGTCCAAAAATAGTGAAAAAGCCATCAATATCAAATTCTTTATATTTTATTAAATATACTAAATATATAATATATATAACATTACACGAGTGTGAAGTGAGACGTGCGCGGCGTCTCACTTCACACTCGCGTAATGTTGACAGCTCACACAATTTTTCTATTTTTCCCCATTTTATCGTAAACGTTCAGAACATTAGTGGTAAAATATTACTGTCAACTGCCAATTGGAGTGAAGTGACCAAACGCCCGTTCGAGAAACACTACTAAAGTGGAATGATTTTTGATGCTTCAATATAATAAAAAGTAATAATAAATATACTACGAAAATCTAGCCCCAAAGTAAGCTTGTATTATGGACACTGAAATGACTGATGAATATTTTTTACGAACAATATACTAAAATACTTATAATATACAGATATACACCCAGCAACTGAAAAACATCCATGTTCATCACACAAACATTTTCCAGTTGTGGGAATCGAAGCCACGGCCTTGGAATCAGAAAGAAGGGTCGCTGCCCACTGCGCCAATCGGCCGTCAAACTATGAATTTGTATTGTTATATATTTGTTTGATTTAAGCTTTTTTTAGTTAAAATACCTATATATTTTGGTCATTTATGATTACCTAAAGCAATATGAGTCATGTACACGGTTTCTGTATGTTCTTAACTCTGTGGTTGTATAGCAAGATAATAAAAATATTTAAGCTCTTCTTATAAATATTACAGTTTAGGACTTGAATCCCATGGTTGTAAAATAAATTTAAAAAAAAAAAACACTATTCCAGATAAAAGCTACCAAGATGAGCGTTACATGCTACGTCATCTCAGGACCATGCACACCCGGGCGCAGTTCTCTTGCCCGCTTTGCCAAAAGCTACTCACCAGTGCGGCCGGTCTGCGGCATCACGTCATTACGCACAGCAAAATCAATACGTTCCGGGTACGTTACGTGCCATTTTGATATATATATATTCTGATATTTATATTTGGATATTGTTTGCGATTGTTTTTCGTAAATAAAGAGTATGAGATTTACTTGGCGAAGTTGGCGTTATACAGTTTAAAGTTGTTAGTTGCGTCCACGTATGTTGCGTAAAACCGTACGTGGACCAATAGAAGCACACGATGTCATTTATTGCGTTCCGTTACTACCGTATGCTTAGACAGATATTTATATTAGGATATTTATATTTGGATATTTATATTTGTATTGTTTTCACTAACGAATAAAAAAAAAATGCCTTATCAAAGAAGATTTTTTCACAAGGCAACTAAAATAACCTAACTTGTCTTTGGTTCTTGCCATTAAGTGTGGTATTTTGTGTTTATATTATCACATTTTTAATTTATCGTATGGATGTAAGGTTATTAAAATAAAAACCGAATTTATATTTTTTTCATCTGTCAACATGAATGTTTCAGATTACGAAAACCCTAAACTTTAAGATCCGCCGAAGCGGTCTCGTAACTTTAGAAGACGCCTAAAATCGTTACACATTACATAGAACTTCGTGAAACGTTTTTTCTGCTCCAGAAATCTCCAAATCACCAGGCATCCCATTAAGGCGATTCCCTGATTTAGTGAAAACGGGCATAAATCTTATATTTAGGCTTAATAACAAATTTTAACTTTTATAAAATACATAGAGATATAATATACATAATTGCGAATCATCATCAAACATCTACCCATTACCGGCCTACAATAAGAAGGGGTTAAGGCCGTAGTCCACCAGGCTGGTCCAGTGCTGATTGGTGGACTCCACACACCTTTAAAAACATTCTCTAGAACTCTCATGGATGCAGGTTTCCTCGCAATGTTTTCCTTCACCGTTGTAGCAAGTGATATTTAAATACTTAAAACGCACATAACTTATAAAAGTTAGAGGTGCTAGCTAAGACTCTAACTCAGGCCCCCCGAAAGCGAAATCGAGGTCCTACCCAATGCGATATCACCGCTTCCGTTTCGAATAATAAGTTTAAAATATTATAATTTTTCAGTGTAAATGCTGTCCCAAAACGTATGCCGTCAAGAGGACAATGTTAAAGCATCTACGGAAACGTCACGGCCTCAGAGGTACGGAGGTCGACCTGAAAGATTTCTACAACCGCATTGAGCCGAGGGATTGCAAACTCAACCTTGACGAGACGACCATGACCAGTATATTCGGACCCGCCAAAGTAAAAGTTCCCGAAATATTGATTAGCGATTTCGTCAATTTTGCGAACCAACCGAAAACTGCCGATAATGCGGCGACAGATGACGGGGACGATTCCGAGGACAATGAAAACGATGACAATGAAGCGTCTGAAGCCAACGAGAGTGACAAGGACAGCAACGATGAGAAAGAGAAGGAGCCACAGATAAAACAGGAAGTTCAGAGTGGTGACGAAGAATTGGAGCCCACTGACTTTGTGAGTGTCAAAATTGAACCAATGGATGAAGAGCATGAATAATTTACAGTGCAGTTTGAAGAGTGATTTGAGCTATAAAGTGTTATTTGGAGTAGTTTGAAAATTTGTGTGAGATCAGAAACTATGATAATTAAGCATAATTTGCTATAGTCAGCGAAAACAGGAGAATCTGTAACCATACGAATTCTTCATTTTTTTAGTTTATATTTCATAATTTTCATGGATTTACGCATAGTAACGCCTGCTTCTATCAAATATTAAAAACTTGGAAAATGTAAAAAGAAGAATAAATTATCTTGAGATGTTTTCGTATAAGCCTTTGGCATGCATTTCTGACCGTTGGAGCGTTATGTATCCTTGGAACCTAGACTTGTTTAAGAACGAGTCGAAGGCATCAAGCATACGTAAGTAGTAGAGGTTTTTGTGACAGAACTCGTCCGGGGTAGTACTTCCACTATGGTTATCCCTGCTTCCAAGCAGCATTGCTGTGTTCCAGAGTGCAGAGGACTTCCAGGAGTAAAAGTGGGTTCCCACTTGACCAGATCCAAGGCAATAAGCATCTTTGTGAAATTTTTGACTCGTAGTGAATTTGTTATGGTGGTAGTATTTCCTTTATGTTAATGATTAGTTAGACTAAATAAAAAAAACCTAAGCAGACAAAATATTTGACATTTATTTTGATTGAAAAAACATATGGGGATTGCCCACAGTAAGAGCTTTCTTGGAGGTATCATAGCGAGCAGACTAACTTAAGCTTTATAACATCACATCTCATCTTAAGCTTTATAATATTACATCTCTTACTTATCTTTTATTGTAAACATTTGTTACTTTTCGTTTCGTTAGTGTAAAGTATGTTATAAAAAATTACAAAAAATTAAAATACCTCAAAGAAAAATGGTTTTGCTTATTAAATAAAATAAATCTTATATAATGCTATGCTAATGTCATTATTTAGGATACATGGTTGGCTGATCGTCAATAGAGGTCATAATTATTATTATACTTAAATCTCCATAGTTCTTAAATACTATAGTATATAGTGGTGTTTCATTTATATGTTCGTTTTAGCAGATTTATGTATAAGTAATGATATAATATAAGACTAGTTTAAAAATTTTGATAGACCAGTAATTTTATGATAAATAAATTATGTTATATACCTTAGCCTATTTGTTTTATTTTATTTTGTGTCCTAAAGCTGAACAGACTACTTCCAATCTGATCTGAGAGATGTATGAAGATCGCATCAATTATGGATTGTTTTCTATAAAGATATTTTTGTCCTTGTCTACTGCTTTCGATCTGAATCCAAAATCTAAATAAAAAATACGGGAATTAGGTCAAAGAGGATGGAAACACTACGCTGAGAGAAGAAGCCAGCGACCAGCCGTGGGACATTAATAAGGTTAAATACATAAAATACTCAATTATTGCAAATGTTATAACTTGATTATTAAATTTATAAATTATCCTATGTTATGTGTTATGTCAGTTATATTTGATACTGTAGTTTTGGTTATTTATATATTTATACTTATTTGTTGCTAATACAAAATATAACATATTTAATAAGTTCTCCACACCCTTAATTTTGTCAACTAGTCAGGTCAAGGTTAATTATTAATAATTTATCTTATTGACGATTTTTATTGTAACACTAGTATAGTAGTAAAAACTAACAACATAAATATTAAGGATCCGTCATTGGATATAGGTCTCCTCCAGTCGATACCGGTCGATTCTGTCCTTGGCGGTAGTAAACTAATTATTTTCGGCTAACCGATATCATTAGACCATTGGCGTATGCGGTAAGTAAGTTCTTAAAGTCCATCGATCGTCTATTAGTGTTAAGATATGTTTAGCCCACTTTAACTTTTATAAATATCAAATATTAGGTTCAGAGGAAAGTTAGTAGTGTTTATATCCCATTTGCAATCCAAGTTCACTATTATAAGAGTAGTGTGCTCAAAAGACCTAAGCCCAAAGCCGTAGAACGCGTCATTATAAAAAGTGCGAGAATTGTGACGGTCTCAGCTGTGTTTTGACATCTAAGTCAAAATCATGTGTTTTGATTTTTTGACAGTAGCGTAGAGCGTAGACTTTGGACTTAGATTATTATTTATTATTCTACAAGTATTCTTTTAATATTATATTTTAAAATGAATTTTTATTATATTTAAATTGCATAAACCATCATGTATAATCCAGCAGTGACCGTAAAACGCATCGATGTTTTGATACGTATTTTGAATGGTCGTAAATTTATGATAAACCCGAATGCTGTAAGAGCGTACTCCAGCGATGGAAAAATAACGATTGGAAATGTGAGCAAGGACATAAGTTCACCAAAAAAGATTGAATATGTTCCCAAAAAATATTGTAAGTTGTAAACAAGTTTATAACCTCAAAATAATCTCATCAAAATAATAGATCTTACCTCTTCTTATGAGAGGGAAGATCTATTCACAGCAGTGGGATATTGATAAGGCTGTTGATAGTGATAAATTACCCATTAGGTATCATTGTAAAATTTGCAATGATGCAATCCTTACTGAAGGATTGCATGGATATTAGAGCTCATATTAATTCTCTTGTAAACTTTAAATATTGCATCCACATAATATTATGACGACCTCTCTGGCGCAGTAGACAGCCCTGTGGTCTAATAAGTGGAAGCTCCAGTCTTTGTTGGCATATAGTTAAATTTAATTATGAAAAAAATAATAAATTCCCATACCTACCAGCAGTGTTTGCTGTTGCAGCATGATGCCTTTAGCCTTTTTTGGAACTAGGGCTGTCAAATGCAACTAATAGTTCTAGAGATTAATATTAGCAAAGTAATTCACAGGTTACAAGTTTTGTGTTACAAGTTCATTGTATTAATACCAATGCTTCACTCACAAAGTTCTTTTCAGATCTTTATGTTAGTGATGTACTGACATAAAGAGCTATTGTAGAAATTTCTGTACATATAAACTAATTATTTGTTGTGTGTCTGCTCTTTTTCTTTTATATAATATTAGTTATGTAGAACTGCAATGTTTGAAACATCATCACAGGAATTATGTAGCTCAAACTATTCAGTTTGTTACCCCTGCATCTCTTGACCATTAAACACCTAGACATATATTCTACTTCTTCTTATTCCTCATCAGTTTGTCGTTAAATTTAGTCTGCCATAACCATCCGTTATGCATAGGGCTGCTGATAAGTGATCCAGTGGAGAGCTTGGTCACTCCAGAAGCATAGTAAGCACAGAGATTGTAGTGAAGAATCTGCCCTGTTACATTATTTCTATATACCATGTACACAAAAAAAGCTCTTTGTATGATTTGTATTATATTAACAATCATAGACATTTTCAGTGATAACAGAAGATTTACAGCTGAAATCATTATCACAAAGCACCCTTAGAAATTTAAGATGGATGATGCAAAAGGATATTCTTGGGCAGGATATGTTTCTCTTAGGCAGACCTGGACCAAGCAGGTAAATACTAATTGCCTTCTATGTTATGTACTACAAAGGAAGCAGAGTCCATAGGTACTTAGTGGGCGTTAGAGAGAGCTATGCTGGGGTTAAATCTACATGATTAAATTAGTGGTGATGGGATCTTTGGAAAGATTATACAAAATGTCATAACTAAGAACATATAGCTAAAATAGGCAGGGCCTGTAGCTTAAATGACTGAAGATGGATGTATGAGTCTTAGGGTGCAGGTGGTGCCACATATTGCAAAATATAGCAGGCTAGTAGGTTAAGCTTTGGCTAACCTATCGGGGGATCCAGGTTCAATCCCAAGCACGCACCTATAACTTTTAGGAATGTACTTTTTTAGTTTAAACAATCAAATGTCACTTCTTTAAACAATCAAATGTCATTAAACAATCAAACGGTGTAAGAAAACATCGTGAGGAACCCTGAATGCCTGAGAGTTTTCCATATTGTTTTCAAAGGTGTATGAAGTCTACCAAACCGCTATTTACAAACGACTATGTAATGATGTGTGTGTGTTGATAATGATGATGATGACGTTGTTATAGCCTCTATCTCATAAATGCTCAATCCAACCAATTAGCAACCAAAATAAGACTTTTTATTTTATTTTTTTTCTCTTCTGGCTTTACAGAGATTAGCCAATGTCAGGTGTCCCTGATAAGACTTATAAGATGAAAAACTAATATACAATTGTCAGTTTGACTTAATGTGGACTATGAAGTAACATCGCTAAAATATAAAAATAAAAAACCGAAAAATATGAACTTTAACTGTGATAGATATAATATACATTAACTTATTAGAACAATAACATATTATTTATTTCAAAAACTTGAAAGTTTAAAAAACCAAGGGAACCCTTCTGTTTATATATTTTTTTGTTATTTGTAGAAGAAAAGTAGCTCTACAGTACTTAGAATTGACTCAGAGGGAAATAGAATATGTGGCTCTATCAAGAGATACGACAGAAGCCGATCTTAAACAGAGGAGAGAAATTCAGAGTTCAACTGCCAAATATTTTGATCAAGTAAGTAAACCATCAAAGTCAGTGAAACAGGGTTTAAAGACATCTGTTCCTGTTCTTTTATTGTAATGAAAAGTTCTTTGTATAACAATCCAACAAACTTGTTTCGACACTATACAAGGTGTAACCTAATTAAGAAATAATTTTGAAGGATGCATTAGTATATTTCATAAGGAATCACCCTGTAAAAATATTAAATCAAAAGAAGCATATTTATTTTAACCTACAAACAAATTCAAACCATTCTCAGTGTTTATTATGACAACCCTATTCAAGATAAAAGGTGACACGCGCATAGTACGTTACGCGACGCGTGCCTACCTTATTAAGTGACAGGAGTCACTGTGGAATTTTGCACGTGATGTTAGGGCTGACTCTGATTTCTTTCAGTAAAAACTATGGCAGTGGTTGACTCAAAAACTATTAAGTTTTCGGTTTCACAGGTAAGTCTCAGAAACAGTGTATAATGAACCTCTAAAAATTTACACATTTCATTTACACGTTGTATAGAGTATTATATAAGGTTTTTCTCTTTTGTATAGAGTGCAGTGCGAGCGGCGATAGAAGGACGAGTCCTTGTTCTAGAAGGAATAGAGAAGGCTGAACGGAATGTGTTGCCAGTCTTGAACAATTTGCTCGAAAATAGGGAGATGCATTTAGAAGATGGGAGATTTTTGATACCAGCTTCAAGATATGATAAATTGTTGAAAGTGAGTAGAACAAATCCCGACAAACTCTTATCTTTATATTTGTAGCGATAAATGTATAAGAGAAAGACGTAAAAAAATTACTTATACTTATCCTGGGATAGGTGAGGTTTGTGTGGCCTAGTTAGGAAAAAAACTGTGTGAAGATTAAATTATACTTGTGAAGGAATATCTTTTAATTACTTGAATACCTACTTGTATAACTTGCTGAGTGAATGACTTTCGTTTGTGCCGTCGACGAGCACGTAAAGCCTTGGGTTACAGTCATTGACAATAATTTCTTATTAATAGGTTATCTTAGCTTTTTAATCTTTTAGCGCAGAATGGGTTAACAATTTATGTTGTTCTCTCCTATAGAGGAACAGCCCCTGTATTCAGTAACGTGTCAGTCAATTGCGCAGCTGTCATAGAACATTAGCGATAAGTGTGCAAGCGCTGTCAAATTATGCGTTCTTAAAGAAGGTTTTACAACTTGCCGGAAGAATAACTGAATATGTGAGACATAAACAATGCTAATGAAAATTATAGTTGTGTTAATTTACTGTATTGTTTAGGAACACGGACCTGAAGAGGTTTCAAGATGGCGGTTGGTGCGGGTAGATGAGAACTTTCGGGTGATAGCGCTGGGGTTGCCAGTGCCCAAATATAGTGGACAGCCGTTGGATCCGCCGCTCCGATCGAGGTTTCAGGCGAGAGATGTCGCTACTGTTGGATATGGGGTAAGTAATTCGTTTCCGCCACAAGTGTAGAAGTAAACCTAACGTACTGGTTTGTAAGAATAAATATAAATAAACAAAAATTACTACGACAATACACACATCGCCATCTAGCCCCAAAGTAAGCGTAGCTTATGTAATGAGTACCTATTTAGATTACTGCTGAATAATTTTAGAAATAATATACATAAATTTTTATAATATACAGTTATACACCCAGACACTGAAAAACATTCATGTTCATCACACAAACATTTTACCAGCTGTGGGAATTCAACTAACGGCCTTGGACTCAGAAAGCAGGGTCGCTGCTCACTGCGCCAATCAGCCGTAAGAAAGAAAGAAATAAAACATATTTTTACATCGCGCCAAACATTACAATACCAACGCCACCACGTATGTTATGTGCCTGCCGGAGCTGTTACGCTGTTTTGCTTTTGTGACAGGGCACATGAGTATAAAAACTTTGTTAAATTTTTTTTGGTTTTCGAAGGCACGAAGTTTTCTTTACTGGCACTACTTTTGGAACCGCATTTAATGCGTGATGCGTCACGCAAAGGATCAGTTATTTTAACTTGCTTAATGTGTTTAACAGCCCTTTCCCCTGTCTCATTTTTTTATCCTTTTTACCCTGTTCCTTCAAAAAGGAGGTGATTATCAATTTGAATGTGTTTTTATGAATGTTCGGGCATATATTCGTCGTTTTACGACGGCCGATTGGCGCAGTGGGCGACCCTGTTTTCTGAGGCCGTTGGTTGAATTTGTGTGATGAACATGAATGTTTTTCAGTGTCTGGGTGTATATCTGTTTATTATAAGTGTTTATGTATTTTATTCTTAAAAGTATTGAGCAGTAACCTTAGTACTCATACCAGAAGCATATCTTATGTAGGAGCTAGATGGCGATGTGTGTATTGACGTAGTATATTTATTTATTTATTACGGATTTGCAAAATTCTTGCTCTGTTCGAAAGGTTTTCTTAAAAAAAAATTCCCATTTAAATTTCCCATTTACATCTGATGGACAGTTTCGGAAACAGACAACGGAACTCATGAAAACATCATCGATTGCTGATAAATATGCATTGTTTACATAAATCACGCTTCGAAAAGGATACGCAGATGTATACAGTATACCTATCGGGGTATACTCAGATTTTCTATCAAAATTATTTTATTTACTTATTTATTTTACTCTTTATTTATTCACCACTATGAAGTTGGGGTAATAAAAGAATAATAGAAATACAAAAACGGAAGTAGGAAAAAAAAAGTGGAAAAGTGGAAGAGGAAGTGGAAGTAAAATTAGTAGCAGTTGCATATAGTTCCATGACTGCAAGCTCGTTGTTAGATAGTATTTAAGCTTGATCTACTCAAAAAAATATTTACTGGTTAGATGGTAGGTATAACATTATTACAAGAGTCGGTTTTTTTTGTCTTAAATTTTTCTGTTAAATTGTTTTCTTGGTAATTTAAAATTAACAAGAAAAAATTAAGCCGTTCTGAACATGATTTATTTCGACGCACTTCACACGGTAAAAGTTTTGCTTGGAATTAACACGAGGGCAGTTTAACGCTTAGGACTTGACTCTACGGGCTATTCGGATATTAAACGACCCATTCATAAATCGTTTTGACGAACTTTCTTGCGCTATTAAATAACTAGCGGTCCCTCGCGACTACGTCCGCGTATAAGTCAACCTTAAAAGATAGACATGCTGTCTCGGACTTTTTTTAGAACTTTTAAAGGGAAACAACGTCGTCATACATGATTGTATCAAAACTTTAAAAAAAATTACGGCGATTTTGAAACATTTTTCATTGATGCTATGCTCTTATTAGTCTTAGCGTGATCATGTATAGCCTGTAGCCTTCTTCGATAAATGGGCTATCCAATACTGAAATTATTTTTCATATCCGATCAGTAGTTCCTGGGTTAATCGTGTTCAAGTAAACAAACAAACAAACTCTTCAGCTTTATATATTAAGTATAAGATTTATAATTTTCGAATTTCCTCTGGCCCGGTTTTGTGGGAAGTAACAGCCGTGGCTAGTAACCACCCTACCAGCAAATTCGTACCCAACGGTATGCCTCGTAGAAGCCGATTGGGGATGCCATACTCAAAAAGATTAGCCCGCTGCCATCTTAGACTGCATCATCGCTTACCACCAGGTGAAATTGCAATCAAGGGCTTACTTTTACTGGAATAAAAAAAAACAAAAGAATCTCAATTAATTTATGTTATGAAATTTTAATAAAGCATCAATAAATTAAAGATGGAGAGAATTTTATGCAATTGTATTAAATTATGAAATCAAATAATTATTGATCTTTTTATCCACTATTATGTACGCCATTTGCACGCTTATCAATAAATATCCTTTTCGAACATCCAATCCGTAACATCATAGTAACATTGAAGTCACAGAATTAAAACGATACAGAACCCTCATTCAGCCATTAATGCATTTAATGCATTGTGTCCAAAAACAGAAAGAAGAAACGAACCGCGCACGTCTGACTTCTCACCCGCGTAATGTTGCTAGCTCACAAACCTTTCCCATTTTCCCCATTTTATGGCAAACGTTGAGAACATTAGAGGTAAAATAATTACTGTCAAATGGAGTGAACTAACCGCCCGTTCGAGAAACACTACTAAAGTGGAGTGGTTTATGATGCTTCAATATTAGTCGTGTACGCGGTTTCTGTATGTTCTTAATTCTGTGATTCAAGTATTAGTAACCGAAATCAAGTTAAAAACCGGCTCCCAAGATCAGTCTTAAGAATGGATCGACCGATACTTCAAAATCTGTTTGAGCTTGATGACAATTAATTTAAATCACTTTAAATCAAAATCTGTTCAGAATGTACGACTTTAAAACGTTTAACGGTCTATACCAAAAAGTCGTATCGCCAAGCATAGGATATACAAAACTCCCATAAAGATAACAGGTTAGCCCGCTACCAACTTAGACTGCATCATCACATACCTTACTTAAAGACAAAATAAATTGCTTTGACCTTTGACAAAATAAATTGCATATAAATTCCGTACTTTAGGTAAGATTGAGTAATCGATTAATGAAATATGTAGCGGCTTCATTTTGTTGCCTGATTCGTGCCCGAAAGATTACATTTCTGTGATAAAAAACTCTCCGTAACACTCGGCGTGGTGGACCCAAACTTTTTGGTCAACGCCTCGGGCATAAAAATGTGCACTTGCTTCTTCGTCTTCCCCACATCTGGTAATAACTTCTTGCTGACCATTTCCGCGTACTGTTTCTCTACAGCATTCCTCTCAGAGACCATTTTCTGACGGGTCTCAATGACACTAGCTCTCATGTCTTTGACCTTTTTGTTTTCCTTAAACTTAGCGTCGTGGCGTGGCGTGCATTTTATGTTCCGTGACTGTCGCGCATAGTTTTCTATCGTGTTCGCTGATGTAGGCATGTAAAACTCCTGACGATCGATAGGGCCACTTGTTTTAGTATCGACTTTAACTTCTCTCGCCCTCAAATCCGTCGCTGTTTTAGACTTTACTAAATTCCGCCTTTGTATCTCCGGCCAACTGTGCCTTGGTTGCGACATTCGCTCAGCATTCTCTGTATTCAGCAGATTAACTTTTCCAGCTAAATCCAACCACTGTAGTACTCTGTCCGATAATTCGGTGTTCTCTTTAACATCATTTCGAGCTGTCCTATTGCTTTTAACGGTCCTCATGTTATCACTTTCTAAATCGAGTTTAAAATGGTTCAAATGACATATAGGTTGTGGGGATGCTTTAACAATAATTTCGTCGTTCGAATTCTCTACATCAGATAAATTTAGCTTCTCTATGTGGGGTGTGTTCTCAGTTTTATTCTGGAATCTACTTTTTCGTATCACAAGGTTTAAACTCCTTAATTCGTCGTGATGGCTTAAAGAGCACGAGCTCCTGATGTTTCTGGTCTGATGCACTGTTGACTTAGCGTAGCTCGCTGATGAACTTGGTCGTCGCCTTTTTGCGGCAAGTTTCAAGAAATGGGGGTCGTCCTGTGTTAGGATTGCGTGCCGGAATCCGTCCACCCATACGGTTCTAATGTACATAGGGTGCTGTGATGATTGCCAGAGCGCTTGCATATTACGCCGGACGAACTTAAACCCTTCTAGTCACGCGACGGTCGTTAATGGGTGCTTATGTTTGTTTTGCTCTTCATAATTGATTGTTATTTCATTCCGTGATTAAAGGCTCGACGACCTGAAAATAAACATTGGAATTAATATGTGCTTAGCACGAATATTTGTTGCTTCATATTCTAAGATCTATGCTGCTTTGATTATGACTTGTTTTGTGCATAAAAAGTGCAGTAATGTTAAGATTTATGTTTCAAAGCAGTATATTTTAAAGGAGGATTTTCAATCCTGTCCTTTATGTACTGTTTATTTTACCGTAGTTTAATTGACTAATATAATGATAAGAACTCGTTAAGGAAATGAATGTTTACTCCTTGTTCCCTTTCAATTTCCCTTCGGGTTCACGTTACTAATGGAAATGAAAACCCCACCTAATTGATTGCTATTTTAGTAGTTTTCTCTACAAACCGTAATAGAATGTTAATGAAATTTTGCTTGGTATGCTTATGTGAAGCAAAAACTAAAACCTTTTCCTATGCCATATTGAACCTTAATCATAATCTGTTCAGTCGTCATACTTCGTCTCAATCTTTTTGCAGCTGCATTATATCAACTCCCGGTTAAAATCTAGGAGATGTATTTTCACCAATTTGCCTTTTAAATGACAATGTGAGACTGTGATAACAAAAAGAACGACCCGCTAACTTTGTTGTGGACTTCTTCTTGGACCAGGACGCGTTTGGAGGTTGAGTTTTACGAATATAGTTATCGCAATCATCTTATTTACTTATTTTATTTATTTAAACTCTTTATTTGTTCACAACATTATTCAGAAAAACAAAGAAAAGAACAAACACTTCAAGAATGTACTTAGTATCGCTAAGTTGCGATCTCTGCTAGGCAACCTTGGATTAGGAAGACTAAAAAGAAAAATTATAAGGTAGGTAACATTATTTCAAACATACATACAAATAACTATATGCTAATACATAAACCAGACTACACAAATACAAATTGATAAATATAAAAAATAAATATACTAATATATACTTTAGCATACCATTAATACTTAAATATGAGTTAGAGGACATAAATTAATAAATTAATATGGTCGTCTTTATTCAGCGAGATAATGAGCCTTCACAGCATTTTAGCCCAGTGATTTCGACTGTCTTATGTTCAATGGGAGTGCATTCCACAATTCAGTAGCTTTTCTTAGTACCATGTACACATTTTTTTATGTAAGGTACCATCCATGGGCCTATCGGAATAAAATATTTGAGCTTGACTCGGACTTTGGTCTCTCATCGGATCTCTACAAGAAATCTTCAATCTCAATCTAGATCCACATGAGATAAATATGTATTTCTACATAGGACGATCTTGTTCCAGATACTTCCTTTGACTCGATTGATGTTCATGTTTATCTAGTAGGGGGTTGCTACGCTCCCAGTATTGGGTTGCCGTTCTAACAATCAAAACCTCAACAGCTATATGTCCTCAAAGCTATGTATACTCTCGACTTCGGCAACTCCTTTCGGAGAGACACACTTTTCAGAGCTAAGTGCGGTTCAATTAAAGAGAGTAAACCATAATATTTTCAAAAGCGTGTAAAGTTCACCAAACCGCACTCGGATAGAATGATGGACATCAGCCTAAACCCTTCGGTCTCATGACAGGAGACTCGTGCCCTGTAGTAGAACGGTATTCCGGATAATACTGTGTTCCGGTCTGAAGACCGCGGTGGCCAATCCAATTGCAAGAACATAAAGCTTTAACACCTACGCCTCAGGTTCATGAACACAAGGTGGCAAGTTGCAGGACGTGTCTTTGCATGCCCTAAGAAGAGATGCTTTGTTTATAGGCGATGGTTTTTGACTTAACACCATGGAGGGCGATCTCCTTAATCCGTCAATCATTATTATAAGAAATCTAGACTTATAAACCAAACAATTCCCCTGTCTTATTCGCTCTCATGTCCGGCATAAGCCTTCCCGCTATACAGGGATACGTCAAGGTCATATATGTAATTATCTATGACTGTCTAAATACTGGCATGATCGTGGAAGGTTTTTCCGAAATCCGTTGTTCTATTTATTGATTGTTGTGTAATGTTTATGGTGATTGTGGCAGATACTCACTGATGCATCCCATCCATTTACATTTTAACCCATTTTTTTCGCGTTTCCTAAGACGGTATTTCACGATATATCTCTCTATGGAATTTAATATGTTTATCCGTAGACTTTCTTCGGTACTTTGTTAACGTTCTTTAAAGTGATATCCTGGAACTAATCAGGACGATTTTAATAACACATGAATACTAATATTATCAACAAATCTAGATAAAGAAGCTTCGAATCAACTATTCAACTTCTATAGAAGTCCAGGATTGTAGTAAATGAGATCGATTATTAGCGGTAAACAGATAATCTTAAGCCAAAACCCGTCGACGTTTCGACGTATTACCGCGCAGCGAGTAACTGAGTTCTTCGCTTTTACGACACCGAGTTTTGTCTTGAATTGTAGATCTAAGCATTCGGTTATGCTGGAGAAGATAAAACGCGACTTAATTTTGCTTACAAAAAGTCTTAATCTATTTCGAAACTCTAATTTAAACTTTATGTCTATTAATCCTATATATCTATCAAAGATATATAGGCATATATTTAATTCAGAAGATTATTTATATTAAACAATGAGCATGTAGCTTAATTTGATAAAGTCTAACACATTTTTAAATTTAAATACAAAAAAAGTCTTATTAGGCTAGGCTATCGTTAGGCTATTTTAAAACACCAATTTAACCGTTATGTCTTGATAGATATATATCAAGAGATGATGACTTTGCAATGCGCAATTGCTATTTCTTAGTAATTGTGTCTCTTCTGTTTAAATTAAGTTTAAAGTTGGAAGAAATCATAAATTGCACCGGGCAGAATAACCTGGGGGATTAGTAAATTAGGTTATAAGATCTTTGCCTATTATAGACTACCGCAGAGTAATGCCGTTTTATTTGAAAATTGGCATGAAATCAAAGGATATGTCTTGAAGAAAATTAAACATTATGATCTTGCCTTTACTTTAAGGGGCGCCTGAATTACATCATGCAACATTTCCATGTATTTGTATATTTCCCTTCACAAAAAGAGGACAATTATAAGTTTGAGTATCCATTTTGTCATCTTCAGTATGATATAGTTCTGGATAGCGTGAATCCGAGGAAATTCAAAAAGTTTTGTTCGCCAATCCTACGGTTAAATAAAAAGTACACTTATCCTACTTTTTTAAAGTTTAGTATTTTTTATACTATCCATTTTTATTCTTTATTCTGTAGAACCAATTCTTAATAATTGAGTGGTAGATGAAAAATGGATTAGACATTGTAAGTTTTTGTAATTGCATTTGCCCGCGACTTTTTCGAGCTAAAATGTAGCCTAAGACATTTTTATAAACCTTGCCTTAACTTACCTTTTTAAATTCTTTATCTTACTAACTACTCAAGCCTAGATCTCGCTCCCAGACAATGTTATAGTACTGTGGAGTATATTTAATTTTAAAGTTTCGGGTAAAATAAATGCCTTATTACACAAGTAAAATAGATAAACAAATATGAAACCTTGCAGTGATTAAATTAAAGTACTTCTCGGCCACAAATCATTTTCAGGTCCCAGTCATTTAAATTCGTGCCGGTCTGGAGCACGCGACGGAATCTACGGGAGACATTATAAATTCAATGATTTTAGCATAATTTCGGGATATCAAATTGTTAGTTTGCACGAAACGTGAGTCCATTAAGTTTAACGTTCGCAAATGAGTAGTTTGGAAACGTTCGAACGCTCGCGCCAAAAGCTATATAGTGGATGATAACATCTCTGTAAATGGAATTTGGAAAATGGGAAATTTCCAAATTTAGCCCCAATGAATATCAGTGAACGCGATCAGGAAAACTGTCTATATTTTAGCGTTTATATTACCCAAGCAATTGCTTATTATTCGATACCAAAATTTTATTAATATACTTAGTTCACCTGCCTAGAAATTGGCTATATATACGTTTGTGTGCGCACAAATATTAGGGTACCTACAAGTACCAGATTAAGCGTTTTGCGACAGAGCCTGTCCGGGTAACAATTAACGCCATCGGCCATGCTTATGTCTGCCACCAAGAGCCATTGCTGTGTTCCGGTCTGATGGGCGTGGTTTCCGGTGTATTTAGTTTCATGTGAGGCTTAATATCTACGCCTCAGGTTTATGGACACAGCGCGGTACTTTTTAGGACGTGCTCCTCATCATCATAATCATATCTACCTATTACCGGCCAAATACGAGGCACAGGTCTGCTCCCCATGAGAAGGGGTTAAGGCTGTAGTCCACGACGCTGGCCCAGTGCGGATTGGTGGAATTCACACACCTTTAGGAACATTAGAGAGAACTCTCAGATATGCAGGTTTCCTCACGATGATTTTGGACCTGGATAAGGTGATTTTGGACCTGCCAATGCACAAGTTTAAAGAATTTGTTAAAACACATTTATTACAGCGAGGTTACTATACAATTGATGAATTTTTTAATGACAAGGTTGCTTGGAAGCATCCGGCTCCGCTTTCAGCTCTCACAAGATAGAAAAATGAATGTTAAAATGCAAAATGTAAATTGTTGATGTTGGAAAAGAGCAACTGCTGAGTTTCTTGCCGGCTTCTTCTCGGTAGAATCTGCCTTCCGAACCGGTGGTAGAATCACTACAAACAGACAGACTTGACATTTCAAAAGTGCTTATATTAGGCCTACTCGAAATAAATGAATTTTGAATTTGAATTTGAATTTTGAATTTTGAATTTGATGTTTTCCTTCACCGTTGAAGCAAGTGATATTTCTATTGCTTAAAACGCACATAACTTAGAAAAGTAAGAGGTGCGTTGCATGCCCTGCGAAGAGTAAATTCGAAACTCGTTCAAGTCGGTATGTCAGTAAAAGGTGGGTATAAGGTAGGGAATATGTTGGTTTGTTTAACTTATGCACCGCGAAGTTCTCTTAGGATATAAATCAACGGAGTTTCCGTAATATGTCACATATTAAGTAGGTAACGTTTATAATATGCAACTGGTATTGTTGGAGTATGACAAGTAGCGAATGTAGGTTAGTGAAACTACATTCTAATTTGTAAACAAGAGTGCGAGATTCGGTTGCTAAGAAAACCTTTGACTATAAATAGAGCAAAACTTTGCAGGGCGTGCAAGAAAAACACCCCTTGTCCGAAATAACTTTTTTGTAAGGATTAATATTATATGCCTTATTTTATTTTTGTTTTTATACATAAATAAATATGCTACAACGTAACTTGTGTTATGGGTATTAAGGTGACTGACGAATATTTTTTTTTAGAATAACATATACACAAGTACTTAAAATATACAGGTAAACACCCAGACTGAAAAACAGTAATGTTCATCACACAAACATTTTCAAGCTGTGGGAAACGAACACACATCCTTGGACTCTGAAAACAGGGTCGCTGCCCACATCTCCAGTCGGCCGTCTATTTGTATGAACCTATACCTAGCTACGCTCTTTTTTCCAGAACGATTTAGGACCTTCTTAGGTACTTCTTCGTAGTTAGTTCATAGTATTTAAGTACGACGTTTCATTTAATCAGCGCACGCGCATGTTTTCTTCTGGCTCGCAACACAAATCTCATTTCATGCTGAACTCTTATATGACTATTTGTTACTGATATAACTGTGTCACTTCTGGCTTTTTAATGGATAAAAAATTATAACAATCCATTCAGTAAATTCAGAGTTTATCCATTACAATTAAACAAACAAACCTTCCCACAATATAATATTAGAAGAAATGACTAAATTTTCATTTATTTAAAGTAAACCTAGTGTCTAGTGACTCTACCACCGACTCGGAAGGCTGACTCTACCGAGAAGAAGTCAGATAGAAATTCAGCAGATTGCTGTTTTCTTACACCATTTTACAGTTTAACAAAAGGTATATCTGCCTTGCGAACCTGTTGTAGAGTTACTATAAACATACTGACTTGACGTTTCAAAAGTGCTTATAAACTCGGCCTACATGAAATAAATGAATTTCGAATTTTGAATTTTATAATTTTTCTGTCTTGTGAGAGATTAAACCGGCTTGCTTCCTTATCGTTAAGATATCCATCAATTGTGTAGTAACAACTTCAAACTTAGTTAATGTGTTAAATTGCTTAAACTTATGTACAGATAGATTTAATAATACCTTCGGTATCTGTAGTTTCAAGGTAGAGAACATTCAGTTTTCTAGTCGGACGCGCGCTTCAGTTTTATTTTTAACAGTCCGCTTAAAAAGCCTACCTACCCACTTCCATATATTACTGTCTAGAGTTCAAGTAGGTACCATACTGTTGTAGGAACAATAAATATTTATGGGAACCGTTTTAAGGTCATGCACGACATTTAGAATAGGACGTAAAGGTTACATACAGGCTACGTACTCGTATGGGCGTCTCATTTGAATAATGTTATATCTTTACTAGCTGTCACATAAATAAAACAACTACAGGCGCTTTGCAAGAAATACTTTCATAACAGCTTTCACTGTCTTTATCAAATGGCTTAAACTATATATTCTATCATGGATTCAAGGACTATCGATTTTTTGCCTTTCTTATATCAACGTTATTGCCCACTGGTGAGATACCTAATCTCTCATAGGAGGGAGAGTTTTGGAGCATAGACCTACCACGTTGCTCCAATGCAAATTGGTCAAGTACTTGTGTACTTGACCAATTTGACCTTTTAAAGAGAAACAACTTTTTCATACGTGATTTTATCGAAACTTTAACCGTTTACGCACCGTAAGCTCTCAAAATGAAAAAAACGCGTTGTCTTAGCGTGATGATATATCTATAGCCTTTTTCGGTAGATGGGCTATCCAATACTGAAAGAATTTATCAGACTCGTGCCTGAATAAATCAGCTGTTTAGTTGCAGTATAGATAAATAACCTTGATACCGACTGCAGCGCCATCTGTCGGGCTGGTTTGTGAATCTAAACCATCCAGGGCGCCACCCAAACGCATACGCGGTGCAAATTCGTGACATCGATGAGGCGAGGCCCATCGCATTTGAAAACATCCCCGCGCGTGCCCAAAACATGCCCTGCGAATATGACCCGGATAAAGAGGCGTTGCAACGCACCCAAACGCATACAAAAAAAAAACATTCAAATCGGTCCAGCCGTTTAGGAGGAGTTCAGTGACATACACACGTACTGTAGAATTATATTTAAGAAGCATAGCTTTACTATGCTTTAGCTTTACTATGCTTCTTAAAACAACTCAGAATACTAAATAGCTGTTAGCAAGGAACAAGTTGTAAACTAACTCCCGCTTGCCGTGCTTCATAACACGCTAAATGAAATGTTACTATAATTACGGTGTCGGAGCTACCCCGGCCCCTGTGTGTAATTGTGGTGAATTGTTTCCGTGTTGCGGCTTAGGGTTAATTAGAAGGGGTGTTAAGACGTGGGTGTTATATTTGTGTGGAGAAATTTAGAAAATTTGTGCGCTGCGGCTTAATTCACGTGAGTTTGAAGGTTTGTGAAGTTAAATTTTGCGGGGTAAACGTGTTGGACTATGTGAAACGGACTGGAAACGGATGGCATTAAGAAAAAGTGCTGTTGTCACTTTACGTTGTATATACCGTTATGTATGAGTACGTATCAAGAAAGAGGAAAGTTGGCGACAACTGTATTGTGATCTGCCGTCACCAAACGGCTAATGTACTTCGAGTGATGTAGAACTCTGTCAATCGCCGGGTTTGTAGCTCTACCTTTATCTCAGATCGTAGTAGCAAACTTTTTAGGTACAGATATAAAAAGGCTAGAAATAACGGCGTGGTAGTCAATAAAACTAGATATTTACTGCCATTTTGCGCGTGTGTATAGTTTGGAGACAGCCGCCTTATAAATCTAGTTAGTTTCTGAACTAGCGACAGTCATGTTTGTTTTACACTATTTCTTTGGGATTTATAGAGGTGGTTGCATTGTCGCTTTGTACCTGTGACAGTATCAACAAATCTGGCTGGAAGTTAGAAAAAGGGTACCCTAAGCCAATTGCGGTTTTCATTAGGTACAGTATTCATAATAATTAATGCTTTTGTTCCACAACTTTTCCTTGAGATCGATACTTCTAGAGAGATAACTAACAGAAAAGCTATCCCATGAGGATTTCCAAATAAAGAAAAAAAAAACAGTGTCTATAACAGCCGTCGCGGCGTGGCCTGGGGGCGATTGTGCAATATTTTCGAATTTAAACTGTCGTGAGTAGTCTGAGAAAGCACGACTAATTTCGAACCCAACTGGCTTTGAAACTAGTCGGGAAATCTCCGACAAAAATTCACATGAGTTCATCCGTCAATAACACATTTAATAAAAAGAGTGCAGTAGTTGTGAAAAACCGTCGTACCTTTACCGTTATATTTCGGCTGTATTCTATTCTATTCTACAATATATAATTGACAAAATAAAAGAGGTTTGCGAACTTTTATAATAAAAATTCGTAAATCGCTTTAGTGGCGTATAATTAAAACTTTTACCCCAAAACATAAAGTTATTCATCAACACTGTTACCCTTACGTTGCGTGACCAGCCCTGATTAAAATCATTTCGGCATGCAAAAATAATTTAGTTTTACAAGTTTTCTTTAGCTCAGTTTACGAGCTTTATAATTCCAGCTTGCGGTTAAGTTAAAACCGAACAAAGGCGTCCAAGTCCTGTGACGTGCCTGTTTACGACCAATCAGCAGACGCGCCAGTTTGATAAAAAGTCATTCTGATTGGTTGCAAGTTCGACGCAGTTTGCAGTTGGCTGTACTGATTGGTTAGACATGGATTTGAGAAATACATTATTAAAAATTATTTTTAATTATGAAGGCCTATCGGCGCAGTTGGCAGCGTGCTTTCTGAGCCCACGGCCGTGAGTTCGATTCCCACAGCTGGAAAATGTTTGTGTGATTAACATGCATGTTTTTCAGTGTCTGAGTATTCATCTGTATTTTATAATAACACAAGCTACTTACTCTGGGGCTAGATGGGATCTGGGGTTATTATTATTTACTAGCTGACCCGCGCAACTTCGTCTGCACCTAGAAAAAAACCTAGAAACTAATTGCAGATGGACCTGTTTTATTTCCAAACTATGTTATTCGCGGCGGTACGTGTTATACCCGTCGCAACTTCTAAGCGATAGGTTCAATTGGAATATTTTAAAACTGAATTTGCAGGTATATAATCAAACTTAATATTGATATTACTTTATTTCTTTCGCATTTATAATATTAGTATTTAGTAGGATGATACGCATGCATTCGATCGTTGTCCCATATGCCTCGCGACATGCTGTTATCTGTGAAGAGTTATGTCCTTTATCTCCGACAATATTTATTATACAATATATATTTATCAGATCTTCATTAAAATTAGACAGATAATGCTTGATAGACACACCTTCAAATAAAAAAGAATTATAAAAATTGGTCGAAATTTAACGGAGCTATGAAGTAAAATTGATAAATAATTTCATCGCATTTCCCGGAGGAAACTTATTGTTTATCGGGATAAAAAGTATCCTTAATGTTGATCCGGTATATCAGCTACCACTATACCAAAATTTATTTAAATCCGTTCAGTAGTTTTCACGTGATGCCCGGACAGACAGACATACATACAGACAGACAGACAAAAATTAAATAAAAATCTGTTTTGGACTCAGTGTCGATTATAAAGCATCCCCCGGTCAAAATTTTCAAAATATATTAAATGTACAGAAATCTTCCAGTTACAGTTTTATTATAAGTATAGATTATGATGAGATTATATTCGTGACATCTGCATAGGTATTAGAAAGTTATAGCAACGTACAAACGTAACTGGCTGTATAAATTATACAAAATGTATACGCTGCGGAAGTAAATTACTATGGTTGCAAATAGGTTCATCCGGCATTCGTGTTTCCTACCTGCTCGTAAATAGTTTGGCGTTATTAACGTACTTTTGAAACAAGATTTTACTTATAGATATAAAAGTCCAGAGTGTTTTGTTAGTAATCCTAAGTAATATTTAAAATGCGTATGGTTTTCGTTTGTTATGCTATCACGCGCTTACTAATCAACCGATAATTATGACACTTTGCCCAAAAGATGTCTGCGATACCGAAAACGTACTGTTATGTTACCGAGGAATGGAAATAATTAAATTATGGAAGTAACAAGCCGCAGTGCTTAGCAAATTCTACATTAAGGCCAGCGGAGCAGGTACTAACAATTATTAGAAACTGTTAAAGGTAAACCAGCAGCCAGTAATCGTTCGTCGAAAATGAGGACAAAATTTTACGTATTCGTAAAATGTAATGAAAAGTTCACTAGTTAAAATATTTATGAGGATTTTCGTGCTATATCATCAGATTCTAATCACGCCCAATAAGCGTCTTCCATCACCCATCAACTTGAAGTTATCAAGGAGGTTTGTAGGTCGAAAACTGCTTTGGCTACCATATTATTGTTGAGCCTTACTGTAGGGAAACAAAATGAATAATTTGGAATCAATCCTGAACTAAGAAAAGCGATGTGTACCTTCTCGCACGTGCGCATTTTATACGTCTAAGACAATATACTATCTTATTACGTCATATTTAAAGCGGTGTTAGTGCATTGGGTAGGACATCCATTTCACTTTTTTTGGGGAAGTTCGAATCCAGCACGCACCTCTAACTTTTCTAAGTTACGTGCGTTTGAGGAAATTGAACTATCTTCTTCAACTTGCTTTAACGGCGAAGGAAAACATCGTGAGGAAACCTGCATACCGAGAGTTCTTTATAATGTTCTCAAAGGTGTGTAAAGTCCACAAACCCGCACTGGGCCAGAGTGCCACCCATTCTCATTGTGTCAGGAAACTCGTGCCCTGTAGTGGCCCGGTAATGGGTTGATATGATGACGTCATAATTGTTTCAGGAACATTTGAGCTCCCTGAAAGATGACGCCCCACAAGTGGATACGAGGAAGCTGGAACAGGTCTTGTCTGCGGCGTATGCTCTTATCAGCCCAGAACTGCAGCAGATCAGCTTGCCCGATTTTCCAGTGGACAATCTGTATGCTGCCGCATTAATTTTGGTAAGTCCATCATCCAAGCATAAAACCTTTGCATAGCCATACTTTTTTTTGCCGCCCATCAGCATTTTTGGCGTGGTAGCTGATGCAAATACAGCTCTTGAAACTTAAAATTACGTCTCAGATAATAAAACTTACGAGTACGACACAGGTTGCCTAGCGATTTAGGGTTCAGGTAGGATGTAGCGTAGTAACCGTATGGGCTTAATATAACTGCCATCAGCGGCGTGCACTTCATACATGCAAACAAGCACTGGCTACCCTAAAAAAATTATATCACTCGTGAAGTAGGAGGATTTATCCATTTTCTGACAAGTTTTTGAATTATGCCTACCCTGGTCTAAAACCTTGTGCACCCCAATGACTGCCATACTAGATCATCGCGTAAGTATTATAAAAAGGAGGACGGCACGTTGAAGGATGTGTTCTTGCATGCCCTGTTGACAATGCGAAATGTTGACCTGTTTATGGACGATGTTTTTCCACGCAACGTATCTAAAAAAAACTTGTTGTACTAAAAATACCCTAAGGATTTTCCTAAACGTTGTCTTTTCTATAACTAATGCACCTTGACCTTGAAACAAAGTTAGCAGATGATCAGTTCGCGTGAAACGCGTCTTACTTCGGTAATTTATTACACCTCAAGGACGCGTATCGACACGCACGCACGTGTAGGACGTAAAATATTTGCGAGCACACTTTATGGGCCCTAAACTGCTCATTGTTAAACTATTTCTTGAAACTAGCAAGTGTCAGTTATAGTGAGGTGTTTTATGAGTGCCTACATTTAATTTTTTAGCCATATTTTCTTAGGTCATTTTTTTTGTTAACTTTGCTAAATAGTTACCGTAACTCGGCGTAGCGTCTACAGCTATTATTTTAAATTTCGTATACTACGGCCGGGCAAGCTTTTTTAATACTAATAATACGTTCAGAATACTTGGTCGATAGAGCTATCTAATTAAATTAATATAATTCTAAACATATCCTTACTAATATTTTATATTTGTTTGTGTATGTCTGTTCTTCCTGTACACCCAACCTAAGCAACTAATCAACTTGACATTTGGAGTACAGTAAGTTGAAAGTATGGAGAGTAATATAGGGTACTTTTTGAACCAAGAAAAACAAACGGTTTCTACTGGATATGTAAAAAAACCCGCTATGAACGCGGACGAAGTGAAACAATAATTTATGACAGTGAATAGCATTAAAAGTTGGAAAACTGGGTTTATAAAAAGCCTCTCTGAGTTATAAAACATGCTAGGTATCTTGAAATTATTAATACTATGTAATTTAAACAAATTGACTTATTTAAAAAGACAATTTTCCAGGAAAGAAACCAAGAAATTCCCATACACAAGCTTTTGTACATTCTCTATCCATACAACACATTCCTATCAAGGGACCACATAAAGAATGTCGAGGCGGTCTTACACAATCTTAATATTGACACCAAACCGAAATGGAACATATCTCTGAGGGGAATAGAGTTAACGGAAAATCAGGCTGTAGTGAACATGGATATCAATGGAAAAGTATCACAATTTGGCGTGGCATGTGGTGGGAGAAAGAGTAAGAGTGAAATGAGAGGCTTTGTCAAAACTGAGTATCAGGCTCTGCTTTTGAATGAGTTGCTGCTATCTCATAGTGTTGGCGATTTTTGTGTTGTTGGTACGTATAACGCCCTTTTTTGCTACATCTTATTTCTACCTAAAATTTATGAACTCCCGATCAGGTCATCGTCATCACCGGCCCACTACAGGGCGCGGAATTCCTCCCACAATGAGAAGGGTTTAGGCCGTAGTCCACCACGCTGGCCCAGCCTTACAGTTTTTATGTATATTATTCATAAAAATATTCATTAGTTATCTTAGTACCCATAACACAAGGTACGCTTACTTTGGGACTGGATGGCGATGTGCGTATTGTCGTAGTATGTATTTTCTTGGGTTATTTATGTTTAAAAGCCTTGCCAGATCATGCGTTGATGAATGTCCATGTCGATATATTCATATTTCGTAACGAACTAGAAATAGTTTTTATTTGATCCAAAATGGGTGATTAAATTATAGTTTAGCCGTTATCATAAATAGCAGGATTCATATAGATCCTGCTATTTATGTAAGAAGATGTACAAATTTACATACAATAAATAATAAATAAATAAATATATTACGACAATACCCACATCGCCATCTAGCCCCAAAGTAAGCGCAGCTTGTGTGTGGGTAAGTACTAAGATGACTGATGAATTTTTATGAATAATATACATAAATGCTTATAATATACAGATAGACACCCAGACACTGAAAAACATTTATGTTCATAACACAAACATTTTCCAGTTGTGGGAATCGAACGCACGGCCTTGGACTCAGAAAGCAGAGTCCGATGCGCCGGTCGGCCGTCAATAATTTCGTTATATATTTCGAAAAACGTTTAAATAACTAAATAAGTAATTCCAAAATTTCACTTCACAATTAAATAATGGCAAATTCATTGCATAGACGTGCAATGCAAAAAGCGTAACAGTTTTCTGGTGAAACCGAAGCACATTCTATTTCATAGGTCCAAAAGGCTGTGGGAAAAGTCTTCTAGTAAGCCAATTAGCAGCTCTACTTGGCTATACCATAGAACCCATAGTCCTATACCAGGATATGACGGCCAGGGACCTCATTCAGCAAAGAACTACCCTGGACAACGGGGACACAGTGTGGAAAAACTCGGCCTTAGTTGAAGCAGCCCTAAAAGGCCATTTGGCCGTACTGGATGGTTTGCATAGGATACATGCCAGTACTTTGGCTGTTTTGCATAGGTAAGTGCGTTTGTACTTGCAGAGCTTGTATGTTTATGTGGCCTGTGACCAGTGGCGTGCATAGAGGGTATGCACAGGGTATGCAGATGATATAAAATGAAGAAAACCTCCAGTACGAGTTATGAAATATTTAAGGATAGGCTTTGTAAGAGTTATAAAAAAATTCTACCCTTAAGTATTTATACCCTGTACTGGAGATTTTCTTAATTTTATATCATACCCTCTATGCACGCCACTGCCTGTGACACTCCACTGCAGGACTAAACTGTCTCTGTCTCTCCCAATGAGAGGGCTTGCCCATAATCGCCAAGCTGGGCACACGGGTTGGAGATCGCAGTAGATGCCCGTTCTCCATTGTATTCCCTTAGTCTCCTCGTATGACACCCGCATCTCGGGAAGAGAAGTGGTGGCAACTCCATTCTCATCTACCGTCACCACACGGCAAACCTTAATCATGAAAAGTCTTAATAACATCGAGAATATAATCATCATCGTCATCATCAACCCATTTCGGGCCCACTACAAGGCACGGGTTAACTGTTAAATAACATATAAATATACTACGACAATACACACATCGCCATCTAGCCCCAAAGTAAGCATAGCTTGTGTTATGGGTACTAAGAAAGCTGATGGATTTCTTTATGAATATAATACACGTAAACACCTATAATATACAGATAAACACCTAGACACTGAAAAACATTCATGTTCATCACACAAACATTTTCCAGTTGTGGGAATCGAACCCGCGGCCTTGGACTTAGAAAGCAGGGTCGCTGCCCACTGCGCCAATTGGCCGTCAAACTCAAACTGTTAAATCGTTCCGAGTTCTACCCTCGTTTCAATTATAAATATAGGACTAATATCATGAACAATTAAATGCAATGCAATATGCAATGCAATATATAAAAATATTAAATAAATGCAATTTTATTAAGAAACGTACGTCTCTACTAAGTTCTACGTAAAACAAGTTGTTATAATCTGTTATGTGGCTCAATAAGTTGTTAGAAATGTTTAGTGTATATGCTGTAGAGTTTTAAAAAGGTGTTGTAACCTGCTAAACTGTAAGTAATATATTATTTATTTGTTTGTATTACTCATGCGGGGAAAGTAGTATCTTGACGCTCGCTGTTGCGGTTGAAAAAGAACCGTTTGCCCATTTTAAAATTACGCGTGAGATTTTTCATAAATAAAACTGTTATTTGAGTGCGACAAGTTTACTTGTCGCACGTAAATTATTCTTGGCACACGCAAATTTAGATAAATTTATCCTCATTTGTAATTAATTGATACTTTTTTGAATGCTTAATTTTTCAGCTATTATTTCTGGTCTGAGAAGGCTTCGCCCTTTTAAAAAATTCAAAAAATTTATTTTTTGTTTATTAATATTAATTAATTTTTATTTATTGTTCAAAATATATTTTTTTCTTCTTTTCAAACTTGTTATTTGCTTGTTTAAGACTTAAAGGTTTGTGCCCACATATATCGCCGCATTTGTAATACAAAATAGTATGTGCGACTAGTGCGAAATGTTGTTGCACAATATACTATTAACCTAGGCTAGTCACTAGGATATAAACTGCAATACAATTATTTAATTAATAAAGATATTTAAAAAACATACAAAACAAACAAACAAGGCACGGGTCGCCTACAATGAGAGGGGGTTAAGGCAGTAGTCCATCACGCTGGCCCAGTGCGGATTTGTGGACTCCACATACATTTGAGAACATTATGTAGAACTCTCAAGCATGCAGGTTTCCTCACGATGTTTTCCTTCACCGTTGTAGCAAGTTATATTTTAATTACTTAAAACGCACATTACTTAGAAAAGTTAGAGGTGCGAGGTGGGTTTCAAACTCAACCTCCCGAAAGGGAAGTCGAGCCACCACCCAATATGCCATCACCTTGAAAGCGTTTAAAAGCTTCGTTAAAAGAGTTATTTTATTTTCAAATTGTTATTAACTATTTAAGTGTAAAAGAAGAGTTTTAAATGCTTTTGAAAGGTCTATCAGAACTTTTATAAGATGAGTTAATTTTGAATACTGTAACAGTGCATTCAGAACAGTATTGTACGAAAGTGCAGCAAAATAAAGTAGCAACCGACCGATCGAATGTTTTTTTTTTCATAAAAACACTCAATCGGTTGAGACACTGCTTTGAAATTTAGAATCCATTCTTAATAATATAAATGCGAAAGTGTTTTTGTTTGTTTGGCCATCTATCTCTCGTTAACTAAGCAACTAATTAACTTGAGTTTTGACATAAAGTTAGTTGAAAAGACGGAGAATAAAATAGGCTACTTTTTATCCCAGGAAAACAAACGGTTTGTAAAAAACCGTGATAACGCGAAGGAAGTACGCGGGCAACAGCTAGTATAGAACAATTTAAAACATTAAACGTTTCAGTGAAACCCGAGATATAACCTTGTACTAGATAAAATTCGGACAAATCTGCGTAAAGAAGTCTTGTATAACTTTACAAGACTAAACCCACTTCTATAACTAGGCCGAAAACAATGTAAATCGTATGCCATGTTTATTTTAAAGTGACTCTTGTTTCAAACAAACTTACATGCAAGGTCATGAATGCTATTATCAATCACATACATTTCACTTTTGTCGTGTCAAAAGTTCCAAACTATTACAGATTAGTGCACGACAGGGAGTTACAATTGCACGACGGTACAAGGTTACTTCGTCACGATAGGTATGATGAGCTGGTTTCCTCTGGTCTTACACAGCAAGAGTTAGAAGAGAGTGGCGTGAAAAGAATCCATCCTGCTTTTAGGTAAGTCAAAACAATTACAGAATAATTCACCACAGAGACTACACGATAATGGTACGAAGTTTATTCGAGACCATAAATATAATGGGCTACTTACCTCGGATCTTACTCTTAAACGGAGTAAATAAAGCCGGAAAATCCGAAGTGAGTTGAAGATTAATTTCATAGTTTGTCTATGAATTTAGTGGGTATTTTCTTAGGAATACGATAGAAACCAACTTTATTATGATTACTTCAACCGATTGACTTCCAAATCCACGGCCCTGGGCGGCTTGTTTCCATCGGCTTTAAGCGACTCGTTTGATGTCGCCTGTCCACATTGTAGGTGGACCTATGGACCCCAACGTCCGTCGGTTCTCCGAGCTATGCGCCCCGCCCATTGGCACTTCAGCTTTGCGATTAGCTGAGCTATCAGTAACTCTAGTTTTTCTACGGATCTCCTCATTTTTGATTTGATCACGTAAAGGTTCTCCTTGCATGGCTCTCTCCATTTCAAGAAATAAATATTGTAAAGTAACTTATGAATTTGACATAGCAATGAACATAAAGGTAAAGGACGATAAAAGCGAGAAAGAGGAAAAAACTCTTTTAGCTTCTGGATAGTTTCCGATTAGCGTATTCAATCACATACATAAGCAAACTGCATAAACACCTTGTTTTTTCATGTAATTCTTTAAAAAAACGATAGCTTGCCAAACAATGTAAACAGAAAGATGTTGGATAAGTCAAATCTTTGTATACTCGTGGTTTACGTATATATTACCCTGTACCGGACACTTGCGGATGAGTGAAGACTTTTCTTATTTCAGAATAGTGGCGTTAGCTGAACCCCCTGTGATTGGCACTGGACAGCAATGGTTGTCTCCTGAAATATTAAGTTTATTCTTGTTTCACGACATGAGAAATTTAAGCAAAGATGAGGAGATTTTTATTATTAAATCATTGGTAAGTAAACCTTCCTTGTTAAAAATTATTAGGATACAACTCCTAGAAAAAAAATAAACAATAAGAACTATACACAACAAGTGTATCATGAAATATGTAAACGAACCGTTTCATTGCTTATTTTTTTTTTGTATTAATTTATCGTTTTGTCTATTTATTTACAGTACGGAGACATCTCAAATCCTTTACACTCAATTATAGATTTGGCTGATCAGTTAAGAAAATCCGAGGATAGTACTCTAAAAAATCTTTCTTCCTCTTTATCAACCCGACAACTTTTACGAATCGCTAGCCGAATGGCCAAATATCCCGCCGATTCGTCTTACGAAACCGTCCAAAGAACCTTCCTAGCCAAATTCCTTCCTAATTTAGCCAGGCGAGCATTAGACAGTGCTAGCCAAAAGATTGGCATAGAGCCTCCATCAAAGTTTGGAATATTTAATCGCGAACCGAAAAAAATCGAATGTTCTGTGAAAAATGGTATTCTAACAATAGGAAACACGAGTACAGATATCTTCAAAACAGAAGCATTAACTAAAGTACCGGATATTTTATTCTACGATGTTCCACAACACATGAGGTTGCTAGAATGGTTACTCCAAGACTTTCTACTCGGAAATCATTTGTTACTGGTCGGTAACCAAGGTGTTGGAAAGAATAAGATAGCTGATAGACTTCTTCAACTCTTGAACCGTCCAAGGGAATATATTCAGTTACATAGAGATACTACAGTCCAGTCTTTAACTGTCCAACCAACTGTCAGAGATGGAATAGTTATCTACGAAGATTCTCCTTTAGTTAAAGCCGTTAAATATGGCCACGTCTTAGTCGTAGATGAGGCAGATAAAGCGCCAACTCACGTTACTTGCATCCTGAAAACTTTGGTTGAAAATGGGGAGATGATCTTGAGCGATGGAAGAAGGATCGTTCCAAAAGATATGTTGGAAAGTTCTGGAGGAAATGTCTCCAGTTTTATTCCCGTGCACGAGGATTTCAGGATGATAGTGTTGGCAAACAGACCAGGATTTCCGTTTTTGGGGAATGATTTCTTCGCTTCTTTGGGTAAGTTTATTTAAGAAGTATAATGACTTTTCAATATGAGAAAGAATGGACGCTTTCGACGCGTTCGGTGTGCAAGGTGTGGCGACTAATTTCTTCATTCATTTTAGGTGACCTTTTCTCATGCCACGCTGTGGACAACCCTTCCATAGATTCTGAGCTGGAGTTACTCCGGTCTTACGGGCCAGATGTGCCACAGGATATAATGAAGAAATTGGTGCAAGCTTTCGCGCAGCTCAGGAATATGGCCGATCAAGGACAGTTGACGTATCCGTATTCTACGCGGGAGTTGGTCAATATCGTGAAACATTTGCAGGTATTTAGTAGAGCTAGTTAGGCTTATATCAAGTTTATGTCGGACTTCTATCGGCTGAAACCCTCGGTGTTCAAACGGCGGTGTGTGAAACGGCGTAACGTCACCCGACGTTCTTTAAACAGTCCTACCGGGGAAGACGTCTGTTATAAGAACCAATTCTTGTGACACGTCTTTTTAGCGCCGCAACAGAGAACTGCTAGGTGTATTTTACACCGCCGCTTTGTAATTTTTTCATGCATATTTCGACAGGACGTCTTTAGACGTCGCTGTGTATGGGATAATGGTGCGCCGCAGCAGTACGAATCCGCTTCGAGGTTGCTACACGCGTACGTGCAACAATCTATAAACCAAAGTCATTACTAAAATGTTAAATTTTTTTTTTTATTTCACTACTAGTTATCCCTTGACTGCAATCTCACCTGGTGGTAAGTGATAATGCAATCTAAGATGGTAGCGAGCTAAGTCAAACCCCTAATCGGTTTTTCATGTCAAAATTGGTACTTTTAGGAAACCTATTATGGCAAAATTAATATTATAAGCTTTTTGTTTTTGTTTTAATTTAATTTTTTTTTTGTATAATTTTTGCTTATTTTTAAGCAGTTGTGGTTAACGTTATCGTATATGTATAACCAAGTTGTGAAAACTTCATTAGTTTATGTGATATCAAAATACGGCATTACTTTTATGTGCAATAGTACTGTTTGTTTCCCTTGAAAAGCTAATAAATAAATGAATAAAAATTTATAAACACTGAATCGTCTTCGTCAGTTCTCTGGTGAACTCTGATGTTAGTTTGCCAAGGCCTCCAGAGCAAACCAGAGGAATGAACCGAGGGCCTCCTTAAATTCCCAGCGGCGACTGCTGACCAATTACCATTTCATTTAAAGAAATACCCGGAAGAGGATATAGCGACAGCCATCGGTAACGTGTTCGACTTCGATCGCTACAGCAAAGACATGGCAGATGCGCTACTGGAAGTCTTACACTCTAGCGGTCTGCCCACCGAAGGAGTGCTGGACGGGCGATCGAAAGAGGCTCTTAAGAAGTTACAGATGACTATCGAAAGAACTAGCGGGTAAGTTGTATCATCATATCAACCCATTTCCACTACAGGGCACGGGTCTTCACATACAATGACAACATCTACGATCTACGATAAATAATCTATATATAATATCTTTTTTTATCTTTTTATATCTTATTTTAAGATCTTCGGCAATGTACCTTAATGATACCTTAAACTTTTAATGATACCAAAACCAGCCAGATGCAAATAGTATAGCCAAAGAGATTTTATTACAAGTTCATCATACATACTATAATGCGAAAAGACTTTTTCCCCAACCTATTATATTGGGAGCAAGTGAACAAGTTCATTCCTAGCATATTTAATCCCTTTTAGGATTCACATTCCAAAAAGGGTTCGAAAGTTTCTTAGAAAGCCCTTCATTTTTCAAGTTATCTTTTATTTTAAGTTTAAAACAATATATTTTAATAATAATTGACGGCCGGTTGGCGCAGTGGGCAGCGACCCTGCTTTCTGTCCCAGGGTCCCGTGGGTTCGATTCCCACAACTGGAAATGTTTCTGTGATGAAAATGAATGTTTTTCAGTTTCTGGGTGTTTATATGTATGTTATAAGTATTTATGTATATTATTCATAAAAACAATATATTCATCAGTCATCTTAGTACCCATAACACAAGCTACGCTTACTTTAGGGCTAGATGGCGTGTGTGTATTGTCGTAGTACATTTATTTATTTATTTATATTTTTATAGTTAATATCTCTACTCTCCTAACTCAAATAGCTAAATTAAATTCAATTAACATTTTGTATATTTCAAAATCAGAGGACCTACTAGAAAAATAATTTAGATTTTTTTTTTTATATTGTGTACAATATCTGATGCCTTGTATCAGGAAGAGTTCTTAAAGCTGTAACACAAAATCGCAAGATTTAAGTTACTTGCTTAGTTTTTGGTTCAAGGATTTTTAATTAATTTATTATGTTTTGCATCAATTATATTGATAAAGAACTGTATTTTAGATAAATTATGTAAAAGTGGTATTTGTAATGTTTTCACCATAATGATAAAAATAAGCTTTATTTAAATCCATAAAAAGTGATTAGCAGATCATTAAAACTAACAATATTGTTTCATGTATTATAATTGTAAATTGTTATTCTTGTATGGACCCCCTTTCGGTAAAAGCCTCCTCCAAGGCATTCCACTGGTCTCTATTCGTAGCCATCTCCGACCCGCTATCGCTACTATTTCATCGACCCATCTCCCACATGGCCGGCCTCTCGCTCTAATACCTCTTGGTCCGGACCAAGTCACTGATCTCATTGTCCATCTATCATCGCTATATCTTTAGCCACGTGATCTGCCCATTTCTATTTCCTTTGTAGCGATTGTTCCTTTGTGCGTCCGTTACCTGTGTTTTCTTGCGAATATCCACATTCTTCATCTTGTCCTTTAATTTTTCCTATTATAATATTAAGGATTACTTAAACGATAAAAAAGCTTGGGTGTGAATTGCTCTAGCTTCATAGCTAGATAAATTTACTGTATAATGGTGATAACAACAAAAAAAAAGTACCCGGCTTAGTTTGTCGTGGGCTCTTCATAGACCAGGGCGCGTTTGGAAACCTCGTAGCTTTAGGTTTTAGTTGGCGAACGATGTCATCACCATCCCCTTACAATTATGTAAACATGTATGTATGAACGCTTCATAAGTGCCTGTGATAGGCCTACGTGAATAAAGAAATTTTGAATTTGAATTTGAATATACCTTGGCAACTTCTTTCCATTCTTTTCTGAGTAGTTTGGATTTTATTTCTAGCTGTAAGATCGAAAGTCCAAGTTTTCACCATTATAGATTAAATAAATTTATTATTATTATTCCTGCGTGGGAATCGAACCGCAGCCACAGCCTTGGACTCAGAAAGCAGGGTCGCTGCCCACTGCGCCAATTGGCGTTCTGAATTATATTTGGTCTTCACTAGCTAGATATAGCTCGATAATAAAAACCATGTTTTCCTTTTGACGAAATATCCTCATTCCGTTTTCAGAAAAGACGTATCGTCTCCAAAACACGGCAAAGAAGACCCGGACAATCAACCCCATGTTGGTGGTAATACGTGGGCTGGTGGTACTGGGGGACGGGACACAGCCGGCTTAGGGGGTAAAGGCGGCCCTTACCGACTTGATAAAGGGCATGATGTACATCAGGTGGGTTCAACTACCCCTTATAAGTTTGGACATTTGCCTTTCTTATTTATTAGTCCACTTTTAACACAATCTCACTCTCTTGTCACAGGTTCTTGTCATGGTTGCCTGTTCACGCGGCCTTTGCATGCCTACATTTTTAATTAATAATAATAAATATACTACGACAATACACACATTGCCATCTAGCCCCAAAGTAATCTTAGCTGGTTTTATGGGACTAAGATAACTGATGAATATTTTTATGAATAATATACATATATACTTATAAAAAACACCCAGACACTGAAAAACATTCATGTTCATCACACAAACATTTTCCAGTTGTGGGAATCGAACCTACGGCTTTAAACCCAGAAAGCAGGGTCGCTGCCCACTGCGCTAATCGGCCGGCAAATTATCTTCTTATCTGTGTTATCTTATCTGTATTATTTTATGTTTTGCGTGTAAGTTTTAAGTTAAGTTAAGTTAAGTTTAAGTTAAGTGTTTTAAGTTTTAATAATAAGAAGAAGAAGAAACACTTTAGTGTTTTTTCTTCTTCTTATTATTAAAACTCTACTAGTGGACCCCCGAGAGACGTTCTTTTGTTCACAACATACCCCGACCCGCCGCGTCGATTAACCCTGCTGCTCTATTATAACGTTTATTTAGCTCTAAAGGGTCGTAGCGTGATGGGAAATAACTTATAACGTTTTCCGAAAATTGGGTTATCAAATACAGGAAAGGTTATTGAAATTCTAATACATAAAGGCAGCTTTGGTCAGCTAACGAGTCGCTGGAAGCCGCTGGAAACAAGCGGTCCAGCATTTAAGGTTAAACTACCTCTGTCCAGCAGTGAACGTTCATCGGTTGAGGTGTTGATGACAGATATTTCTTTTTTTTTTTTTTTTTATTAACGATAGGCCAGCGTTTGACGACAATCATGCCCGTTAGAAAGCAATGATGAGGTCTAGGTTGGAGCACGCTTGCCTAGAAAAAGGCTTTTCACTCTAGCCTTAAAGGTACTCAAATTATACGTGGCAGGAAAAACAGTTGCCGGGAGGGCGTTCCACATCTTAGCGGCACGTATCAGAAACGTGGATAAAAAACGTTTCGTGCGTGTTGGTGGAATATCAACTACATAAGGATGCCACCGTGAGCGGTGTCTCGCTGTTCTGTGGTAGAACGGGGAAGGAGGAACAAGATTGTGAAGTTCCTGAGCACACTCAGCGAAGTATATCCGGTAAAAAACCGATAAACAGGCAACATTGCGTCGGTGCTGGAGACTATGTAGTTTCGACTGTGTTAACGAATTGTCGCCTATAATTCTCCTGGCGCGACGATCCACCGAATCCAAAGCTTCAAGCTGGTACTTGGCAGAGCCACCGCACAGGTGACTACAGTACTCCATGCAAATTTAGCGCCTTCCAAAAAATAAACTTTCATCCCCTATCTCACCCCTACCAGACATCTTCCCAATCTACTTCTTCTAATTGGGGATTTCAACTTTTCAGTTATCAGATGCTGAAAAGGACGATGTACCGGAACACGTGAAGAAGGCAGCGCGTGAGATGAATAGGAAGGCTTTCGAGGAGAGATTAAAGGAGATTAAGATGAGCGAATACGATGCAAAACTGTATGGACAGTTCCTACGGGCTGTGCAGCCTCAGGTTACTTTATGTTTTTTACATATATATTATTGACAAAGACGTGCCGACTAGTTTATTTATTTATTTATTTATTTATTTATTTATTTATTTATTTATTTAAGAGCACTAACAACATGCATATTACACGTTTTTCAAACATAGCACACACACGAACACATGGACTGATATGCACGTCAATGACAAGTGCACATAGCATTAGTTATTTATGCGAAAGTCTGTTAGGATGTATGGATGGTTGAATGGATGGATGGATGGATGGAAAGATCGATGGATGGACGGAGGTTTGTTACTCTTTGGCGCAAAAACTACTGAACGGGATTTAAGATGGATGGTTTATCGAGGTAATCTGTTAAGGCAGTTATATTAAACCCAAACAATCGGTTTCTACGCGAAATCGTACCGGAACGCTGAATCGCTTAGCGGTGGTAACTAGCCACGGCCGAAGCCTCTCAACAAAATAGACCAGAGAAAGTTCAGAAATTATAAATTCCTGAATTGGCCTTGTCGGGCAACTTAAAAGCACAGCGTCACAATCCCTCGGATTTGTAAAAAAAACGTCATAAAAGCCGGTAAATTATAAATAAATTGGTTCCAGATAGGAGCACTTCGGGGAGTGTTGGCAGAACTTCAGGCAAAGAAAAAAGAACGACAATGGAGCCGACATCAGACGAGCGGTGAATTAGATGATGGGAAAATTATTGAAGGTATTTCACAACTTAATATATTAAATAATAACTTCATATATTTAATTAAATATATTAAATTATATAATTTAGTTATTATAATTTAATATATAAAACTAATATCAAGTCACCTATTTAACATGTTTAATGTATGAACGCTTCATAACTAGCACATGCTGGAGACACAAATTATATCCCCCGACTATATCCCCTGACAAGGGATATAATTAACGTGCCCACCTGCCCAGTTTATTAGAACACATATATTAAATGGATATTATTTTCACTTGTGCGCCAGTGCTCTGAGAGTTGATAAAGCTGTGGGGAAGATTCGTTTTTATCCTTTCCCCGGGAGATAATTGTCTCCTGCCCACGCTAGCCATGTTGTAATAAGGTCTACAAGAATTTTAAATTTTTGAATTTTAAATTTTGAATTTATGAATTTTGAATTTTTGAATTTTTGAATTTTGAATTTATGAATTTTGAATTTTTGAATTTTTATGTATATACTTTGTTTCGTAGGTCTAACAGGCGAGAGATCGATTTATAGGCGGAGAACCGAACAAGAGCCGCCACCTGGGTCACCCCCAGACAAACCGAAGAGGCTACGTTTAGTGCTAGATGTTTCGGGCAGTATGTATAGGTGAGTTGACGACCTCTCTGGCGCAACGGTGAGCGCTGTGAATTTTTCAAGGGGTCCCGGGTTGGATTCCCGGGAAGGGCAATTTGGGAATTTATAATTTCTGTTTTTTTTCTGGACTAGACTGGTGGCTAGCTACCACCCTACCTATGACATAAGTAAGCGATTTAGTGTTCCGGTGCGATGTCGCTTAGAAACCGATTAGGGGTATGACTACCATTCTCCCGCCCGCTACCATCTTAGACTGCATCAACACTTACCACCACGTGGGATTGCAGTCAAGGTCTTACTCGTAGTAGAATAACAAAAAAACGGCCGATTGGCGCAGTTTGCAGCGACCCTGCTTTCTGAGCCCAAGGCCGTGGGTTCGATTCCCACAACTAAAAACTGTTTGTGTGATGAGCATGGATGTTTTTCAGTGTCTGGGTGTTATGTTCTAAGTATTTATGTATTTTATAAGTATTTATGTATGTTATTCATAAAAATATTCATCAGTCATCTTAGTACCCATAACACAAGCTACGCTTACTTTGGGGCTAGATGGCGATGTGTGTGTTGTCGTAGTATATTCATATTTATTTATTTTTTATAGGGAACTGCTGTGACTTCTTGGGTAAATTACGTATTTATTGTATAGAATATTGATTCACTTAACAATTATTCATTGTAATGTCAACATCTCCTGAGGATGCTCCGGTTTCGGAGCGAAACGTGCGTATAGGGTACATTGCCGAAGATCTGTTTGGTGTGAAGTATAAGGATAGAAGGAATTATAAATTACACCACACAGATCCTCCTGCTGTTCGCGGAGTACAGCAAATTAAGCTTAATTTTCATAATACGTATTTATTGATTGCACATCGTTGTCGTATGCATCAGAATGTTGGGCGCTAAAAAAGACCATTAAAAGATACTTTTTCCCGTCCGCTCAACATTACCCGGTGTACTTGTGAGTGTAATGCGAATGTTGAGATGGATCTGTGGTGTTTTAATGGTGCAATGCATTTACAATAAGAAGTTCAAAAGTGGCGCCAGTGACAGAAGAGATATCTAGATAGATAAGATCCTATCGGCTACTTTTTATCGCAGGAAACTATCGGTTATCACGGGATTTGTAAAAAAAACCCCTATAAACGCGGAAGGACAACATTTGCTAACAGCTATTGATAATTGAACTTGTAATTTCTGTTGAGAAAATAAACGTTTTTAACCAAACATGTATCGTCAACAGGTTTAACTCCTACGACGGTCGACTAGAAAGGTCTATGGAAGCTGTAGTTTTATTGACTGAAGCTCTCAAGGGTTACGAGGCGCGTATCAGATACGATATGTACGCGCATTCAGGAGAAGAGCACGCGTTGGAACTGGTCAGGGTCGACCGACCGCCGGAAAACGAGAAAAAGAGACTACAGGTGAGCGAATAAGCATGTATTTATAACAAATTTTGGTGTTCCAAAATGGAGAACATCTATCTAGCTAGGACTTCGACTTCACTTTCGGGACGCCGAGTTCGGATCCAAGAACGCACCTCTAACTTTTCTTACTTATGTGTGTTTTAAGCAATTCAAATATCGCTTGCTTCTCATAATCATGCTGTCTCATCTCTGCTGCATGAGATCATAGCAGTTATATTATGCATTCCCGTCATAGACGGGAATGCATAATATAACTAATATAAGTTCTCCCTTCGAAAACGCTTCGTTTTGAATGCGTGCGCAAAAAAAGCATCACAAATCTTTGAAATTTAAAATTCATAAAGGGGACGTCCGTAAATTACGTGAGGTTTTTTTTAAAATTTTCTCTCCCTCCCTCCAACCACCTGGTGAGACGTCGTTTATTCGACCCCTCCCCCATACCCCAATCTCACGTGAGGTTTTTCAAAATGTGAGTTTCTTACGTTAACGTGTTGGATTGTTATTGTAAAATGATCAATGGACCAAAAAAGTATAATTTTTTTTGTTTCAATCAGGAAAAAAATTGCGTGATATTTGCCGAGACCCCCCCTCTATCCAACGTAAGATTAGATGAGATTAGACAAATTATAAATAAAGATTTCACAAAAAGTATACAATTTGGCGGCCTTATTTTTCGGCGCAATTCCAAGAACTCCTTGGTGTATGCTCCGAGTACCCGGGGAATCCTATTGTAAAGAGCTAGTTTGCCATGCATCGATGACGTGAACCCTAAATAGTTGGTTATACGGGTGCGAACCCTCTTTTGGGGTAATTTATTATATTTTATTTGTATTTTTTTAATTGTTTTCATTTCATTTATTATTTTTTTAGAACTTTTAAAATACTTAGCTACTTTTTTTTACGTGTATATTGAGATGGGTTTTACCTGAATTAAACAATTGTTAATATTAACATTAATTATCGCTACATAGCTATTCTCTTCCAGGCAACCAAAGTCTACCTATTCTAACTATTTTGTTATTATTATTTTATTAGTTATAACTAATTTGTCTTTTTTGTACAGATAATCCGCACTATGCACGCACACGCACAGTTCTGTTGGTCCGGAGACAATACTCTACCAGCAACGAAGCACGCGATCTCAACGCTCGCCAATGAAGACGCTGACGAAGCTATTGTGTTGATATTGTCCGACGCTAACTTGAGGAGGTGAATATACTCTATCATTCTACTCTTTTCATGCTCTTTAAAGTCCTACTACATTCTTGCAGTTTTTGTTCTTTTTTTTTGTTCTTTTGAAAGATGCGTACAAATAAATAGTATAAATAAATTTCTTGTTTATGTAACGCCCGGTATCGCTAGAGCCGCACAAGGCAATGCCTAAGTAAGTAACGCCTAATCAAAGAACAGTCGTTCATTTACCTTTCACCAATCGATTTTCGCTAGGCAACTCATAAAAGCTAACTTGTCTATGGCCGATATCATGCTATTTCTTTCTCACAATGTGCGGGCGTGTGAACTTTGTGCGGATGAGATATCACGACGTCGGCCGCATTTTATAAGAGTATAGTTTACTGGCGCGGGTTATACAACAATATCAAAGACATACAACTACTAGCTTTTTTATTCTGAGCTTATGGCCTTATTATATCTACTTAACTACGAATCTATTGAAAATAAAGCATTGGAATTTAAGCTTTATGTTATGGGACATAAACAACATTCTTCAATAAATTAGTTCTGATATCCACGCGCTCTACATCCAACTATGTGTCTTATGAGCGAAAGCTCTCAGTTCTGTGCATTAATATAAGAAGAGTTTTAGTGTATCCATATGAAGTGCGAAGGCCATATTAATCTTGATGTTATTTCCAGATACGGCATTCCACCTGAGCATTTAGGCACTATACTAACCTCGGATCCAAGAGTGCAAGCGCATGTCATATTTATTGGAAGCCTTGGCGACGAAGCTAATACGTAAGTCCAATTATTTTAAAGTGTATCATATTGTTCACTTCAAGATCTACCGAAAGTATAGTAGAGTCTTATCAAACATTTCTACTCTGTCAGATAAAGTTAGTTTGTTAGATAAAAATTATTTTAAAAAAAAACTGATGTCCAAAAATGTAATTAAGGTTGCCTGGAAGAGATCGCTACTAAGCGATAAGGCCGCCCTTTGTATCCTACTTTTTAAGTTTATTTTTGTTGTCCATTGTTTTTTTTTTCACTATTTGTGGTTTACAAATAAAGTGTTTAAATAAAAAAATAAATAAATAATATAAAATAATTCATAAAAACATTTCTAAATTTAAGAAAAAATGTGACTGCAATCATTTAAACATTAGAAGTAAGAATAAACTTACAGTGCAATATACTAGGTTACATAAAATTCATAATTCGTTTAAAGGAAATTGCATACAATTCTACAATGAACTACCCATTGGCATCTTGGAGTGGTCTCTTAAAAAGTTCAAAGTTTGTATTAAACGTAAGCTTATAGAAAAGTCCCATTATAGTATAAAAGACTACGTAATCGATAAAAAAGCTTGGGTGTGAATTGTTGCTCTAACCAGGTTGCTCTTCTAATAATTTTAAATGACATTGTGAGATGGTGATAACAAAAAAAACACCCGGCTAAGTTTGTTGTGGGCTTCTTCTTAAACCAGGACGCGTTTGGAACCCTCGTAGCTTTAGTTTAAAGTTTACGAATGTGGTTATCGCCATCATCTCACTACCGTCTAATTCTTATGTACGCATCAAAAGTGCCACCTATGGGCCTACTAGAATAAAGATATTTTTGACTTTGACTTTGACTTTGACTTTGTATTTTTAACAGAATTACAAAAAAGAGAGGTTATCAATTCGGTTGTATTATTTTTTTTAAATCAAGATATAATTATTTTTCACATTTTTAAGTCGCTGCCAAATAAAATGTAGAAAGTTACTGATACTTATCTTGCTGCTATATAAGTAAAAGGGAATACGAAGTATATGATATATACCTAGTAATTTCCAACATTTTACTTGGCACCGACTTAAAAATGTTCTAGATAATTTTTATATCTTGCTTTTGCAACAAAGTCTTTTTTTTTTAAATCGCAAGTTTAGAGGCGGACAGGGAAATCGATTAAAATTAGTTTTTGGAGATAATCGAAGGAGGAGGGGCTTGGGGGGGGGGGGGGGGGGGGACAAGGTTATGGACGTTAATTTATTGTTCGTTAACGGTTTGTCCGCTCGTTTACATTACACTATACACTATACCAAAACTAAACGGCGGTGAAGTGAAAACCAAATAAAAGGGAAGAGTAGATTTTAAATTGCACTATTACATACACACCAATATAAGATGTGAGGTGCGCATTTGTTTGTATAATTACCATAATTACTTTACGTTACTTTACTTGTACATGTACCTACCTATGATACATAAATAAATTTAAACAAAAAAAGGAAAATAACCCTAATTCCAGGTAACACCACATTCCACCCCCGGGTTGTTTAACTTTCTTGTAGGGTTTCTCGCTCCGCGGAACTTGGACGTATACAACGTATGCGTACGATACTTTAATGTTACAGATTGCTTCGCAAACTGCCAGTGGGTCACGCGCACGTGTGCATGGAAGTGGCATCGCTACCGCACATAATGCAACAGATCTTCGCCTCATCCTTGTTGCAGAATACTTGACGATAATCCATAGTTATATTACTCTAGCTAAATTGTATATGCGACCAAATAACTGTAAGCTGTTTTTCCGGATATCGATTCAATTTAATTGAATCCAGACCGTTTTGGGTAATAACTCTCAAAATATAATATATTATATGTAGGATAAAACCAAAAAAAGCCTTTATTGAGTGATATTCCAATGAAATATTGAGTACAAACTGTTTAAAAAGGAATTTTTAAAACCAGTGCTCAAAACAAAAGTTAACGGTTACAAATTCACTATACAGGATATATTTGTGATATCACAAATATAAACAACACGTGTAAACCAACGAATATATGGACAAATAACGAACAGTGGACATAATAAGTGAATAAAAATAAAGAAACTATAAGTAGGATGAAAATAAAAAATAAATTAATGAAAAATTGTCAAAATATGTTTACATACATAGAATTAAGAACATTCAGAAACCGCGTACACAACTAATATTTAAGCATCAAAACCACTTCGCTTTAGTAGTTTTTCTCACTTAGTCACTTAATTCCGTTTAGCTTAGTTAGTTGACTGTAATTATTTCACCTCTAATGTTCTAAACGTTTTCCCATAAAATGGGAAAAGTTTGTGAGCTAGCAACATTCCGCACTTAACTTATTTAAGCTAGACGCGCGTGTGGCGTTTTCACTATTTTTGGACACAATGCACTGGATGCCATTATGGCTTAATGAGGGTTCTGTATGTTCTGAATTCTGTGGATACATATATCCTATTGTTCCATCATATGCTATAGTTTCCCGTTTCCTTTTTTTGTCATCGCAATTGACCCATAATGCTATTTAAAAGCTAAATATGTTTATTTCCTTAGATTTTCAGTTTTGGAAATAACATCAATTGAACAAATTTTAATAAATAAATAAAGCAACGTGACTTTAAAAAATACAATAAAAAAAAAATATAAAATGTAAATGCAATTTCGCCCGTAAAAATTTAGTTTTAAGAGTTTTTATGAGACACAATGGTTATATTGAAATTTTAATATTTCCTATTGATTTAATACGGTCAAATATCCTATTGAAACAAAATACATAAGTACAGCTCATCATTGATTACAGCTCATTATTCCATTTCAAGATAATATACTAAGCTGCCCATATCGTGTTATATTAAACGGGGGTAAACTGCTCTTTATCCACTGTTTTTGCAGGTGGTAGGTAAGTTTAATCCCTTGTCAGGGGTTCTAATTCAGGGACAAATTTATTTTCTCCTGCCTATGGCCGCCGTACTGGCAAGCCTGCTATTATATTTTGCATCATTTAGAAAAATAAATTAAAATAACTGTAGCCCTAGTATGGCTTTTGAAGTGCAATAACGGTTATTTATGCAACTGTTGTATAATAAGTGGTATAAAACCTACTCATGTGATATATATATCAACACACATTCTTCTTATAAAACAGTTGCATAAATAACTATAATTTTTGGTAAGTGCAGATTTTATATTTTTATATAGATTGGCTATGAGTATTGTTAATACTTAAGATAATTGTGATCACGACACTCAGATAGTGCGTCAAATTTGGACTAAAGGAATTTGACGCACGATCTGCAGAAATAATTTGGACGAACATTAAGCACTATATAAACTTGAAACTCACAAATAGAACTATTTTTTCAATATTGGTAACTGGTAACATTCGAATAAGGTTGTATTTAGTATGCGAGTAAACACAGGCGATAAATGAAACAAACATTACCTTGTGTATGGAATATTTGAACTAAAGATTTTAAACTAAGATTTTCGAGGTTAATCAACATTTCTTGAATATAGTTCAACGGGTACATACAACGATAATATTTTGAGGTGCGTCGATATTTCGACCCAATTGCACGGATTGTGGTCACGACGGGACTGCGGGAGTACGAGATGTCAAGTTGGATGTCACGGGCAGAATCTGACTAACCGCTTTCGTGTTTCTGGTATTGGTGGTGAACAAATCCCAAAATATTTTCATGGTATGTACCCGTTGAACTAATTTTAAGGAGTATTTGAAGTTCAAACACTGAGAGTAAGAACGCACGTGTGCCACTTATCTTATTTGGTGTGCACCGCTTCTGGGTCAGTAGGTCTCATCGGCGGTTTCAAGTATAAGTGCTAGCATTGATAGTCGTGGATAGTGTATTATGGGAAAGTGTTCATAAGTTTCAAATTAAAAATGACGTGCGCACCGCGCCGTACGTTAGTTAGTAGTCCGGTCAATTTAGACCAAAAAATGAGAGTGAAGTTACATAAAGTCCCAACAAGATAATTTTATGATCTACAATTTTTGTCTAAGGTACTTTTATGATAAAACTTACCGTTTTGCTGAAAATCGCGAAAAACTAATTTTTTTTACCTTTGACCTTGAATTAAATTTTTTCCTTACAGGGGAATGATGGGGAACTTCTAGACATTGTTTATAATTATGTTTTAAACAACTTCACAGAAAATCAGCTTGTTGGGATTTTATGTAACTTCGAATGTCTAAATTGACCGGACTATAGACAGAGTATCTCTACTGTGTCTATAGTCCGATACCGTAGCAAACACGTTTGTGACGTCACTTCAATGACTTTTGAAAGTTGATAGATAGGTGGCGCTAGCGAACGTTCGGAATCATGTCATTTACATTCCTTCTCAGTGTTACATAAAAAGATAGGAAAATTAGAATTCGAAACAATTGAAATAAATAAAAATATTTATCCTTGCACTTTTGATACATTTGTCATACGGAAAATGCAAATTACAACTCTATTTGATTAGCATAAGGACGATATCTTTACGAAGATTATAAAAATTTATTCAATTGTTTTTGACCCTCGGTTCATGTCCTCAATTATTAACTGAAGGGATTAAGAGATTAGTTTGTTTATAGCCATAAGGATACGGACTAGGCTGTTATTTTCCAATAAATATCTCTACTATTATGTAATTTATACATAAATGAATATAGTTTTTATTGTTGAAATGTTTATTTTATTTACTAATATCCCCTTCTTCAATGAAAACCTTCATGTTGTACTCTGCTACGTTGGTATAGCAGCTAGCTTGTTTGACTTTGGATCATGAAGTCGCGGGTTCGATTCCCGGGTCAGGCTAAAAAATAAAAATGAGTGTCTTGAGTAAAACGTTATTAATGAATTGATCAATGAATCGCGGTCCTCCGCGATTTTATCTGCGTATGAGTCAACCTTGTATAATAGTCATATTATTGAATAGAATAGAATAGAAAAAACTTAACGATAAAAAAGCTTGGGTGTAAACAATTGCTCTAACCAGGTTGCTTCTTAAATATTTTCTAATGACAATGTGAGATGGTGATAACATAAAGAACACCCGGCTAAGTTTGTTGTGGGCTTCTTCTTAGACCAGGGCGCGATTGGAACCCTCGTAGCTTTAGTTTTAAGTTTACGATTGTAGTTATCGCCGTCACTACTCACTGCTATGTACACATTTTGTATATAATAACGCATCAAAAGTGCCATCTATGTGCCTATTTGAATAAAGAAATATTTGACTTTGAAAAAAAAAAAAATTGACTTTATTGCAACTTTATTTATCAACTGCAAAAATATGAGTATAAACCGGTAATAACTACAGGTTATTATAGCCTAAATTAATCCTTCCTCCATAAATGGACTATTCAACAAAATCATATTTTTTCCATTCTAACCAGTAGTTCCTGAGATTAGCGCAGCAACCAGTCAAAACTTTAGCTTTATGGTGGATCTAAAGAATAATAAATAAATAAATATACTACGACAATACACATCACCATCTAGCCTCAAAGAAAGCGTAGCTTTTGTTATGGGTACTGAGATGACTAATGAATATTTTGATTTTTATGAATAATAGATATTAATAATAATAATATATTATCTGTGTATTATAAGTATAATATATATACAGATAAACACCCAGCACTGAAAATTCATCACAAACATTTTCCAGTTGTGGGATTTGAACCCGCAGCCTTGGACTCTGAGATCTGTGCCGACTGCGCCAATCGGCCGTCACCTAAGCATCCCTCTTGTCTTTAGCTCCAGCAGTGAATCAAATCATGGACGCTTCAATTTAGCATTTCTTCAAATCAAATCATTTCCTTTTATTTATATAACATTGTAGGTATACATGTTTAGTCATAAAATATGACATGCAAATCTTAATTTAAACAAATTCATTTATGTAATAACTAAAAAAAAAACAATAAACAAAATCAAAATAATCGGCTGAATATACAAAAATTTCATTAATTTTACCGTCTGTGTGTTTATGTTTTTATTATCCAAGAACTCCCTTACCGAGTAATAGCATTTATCAACATTCGTCACGTAATTTTGCCTTGAATTTCAAAAATGGCAAATCTTTAATTGCTATAGGCAATTTGTTGTAAATCAAAATCATATTATTATAATTCGATCCCCGGAACGCACCTCTTTTAGGAGACTGAGGAGCTACGTGCGTTTTTAATTTAACTAATTAAAATATCGCATGTTTTAACGGAGATGGAAAACCGTAAGTAAACTAGTTCTTTCTAATGTAATGAAAATTACAGCTCTTCAGAATGTTCTCAAAGGCGTGTGTACCTAATCCGCCAATCCACAATGGGCCAGCGTGGTGGACTACGGCTTACATCCTTTTAGCTGTCGAATACAGATGTAATTGAAAATGCACATATTGTGGGGAGGTTCAGTCTGGAGCCCTGTACGCCGGTTGCTTGGACATTCAAAAGCCCCGCAAGCGCAAATGGATGTAAATTTTTAAAGGTGTTTTTTTTTAATTTGTATAATTTAAAAAAAAAAATATAATGAGGAGACCTATGCCCATAGACAAGCAGTATGCATAAATAAGCAGAAAGAAGAATATGTATGTTTCTTTTGTATCAATATAATAATTAAGGCTTAATTTATTATTACTTTATCTTGCCAGCGTTTATAAAGGTTTTTTACAAATCCCGTAGGAACCGTAAGTTTTCCCAAAACAAAAGTAAGTAGGTAGCTTATGTTACTCTCCGTTCTTTCAACTTACTCGATGCTAAATATCAGGTTAATACTTTATTTAAATTAATTTAGGGCGTGAAGGATAAACAAACAAACAAGCAAACACAATTTCGCAGCTATAATATTAATTCATTTATATTTTTATTTATTTACTTTTTAAGGGAAACAAACAGTACTATTACACATAAGAGTACCTAATGCCGTATTTACTTAATTCACATAAACCAATGAAGTTTCCACAACTTAGTTATAGGTACATATACGATAACAGTAACCACAATTGCTTAGGAATAAGTACCTACCAAACGAAAATTAACAAAAAAAAAAAAAAACTTTAAAAAACTTATAATGCTTATTTTGCCATAATTATTTTCCTAAACGTGCCAATTTTGACGTGAAAAATGTCCGTCTCACAATATTTGCTGTTGAAAGCATTGCGCGCACGAAATAAAAAGTTATTTGCCGCTGGCCCACGCAAAGGGAGAATTACAAAAAAAGTATATTGAGAAGTATAACGAAATAAATTCATTTACGAACTAGGTATAACGTAAATCTTAGTACAATGAAATGCGAGGTAGGTACAATAGAATCACGAAGGAATGCACGGTCCAGCGTCCTTGCCTTGACCGTTCCTTGAGACACCCATTTGACCTCATTCTTGTACCTACTTACCAACTGGTATTAAAGTCGAGTTTTCTTTCGTAAACATTTTGTTTATACACATTACAATTTCCGCAACGTAACAGTTGCAAACTATGTACATAAGATAATAAGAAAACGTTTGCTCATTAATATATTAAGGTAAGTTAAAATAAAAAAATATGTTTATATTTTTTTATAAACTATCTCTAACTCTAACCCTACTAATATTATAAATGTCAATGTAAGTTTGTTTGTTACGCTTTCACGCAAAAACTCCTAAACCGATCCTCATGAAACTTTGTACACATATTCTTGGAAGTGTTACATTTAAAATAGGATACTTTTTATCCCGACATTAAGCTCGGTTCCTTTGGAAGAGTGTTTGACGATTTTACACCATAACTCCGATAAATTATAACCGATTTAAATAATTATTTTTGTACAATATAATATGTGTTTAATATTGCCCAAACTGTGGTTGGAGATAGAGGACAGAACCCCTCAGCGGACAGCAGCAAACTCATTTAAGGCTTACCGATACTGAATACTTTATTTTTTTTGATCTACAACTAAATTGAATGCCACATAAAAAAACAAAATCAAACGCACACGAAGTCGCGGGCAATAGCTAGTAGGTTGTAAATATTTATTATTTATATGTAAATAAGTATACATTGAAGCGGTGATAGCCACTACCCACTGGCAGTCTCGTGCAGAGAGGGTATGCACAGGGTAGGCAGATGATTTAAAATAAGGAAAATCTCCAGTACGAGTTATAAAAACCTTAAGGATAGACATTGTAAGAGTTATAAAAAGCCTTCCCAGCACGGTTAGCATGGGCAGGAGACAATGATATCCTCGGGGAAAGGATATAAATTTATCTTCTGCCACAGCTTTGACAACTCTCATAGCACTGGCGCACGAGTGTAAATAATATCCAAATAATATATGTGTATTAATAAACGGGGGTAAACTTCTCCTATTCCATGTTCCAGTGATTTAGCAGGTGGGCACGTTAGTTATATCCCTTGTCAGGGATATAATCGGGGGATATAATTTTTATCTCCCGCCCGTGCTAGCCCTGCAGAAGAATTTATAAAATTTACAGGAGATTTTCATCATTTTATATCATTTGTATATCCTGTGCTTACCCTCTATGCACGCCACTGCCCACTAGGGGTAGGAGCGCCACTTCACTTTCGGAGGGCCGAGTGTATGTCGTCGTGTGTTGTACACGACAAAATCAAGCAGGTTCTCATGTTGTTGTCCTTTACCGTTGAAGCTAGTGATATTTTGAATACTTTAAAAACACATAACTTAGAAAAGTTAGAGGTGCGTGCTGTGATTCAAACTCGGCCCCCCGAAATTGAAGTCGAGCTCCTACTCCATCTATCTAGCGGCTATTACCGCTTCAATGGTGTACAACACACGACAACATCATGCAGGTTTCCTCATGATGTCGTCCATGTTGAACTCTCAGCCATGCAGCCCGAGAGTTCTACATAATGTTCTCAAAGGTGTGTGAAGCCCACCAATCCGCACAGAGCCGGCGTGGTGGACAACGGCTTCTACCCCTTCTGATTGTGGGGAAGAGACCCGTGCTCTGAAGAGGGCCGGTAATAGTGGATAGAAGCAGGCGTTACTTTGCGGAAATCCACAACAATTATTCATTGTAAAGCCAACATCTCCTGAGGATGCTCCGGTTTCGGAAAGAACGTGCGTAGGTCACGCAAATCTTCGGTTATGTACCCTATATTGCCGTAGATCTGTTTGGTGTGGAGAACATATAAGGATTGAAGAAATTATAAATAACTCAATACAGGTTCTTCTGCTTTTCGCGGAGTATAGCAAATTGAGCCTAATTTTCATATTATATCCGGTAATAGGTTGTAATTTTAACTAGTCAAGGGGAGAAAATAGTGAAAGGTTATTTGATGGTTTTTATTTCTTTACACCCTGCTACCCGCATTCTTAGTTCGCGTTTATTACGGTTACATATCCCGTCTATTTTCCTGGGATAAAAAGACTCATATACTACTCTCCGTCCTTTAACCAAACTCTATGCCAAAAATAAAATTAATTGGTTGCTTACTTAGAGCGTGAAGGAAGGACAAATAATCAAACACACTTCTGCATTTATAATATGAGTTAGGATTTTATTTGCGTGTATGTTAAAAGCAGCGAAATGGAATTTTCTTTAACATTTTAGTGGCCTCGCAATAGCTCACGTCTCAACCTTGGCACGTATGTTTCTTACTGTAATATTAAGTTTATTGCCGCCTTTAGGACTTATGGGATATTTCTTTTGTATATTTTTATTTGTATACACGTTTTCTTAATATTTTCCTTGTACCTTATTTTGCTTTTGTAGACCTATCTGGCCAAGAAGGGAGCGCTGTGGTTTTATAAGTAGGTCCAGAGTTTAATCTCCGGTAAGGCCGATTTATTAAGTTGTGATTTCTTAATTTTCTCTGATCTGGTCTTGTCTAGTCTAAGGCTTTGTCTGTGTCTCGTTACCACCCTACTGAGTATAGCGTTGCCGCGTAAAAACAAATAAGATGTTTTTTTTATTCCACTAGAAGTTTGCCCTTGACTGCAATCTTACCTGGTGGTAAGGGGGGGTTGCGCAGTTTAAGATGGTAGCTGGTTTTGGTGGATGGTGGACGGTGTGGATTAAGCATAACTGCCATATATTTTTTTTTATTCCACTTAAAGTTAGCCCTTGACTGCAACCCACCTGGTGGTAAGTGATGATGTAGTCTAAAATGGTAGCGGGCTAACCTTTTAGGGAGTATTGTATTCATACCCCTTATCGGTTGCTACGCGACATCACACCGAAACACTAAATCGCTTAGCGGCATGTCTTTTCCGGTAGGGTGGTAACTAGCCACGGCCAAAGCCTTCCACCAGAACAGACCAGAGCAAATACAGAAATCCCAAATTGCCCCTGCCTGAATTGAACCAGGGACCTCCTACTAAAATTCACAGCGCTCACCGTTGCGCCAAGGAGGTCGTCAAACTTTTTCATGTTGTGTGCTAACCATTAACAAATAATAATAATAAATATAAATAAATAAATAATAAATAAATATACTACGACAATACACACAACACGGTCTACCCCCAAAGTAAGCGTAGCTTGTGTTATGGGTACTAAGATGACTGATAAATATTTTTTATGAATAATATACATAAATACTTATAATATACAGATAAACACCCAGCCACTGAAAAACATTCATGTTCGTTCAAAACATGTTCCAGTTGTGGGAATCAAACCCACGGCCATGGAATCAGAAAGCAGGTTCGCTGCCCACTGCGCCAGTCGGCTGTAAATATACTACGACAATACACACATCGTCATCTAGCCCCAAAGTAAGCGTACCTTGTATTATGGGTACTAAGATGACTGACGAATACTTTTATGAATAATATACATAAATACTTATAATATACAGATGAACACACAGACACCGAAAAACATTCTTGTACAAAACATGTTCCAGTTGTGGGAATCGAACCCACGGCCATGGACTCATTGGCTTTTGAAAATTCAAAGTTTGAAAATTCAAAGAAGCCTCACTGAATCGAAAAACGATTAACATAACTTCTAAAGTTATTATTAAGTTATACTACCCATCTAAGAAATTTCATCGATTTCCTTGGACGAAGAGTCTTTGTTCCCATTCCTTTGTCGTATTAGACTTCCTTTAATGAAGACACTTTGAGCGTCGTTCCATTATGAACGTACTTAACTTTTCTATGTAAGAGTTTATGGGTAAGGTACCTACCTTTATTTGAATACATTTAACGTTTAACTATTTACCAGTGTTTTTAATAATACAGCATGGATAAATCCATATTAATATTATAAACCGAGAGAGTCATTGTGAGATAAATTTAAAGATGTTGAAATAATGACAGTATATAGCCAATACAATATATTAAACGTTTAACTAAGTATTTACCAGTGTTTTTAACAATATCACGAGGAGAAATCGATATTAATATTATAAACCGAGAGAGTCATTGAGAGATAAATTTTAAGATGTTAAAATTATGACAGTATATAGCCAATACATTTTTGAAAATTTAATATATGTTGTGTAGTCTTGACATCTAGTGACCCAAGAGCTGGCGCTTATTTAGAATAGAATAGAATAGAAAACATTTTTATTGTTTACTGTTTACACATAGAAAGGTAGTTGAAAAGGCCTAGAAAAGTATTCAAAACAGTATACCCACAGCCGGGCGTACAAATTATTAAATAAGTATAAAAAAAATAAAAATTAAGTATAATCACAATGTAAAAAGCCCAACGGCTAAGTCTATCAATTCAAAGGGGCAATACCGCCAGCATTTTGGGTACCATGCCCATAAGTGAACAGTTAGACGGCTTATATTTATTGTAAATATTAATTTTAGTTTGTAATTATAACTTAAAGTCTGATTTTGAAGAAATTAAAGTTTTATTAAAAATAAAAAATATGTTCACAAAAATATATCTAAATTTAAGTGAAAATGTGACTGCCATCATTTGAACATTAGAAGCAAAAATAAACTTGCAGTGCTATATACTAGTGCATAATACATCGGTTGAAAATGTTAAATAAGAAGTAATTATTCTGGGATTAAGATCTTTTTGTATTTCTCAACTTAATAACAACCGGCGATTCCAAGAAAAACTCGTTCCTTTTTATATTTTCCATTCAAGACGACCTAAACACAGATCAGCAATTCCCGTATAATTGGATTGGTCGCTCGTAGAGCTAAATCAGATTGTTACAGAGCTATTGACGTCTTTGTACCTACCTAGTCTGTGATAACGTATAAAAGAGATTCAGGATGAAGCGATTCAAAAGTATTTGTCCTCTTTAACCTAAACCTACTATATACTAGCGGACCGGCGCGAATTCGTCCGTGAATGAGGCGACTTAAAAAAATAGTTGTATGTCCAATATAAATGATTCTGAGATTCCAATACAAATTAATCCTAGCTAGATCGATTTATCGCCCCCGAAACCCCCTGTTTACTAAATTTCATGAAAATCGTTGGAGCCGCTTCCGATATTCCAATTATATATATATATGTATATATATTTATCGATAAAACACGAATAAAATGGCATTTTCTAAAATGAATCGTAGCTAGATCGATTTATCGCCCCGGAAACCCCCTGTTTACTAAATTTCGTTGGAGCCGATTCCGAGATTCCACTTATATATATACAAGAATTGCTCGTTTAAAGATATAAGATATTAAAATCATAATTGCGAACTAATTTGTTGGTCTACCTATGTGAGAATGTGTGCACGTGTATGGTGGTAAATAGCCACAAACGAAGCCTCCCACGAGACCAGACCTGGACGGCTAGCATGGGTAGGAGACAATTATATCCCCGGGGGAAAGGATAAAAAATTATCTTCTCCCACAGCTTTATCAACACTGGTGCATACGTTGAAATCAAATAATATATATGTAATATTAAATGGCGGTAAACTTCTCCTATTCCGTTTTCCCGCGCTTTAGAAGGATGACACGTGAATTATATCCCTTGTCGGCAGGGCTAGCACGGGCGGGAGATAAAAATTATATCCCCCGATTATATCCTCTGACAAGAGATATAATTTACGTGCCCACCTGCTAAATCACTGGAACATGGAATAGGAGAAGTTTACCCCCGTTTATTAATACATATATATTATTTGGATATTATTTCCACTTGTGCGCCAGTGCTCTGAGAGTTGATAAAGCTGTGGGAGAAGATACATTTTTATCCTTTCCCCGGGGATATAATTGTCTGCTGCCCATGCTAGCCGTGCTGGGGATATAATCGGGGGATAGAATTTTTATCTCCTGCCTAAGATGGTAGCGGGCTAACCTGCTAGGGAGTATGGTATTCATACCCCTAATCGGATCCTAAGCGACATCGCACCGAAAAACTAAATCGCTTAGCGGCACGTGTTTGTCTGTAGGGTGGTAACTGACTAGCTATTGAATCTGGTGGGAAAGGTGTACAAGAGGTCTACAAAATATGTAGACTGGTTTAATTTATTATTCAAACCTATTTTTAAAAGATTTTTAATGGAGATGCCGCGATGTTTATTTACAATATATGTCGAAAAAAAACCAAAGGCTCTTATTTTTACAAAAACATTAAAATACTAGCGTCTACCCGCGACTTCGTCTGCGTGGAAAAGCTTAAAGCTTCGCTTGTTGATGATTTTTAATTTTACCACTAGAACTATTCGAGACATCGGTATGGAAAGTACAAGTACTTTTCCATAGCATAGGTGACATGCAAACCAAATTACAAAGTCTACCCGCGGCTCGTAAAAACTATCAATTTTTCCTCGGGAACTACTAAAAGGAATCGGAATAAAAGGTAACCTATGTTATTTTCCATGTCAAAGGCTATATGCATGTCAAATTTCATATAAATCCGTTCAGCCATTTTTACGTGATTGAGTTACAAACATCCACACTTTCACATTTATAATATTGGTAGAAAAGTAGGATAGTAGGATCAATAATGTTAATATAAATGCTTCAACCGAATAATTCGGTAACAAAACGGAATCATTTGGCCAAAAACTCATAGTGGAAAAGATGCCGAATATGCCGGATACAAACGAATACTCGACGCATCTCTATTTTTAAGTTTGGAATGAAAAATAATGTAGGAGCTAAACTGCACACCAGAAATAGCGATAGCCATTTTTTTTGGATTTCTGAAGCATCAAGGATACTTTTTATCTCAATGGGGAAAACTAACAGTGTACGCGGGATTATTTAAAAACGCAGTGTAAGTCGTGGCCACAGCTTTCTATAATTTTCATTCGAAATTCAAACTAGACACAGATCAACAATTCCCTTGTAATTTGATTGTATGCTCCTGGAGCGAAATCAGATTGTTCCGACACTATTGTCTCTGTGTGTAAACAGTATGTGTTATTCAGATTGTGCTCACAAAGGGATGCAGGATAAATCACAGCTATTCTAAATATTTTACCTGTGATGACAAAATCATGCAAATATTCACATTTATATATACTAACACACTAATTTAATTCCTTAAGTAATTCTGGACCTACCAATTCGTAAGTTGTTTGTGTGTTAAAACACAATTGATGAATTTCTTAATGTAATTATTAACTTTTCAAGGGTGGTTTTAGATTTGTTGACAGGGAGGTTTGTTTTGGTTCAGGGAGGTACCCTGGCGCAGCAGTCAGTACTGTGGTTTTAAGCTGAAGGTTCCGGGTTCGATTACGGGCAAGTGCTATTTCCGACTATAAATTTTCCGTATTTTCTCTGGGCTGGTGGGGGAGTGGCCACACTACCAACAAAAGTGTCAAGCGATTTAGCGATGTCGCGTAAAAACCGATTAGGGTTTACATACAACTGGCAAATACCCTAACTGTACTAGCGGGCTAACTTGTTAAGGAGTAGATATATATTAGATATTTCTTGGTTTTTACGCTACATCGCACCGGAACACTAAATCGCATAGCGGCACGTCTTTGTCGGTAGTAGTAGTAACCACGGCCAAAGCCTCGCTCCAGACCAGACTAAAGAAAATTAAAAAAAAATACAATTTCCACAATTGTCACTCCCGGGAATCGAACCCGGGGCCTCCTACTTAAATTCATAGCGCTCACTGTTGCGCCAGGGTTGTAGTCAAAATCCGGGGAAAACTAAAGATTACGGCTGGATTTTGAATTACCGAAAAGAAGAAAATAAATTCTTTGAACTAAATAGGTACATTATGGTATAAGTGTGCTTACTAAATAAAATCCAAAAAAATAAAACTCCCAAGTTAATAGGGGCGATATTTGCTGTTGGGGCTGAGGGTTGAAATTTTTATTAGCACACTACGCGCCCGGGGCGAGGAAGCGTTTATTCGGGATTAGCATCTAATGATATTTGCATATGGAGGAACACTTTAATACACCAGCAGTCTTAGTAGGTATATGGCAGTCGCAACGCTAAACCACTGTAATAGCATTTTTAATAGCATGCTATTACGCCGGTTGAACGTTAGGACAGCTAAAGATAAATACATTAACAGTTAAAATAATTTTTGAGTGTTCAGTTCAAAACACGAGTCCGAATCCACACAAAAAATTAAAATACAAAACTGTGACTGTTTGTTAGTTTGACCTGACTTTTCGTTTGAACTAAGCAACCAATTAATTTGATTTTTGGCATAGAGTTAGATGAGAGGACGGAGAATCACATATGCTACAATAATGAAATAAATAAATATACTATGACAATACACACATCACCATCTAGCCCCAAAGTAAGCGTAGCTTGTGTTATGGCTTCTAACATGACTGATGAATATTTTTATGAAAACTATATCAATGAATATCCTTTTATTGCACACCAAAAAATTACATAAAGAATTAACATACACTATACATAATAATATATCTATACATAAAGACTTATAATAGGCACATAAACACCCAGACACTGAGAATCATTCATGTTCATCACACAAACATTTTCTAGATGTGGGATCCAACCCACTGCTTTTGACTCAGAAAGCAGGTCGTTGCCAACTTCGCCTATCGGCCACCTTTATCTTAGGAAAACAGACAGTTCCCACGGGACTCATAATAAACCGTACAACGCGTACGCGGAAGAAAATGGGCAACGGCTAGCAAAGATATAAGGTTAGATTATACAGTGGTATGGAACAGAAAATGGAAAAACGTTACTGCAACAATACATCGCATTTTACTAGACTTGCATAAAAGACACTTGCTTCCTGTATGTATAAGAGACGGACTAAACTTGCATAAAAGACACTTGCGACCTGCATACGCGACGTCCTAAACTTGAATAAACGAGTCTTGCTTCCTTTATACGAGACGTACTAAACTTGTATAAACGACACTAGCTCCCAGTATACGAGACATCCTAAACTTGAATAAACGACTCTTGCTACCTGTATACGAGACGTACTAAACTTGCATAAAAGACATTTGAGACCTGTATAGGAGACGTCCTAAACTCGCATAGAAGGCACTTGTGACCTGTATACGAGACGTACTAAACTTGCACAACAGACACTTGCTTCCTGTATACTAGACGGACTAAACTTGCGTTAAAGACATTAATGACCTTTATACAAGACGTACTAAACTTGCATAAACGACACTTGCTGCTAGTATACGAGATGTACTAACTTGAACAAAAGACGTTTGAGACCTGTATACGAGACGTACTAAACTCGCATAAAAGACACTTGAGACTTGTATACGCGACGTACTAAACTTTCATTAAAGAGATTTACGACCTGTATACAAAATGTCCTAAACTTGCATAAACGACACTTGCTCCCAGTATGCGAGACGTGCTAAACTTGATCAAAAATATGTTTGAGAACTGTATACGAGACGTACTAAACTCGCATAAAAGGCACTTACGACCTGTTTACGCGACTTACTCGTACAAAACATACAAAAAGAAATTTACAACCTGTATACGAGACGTCCTAAAATTGAATAAACGAGTATTGCTTTCTGTATACGAGATGTACTAAACTTGCATAAACGACACTTGCTCCCAGTATACGAGACATCCTAAACTTGAATAAACGACTCTTGCTTTATGTACACTAAACTCGCATAAAAGACAATTTCGACCAGTATACGAGGCGCACTATATTTGCATAAAAGACACTTGCTTCCTGTATTTATAAGAGACGTACTAAACTTGAATAACACATTCGCGACCTTTATACAAGACGTACTAAACTTGCATAAACGACACTCGCTCCCAGTATACCAGACGTACTAAACTTGATCAAAAATATATTTGAGAACTGTATACGAGACGTACTAAACTCGCATAAAAGGCACTTACGACCTGTTTACGCGACTTACTCGTACAAAACATACAAAAAGAAATTTACAACCTGTATACGAGACGTCCTAAAATTGAATAAACGAGTATTGCTTCCTGTATACGAGACGTACTAAACTTGCATAAACGACACTTGCTCCCAGTATACGAGACATCCTAAACTTGAATAAACGACTCTTGCTTTATGTACACTAAACTCGCATAAAAGACAATTGCGACCAGTATACGAGGCGCACTATATTTGCATAAAAGACACTTGCTTCCTGTATTTATAAGAGACGTACTAAACTTGAATAACACATTCGCGACCTTTATACAAGACGTACTAAACTTGCATAAACGACACTTGCTCCCAGTATACCAGACGTACTAAACTTGATCAAAAATATATTTGAGAACTGTATACGAGACGTACTAAACTCGCATAAAAGGCACTTACGACCTGTTTACGCGACTTACTCGTATAAAACATACAAAAAGAAATTTACAACCTGTATACGAGACGTCTTAAAATTGAATAAACGAGTATTGCTTCCTGTAGACGAGACGTACTAAACTTGCATAAACAACACTTGCTCCCAGTATACGAGACATCCTAAACTTGAATAAACGACTCTTGCTTTATGTACACTAAACTCGCATAAAAGACAATTGCGACCAGTATACGAGGCGCACTATATTTGCATAAAAGACACTTGCTTCCTGTATTTATAAGAGACGTACTAAACTTGAATAACACATTCGCGAACTTTATACAAGACGTACTAATCTTGCATAAACGACACTTGCTCCCAGTATACCAGACGTACTAAACTTGATCAAAAATATATTTGAGAACTGTATACGAGACGTACTAAACTCGCATAAAAGGCACTTACGACCTGTTTACGCGACTTACTCGTACAAAACATACAAAAAGAAATTTACAACCTGTATACGAGACGTCCTAAAATTGAATAAACGAGTATTGCTTCCTGTATACGAGACGTACTAAACTTGCATAAACGACACTTGCTCCCAGTATACGAGACATCCTAAACTTGAATAAACGACTCTTGCTTTATGTACACTAAACTCGCATAAAAGACAATTGCGACCAGTATACGAGGCGCACTATATTTGCATAAAAGACACTTGCTTCCTGTATTTATAAGAGACGTACTAAACTTGAATAACACATTCGCGACCCTTATACAAGACGTTGTAAACTTGCATAAAAGACACTTACTACCTGTATACGAGACGTACTAAACTTGCATAAGCGACACTGGCTCCCAGTATAAAAGACGTACTATACTTGAACAAAAGACATTTGAGACCTGTATACGAGACGTACTAAACTCGCATAAAAGACACTTGAGACTTGTATACGCGACGTACTACACTTACATTAAAGATATTTACGACCTGTATACAAAATGTCCTAAACTTGCATAAACGACTCTTGCTTCCTGTATACGAAACGAAAAACTTGCATAAAAGACACTTGAGACTTGTATGAGAGACGTTTTAAACTCGCATAAGAGACAATTGCGACCTGTATACAACACTTTTTAAAGGACATTTAACTATACATTCATATACGAGTATAAAATCTATACATACATATACGAGTATAAAAAATATCTATGTAATATTTTCTTTTATTGAATGAATGAATGAATGAATACACTTTTATTGTACACCAAAGAAAAAAAAGTAGTTACAGAGATATAAATACATATCAAGAGAGTACAATTTGGTGGCCTTATCGCTACATAGCGATTTCTTCCAGGCAACCAATGGCGTAAAAATAAAAAAACATAGAAAAGAGGTAGGTGGTGCAATAAATAATATTTAAAATTATACAAATATATAAATAAAATATAAATATTATATTGTTTTTAATTAATTCTTAACGATGGTAAATTAAATATAAATAAAAACAACACTATAAAAAAATTATAAAAAAAACATCCTCTGGTCCGCTTGCGGGGCTTTTCAATGCCCAAGCAACCGCCCAGAGGTCCGGGCTCCAGAGTCAGGAACCTCCTCACAATACGGTCAAGGACTACTTACTGCTATCTGTATCGGATCTTTGATCCAACAACCAACCGAAAGCTTCTTAAGATGTTGGTCGAAACTTTTCGCGAGAAGACCATTGACTGAAACGACTAACGGCTCAACACTCCACATGGGGGTAATCTTGTGAGCAAGGTCCAAGTATTTAGATACTTTCTCCTTTTCAGCCTTCATCAGATTACCTTCATGTGGAACAGTAATGCCAACAATTATTGCACGGCGCACTAATCGATAGACTAACACAGGTTTATTAACTGTAATATACCTGTCAGTGATAATAGTTCGATCCCAGTATAGCAACGCACTGCTATTTTCAAGAACTGACTCCGGGTCGTAACTCGTAACTATAATAAAGAATCTCAAAATCTATAAGGCAATACCCAAGAAAGAGCAAGTTGTTGATGAATTATCCAGGCTAGTTGATTTTGTCTGTGCAAGTATTCACAGCTATCAAGATGAGAACACTCGAAAACTTTATGCCTGAGGGACTCCCAAGGGCGATGACACGCTCGACATGAATGCCATCTTTCATAATGTAGTTTCTCATCTTGACTTCGCCTATATTGGCACAGCCAAAACCCTCGGTTTCCCCATATAGGTCACCTAACTGTAATCATACTGATGCGATTTGATCTACATCCAGTCCCGATAGGGCCTTGTTGAAACTGCCATGCAACTCCTTGCTCTTTCATATCATGATCTGAGTTACTAAGTACTTGTGGCTTGCGCCAGTTCACTTTGCCAAGGAAAAGCGGAGTTAGACCCTTATCTACTGCAACGACATCCTTACACATAACCACATTCTTTCTAAGTAAATGATTAATTATTATTGATGTAATTCTTCTTGATTTTTTTTCAGAATATCTGGAAACTGGTTAAAAGTAAAACTTTGTGATTTACAAATTTGCTATACTTATCTTCGATAAAAGAATATCCCCGATCGAAGAGACTTATTTCGTGTCGTTTTTTACTATAGTTGGGGCTCTGAGCTTAGAAAAAGGTCAAGGCCGAATTCTAAACGCATCTAAGATTCAGGGAGCGTAAAGTCATTAACTTCCCGAACACGACGCCGGCAAATTTACTACCAACTGGTATGTCCTGAGTCTTAAAACACGTCTTAAATAATTTGTCTCCGAACCTCTCTTCATATTTTAGAGTTAACTTTATTTAATGCTGGAGGACTTTTTAATTGTCTCGTTCAGGTTAACGAGACATTGAAAAGACCTAGCGCTTTTATTTGTGATTAGGTTTTTTTTTCATTTGTAGCCTTTATACAAGATGCCCGCTTGCAATCGAGCTGTCGTTTTCGAGTATGGAATTGCTGGAAAAACGGAGTAAAAAGGATCTCATTTACACTCTATTAAAGCCCAAATTTGCCTATAATGCTTTAACTCGGGCTTTGGACAGATTGTTCGTAAAATAAAAATTAGAAGTACACATTTGCGACTCTAAAGCAAATGACATTAGGTCCATTTAGCTTGGCCGCTGCCAAGGTTTGAACCCAGGACCTTCGACTTACAAGACTACAGAGCTAAACTGGCCTAAGAAGGTCGTCAAAAGGCTTATGAAAATAGACAGTACGTATGTATACCTTTTTTAGCATTTACCTAAAAATGGCTCAATAGAGTTCAAGGGCATAGAAGCTTGGATAAGAAGCGTGGGTGCGACCCACCCTGCCCTAATCCGAGCACATTCCCATTTATTACTCTGTAGGTTTTACTACCACGGTAATCTTACGAACAGGTGCCTTAAGCGATCTTTTCAGGAGAACTGAGCAAATGAAATTGAGAGGGAATTTATAGTTTTAACTCACCACGCTGCGCCAATGTGGATTGGCGGGTGATAAAGAGGCACGGGATGGATACCGGAATTATTCGATAGAAGCAGGCGGAATACTTTGCGGGTTTCCACGATATATTATAAAAATTAATTCTTAACTTGTGCTAACAAGTACCCAATAGGCACCCGACGGACGTGACGTAGTTGGCACATAATTATTATGAGATACTGTTTTATGTTCATTTAATTATTTGATTGATATTTCAATAATTGGTTATTAATATAATCATAAATCACTACACTAATTACACAAATAGTATGAGCTATCTAAATATTAAATGTTGATTTGATACATTGATGAAAACACTATAAATAGGGTAGTAGAATAAATAAGCGGAAATTTTACGTGTGAGATTCAACCAGGGTGTTACTCTGCCCGAAGTTATATTTTTTTTATTTTGCGGAAATCCTAGTCCTGCGTATTACTTGCCATACTTCGGGAAACGCAGGATAATGTTGATGGTGTAATTTATGATTTCTAAAATCTTTATACCAAACAGCTCTTCGGTAACGTACTCTCTACGCACGTTTCGCCCCGACACCGGAGCATCAAAGTGTCACTTTATGAAAATACCCTCACGTTAAGTTAATTTTTTGATTTGGTGAATTTTAACTACAAAGGTTTAAAAAATGTCTTGCTGCTAATAGAAAAATGAGAACGTAAATTACTTAAAAAATCGGACAACTTTCACACAAATTTTCATCCCCTATTTGATGCCTTTGCAGTTGGAATTTTTAAAATATGTGAAACATATATTTCTTTATTTTTATTCGAATCTTAAATCAAAGTTTCATGTAATTAACTTGTAAAATGAATTATTTTATACAAACTTTTATCCCCCATTTAAACCTCTAAGGGTTGCAATTTTAAAAAATTCTTTCTAAGCGGATTCTTACATTTGTAATATGGGTGTGCAAAATTTCAGCCCTATCCGTCAAGTAGTTAGAGCTGTACTATAGATCAGACATCCAGTCAGTCAGTCAGTTACTTTTGCCTTTTATGTATATAGAAAGATAAAAAGTTTACGATCCGCCGAATCGGTGTCGTAACTGGACGGCGCCTAACGTCGCTAATCATCACAGTGTTGGTGAAACGTTCTTTCTCTAACGACTAAGAACTTTCACCTAAATCACTCGGCATCCGATTAAGCGTTTCCTAGGTTTAGTGAATTTTCACTAAACCTAGGAAACGCTTAGGCAAAGGGGCGCACAAAATATAACGTATAAAATATTAAAAAAAATACAATACAACCGAAAATATAGACCATTACTGATAATCATGTTGAGAATAATGTTATAATAATAGTTTTTAGCTTCAATTATTAAACTAAAACAATGTAAAAGGCCCAAAAAAAAGATTAATCATGCAAGTAGGTATAGTGGTACTCGTAATTTGATAACTTTATAAGTTGGACGTCACTAACGAGCGCTTCACGTGTCCTCGTTATCAAGCCCGTTTTGTAACATGATCATTATCTCGAGCTATATTTTATACTAATACTAGAGGATGCCAGCATTTCATCTGCTTAGAATTTATGTGGCCTTGGTACAAGATCACTCGCAATGGAGGAGTCAACTGTATTCTGATCTGCCGTCGCCTGTGATCTGACTACGACACGACGCGGCGTTATCATTATCATCATCGTCACTTCAACCGATTGAAGTCCACTGCTGGACATAGGTCTTTTAAAGGGAGTTCCAGAATACACGGTTCTGGGCCGCTTGTTTCCAGCGGCTCCCAGCGACTCGTTTGATGTAGTCTATCCACCTCGTTGGGGGCCGACCAACGCTGCGTTTACTTGTGCGGTGTCGCCATTCTAGCACTATGGAACCCCAACGTCCATCGGTTCTCCGAGCTATGTGCCTCGCCCATTTTCACTTCAGCTTTGCGACTCGCTGAGCTATGTCGGTAACTCTTGTGCTTCTACGGATCTCCTCATTTCTGACCACGTTTCAGACTATTCAAATTCATTTATTTGATTAAAACTTGACAAAACACATGCAAATCTTAATTTACATCACCACTCAATTGCTAATATATTAAAAATAATAAAAATTGTAATTATAAGAATGAAATTATAATATATATGTACACTATAGAATTATAAGGTGTATTTGCTGTATGTCATAATCAAATATATGAAAAAAAAACAGAACAGAATAATAACACTTATCCACCAACCAGTCGCGTAATTTAGCTGTGAACTTCAAGAACGGTTACTCTTGTAAAGTTGTTGGTAGTTTAAATAATTCTTTTTTATTTGTCAGCGTTATAAAGATTTTAAGTTTTGCTTGTTTGAACGCGCTAATATCAAAAAATGCGAAAATCGGCCGTCAAATAGGAGTTAATAAAAAGGAGTTTTTGAATAGAATAAAAATATTCCGGAATACAGAATCATAACGAAAGCTGCACTGTTAAAATATTGACTTTCCATTTCAATTGGAATTGAATGGATTGGAATTTGTATGTGAATTTACTTTGAAAGAGCTTTCAATTTTGGTGAGCTTTTTTTAACATAAAATACAAACAGAATACAGGCCTGTTGTAAACAAATCCTAAATAAAAAAAAAAGAAACTACCATTTACCTACTAAATAATATTAGGGTATCGTGCTATACTTTTTTTTTGTGGGGAAATCCTAACGGATACCACCCGCACCACGGGGAGGCACGGTGGTTATGTCGGACTCATACCGGCTAAAACCCCACGGTGTTCCTACCAGTCGCCTGGTAGCTGGGGCCTGGGCCACGGGAACGCTTTCGCACACAATCGCGACAAAGTATCGTGCTATCCTATACTAATTAATACTAGCGGACCCGACTCGACTTTAAAAAAGAGTCGAATGTCCAATATAAATGAATCCTAACTAGATCGATTTATCGTCCCCGAAACCGTCTGTTGGAGCAGATTCCGAGATTCCAATTATATATACATATATATATATTTAACGATAAAACACGAATAAAATGACATTTTCTAAAATCAATCCTAGCTGGATCGATCGACCGATCGAGATGAAATTTTAGCATGATCCGATCAAGATCCGATCCGATTTAGATGAATCCGCATCAAGGATTGTTTTTATCCATTTTTTGCATCAGTCACATATCCGCAACCGCGAAACTACAGTTTTTTTTAACGATCGATGTATCAGTGACCGCGCCATCTGCCGAAAGCGAGAAAAACACTTGCAGACATTTGTTACGTATGTTTTGTTTTGTTTCTCATTTCATAACCATTCCAAAAAAATGTGCCACAGCGAAGCGTGGCAGGGTACAACTAGTTATATATATATTTACAAGAAATGCTCGTTGAAATATACAAGATTATAAATGCGAGTGTGTTTGTTTATTTGTTTGTCCTTCCTTCAAGCCCAAACTAAGCAACCGATCAACTTGATTTTTGGTATAAAGTTAGTTGAAAGGACCGAGAGCTTTCAATCTTTTTTTTTCACTGAAAGTTAGCCCTTGATTGCGATCTCACCTTGACGTAAGCGAGCTAACCTGTTAGGTAGTATGGCAGCTATATTTAACCCATATCCTGATATCCCTAATCGGTTTCTACGCGACATCGTACCGAAACGCTAAATCGCGCACGTCTTTGATTGTAGTAACTACGCTCGGTGGTAACTAGCCACGGCCGAAGCCTCCCACCTGACCAGACCAGAGAAAATTCTGACATTATAAATTCTCAAATTGCCCATGCTGAGAATCGAACCCAGGACCTCCAATTTAAAACAACAGCCATCACCACTGCGCCAGGGGAAACATAGACATTACTAAATCACCAGGGATCGAACTTGGGTCTCCCACTATTTCGTCAATTTCTATAGAAAAGATACTTTGCGAACATAGTTATCGCCATCAGCTTACAATTATGTAAACATATATGTATGAACGTTTCATAAGTGCTCTTATAGGCCTATATGAATTAAAAAAAAATGATTTCTGCCGCCAAGCAGCAATGCTGTGTGTACTGGTTTCAAAGTCAAATATTTATTTATTCAAATAGGCACATACATGGCACTTTTAATGCGTACATTACATGTAAAATATGACATATATGTGTCGATGGCGATAACTAAACTCGTCAAGTTAAAACTAAAGCTACGATACCAAACGCGCCCTGGTGTAATAAGGAGCCCATATCAAACTTAGCCGGTTTTTTTTATTATCACCATCTACCATTGTCATTTAAAACTATTAAAAAAGCAACCTGGTTAGAGCAATAATTTACACCCAAGCATTTTTATAGTTGACGTAGTCCTTAATACTATAATGGCACTTTTCTATAAGCTTACGTTTAATACAAACTTTGAACTTTTTAAGAGACATCTCCAAGATCTCCAAACTGGTAGTTTATTGTAAAATTGAATACAATTTCCTTTAAATGATCGCACGAACAGTCCTCTTCTGCAGCACGAAAATAGTGCCAATATCAGCAGCATTACCCATAGTAAAATTCCATATGGCATAATGCTGTGGAAGTCAATAAAATATACCAGCAGTATCTTTGTCCGTCATGTGGCGTATCTTCTTCACTGCATAGGCAACAGAACTAAGCCTGTTCGATATATTATTTACATGAGGGCTCCATTGAAGTGTCAAGAGGTTACGAGGCTTCACCTCACGCAGCTCAGGTTGGACGCAGGGTGGCATTTTGTAGGACGAAGAGTTCCTTGAATGCCCTGCAAAGTTTTGTTCTGTTTAGAAGCCAGGGTTTTTCAATTATTACCTTCTAAAGAAAAAAAACATATACTAAGGTACGTATTGTTGTTTAAAAAATTAAAAACAGATGTCCGAATCTAGTTTACTAGTATATAGGGTAAGCTAAGTATTTATTTTAACTGTATTTTAGGGTAGGTAAATATTATCTATGTTTATCTCCTCTTTAATAATTTTAACTAATTGCTCATAATTTCCTGGTGTTACGTAGGTGTATAAATTTGGCACAGGCGTTCTTTCCCAAGGGAGCCATTCACCAGCGTTGAGGGAGCACGCTGTAAATGCTGTTGTTAGGTATTTATTGGCGGTGCGACCTACCACGCGTTTAAACTATATGTGTAGTAAAACAACATTTAACCTAGTCGGTAATAGGATTTATAATTTATTTTTTTGAGTTCCGTAGTCGATAGGTTTCAACGGTACCCTATAACTAAGCCACTTCTATCCGTCTATCTGTCAGCGGTTTGTATCTCATTTACCGGAATGGCATAAACGAATATACTGCGCGTTAACATGTTTGTATACTCATTGAGAGTATACGCGCGCAAGAAAAGCAAAGTAGGTCTACCGCTGGTGTTGCAGGGGGGGGGACTGCGCACTAACCATACCACACGTATGTTAAAGGTAAAATTAGAGAGAGGTAAAATTTTTACAATAGTTGCTCAATGGAAGCCTATAAAATATATAAGAAGTTTTTGACCAGTGCATCCTAGCAGTCATGACTATGCCGAAACTTGGTCACTGACAGCGCGGCTGACTTACAATTTACAAGTCGTACAGCGTACTGTAGAACACGCTATGCTTGGATTAAAAAAAGAACTAAAGTAAACGACATAGCCCTTATATACGCTACTGTTATACTAAAGCTATACGTCCGCGTCAGTGGGCTTGCCATTTTTTTCGAAGGTCAGATAGACGTTGGAGTCAAAAGGTCCACGACTGGAGACAGCGTCAGCCCAATTACAGCCCAATTAGGTAGAAGCACGACCTCTAAAACGGGGCAGGTATCGATTGCGTGCAGAAGAGTAAAAAAGGATTAGTTGACGCAACCTTAAAGAAGCCTATGTCTAGAATAATAGAATATGATGCAAACGTAGAAATACGTAAAATTTAATCGTCTTTGTCTTTAGTAAAAGTTTCAGACTTCGATCACATTTAAGATTCAACACAACAGATGCTTTTAAAAATAGTTCTGAATTCTTCGCTTCATTTAACTTTCTATTTGGAGAACACCCCTTGCCTCTGTAGATAAAATAAGATACGGAATCTAATAAAGATCGAAAGGTTTCAGGCGGAGTTTTAAATTAAAAATGTTGTTCGATTCTGCACTACATAGAGTCTAGAAAGTTACTGGTTTACTAACTTCGTTTGTTCTAACTTCCAAGTCAGACATCTGAGAGCGAAAAGTAATGCGATATTTTTTTCTTTTAATTAATTTTTATTACTTCGATCCGTCTCGTCGTTTTTGCGTGGTAGATGAACAAATCAACATTATAATATTAGTTTAATTAGATGAGAAGCTTGTCAATTCATTTATTGGTAGGTATTAGAAATTACATGGTTTAAAAAGTTAAATTTACACGCTATTTATATACGCCCTGGCTTCGCTCGGATGCAAGGTATGTAAGTAAGAATTTCTTTTTCTGGAGTTTGAATATGGCGCCGGCCCCCGCCACGCTTTTTAAATCGGCCCCCGCCACGCTTTTAACGGCCTATCAATGCGGGATGGTGGGCATTGACGATTTTCATCACACATCAGTGATAAATCGATGGACCGACACGCGTTACGTGCTCTTCGAGGCACGGGGATATCAATACTTACAGCTCTTGGCCCAAACTGGGATTGGAACCAGGAACTCGTAGTCCGTAGATGAGCATGCTAAACACTAGACCAACGAGGCAGTTATATTATTTGTATAAAATTTTATCAAACTCCGTATATCCACTTTAGCATAAAGGGATGAAATCCAGTGCCTAGATGCCTAGATGTACTCCTACGAAAGGTGATTTTTTGCGGTAAGGGTAGCCTACGACGCTCTCAAGCTCATAAAACTATCTCTATGCCAAAATCACGTCAATCTATGTTTTGTTGGGTGAAAGCAGGACAAAAAGATAAAAACATTTCATATTTTATATATATTGCAACCATTGTTTGTCTTTATTTCCCTACAAAGGACATAACCAGCGGTTTAAACGAGCTAAAACATGGAATCCTTTTTCTTTGATGATCTTCATGATAGCAATTTACTCAAAATGTGTTTTCTAAAACATTCTACTTTTTAGTAAAACTTTTTACTAAGACGCATTTGTTCACTGTCCATTGCGGCTTTTGTTTGGGAGCAGTTTCATATGTTACAAAAAAGCATCTATGTATAAAGTTCTTACGCAGAATACCGTGGAAAAGATTGCACGGAAAGCGTTCTGTGGTAAGCGTATAAATTCAATTCATCCTGTATCTATGTACCATCCAACCAGCTGAAAGCGAAAACGGGACCGAGCTATGTATCCTTCAAAAATTTCAGTTTTTGAACAAACAAAAAGTAACTCTAACGCACAAGAAATAAGATTTGCTTTTCAGTGTCTGAAAATGTACATACTATCTTTAGGATTCAGAACGCTCGTGTGTCCTTTTCACCCCTCTTCTACAGGGTAAGTAATCAGTCGAGAACAACCCGTCCCGAGCGTCGCTCGTTTCAATCTATTAAAAGAATATTGTACATATAGATACTTGTAATATTAAATATTAGAAACTATATATTTTGTACGCTTTATTATTATTTGAAAGGCGTAATAAAATATTAATAAATATTAATATTAACCGTGTTTAAACGTCCTAACGCAGTGCTTGCTTAAATCGGTAATAAAATATTAAATCTTATAATATTATTTATTGTAAAATATATGTACTCGTAAAGTTTAAGAGTGTCCGTTCGCGGAGTATTATTTTTTAAGTGTCGTTGTTTTGCTACAAAAATAAACATGAAGGCGTCATCATTTTCCCTGCGTGTTATGCGAAGGGTAAGTAATATTAGCTTTTTTTAATATTAGCATTAATCGTTTTGGGAATATTTAATATTTGTATATTTAATATTTGTGTTTTATGTGACGAGTGTAACAGGTAGCGCTCGCTCCGCAAGTCTACGGCTCCACAGGTTGGTCGGCGAATTCTTTTAAATATATTGACGCTTCGTCTACGCGGACCACACCCATAAATATTATTTTTATAGAGTAATATATACCAATATTATTGAAATCTGATGATTCTTATAACGTTATACATTTTACTGACATGTTAGTGGTGCTTTATCACCTACGATAAAATCGATTGATTGAATCATCTTAAAACCTGAACTGAACTGTTGAGAATTTAAAAAAGGTGCTTTACTTTAAAGCCGATTATTTTTAACGATATTTTATGTAATTTAAAAAATTATAAATGTATAAATGTGATTCAGTGCATTGTTAACGCATAGAAGTTAAACTTTGTCGGTTTACTTTTATAAGCTTATTTTGTGATTTTATAAAGGTCTTGTTGAGTTTATTCCGGATCGCGTTAGGATTGTGGACCGGGTGACAGCTTTGACGCTGTAACATATAGTTTCATGATTAAGTGTTTCGCGTTTCATATAAAGCGTTACCAAGTATAGTTCCAAAATTATAACCCCTCTATGCCCACCACCGAATCTTAACACGTTTAGCACTTCATAAGTCATCATCATAATCACATCAATCCATTACCGGCCCACTACAAGGCACGGGTCACTTCCCACAATGAGAAGGGGTTAAATAATCCACCACGCTGGCCGAGTGCGGATTGGTGGACTCCGCACACCTTTGAGAACATTATGTAGAACTCTCAGGCACGCAGGTTTCTTCACTTATTATTGATATTTTAAATGCTTAAAACGCACATTCCTATCCCTACTAATATTATAAATGTGAATGTAAGTTTGTTTGTTACGCTTTTACGCGAAAACTACTGAACCGATCTTCATGAAACTTTTTATACATATCCTTGGAGGTATTAGAATTGATATAGTATACTTTTAATTGAAAAAAAAAATCGTAAGAAAAAAAAATATTTTGTGAATATATCTAAAAAACTCATATATGACTATAGGTGTAGACTATGTAGCAGTACGCTGCCTAAAATTATTCTCAGAATCAAACTCGGCTCCCCGAAAGTGAAGTGGTGATCTTAACCATTGGGCTAAGTGGTGTGCAAATAAAGAGTATTATAATAAATAAACCGATAGCTTCATCAACATGTCCTTCGAAAGAGAAAAGGGTTACGGGCTACGGCTATAGTCCACCACACTTGCCTAGTGCAGATTGGTGGACTTAACACACTTTTGAGAACGTTATAGAGAACTCTCAGGCACGCAGGATTCCTCACAAGTCATTCACCATTAAAGCAAGTGATTATTTCAAATTCGTTAAACTAAAAACGCACATAACTCTGAAAATATCTCCGAGATGCTTGCCGGGGATAGAAGTCGGTCACCCCGGAGCCCAAAAGGGAGTACGAACTTCTAACCGCTAGACTATCACCGCTTAGAGATAGCTTGCATCCTGGATTTTCAAAAACAGAAAGAAATGCGGACAATATCAGGGACCACAGATAGCATAAATAAAGAAGTCTCCATCTCTATGCAAGCAAAATTAAAAAGTATAATTATTTTTATCTCAGCAACTCAGAATTGCTTTGGTGTTATCGGATGTAGGTACTAATGCTTCCATAGAGTAAGGCTGCTTCGCCACCAGAGATTTGCGGGAATTCGTTGCTAGGAGTGAATGAAAGAATGATTTAAAAAATATATATAGGTGCGGTTGGATGGTACTATTAGAAGTGATCCATAGATTCTTTCCATTCATGTATTTTTAATTTTTCTTTAAACTCCTTATTGTACACCAAATAAAAAAAAGGTTTACAAAAGGTGGAATTAATGCTGAAGCATTTTCTATCACCTAACCTTCGGAGGTACAAAAAAACGAGTGTGAGTGAATTAAATTTTTGTTAGGAACAAGATAAGAGAATCGACTGGTTCATACAACATGGCCAAATGTATGTTTAATACCAACTTAAAAAGTAAATACAATCATTACAACGTACAATTGTAAAGACTTTATAATACCAACAAACTGAAGGGCTTGGCTGCTCATCCCGTGACATTTATGTCTATATCTCATCGTCGTAAAAATGGTAGACATAATTAAACAAATAAATAAATATACTACGACAATACACACATCGCCATCTAGCCCCAAAGTAAGCGTAGCTTGTGTTATGGATACTGAGATAGCTGACGAATATTTTTTAATACACATAAATACTTATAATATACAGATAAACACCCAGACACTGAAAAACATTCATGTTCATCACACAAACATTTCCAGTTGTGGGAATCGAACCCACGACCTTGGACTCAGAAAGCAGGGTCGCTGCCCACTGCGTCACTCGGCCGCGCACATGCGAAAAATAGTAGATTGAATAGTATTCCTTTTAATACAATTATTATATTTCGCCAAGGCAACAGTTTGTAACCAAAATTATAAGATTTTTAAATACAGAATTTGGCATCTGGAGTTGAAATTGACTAAATGTTTTAAATTTATTATTAATACATAACTATAACCTAAAATAAACTATTTAATAACTAAATAAAATCTAAAACGTCCTCGAAACCACCGCAGCGAGGCACAGTTCCCAAGATGCTGGCAGCATTGCCCCTTTGGATGGCCAAACTAATTCGTTGGCCAAGGTAACTGCCCGCTCTAGGATCACCGGTAGACTCGATAACCCTTTTCGATAATTCTTTGAAAAGGGCAAATGTAAATGTTTTAAACTTAACTTCGCTCTCTCATACCATTTTGCTTCCACGCTTATCCTTGATGGAACGACAGCTTCAGTTTCCTTACCAAGGTCGAGTTGCGACTGGCTCTATAAATACGTGACTGCAATACTGATGGAAAGCTCTAAGCTAGGTTTACACAAACACCCTCGCATCTACTGGCAAACATTGAGATTAGATTAAAGTATTAAGATTTTAACATGTGACATGCCATCTTGATTAAATTTATATTGCATTTTAATTATATATTGTACTAGCGTACCCAGCCCGCTTCGCCGGGCTAGATTTTGCTTTATGTTATTTAAACAATAAACTTACATCATTAAATTTTTAATTTAAGTCTCATAATATAATAAATCATTTATTTCTCTCCGTATCATTCTCTTCTATTCTCTTCTCGAGCGGGTAAAGATCATTATCTACACACAACAATAGAATATCATCATAGTAAATAAAAGCTGAATTTGACAGTTTGACAGTTTGACATTTATATACTTCGACATACACCCATCGCCATCTAGCCTCAAAGTAAGTGTAGCTTGAGTTATGGCTACTAAGATGACTGATGAATATTTTTATGAATAGGATACATAAATACTTTTAATATACATATAAACATCCAGACACTAATAAACGTTTAAGTACATTACACAACATTTTCCAGTTGCGGAAATGCCCACTGCGCCAATCGGCCGCCAAATATTATTATATACATTTACTTAAAATAAAAGATAACTTGAAAAATGACTTACTAAGAGTATTAATAATTTACAAATTAATAATTACAATGAATAATGATAATTATTAAATTAAAAAAAAAAAATTATTAAAATAATTAAATTTCAGCGCAAAATGAAAAAAATACTGTTTTTACGTAAAAACTATGTACATAGTATTAGTTTTGACTATTGTTTTTAGTATCTTTAGTATTTTTATTTAACTTCTTTCTTAAGTATTATTTTCTTTAGTGTTCAAGAACGTCTAAATTTAATAATGCATGCAGAGTTAGCCTGTAAGTGTACCCCACTTACAGGCAGAACAATGTATAATTTCTAATATTATCATTATGTTTTATGCTTGATTTAAGGCATTGTATACAACGTTGGCTTCAATCCCTACTAATATTATAAATGACAATGGAAGTTTGTTTGTTACGCTTTCACGCAAAAACTACTAAACCGATCCTCATGAAACTTCGTACACATATTCTTGGAAGTGTTAGAAGTAATATAGGATACTTTTTATCCCAACATTGAGCTCGGTTCCTTTGGGAGAGGGGATGAAAGTGCTTGACGGTTTTACACCATAACTCCGACAAATTATAACCGAATTAAATAATTATTTTTGTACTTAGAGGTTTATAGAGGTTAGAGTATTTGTTTAATTTTTTCCATGTGGTTGGAGATAGCAATTGGTAGCAAACCCCTCATTTTTTTTAGAACTGCAACAAAATTTAATGCCACATGAAAAAACTAAATCAAACGCAGACGAAGTCGCGGGCAACAGCTAGTAAATAAATAAATGAATTAGCACTCGTAGTAGTAGGAGATTTTTGTGGCAAAGCTCGTCCGGGGAAGTACTACAACCATCTTATTTCAGCAGCCAAATAGCATTACTGTGTTTTGAAAGGCGTGGTTGCCAGTGATATTTTAGGCACATGAATCTTGAGATCTACTCCGCAGGTTGATACAGGGTGGCACTTTCTAGAACGTTTTTCTTCCATACCCTGCGAACTTTTGCTATGTTTAAAGGCAATTGTTTTCCACTGGGCGAGGATACAGATAAAGCACAGAAAATAAAGATTATAAAAAACATAATAGCTACATAAATGACGTACAGAACACACCTAAAGTACAGAAGATAAAAATTAAGAAAAACATCGCTTACTATGTCACTGTGTTACGCTTTCTGGAAAAAACTACTTTACCGATCCTCGTGAAACTTTGTGCACGTATTCTTGGAAGTGTTAGAAGTAATATAGGATACTTTTTATCCCGACACTAAGCTCGGTTCCTTTGGGAGAGGGGATAAAAGTATTTGACGATTTTATACCATAACTCCGACAAATTATAACCGATTTAAATAATTATTTTTGTACTATAGAGGTTATAATATGTGTTTAATTTCGCCCAAACTTTGTGTAGATCTGATGAATGTGGTTGGAGATAGAGGACAGAACTCGTCAGCGGACAGCAGCAAACTTAAGGCTTAGCGATACTGCATAATTTAATTTTTTTTAGAACTACAACTAAATTGAATGCCACATCAAAAAAACAAAATCATACGTGAATAAATAAATATCGTGTCAGATTTTTCTACGCTGGGTAAAAATATGCTTTCAAAAGTGGAATGTGTTTAATTTTTTTTAAATACCACTATACGTTAGCCCTTGACTACACCCTCACCTGGTGCTCAGTGCTGATGCTGTCTAACATGGTAGCGGGCTAACCTGATAGAGATTCATTACAGTTTTATTAAAATCATACACCGAATCATTTTCCACGCGACATCGTATCAGAACGCTTAATCACATAGCGGCACTTCATTCTTGGTGGGGGGGTAACTAGCCACTGCCGAAGCTTCTCGCTAGACAAAACATACACATAAACCAACATATATTAGACATACGTATATACTCGTGTACACTATGTTAATCTGTTGACCTGATATAAGTAAAATGATCCATTAGTTAGTTGCTAAAAGCAATCAAGCATGCATTAAAATCGATACAATGATATAAATCAACGTCCATAACATAGTAACAGCTCAACTCATATGTTATGAAAGGTATCGAGTATCGGAACTCACTATTGGCAGGCGATCTTTTGTATTCTTTTTAACCGACTTCCTTCAAAAAGGAGGAGGTTATCCTAATAATTGACGGATCGAGCAGATTGTCAATCTGATGGTAGGTGGAAAACCATCGCCTATACACAGAGTAATACTTCACAGGGCATGCAAGGAGCACGTCCTGTGTTCATCTGTGACGTGTTCGTGTTTAGACGGCCGACTGGCGCAGTGGGCAGCGACCCTGCATTCTGAGTCCAAGGCCGTGGGTTCGATTCCCACAACTGGAAAATGTTTGTGTGATGAGCATTAAGTGTTTTTCAGTGTCTGGGTGTTTATATGTATTTTCTAAGTATTTATGTATATATAATTCATAAAAATATTCATCAGTCATCTTAGTACCCATAACACAAGCTACGCTTACTTTGGGGCTAGATGGCGATGTGTGTATTGTCGTAGTATATTTATTTATTTATTATTTATCTGTAGATAAGTTATGATGCAGTCACAGAATAAAGACCATACGGAACCCTCACTCAGCTATTTTTGCATGCTGTCCCCAAAAACAACTATGAACACAAACTCGATTATTGTAGCATTGAGGTAATGATTTGATTAGAGTCAATGTATAGTACCTGGATGACCGAGCTTTGCTGGGTATTTTTTTTGGTAAATCAAAAAAAGTATCGAGCAAAAAAAATTGGGAAAAAATCATCTAGACTCGAATCGGAGTCTTCGTTTCTTGAAAAAGGGGAAAAAATCTGAACTTGAACTGGTTTTCGGTACCGCCTGATTTCCTATTCGCGCTATAATAACCTTACAGATTGGTGCGACATTTACCTCTGGATTCTAATGATAGCGTAGCTTCGTTTTTATTGCCTAAAAATACAGATAAAACGACATTTTCTTAAAACGTTTTGACAAAAACGAACCGATATTTTTATAGAACTAAAAAGCAAGAAATAAAGTCAAATGTAGAAAGTTACTATGTATGAAGCATATACTTCGTACAAAATATTACATATTTGGTGAGTTCCCTTAATTTCTCCAGGATCCCTTCAACTGATCTTGACGTGATGAAAATGGGACCACATAGGAAGTACACATAAGAAAATTATTTTTCAAAAATAAGAAAATTAATCTGTTTATAAATCTAAGAGTTCTGAGCTAACAAACATAAAAAAAAACAAAAATACAATCGAATTGAGAACCTCCACCTTTTTGTAAGTCAATTAAAAAAATAATTCTAGCTAGATCGATTTATCACTCGCGAAACCGAATACTAAATTTCATGAAATAGTTTATGTCGATTCTGAGTTCAGATTATTTAAATAGGTAATATTATACGAGTATGTGGCAGGATAAACATAGTGTTCGTGATAACACTGGTAGGTAGTTGGTGCTGACGTAGGCAAGCGTTGAGGAAATATATTGGAAAATTCCCCTGGGCTCGGTAAATGAGGGAAGAATAAAACTGAACACCTACGTCAGTTACAAGCGAAAGGTTTTCTTTTTTCCATATTTTTTGTTCCCGCGGGATTCATCCGGAATAGATCACTCATGGAAGTGGTTTATTATTTGCATCGTATACATTATACCGCTCTACAATCAACGAGGCGATATTAATTCCTCTTGATCTAATATAATTCCGATTGCTTTATCCTTAATCTCTTTTTTAATTATTTATCTTCCTGCACGGGGAAAGGATAAATATCTTCTCCCACAGCTTTATAAACTCTCAGAGCATTGGTGCACTAGTTGAAATAATATTCAAATAACATATGTGTAATAATAGTGCTTTTGCAGGTAGACACTTAAATTATATCCCTCGTCAGGGGATATAATCAGGGGATATAACTTTTGTCTCCTGCCTGTGAAAGCCCTACTAGGAGAGCCTCACTCCAAGGCTCGCAAAAAAGCCCCCGTTATGCTGTTAAATTCGTAAGAGTTAATGAGCTAAATATATATAAAATACACACAAATAAATACAGTTTGACAAACTCTCACCGGGAAATTTATGATTACTGAATTTTCTCTGGTCTGGTCTAGAGCGAGGCCGCGGTCGTGCCTAGTTACAACCCTAAAAAGACGTGAAGCTACTTGGCCGTAAATCACTTGATTTAGCGTTCCGGTACGATGTCGCGTAGAAACCGATTTGGGGTTAGTTTAATATTAGTGCGATTCCCTTAACAGGTTACCCCGACACTAATTTAGACTGCATCATCACTTACCACCAGGTGAGATGGCAGTCAATGCAAAAAAGTTTTTTCCTGACCTCTAACTCAAAGAGCTGGAAAACTATAAAAAAATTAAAAACACACTACGACAATAGCGTAGCTTGTGTTATGGGTGCTAAGATGACTAAGGAATATTTTAAGAATAATATACATAAATACTTATAACATACAGATAAACACCCAGACACTGAAAAACATTCATGTTCATCACACAAACATTGTCCAGTTGTGGGAAGCTCGTCCGGGGAAGTACTACAACCATCTTATTTCAGCAGCCAAGTAGCATTACTGTGTTTTGAAAGGCGTGGTTGCCAGTGATATTTTAGGCACATGAATCTTGAGATCTACTCCGCAGGTTGATACAGGGTGGCACTTTCTAGAACGTTGTCCAGTTGTGCCTTAACTCAGAAAGCAGGGTCGCTGCCCACTGCGCCAATCGGCCGTCAAAAGGGCAATACTGCCAGCATCTTAGGAACTGTGCCTCGCTGCGGTGGTTTCGAGGACGTTTTAGATTTTATTTAGTTTTAAATAGTTTATTTTAGGTTATATTTATAAAACAATTATTCTAAAGAATAAAATATTAAACTTATTTTATTTAATCATTTATGTATATATTTTTTTATAGAATTGCGATTTCCCGTCTCTCATTGCCTTATTCCATTAGTTAAGGTAGCCTGGAAGAGATCACTTTTAGTGATAAGGCCGCCTTTTGCATATAGTTTATGTTAATGTAAATATTCCTGTGTGTGTTTCCTTTATTATGCAACAAAGTTATTTATTAAAAAAAAAATGCTCCAACCAATGGCTCAACTGATGGTAAGTAGAAACTAAACAGAGCAACACTTCGCAGGGTATGCGAGGAAAACATCCTATATAGTGCCCTCTGCATCTTTAAGCATATTGTGCCTGGAATTACACCGGCAACCGCCGACCGACCTTCAGACTGGAATCTGCTGCTTGAGCGGCAGCAATGCTGCTGAGCGGCTGAAATAACCTTGGCGGTAATACTTCCCCGGACTAGTTCTGTCACAAAAAGCTCTGAATTTATTTGCTAGTCGAACAAATTCAGTGGCTAGTTCTACGGTTTCGTCGGTTAGTGTCGCCGGAGTTTACACAAACTATTCGGCAGTTTCGATGCATTTTGTTGAATAAGATGACCTACATTCTAGTAGTGACGCCATGTACTCGGAGTTTTTAACTTTTAAGCAAATTAGTTTTGTCTGCGTTAGTTTGTGTGGGGACGATTTATATTTATTGGTTTTCTACTGAGTTTTCCTATACTTGTTTTTCCCCTGGTGACTAACGTCCAATAGGAAAACATCGTGCTATAGGTATTGAGATGTATTTAAAAAAAAGTCCTTCACAATTAAGCCACTGTCTGCGGGGTCTGTGTGCGTGTATGTGCGTGCGCGCGTGTTTGTGTCTATCTGTAGCATCGTATTTCCCGAACGTATGTAAATCGCTACATTTTCCGATTTTGATTTAGTTTCCTTGTTTGAAAGGTGAATTTGTTGAGAGTTCTCTGCTACGTTTGATAAAAATCGGTCAAAGATGGCCGCCGTCACGAAATGATTTAATGTATTAGATAACATACTTCTCTCAACTCCCCCAATATGACAATCAAATGGAAAAGACTTGAATAGTAGACTATACACTAAGACAAATTTCAAATCCAAGATGGCTGCCACCACAAAACGGCCGATTACATATTTTTTACAACTCCCTCAATATGGGTAAAGGGCTTGACCAGTAGAATAATGCATAATATATTGTAAGTAAGGGGTTTATAAATTTTTAGGTTATACCTTATTGAATTATCTTTCTTTTTAATTCGCTGAGAATATATATTACTCAATGAACTCATAGAGACTATAAGAGTTCGTTGGATGTAATATACCATTGTATTGACAGAGAGGTACTGTAATTTCATACGTCATCAACCGATTAACGGCCCACTACAGGGCTCGGGTCTTGTCTCAGAATGAGAAGAGTTTAGGCCGTAGTCAACTGGCCAAGAGCGGATTGGTAGACTTCACACACCGTTGAGGACATTATGGAGAACTCCGAGGCATGCAGGTTTTCGCACGATGTTTACCTTCACCGTTTAAAGCAAGTGATATTTAAATGGCTTAAAGTAAAAACGCACATAACTCCGAAAAGTCAGTGGTCCGTGCCGGGGCACGAACTCGTTCCCCACGAAAGGAAAGTCACAGCCTTACCCACTAGGCTATCACCGCGTCAATTCCATACACAACGCACGAATTCAAACAAAGCGAAAACTTTCCATTCGATATGTGTTTTGGGGCGAATGTTCTAAAACTCAGTTCTGCGTTTTAGCCCAAGTGAGGAAAGGAAATAGAACATGAGGAAATGTATTTTTACGTGTTGAATTGAAACATTATTTCGGTAGTTTACATCCATTAAAGTACAACACTTTTCAAGTAGTCGGGAAAATGTGCTACGCCGGTGCTACGTAACTACAAGCGCTACGAATAGGAGAGCTGCAATGATTGTTCTCGAACTTTAGAGGCAATTAGGTAATTTATATTTCTAAAAGTACTATGAAAATTTATTAATTAATTAAGTTTTATTTTCTATGGCTCCACGAAATTCCGCTCGCAGGATTGATTTCAGTTAAACGCTCATCTATATGCATAAAGAAAAAAACGTAACCATGATTACAAACAGGGTTAAGCCCAAATCTAGATTACATATATAAAGCAATAGGTACAAGTACAAAATATACAAAATAATCAGTTACGATATTCACAACAGTATGAATGAGTGAGTGGGTGTGAGTGTTCATAAGTGTGCAAAAATTAATGATATCACATCATTTATTATCTCTCGCGATAAATCTCTATATGAAAGCACTTCACCGTGAAGAACTCATTTTCGACAGATAAAAAATACTCATTTCATCCAAATTGAATTCCATTGAAATTGATCCCATACAATACACAAGGATTAAAAGCATTTAAAAGCGAGTTAAACATTGGGATCTCGAACAATTTCCAACAAATCAATCACTTTGAGCCAATTCTTATTTGTACCTAAATTAAATTTTAGCTCCAGCCATTTTTCCATTTCTTCTAAGAATATAAATGTGCCAATTTTTCATAAAAAATTGATAGTATTGCTATTTTTTACCATTAAGAACACAAAGCGATGACACTACGTTCGGTCTTTTGAAGTTATACTTCTTTAGGCGCGTTAGTAGTTATGAGAGTAAATTTTACGATGCGCGCGGACACCGTCACAAAAAACCGACACCCTGAAGTTAGCTATAATCAATATTTTAGTTTTTCAAGTCAGCGGGCTCATTCCGATGTTTTAATAGATTAATTTGTACAAAAATCTCAAATTTTAATGTTGAATGAAATTTGATTGTCCGATTACGAGAAAACTAGATAATGCGTTATAATAAAACTATGTATTAAATATTAATCTCGCTGTATTAAATATCTTTTTTCTATTGTTAGTGTCGTTTTTATACAAACGTAGAATAAGGCGAATGGTGAAATAAACTGGGATATCGAATGCAAAAAGATTTTTGGCAAATAGACTTCGAGCTTCAAATCGAGAAGCTGAAGCGGCAATGGGCGGGGCACATAGCCCGGATAACTGATGAATGTTTAGGTCCCAAGGTGCTGAAATGGCGATCCAGCACCGGTAAAAGAAGGTTTAATGTTCAAAATGACTGTCTTTATAACACTAGCTGTCGCCCGCGTTTTACGTGTCAAATCCCGTAGGAACCGCTTGGTTACCTGGGATAAAAATAGCCTATGTTACTCTTCGTCCTAACTAGGTATAAACTGGCGCAGTGGGCAGCGACCCTGCTTTCTGAGTCCAAGGCCGTGGGTTCGACTCCAACTACTGTAAAATGTTTGTGTGATGAATATGAATGTTTTTGAGTGTCTGGGTGTTTATCTGTATATTATAAGTTTTTATGTATATTATTCATAAAAATATTCATCAGTCATCTTAGTACCCATAACACAAGCTACGCTTACTTTGGCTAAATGGCGATCTGAGTATGTCGTAGTATATTTATTTATTTATTTATTCATATGCCAAAAACCATGTAGATTGGTTGCTTAGTTCGGGCGTGAAGGAAGGACAAACAAACAAACACACTTTTGCATATAAATATTAGTACGGAAGTAAGGACTAACCAGTAGAGATTTTCATACTCGTCTCCAATCTAAATTCAGGCCTAAGTAATCGTTCTTTTATATCTAGCTCCTACCGTTTATGTAACTCGACTGATAAACTTTTCTAATTTAGTTTATTGGAATCGGGGCAGTTCGGAAACACAAGGGCAGTATTCCAATTAATAATACAACTGTGTTTTAGCGGGGAGAAGGTCAATTGCTTATTTACTGCCCAGACGTACACTCTATTTCGTATTTCGGCAAACAAATAAATAAATTAGTTGCCTGTCAAGCTAAAAACTAGAATATCTTGGTTAACGTTAGACGTCTGATAGACGGATGACTGAATAATTTGTTTCAGTGAGCTTAACATATGTCAATGTTTTATTGTATAAGTCCGTCTATTTTATTATTATACGTTTTGCTATCAGATGCGGACGAATAATAATTCACAGTTAAGATAGGTTGAGTTTATTTTTCATAACCAACCAGGAATTGTCTGTTTTGTAGCCACACGAGAGAGGCGATAATACTTCGGGTTTTATTTGATATTTTGCACTGATTTTGCACTGAATACTTTTATCCGGTTGTATCGATCCGATTGGATTAACCATTTTAAACCGGGTCATCTGCTTAGGTGGGTGGGAATGTTAGCGCTAGGCAACTCTAAGGAAGAGAAGGTCTGAGAAGCGAAAAATTAATCTTAGATTCTTTTCTTTTAGTTATTATTTTTTTACGACAGTACACACATCGCCATCTAGTCTCAATGTAAGCGTTGCTTGTGTTATGGGTACTAAGATAACTGATGAATATTTTTTATGAATAATATACATAAATACTTATAATATATAGATAAAGACACTGAAAAACATTCATATTCATCACACAAATATTGTCCAGTTGTGGGAATCGAACCCACGGCATTGGACTCAGAAAGTAAGGTCGCTGCCCACTGCGCTAATCAGCCATCATCATATTGATACTGAAGTGTAATCGTTTGTCAACCGTATGGGGACGGAGAACAAATTCAATTTTCACCATCCCTCTTCCTGCCGCGGGTCTCATACGAGGCGACCAAGGGAATAAAACAAATAACGGCCGCAGCGTCGTTTGTGCTACTACTGCTATCCACTGCCATTACCAACCGGCGGCAGTGTTAGGAGAGGGCAGATGCACCCCCCTGGAAATCAAGCAGAAAATGGATGAACTCTCTTAAAAATGTATGGCTGCCAAGATACAGACGGACAAAAATTAAAGAAAAATATGGTTTTCTCCAGTAACGATTATAGAGGGCCATCTAAAAAAAAATTCACACAACAGCCGCGGACGATCTGACAAGAACAAAAACTCACCTAGACCAGCACCTGGGCACGCCCATGGCTGTTGACGATTATCCTCCAAAGATGATATAGTTAAATGATATTTTTGATTACAACGACGCTCAAGATAAAAAGATTATTCCGGTATAAGGACACATAGGACTGTCGTGAGATGTTTTTCTCTTTGTTCTAAATTCTCAGTATTTAGTACAAATAGCCTCGTACTTAGGTACAAAATACTAGATACTAGGTACAATAAATCAAAATAATGAAACTTCATTATAAAATAGCCTCGTGTAGGACAAGTCGATCACTATTCAAAAGAAATGTGAGATCCATTTACTGAAATAAGAACCATGGAATTGAACAACAGGTAAAAATTGGCGCGATTTATATTCACGAGAAAAGGACGCACGTGATGAGAATGGATCGCGAAGGTAAAAAAGAAAAAAGCAGCTCAAGTGAGATGCATATTCGCGCATCGATTGTTCCGTACCTATGTCGTTCTGCTTTCTAAAAATTGCACAGACAATCAAATATTATTAACTTTCATTATTTCTGTAAAATGTAACAGAAACTTCCATAAATTATTTCAGGCCTACCTTTGCAAATATCAAAAATAATTAACGCTGCCTGATATGTTATACATAGACTTTGACCTTTGCAAATATCGAAAATAATTAACGCTCTCTAATACGTTGTACATATTATTCATGATTAAAGATGAATTCTTATGAAAAAATATATTTGAGATAGAATGTGCATAGCAAGCTCTTTCATAAAATATAACCTAATTTACAAAATCCCTGTTTCTTTAGTAAAGAAAAAAGTGTTTTATTTCCACAATATTTTCTCTTTTTAACCGACTTTAAAAAGGAGAAGGTTCTCAATTCGTCAGAATAATTTATTTTTATGTATGTTTCCCGATTACTCGAAGACGCCTGAACCGATTTGAAAAATTCTTCTTTTGTTTTAAAGCGCACTTTCCAGGTGGTCACACTTAAATTTTACCGAAATCCGTCAAGCTGTTATTAAAAAATCAACGATAATGTAACCCAAATTAGCAAAGTTTTGCTTGCTTTGCTTTTAGTTCCTGGGCGTATGTTGAAGTCGGTTTTTTTTTTAAATTTAAAAATAATTTATATAGTATTTATAGTAGGTAATTAATTACTGCTCTTACCGCCGCGCCTTCCACGGCACACTAACAACTTTAGAAATTTGTCACGGCGTCCACGCCTTAACCTAGCAGGTATACTGGTGGGCAGATAGGCATAAAAATAAATCATTCACATTTTCAATACAAAAATCTTTTGTTAACGAATCGTTAAACAAAGAAATGAGAGAAATAAAACCACCCCATCCCATGAATGTCATGCTTGAGCTTGCTGATCGCCACACCATTTTTCAAAGTATCGGTAAATCTAAAATTAGGTTGCCTTGCAGAGATCACTACTAAGCGATAAGGCCACCTTTTGTATTCTACCTTTGTCTTTGTATTTCTATTCTCCTTTTATTTTCCTAACTTCAAAGTGGTGGACGAATAAAGTGTTAAATAATAATAAATCCAAATAGTTCACGTGGGTATTGAATTATTGAAGTGAAACTTCTTTATCGGCGTTTAAAAAAAATTACCGTCACATTTTTCGGTTACGCGTCACATTTATCCGTTACGCGCCATTTTATAATTCAACACGTGGGTGTGAATATGAAATTGATTTTTTGTATTCATGTCTATGATAATTAAAGCCTTTTGGTAAACTTTATCTAATTTTACTTAATATAACCAATTTCTGTAAAGTTGCATATTTTTTGAAAAATAAGGTCATTTTTAAATACTGAAGGACAAGTGTCGGCGACTAGCTTTAACCATAGATTATAATAGTTAATTTAATCTATGGTAAAAGCTAGCCGCAATTACTACTCTGTGCTTTCTAGGCGCACCAGGGCACGGCGGTTGACCAGGTTGAGCAGACCTGGATTAGTGCTAAACCCTTACCTACAACACTTTGCGTGTCATGTAAGGAAAACGTCCTAAAAAGTATAGCTCTGTGCCTATCAACCTGAATTACAGTGAAGTTTCGATACATATTTAAATTTGAAGCATTAATTTGCTATCGAAATGCAAAGTGAATTCAGATCGCGAAGAAAATCTCTTCTTATTTGTATTTTTCCTACGGAATTCTAAAAATAGGGTGTTTCGAGTTCAGAGCGTAGGGACGTGGGAAGGATTTCAAAACGGAGATCGATTTTTCGATCGATGTATATGCTACCGTAGATTCTAAAAAAGAAACGAAACAATATGAAAATTTAAATAGTAAGGCTTTTATATTCCAGAATGATTTTTTATATATGGACAAACCTTATTTCAAAATTTTTAATTATATATAGTAGATACTACTTTGAAATTAATAAACAAATAAAACATTATATAATAGCAGCCCAAATAATTCTATTTATTTGTTTTGTATTTAGAATATCTAAATAAATAACATCCTCAAGAGATGAAGAATTTACAAAGCAAATATTCAATGAATTTCCACAAACTAAAAACACAAACACAAATTATTAATATGTTGTAAAATAAAGTCTTAAGGAATCCTGTTTAAAATGATCACCGATAGGTTGATCAGTGTATGAGAAACCGAGGCTTAGTTTCAGCGTCAGCGTACAACAGTGCACAGTTTGGCCTGCGCTGATTGGCAAGTTTGCGGTCTACCCTGTTTGGCTTATTTGCGGTGCAACCTGTTTCCACTTTTTCCTGGCTTTTGTACTAGCACCGTTGTTTAACGTATGATATTACCACGTAGGTTCATCAGCGATCATGAACTCACTCAAAACACAGCGCTGCTACCTCTAATTAAACTAATTGTTGCCTGTGACATCTTCAACGTATATTTTGGGTTATTAAAAATCCTGGAACATCCCTTTTCTTTCCAGAATGAATTGGATTGGCCGTTTCCAGGACGCTGACACACATATATAAACGCTACCTCAAGAGATGTCTGAACAAGTTACTTCACTGTATGTTTTACTTCTGTCTGCAAAGCAACGCCTGCTTCTGTACAATTTTATCGTAATGAATACTATATGAATACTAATATAAACTTTTTGGGAGCTCTGTTTAGAAATGATCAACGATTATAATGCTGCTTCGATATGTTGATCAGATTTTGAGAAACCGAGGCTTAGTTTCGTCGGCATATATCAGTGCAACGTTTGGACTGCACTGATTGCCAAGTTTGCGGTCTGACGTGCTTGCCTATTTGCGGTGCAACCTGTTTCCACTGTTTGCTGGTTGATGCCTTTTGTTAGAACATCATGAATACATTCGGTGTACGGGACTGGCGCAGCGGAAAAGGCTGTGGCGGGCAATTTTGTAATTTATGGGCTTCGCCTTGTTACCAACCTACTGACAAAGTCGTGCTGCAAAGTGATTTAGCATTCAGGTCCGATGTCGATTAGGTTTACGGGATTAATATAAGTTCCAAACTTCCTCACTAGGGCTAGCTTTTAGTGAAATAATAATAAAATATTCTACCAGTGGTTTGATTCCTTTGTCGTTGGACGGTTGCCGCTACAGCTCAGCAACTCACTTGACACATAGGGTTGCCAATTAATATTTATTATAATATGATAAAAGTCACGCTTACCCTTTAGTGACCGTGGATCAGAATACAGTTGCCACCACCCCTCTTGCCGTGGGTGTCGTACGAGGCGACAAAAGGAATTTACCGCAAAACTGGCAGCCGCATCAATTGTGCTACTATTACCTTCTACTGCGATCACAAATCCATCCGTCGAGCGTGATGATTATTGAAAGTGTATGAGGATGTTTTCACGCAAAAACTATTGATAAACGACTAAGACACCGGGAGGTATCTTTGCATCTTTCGAGTCCATGTAGGACTGAGGTGCATCGATAATGCAGTCGTATTTGTATCGTATGTCATGAACATTGGTTGTTAATCAAAGTTTAATTTTTTACCCACTTTATAAATTTACTGTAACATTCGACCATCCTGACAAAAGTTTGCGACCCCACAAACGTACCGTTGCCTATAATCGAGAAGCTAAAGCTGTGAATCTACCACCGATTCAGAATGCTGATTGTACTGAAAAGGACCGGCAAGAAACTCAATACTTGCTCTTTTTAGTACTTTTATAGTAGCTTTTATGTTCTATAATTTTATTAAATCGCCTGTGGAAACGAAAGTGGGTCATATTGATATTGCAGTAATAATTCTTATTTGAATAAATATTTCTATCATCAAGGGTATTTATATATCAGTAAAATACTTTTTAATTCATTGCAATTAGACATTTAATTTAGCAGTTATCGTGAGTGGAAAAAATTAAGGACTACACCGTTCCATATAAAACATTTAATCGAGAAGATATTTTTAAACACTAATCCCGATTTTAAAATAAGAACTTGAAATATCGTACAACTACACCATAATTGAATGCCATACATCTCGCAAATAAACTGTACCTACGGGTTATTTTAAGAACAAAAACCAACGCGGACTAATTGTTATTATATAAACAATCTTTTCATTACTTTTTAGTGAAAAGTATGTTTTAAAAATAGAACAAAAACAAATGTATTGAAAGAAATAAAAAAAAAATTGAAAAACTTTAATGCATGTATATTTAAATAATGTAACAACCAAAGGCTACAATTCATTCCCAAATATACCGTTGGATGGCGTTAGTAGTCCATAATTGATTTTAAGATCACGCTATCGACTGTACAACTCCAAATGCATAGGACGTGGAGACTGAGAACCAATTGGCTACTTTTAGTTCCTAAATATATCGCTGGATGGCTTTATTAGTCGTTGATAGATTTTAAGATCGCGCAACTGACTGTACAACTCCAAATGTATAAGACCTTGTCTAACATTTAGTTTATCATCGGATCACTGAATCAGATATTGCATTGACGGCGCTTGGGCTCTCACCCTCGATCCTATCTGATAAGTACGGTACTGTTAGTGCACATTGTGCCATGCGCGATTGCCTAACTACACCACTCTCTCTGTACTTTTTTCTCTCTCTTGTCACGTGTACTCTCACTGTAACCAATAAGTTATCTTCGTGAAACCACCGCTGTTTTCCTAAGTCTGAAACCCCGCAAGCCCTACTACAATAATATTTTTTATATTTCCAAACGATCTTTACTCATCATCATCACCATCATCACTTCAGTTTCCAGCGGCTCTCAGCGACTCGTTTGACGTCGTCTGTCGATCAACACTGCGTTTACCTGTGCGGGGTCGCCATTCCAACACCTTGGAACCCCAACGTCCATCGGTTCTCCGAGCTATGTGCCCCGCCCATTTCCACTTCAGCTTAGCAACTCGCTGGATCTACGATCTTAACACTTAAAAGGAATTGAAAGATTGCTTAAATAAGTCATAGTAAGAAAAAATGGAGTAAGTATATACATTTTCGCATTTTAATTGTTCGTGAGAAGCCGTTGTGTTATAAAAATTTCGGTCTCTTTATGTGTGAAATTGTTTGCGCGTTAGGTACTAGGTAGGTAATACTATTCTCTGAGGACGTGGAAGCGATTTGTCTTGCTAATGTAGACGTGGCGCGCTGATATATCGCTTTTAGTATACCAAAGTAATAGATAATATTACAGTACATTACATTACTGGATTGTCTCTACTACGTACTTGAAACTTATTGTTATATTTCGGAAAATTTACACAATATCACACATAACACTTAAAGCCTATGTGTTATGTATAAACTACATTACTATAATGTTTTATCAAAATGCGTTCAGTACTTTTTTGTAACATCTTTTTTGTATCCATGAATTCATACAAATATTAAGTAGGATACATTAAAAAATATGTCTGATAGTTTGACCCTCTTTTTCGCTTATTAGTTTAGTTTTCGTACCTTCACTTCAACTACATAAATAAACAGGTAGCAACACTTTTTTCGATTGACGTAATGTGGTGAAAGTGTGAATAAAATTTCATTGCTGAAAGATATCATTACGGGGCGGCGAGGCGATAAAAAAATATTTTGAACGTTATCAACATTCTTAGTGATCGCGGTAAAACGTGGGACATGATGGCAAAATGAACTCATAAGCGCTGTCATCTTTTATGCTTTCAATATGACCGTATTTCGTAAATGACCGTCTGCTCCGCTTGTAATATCGACCTTAGGACGGTTTTCTAGTACATCCACAACGCGACACAGAGCGATGCAATCTTTACTTCTTTATTAATTGTTATTGCGCAGATTTTTATTTTTATAAATTTTGGGCAAACGAGCAAGTGTGTCACCTGATGTTAAGTGATCACCACCGCCAAGTGGGACACTTTGCAGGATGTGTTCTTTGCATAACCTGAAAAGTGTTGCCCTGTTTATAGGCGATGGTTTACCACTTAGCATCAGGTGGGTGTTCTGCTTGGTTCATGAATTATTCAAAAAAAAAAGTGTAAGTGACATCCAATAAACATATATCACGCACGAACGCACGTGACATAACTCTTTTTAATATTTTCGCGTCTTCTTTTATAGTCATCCTTCAATATACATTACCTATTCTACAGATACATACCCTTCCATTTGACAGTTGTGAGAAAATATATATTCCATCATTTTGTAGCCGCTGCTATCTTGGACCAATTTTCTCCCAAGTAGCTAAGAATACCCCGACTAATGTACCTTTCAAAACAAAGAAACAAAATAACAATACATACACACACACACACACACACACACACCCACACGCACACACAAACCCACAGACACGTCAAACTTATACCACCCAGTCGATTTGGTGTCTAGGGCCAAATATAGCCGTGTATAGCGAGCTAAATAGCGCTAACCTCCGGTGGAAAAGCATTATTATAATGTAGCTCATGTTATGACTGATAACCTGGACATATTTTGTGATGGCGTTACTTTTGCAGCGTCTTTATGCGCCACTTTATGATGACGATATGAAGAAACATAAATGCGATACGGGATATATTTTGTGGCCCGATATTTTATAAAATGCGACAATAAAAAGATTTTATGACGTGATGACTTTTATGTTTTATTTTATTTTACTAGTGTTGTAAATACGTTTATATTAAAGATGGACGGAGAGATATAGTACACAAGCATGCCTTTTTTTAACACTGTTAATATAATAGCAACTTTAACATCTTCGCTATTAGTTGAAATTGGCTTGTCGCGTTAAGCGAGCAACGGTATAGGAAAATAAAACATAAGCAACTTTTCGAATGGCTCATCCCTATCCCTATCCCTACTAATATTATAAATGTCAATGTAAGTTTGTTTGTTACGCTTTCACGCAAAGACTACTCAACCGATCCTCATGAAACTTTCTACACATATTCTGAAAGTGTAAGGGTAATATAGGATACTTTTTATCCCGACATTAAGCTCGGTTCCTTTGAGAGAGGGGATGACGATTTTACACCATAACTCCGTTAAATTATAACCGATTTAAATAATTATTTTTGTACTATAGAGGTTACAATATGTGTTTAATTTTGCCCAAACTGTGGTTGGAGATAGAGGACAGAACTCCTCAGCGGACAGCAGCAAACTCCTCATTTAAGGTTTAGCGATATTGAATATTTTTTTTTTAGATCAATAACTAAATTTAATGCCACATCAAAAAACAAAATCAAACGCAGACGAAGTCACGGGCAACAGCTAGTAATGTTATAAATTAATTGAAAGCGCTATAAATTGCTGGCTTACGCTGCTGGCACCATTTAACGAACAAATCACTAGTTAGTACGATATCTTGAACTAATTTATTCTAATGGACCGGATTAGATTTTATAAAGCGACCTTGCATTTTTTGTTATTGACGATGATTTCTAGGAGCCCTTGAGTTAAGTAGATATAAGAAATAAAAAGATAATGCAACCAAAAATTTTCTGACATTTTATATATAATTTTTTAATCTATCACAAAATTTTAATACAGGATAAGAAAAACTTGCTTTATAGAAACAAACATTTTCTTCTTAGGTAAATAAATAAATATGCTACAACAATACACACACCGCCATCTAGCCCCAAAGTAAGCGTAGCTTGTGTTATGGGTGCTAAGATGACTGATAAATATTTGTTTTTTAATGAATAATATAGACTTATAAAATACATATAAACACCCAGACACTGAAAAACATGCCTGTTCATCACACAAACGTTTTCCAGTTGTGGGAATCACGGCCTTGGACCCAGAAAGCAGGGTCGCTGCCCACTGCGCCAATCGGCCGTCAAACGATAATTTATCGAGGTATCTCTCCAAAATTCTCCAAAAACACAGAATATAATAACTATTTAGTCAGATATGAATGAATGAATACACTTTTATTGTACACCACATTAACATATAGTAAAATTATAAATAAAACTTTATTTAGTAGTCAAATATGGGCAATAATAGCATAATATCATTTTTGATTTTGAAGATCGAAACATTGCCGCCAAATTGTATACGCTAAGTTGTGTTTTTTTCGTATATTATCTACTTCTGCAGGGCTAGTAAAGGCAGGATATAAAAATTATGTCATCCGATTATACACAGGGGATATAATTAACGTGTCCACCTGCTAAAATACATGAACATGGAATAGGAGAAGTTTACTTCCGTTTATTATTACACATTTATTATTTGGATATTATTTCCACTTGTGCCGTGAGAGTTGATAAAGGGGGGAGAAGATCATTTTTTATCCTTTCCCCGGGGAGATAATTGTCTCCTGCCCATGCTAGCCGTTCTTTAGGGAGTGTTATAAAATTGTCTTCATTCATTCATTCATAGATTATCAAAAGTTTTTTCAACAACATTTGAGAACTTTCAGCAACTTAACATCGACAATTGTCGAAATGCTGGTTTACGATTTTCTGTCCGCTTTTAAATTAATTTTAACATTCATTTTTAGCTTAGTACATTAAATATCTTTGTCTTTAATTTTGGGAAGATAAGGAACAAGCCTGGTCGTTCATTTATCTTCGACTTTTATCTTAAGCTATTCTATTTTAACTAGGATAGCTTTAGATAAAAGTCGATATCGTTTATACAGCTAATGAGGTAGGAAATAAAACGCCCCAAGGCTGCTTAGGAGCGGCTCCATTAATCGAGTAGCACGGATTAATTACTTAAAATTGTGGTTGGAGTGTGGTCTAAACATTGTTTGACGACGGACCTTCCTTTATTATAAAATTCAAAAAATAAAATAAAATAAATAAATAAATATACTACGACAATGCACACATCGCCATCTAGCCCCAAAGTAAGCGTAGCTTGTGTTATGTGTACTGAGATAGCTGATTAATATTTTTTTATGAATATAATACACATAAATACTAATAATATACAGATAAACACCCAGACACTGAAAAACATTCATGTTCATCACACAAACATTTTCCAGTTGTGGGAATCGAACCCACGACCTCGGACTGCGCCACTCGGCCGTCTAATTCAAAATTCAAAATTCATTTATTTCAAGTAGGCCTAATATAAGCACTTTTGAAACGTCAAGTCTGTCTGTTTGTAATGACTCTACCACCGGTTCGGAAGGCAGATTCTACCGAGAAGAAGCCGGCAAGAAACTCAGCAGTTGCTCTTTTCCAACATCAACAATTTACATTTTACATTTTAACATTCATTTTTCTATCTTGTGAGAGCTGAAAGCGGAGCCGGATGCTTCCAAACAACCTTTTCAATAAGAAATTCATCAATTGTATAGTACCCTCGCTGTAATAAATGTGTTTTAACAAATTCCTTAAACTTATGCATTGGCAGGTCCAAAATCACTTTAGGAATCATATTATAAAAGCGTATACTCAATCCCACAAATGACTTCTGTACCTTTCGCAGACGATATGCAGATGACACTAATTTATGACCATTTCTTGTAAGTTTACTGTTTATGTCCACTTTTTGTTTATAAAGACTAATATTATGTTGTCTTACAAATACTATATTGTTATAAATATATTGTGAAGCTACAGTAAGTATGCCTATTTCTTTAAACTTCTCACGGAGGGATTCGCGTGATTTAAGTTTATATATTGACCGTACAGCTCTTTTCTGCAATATAAATATAGTTTCGATATCAGCTGCTTTGCCTCATAACAAGATTCCATAGGACATAACGCTATACATATACATAAAACTATCATCATTTTGGCACAGAATGCTGGCCAAAAAGTATGTTTATTTTAAGTAGTTTATTAACAATCGACTTACCAGAAACGGACATACTGATATATGTATATCGTCTGCGAAAGATTCAGAACTCCTTTGTGGGGTTGAGTAAACGCTTTTACAACATGACGGCCTCTTGGCGCAGTTTGCAGCAACCCTGTTTTCTTAACCCAAGGCCGTGAGTTCGATTCCCACAACTTGAAAATGCTTCATGCAATTGAAAAACATTCACGCTCATCACACGATGAACATGAATGTTTTTCAGTGTCTGGGTGTTTATATGTATGTTCTAAGTATTTATGCATATTATTCATAAAAAATATTCATCAGTTGTCTTAGTACCCATAACACAAGCTACGTTTACTTTGGGGCTAGATGGCGGTGTGTGTATTGTCGTAGTTATTATTTATTTATTCTCAAGGTAGTTCTTGACCTACCAATACGAACATTTAAAAAAATGTGTAAAAACACATCTAATACGAGGTAACTATACATTTGATGAATTCCTTAATGCCAAAGTAGATTGGATGCAGCCAGCTTCGCTCTCGGGAGACCCGCAAGATAGAAAAATGATTGTATTGGATAGAAGCAGGCGTTACTTTGCGGAAATCCATGATATATTATCAAAATTAAGCTTAATTTGCTATACTCCGCGAAAAGCAGGAGAATCTGTGTGGTGTAATTTATAATTTCTTCAATCCTTATACCCCACACCAAACAGATCTTCGGCAATATACCCTCTACGCACGTTTCGCTCCGAAACCGGAGCATCATCAGGAGATGTTGACTTTACAATGAATAATTGTTAAGTGAAAAATTCGCCAAATGTGTCGCCTTTTATACCTTTCTGACCCCCACCTAATCTATCTAAGCCCCTCCCACCTCATTAGTGCCTCTGAATATGTTCAATAGAGGTGAAGTTGATAAATTTATTTGTTCGTTTAGTAATTCGAACCTCCCATTCCTATGTTTAATAATTTCTAATTGTTCCCTCAAATCAAGTCTCAACCCTTTGTCGCAAGCATGTAATATTTCGTATGAATGATTACTGGTTACGTTATGTCCACTGTCTAAAAGATGTTTTGCAAAATGAGATTTTTCAGGATGGTTATGATTGAAGGCTGCCATATGCTCTTTGTAACGTGTTTCAAATTTACGTCCGGTCTGACCCACATATGTGGCGTGGCATTCAGAACATTGGAGTTTATATACCCCTGATCTGTGCTTATTGTCCAATCTGTCCTTACCGTTACAAATAGCTCTCAGTTGGTTATTTGTTCTAAAAGCCACATGAACTCCATGTGATCTAAGTATCCTTGCTACACGCTCTGATATAGATCCGAAGTAAGTCAGACTGGTCTTATACCTATTCAGTTTGTCCATTGGTACGGCGTATAACTCCTTAGCAATCAGCCTCTGTTGTTTCTTTTTAATTATGCTATTAACCAAACCTGAATTGTAACCATTTGCATTTGCCATGTGATAAATGACATATAACTCTTTCCTATAATTCTCCTTAGTTAATGGAATAGATAATAATCTATGAACATAATTAAGAAATGCTGCATGTTTATGCTGCCAAGGATGACACGATGAAGCTGGTATGGTGTTATCTGTATATGTAGGCTTACGATAAATCTCAAATCGATGCTTATTGTTACTACGAGTTATTACCAAATCCAAGAAATTTAATGAATTGTTTTGTTCAATCTCTGATTTGAATTTAATTTTTGGATGAATTTTATTTAGCTTTTCCACAAAAACATCTAGCTGTCTAACTGTCCCCGTCCAGCATATAATTATATCATCTACGTATCTATAGTAATACAAAATATTATTATGAGTTACTATGTTCTTATTTTCAAAATAATCCATAAATATTTCAGCCATTAAGGGACTTAGTGGAGATCCCATAGCTAATCCCTCTCTTTGATGATAGAACATATCATTAAATCTAAAATAATTTTGCTGCATACATATCTGTGTTAATTCTATTAATTCTGATACTTCTCCTGGATGTAGACGTTTAATTTCTAATAATTCAGTCAAAATATGTAAAGTTTCATTAACTGGAACATTAGTAAACAGACTGTCCACATCCAATGACAGCAATTTGCAACGGATAGGTAGATTTATATCTTTGATTTTGTTTACTAATTCAATACTATTTTTGATTGCAAATTCTGGCTGAAAAGAAGTCTTCAATTTTAAAATATAATTTAAATATTTGGCTAAATGATATGCTGGGGCTCCAATGTATGAAACCACTGGACGTATAGGAATATTTCCTTTATGTATCTTTGGTAAGCCATACAATGCTGGGGCCCGAGGATTCATTTCAATGACTTTCTGCTTTAATGATGTCTTAGGGAATATGTATTCTGATTTATTTATAGCTAATCTAACTAAAATAATAAAATAATCTAGCTAATAAAATAATAAAGTAATCATTCATACGAAATATTACATGCTTGCGACAAAGGGTTGAGACTTGATTTGAGGGAACAATTAGAAATTATTAAACATAGGAATGGGAGGTTCGAATTACTAAACGAACAAATAAATTTATCAACTTCACCTCTATTGAACATATTCAGAGGCACTAATGAGGTGGGAGGGGCTTAGATAGATTAGGTGGGGGTCAGAAAGGTATAAAAGGCGACACATTTGGCGAATTTTTCACTTAACAATTATTCATTGTAAAGTCAACATCTCCTGATGATGCTCCGGTTTCGGAGAGAAACGTGCGTAGAGGGTATATTGCCGAAGATCTGTTTGGTGTGGGGTATAAGGATTGAAGAAATTATAAATTACACCACACAGATTCTCCTGCTTTTCGCGGAGTATAGCAAATTAAGCTTAATTTTGATAAAATGATTGTAAATGTTGATGTTGGAAAAGAGCAACTACTGTGTTTCTTGCCGGCTCTTCTCGGTAGAATCTGCTTTCCGAACCGGTGGTAGAGCACAAACATATATACTTGACGTTTCAAAAGTGCTTATAAAGTAGGTCTACTTGAAATAAATGAATTTTGAATTTTGTTTGCAAATGCGTTTATGTAATAAGAATTATAAGCACGTTATCGCCTACTCACTTAATTATAACGAAATATGCGCCTAATTGTGGTTTTACCAAATAACCGACACCAGATATTATTCGGTTTCACCTTCTTTTCCTTCTTCTGTTCCTGGGCCGTTTCCGCACTTGATTGGTCTGAAACCGTCCGTTGTACGTATGGCCACTGTTGCGGCTCCCCACTGGATCACTCCAGCCAGCCGAGCTGCCTCCAGAAGTTTAAAATTCTAATTCAAATTCAAAATTTCTTTATTCATGTAGGCCTATCACAGACACTTATGAAGCATTCATTCATATAATATCCATCATTTATTTCTCTTAAAGAATAATTTACATATTAACTTAGAGATAAATCATATTGAACTTATATTATTTGATTAGCAATGGCGACGACTTCGGATTTCGCAACATACGGTTATCGAAGTTTCTGAAGGTAGATCTTCAATAATTTATATGTATACCTTAATAATAAGTTTAATATAAATGATATTATTACCTTAATAATAAGTTTAATATAAATGATATTAAACTTATTATTAAGGTATACATATAAATTATTGAAGATCTACCTTCAGAAACTTCGATAACCGTATGTTGCGAAATCCGAAGTCGTTGCCATAGTGTAGTCATAAGCGGTATTACAACATTACAACTGAGATAGTATATTTTTTAGTTTGCGTTTGAAAATTGTAAACGACTATGTTTACATAATTGTAAGGGGATGGTGATAACTTCGTTCGCCAACTTAAAACTAAAGCTACGAGGGTTTCAAACGCGAAACGTTTCAAATCCTGGTCTACGAAGAGCCCACAAATAATTAGCCGGGTAATTTTTTTTGTTATCACCATCACACACCACAGTAAATTTATATTAAGCTATGAAGAATTTCTGCAGGCCGCCCAGGTCGCCGAGTGCTTCATGGAGTGTTGCTGAGGAGCCAAGGTCAGCTGCGCGTTGTTCTGCTTCTCATTTGCATTGGAGCATTACGTGTATCGGTCTTTCATCCGTCTCCATGCATGCTCTGCAGAGAGGACTGTCAGTTGTACCTAAAACCGAAAGGTGTTTGTTTAGAAGCAGTGCCTATTTATCATTTATTATTTAGTAAACCCAACAGCTAATACATTTTTTCATGTCTAAGTTTCTACGTTGTGAGCTAAGTGAATGTTCAGCTTATTACAGGTTTTCACGTTTACAAATAATTTCAACATTAATTACATTTTAAATGTAACTGCATTACAAAATGAATATCTAAAAATACTACTAATTGGTATTTTACTTTTACTAAAATAAACAAATAAAAATAAAATAAAATAAAACATAATAAAAATAAATCGTACCTACAGCTGTCCTTAGTTTAACCCGATGTGGTTACGGTAATTTTGTTGTCAATCATGGATTGAGGTCTGGTAAGGCCTCCTTCGTGTGTCTGCAATCTTTTGTTTTAAACCGCTCCGAGTGTGGGTCGGTTTCACCTTTACCGAACCGGATATTCATTCGGCCGAATTATTCGCTTTACCATTACATTGTTTTCAACATGCGCTACGTGTCACTGCTGGTTAAATGACGGATGAGCCGCTACCCGCTCACACACCGAGTTATCACTTTGTTTCCAAACATCGCACGATTTAATTACAAATAAAAAAAACAAAGGTGCTTATAATAACAAAAATATCAAATATTATAAAACTTAACTTTAATTTGCCATTCTCAAACATAGCTGAGAACATTTCCCACTAATTCACCTTACAATAAAAACAATATAACAAAATCAAAATCTCTTCATCCGCGCGGGAGATACGATGCCACAGACAGACATACACAGACACGTCAAACTTATAACACCCCGTAGTTTTTGTGTCGGGGCTTAATAAAGGATTTGTCGGATTTTTATAAAACGTCGAGAGGACGTACAATTTATGAAATTGAATTTGGAACATTATATTTCGAATTTGAAACAATTTAATTCAGCCTCGATGGTTATAAATAGACGACCTCTAGACGGCATTGGCATTCAATACAGAAGTTTTTAAACAGTGAAGATCTAATCAGAAGACTACTGAAAGCGAAGTAAGTTGTACACAGAGTTAAGTCTTCCACTAACAATTAAGAGGTCATGGGTTCGAATCCTGGGTCGAACAAAAATAATAATTCTTAGGTTGGTGTTTTAGTCTGAAAATTCTCATTCAGTAAGTCCATTTCATTATTTTATTAATTTAAATACAAAAATATATTTATTTCGATTGGCAACACTGCTCGACTAAACAAACCTAACGTTTTATTTATTAAAAAAAATTACACATTAATTTTTTATTGTCTCACGAATTTTAAGAGACTTCAAGAACCGAAAGACTACAAAGGAGCCCTCCTTTATAGTCTTTCGGTTCTTGAAGTCTCTTGGCATTATAGGCTAAGGATAGGATGGTAAAAAGTTTTTAAGTTAGACCATACGTCGAGCTTTGGGGCGTGGAACTGATAAACCATTAATCTTCACAATCACGTGAGTTTCCAGTATGCCCATTTGTCCAGTGCTTCTGCGAAATTAAATAATGTATGTGTTCTAAATGGAATTTCAATTGGATGTGCCATTAGTATTGGAAATCAAACCGTTCTTAATTTAAAGCTTGGATTTACACTAATTTACTTAATACTTGAAGCGGTGATGAATAAATAAATAAAAAGAATTTTATTGTTTCATAAAAAAATGCTATTTTATTTATAAACTACTTTATATATTTAATATTAATATCTCGTGGATTTATTTTTTTATTTCGGTTTTTTTTTACATAAACGTGTAGAAGGGGCATAGTTATCAAATATATAATTAATTATTAAATATATCATTTCATATTAAAATGCGAAAGTGTGACTTTTTGTGTGTTTGTCCTGCCTTAACGGCCTTACAAAGAACGCAGTCAATTTGATTTTGGTCATAGAGTTAGTTGGTACGACGGAGAGTGACATAAGCTACTCTTTGTCCAAGGAAAACCAAAGGTTCCCATAGAATTTGTGAAAAACCGTAATAAACGCGGACAAAGAACGCGGAAGCAAGCCAATATTGCTATAACATATTATTAATCAAAATTGATCAAATTGTATACTTTTTGTTAAATTTTTTTTTATAATTTTTCTATAAGTTTATGTGGTGTACAATATAAGTGTATACATTATTATTTGTAAATAAATAAACTTATACCCATCGTTTTGATGAGAGTTTTTTAGTCAGTTCGGAATTTGAACGAAAATTTTATTACTTTAGAAGTTTTTAATTGAATCTGAAGTGTCGGTCGTCTTCACTTTTAATGGAAAAGTTGGATTGAAGAAAGCAATTAACGCTTTATAGCCTCGATTACTTTCTTGCAAACAAATGCTTTAAAATGCTTCAGGCAATCAAATTACTGGAGCGGTGATAGCCTAGTGGTTAGGACTGGGGCCAAGAAGAACCAAGTTTGATCTTCGTAACGTAACTCTGGGTTTAATTTGGGCATCATATTAACCCATTACTGGCCCACTACATTGTACGGGTCATCTTTCACATTGAGAAGGGGTTAAGGCCGTAGCCCACCACGGTAGCCCAGTGCAGATTGGTGGACTTCACACAACTTTGAGAACATTCAAATTCAAATTCAAAATTCATTTATTTCAAGGAGGCCTAATATAAGCACTTTTGAAACGTCAAGTCTGTCTGTTTGTAGTGACTACCTCCGGTCCGGAAGGCAGATTCTACCGAGAAGAAGCCGGCAAGAAACTCAGCAGTTTCTCTTTTCCAACATCAACAATTTACATTTTAACATTCATTTTTCTATCTTGTGAGAGATGAAAGCGGTGCCGGATGCTTTCAAGCAACCTGGTCATTAAGAAATTCGTCATTATGGAGAACTCTCAGGTATACAAGTTTCCTCACGATATTTTCCTTCACCGTTGAAGCAAGTGATATTTTAATTGTTTAAAACGCACATAACTCAGTTATGTAAAAGTTAGAGCTGCGTGCTGGGATTCGAACTCGGCCCCCCGAACGTGAAGTCGAGTCGGTTGTAGCCCAGTGGATTCCTACCCACGGGGCTATCCCAGGAAAACGGTTCCCGCAGAATTCATAAAACCAAACCGCGTACGCAGCCGCGGGCAACAGCTGGTTGCACATTCGCATATTCTATTCCATTCAAACAAAGACAATTCTAGGCCCGACTTGGGAACAAAATTCATGAGCTAGTGATCTGTATTTAAATATGGTAACCAACCGTCCAACGAGAAAGTTAGATACGGCTAACAACAAGGCGACCAAACCTTTATTTGTATGAAAATGAAATGCATTTTATAATTATTCTTCAAAACCCATTTTGATGTGAGTTTAAACTCGTTTTACTCCCACCCCAAGAGGATTATAGATAAAAGCGTTTTACCTCGTTTTACACTGTAAAAGCGAATTTAACTCTGAGAAGCTTTACCATTTGAATTTGTTTACTTTTGCTAGAGCGTTGTACTGTATCAAAGGGTGTTGGACAGTGAGTGTCAAATTAAAGTGGGATTAGGAAATCCTTCAATTTGCAAGTAGCTTTGGTTTTCCAATGTGACTTTGTTATCTATATATCTTATCTGCTATTTTCTGTATATCTATATCTTTTTGAAGTTATACTTCTTTTGGCGCGATGGAGAAAAATGGTGAGAGGGAATTTTTACGATGCGCGCGCACACCGAAACCTGAATTCTACATCGTAAAGTTAGTTCTAGGTGGCATGGAATCGATAACTATGTTCAGGTTGTATTTTTATATTTAGAACACGTGTTTCGTAACAGTACAAACAGTGTGAATAAATAAATGCTATTACGTTTATAAAACTTTTTTATTTAAATAAAATCTTTTTAATTAATTTTAATATTTATCGTTAATCACTATTGCATTTTAGTCATTTTTTTTTCCATACGCCAAAGAAGTATAACTTCTAACGCGTGTACATGAGTACAAACACTCTTTTTTTTTGTGTGATAAATAATTAGATGGTAAGCGGAAAACCATAGCCTATAAACAAAGCAACATTTAGCAGGGGATGTGAAGAATGCGTCCTGGAAACTGTTGCCCTGTGTCCATCAACCTAAGGCGTAGGTGTTAGGTTTCATCATATCAACCAATTACCGGCCCACTACAAGGCACGGGGCTCCTCCCACAATGAGAAGCTGTTAAGACCGTAGTCCACCACGCTGGCCGAGTGCGTATTGGTGGACTCCACACAACCTTAGCTATTGAATTGTGGAATGTGCTCCCACTAAATATACGTGAGGCAAAATCACTTGTAACATTTAAAAACGCGGTGAAAGCATATTATCTTGCTCAATAATGACGACTTTTAGTACCTTTTTTTATGTTTATTTTTATTATCTATATGTTCTTAAGTATTTATGTATTTTATATTTACTTATTATATTTTTCTTATTTGTGCAATTTTGTTTATGCATTTGTATTTAGCTATTTGAATGTAGGTTTATAATAATTTTACACCACCTGTCCGCTCTCGCTCATCTTGTCTTAATCTAAAAGTTGCCTGGCAGAGATCGCTACTAAGCGATAAGGCCGCCTTTTGTATTCTACTTCTGTCTTTGTATTTCTATTGGTTTTTTATATTTTCCTAACTTCATAGTGGTGTACAAATAAAGAGTTACATAAATAATAATAAAATAACCTTTGAGGACATTATGGAGAACTCTCAGGCATGTAGGTATCCTCACGATGTTTTCCTTCACCGTTAAAGCAAGTGATATTATTATTCTTAACGACATGACGGTCGGAGACTGTTCTAGGTCGGTACTTACAATTTCACTCAGTTTTGTGTATTTTCATAAAAATTGAGGTGCAGATTTGTCATTCGGGGTACATTATTATCTATCACGCTGATTATACGTGTATACTACTTTTACATTACATCAAATTACCTACATATTAGTCTTACTTATTTTATAGTGCTTACCTACAAGCTAATAATATTTTACCATTAAATACCAGCAATGCTGCTTAGAAAACTGAAAGAAGCATGGCGGTATTATTTCCACAGGCGAGCTTTTTTTTTAATTGTATAGACTAGCGCTTGACCGCAATTACGCCCCAAAATAAGTGACGATGCAGCCTAAGATGGAGCGCGCTTACCTAGGAGATGCCTATTCACTCTTGATTTGAAGTAACCCATAAGAAAGGGACCGCGGAAGACGGAAGCCGGAAGGGCATTCCAGATCTTTGAATTAGGAACTAGGAAGCCAAACGCTTTGTACGAGTCCAAGGGACTGATCCCTACGATGCCTTGCAGTTCGATGGTAGAAAGGTGAAGAAGAAGCCAAATTAAATAGTTCCTGAGTACAATCTCCGAAATATATGTTTTAGAATACGGTGCGACGGTGTTGCAAACTTTGGAGTCTACTGACTATTGCCTTGTCACCGATAAGTCTCCTATTTCGGCGATCCGCCAAGTCCAAAGCATCTTAGCAGAGCCATCCCATAAATAACTGTAGTTTTCACTGCATCACCGCACGCATGCATGATGTTGCTATGTCACAAAAAGCTATCTATATATCTGCTAAAACATATATTTCAAAACGAAGTACTGTGCATCTGTCTCGCCGAAACTCCTAAAATGGTTCGACCTGTATTTATTTTTGTTGTATTTGCCTAAATTCCGGGGCAGTATGATGAAACAAAAATAAAAACACTCGCAGTCGGTAACGGCTACACTGGAACACGCAATTCGAATCCCGAACGAATGTGTTAAAAATGTCTTATTTCATTCTGAAGTTTCAGCGTTTCAGAGCTGAAATTGCATGTTGACGATGTTCTATTACCAGTTACGTGACAGATGGTATTCAGCTGGTATTAGGTCAGGTCATATAAAGTTAGTCTTGGAAAGGGTATCAATTTAATGAAATGAAATAACGCAAATGCAAGGTAAACTCATAGCATTAAGTACCTTTGTATATATATGCACTACAACTATTTTCTGTACCTGTTTTTTTTCTTCGCCATTGGTTGCCTGGAAGAAATCGCTATGAAGTGATAAGGCCGCCAAATTGTATACGTTGTTTTGTTATACTTTTATTTTTATTTCTATGTACTTTTTGTTGTGTGCATTAAAAGTATATGCATTCATTCATTCATACCTTATTCCATAGTGTGCAATAAAAACCGGCAGCGTTGAAATGGCAAAAGTTAATAGTTAGCGTAAGAAAGCGGTTAGCTGACCCATGGTTACATGATTTAATGTAGTCATAAAATGTTTGTTTAAAAAAGGATTTCAATTTAATGAAATGAAATAACATAATATCCAGCTCAACTGGAGGAAAACTCCATAGTGTGCAATAACAAAAACAGAAAATTCATAGAGTGTAATAAAAAAAACAGAAAATTCTATAAAGTGCAATAAAAAAACAGAAAATTCCAGTGTGCAATAAGAAAACAGAAAATTCCATAGTGTGCAATAAAAAAACTTATTACTTACTAGTATTTAAGTTTAAAATGTACACGCTTACTTAGTTCCTATTGTTCTACAATGTAGCAGTATGTATTTTTATTCTTTCTAATTAAACACCTTACGTGATCGTTGCTGATAGACACTTAGGACAAACCTCTGCTTTTTTCGGAAGGACACTTGCCGATAACCACCTGAGGGGTTGCTACGGCGTCACCGGGGGAGTAAACCTCTGCGGTTTTTTCGGTGCTTTTATACTAACCATTAAGATGTGGTTGTTTAATTAGATAAATTTACAGAAAAAAAAATGTAACAAAAGCTCAAAGTCAGCGTCAAAGTCAAAAATATATTTTTTCAAGTAGGCCCATAGGTGGCACTTTTGATGCGTACATGAGAATTACACGGTAATGGCGATAACCATATTCCTAAACTTAAAACTAAAGCTACGAGGGTTCCAAACGTTTTTTATCCACGTTTCTGATACGTGCCGCTAAGATGTAGAACGCAACTGTGTTTCCTGCCACGTATAATTTGAGTACCTTCAAGGCTAGAGTGAATAGGCTTTTTCTAGGCAAGCGTGCTCCAACCTAGACCTCAACCTCAACCTAGCTCCAGCGAACATGTCCGACGCGCTGCAGTACGTTGGCAACCTCATCCAGATACGATAAGTATTGCAAATTGTAATAAATAACTGAAGTACTGAAATGGTATAAGTGAATAAGAGTGCATGCAATTCTATTACTAGTTGGCTGAATGATGGTTACGTTGTCGTCCATGGATATTGTGCGTTATCTGTGGTCACGTGGGTGGCAGCATTGGACTAGCGGCGCGCTCGGCGCGGGCTAAAACGAAAAACGGGTGGTACGACGGCTGGAAAAATGGCGGGAAGGCGGTAGCTTTTTCCATTCAGTTGGCCGCATGTAAAAATGTTGTAAGCGTATTGGAAAAATATAAGTAACCTTGGTATTGTATGAAGGATTATTTAATAAAAGATTACCGTTCGTATTGAGCGTGCAGCAGTTTGGATTTTGTAGTCCTACAAACGGTTATTCCTGTACCGTCCTATTTATTGTAATGTTCAGATATATCAATTGCATTCTATAAATTTGTATTAGCATAACTCCTGCTAAAAGAACATTATTATACTTACCTGCATATTGGTGTTAATTAATAAATGGTGTATGTTTTAGATAGTATTTTAATAGTTATAAGGATCTAATCAAGTCATATATACTTTATTGAAAGCCAGTGCTTCACAACAGTCAACAACAGTCCAGACCCTCTGCCAACGTGCTTTGGATCTCATTATCGGTACTCTGTCCTCAGCGAACATGTCTGACGCGCTGCAGTACGTTGGCAACTTTATCAAGATACGATAAGCATTAATGCATTGCAAATTGTAATGAATAACTGCAGTACTGAAGTGGTATAAGTGAAGAAGAGTGCATGCAGTTCATACAAGTGTTACAGTAGTTATAACCAAACTTTTGATAACTATAAATTCATACTAGCCAGATATTTTATTAAATTGTTTAGTTATATTTTTATTAAGTTGTAAGTTTTTACAAATACCCTAATAATTATTAATTAGTTAATAGATATTTTTCAATAAACAATTAAAATTATATTTGTCTAGATGTGCCCTGCGGCTTCGCCCTCGTATTTTTGGGAGGCAGCGTACTGCTACATAGTCTACACATATAGTCATATATGAGATTTTTTGATTTTTTCTTAAACATTTTTTTATCTTACGTAATTTTTTTTTCAATGAAAGTACACTATATTATTTCGATTACCTCGTTTTCGCGTCAAAGCGTAACAAACAAACTTACATTCATATTTATAATATTAATAATATATAAATAACCAATGTTCATGACAATGAGTTGGTGAATATAAATACGATTGCATTATCGAAGTTCTTCAGTCCTACATGAACTGGAACGATGCAAAGATACCTCCCGGTGTATTAATCGTTTATAACAAGTCATATAATATAGTTTATTTAAAAGAAACGTTTTCAATTTAACGTACCTAATGAAATCACTGCAGCGCTGCGATGTCATAAATGAATAGAGTGACGTTATAATACTAGTTAGCTGACAGATGGTTATCAGCAGCTGTTAATGGGTTCATTCAGAGATTGTCATAAAAAATTTCAATTCAAAGTAATGAAAGCACTGCAGCGCTGAAATTGTATAAGTGACAAGAGTGACGTAGTGGGGAGAATGCAAACGGCAAACGTTTTAATTTGATTGCCCGTTTTCAATTAGCCTCACTGTGCTAGGTAAATTATGCTGTGACACTATTGATGTTGCTTAGTCTATGACCTACCTTTGGTAACCTTCTAGAAAGTAGTAAATACTTTTTAGGATTTTTACTCAGCCATAATGATTATTTATTTATTAGCTTTTCAAGGGAAGCAAACAAGTCTATTACACATAAAAGTAATGCCGTATTTTTATATCACATAAACCAATGAAGCTTCCACAACTTAGTTATACAAAAACGATAACTTAAACCACAATTGCTTAGGAATCAAATACTAATACCTATGAAGCGAAAATTATACAAAACAATGAAATAAAAACAAACAAGAAAAACAAAAACTTATAATACTTATTTTGCCATAATAAATTTTCTAAAAGTGCCAATTTTGACATGAAAAATGTCCGTCTCACAATATTTTCTGTTGAAAGCATTGCGCGCACGAGATAAAAAGTTATTTGCCGAATACCTTGTCTTCCATCTAGCCCACGCAAAGGGAGGTTTACGCCTTGCATTTAGGCTACGACATGCAAAATCGGTATTACTTAGAAGAAGTGGGGAGTCAACTAAATTATTTGACTCTTAAATCGCGTCTTTTTTCTAAAGTAATATCAGTTGGAGATAAACTGTGATCAAATACGAAATTACGACGATTTTTTTCCCGGGAATAATAATGTTGTGGTTTTCCGTGCACATCGCTGCTTGCTGCCTTCTGAATCTGGGATTTACACAATTAATATGACTTGTGACTGTACAGGCTTACCTAGCTACCACTCACTCAGCCTATCTACCACCTGCGCAGCTGCCCACAGTTGGAGGAAGATAATGCCTCTTTACTGGCGGTATTGACACGCCATGTCACAGAGTTTTCATTGGGTCTTTGTTCTATTTTATTGAAGAACCTTTTCTGAGAGCTGTCAACTGCACCCTCTAACCCCGCCTGTGTGTGGTCAGCGACTACTGAAGCAGCAAACCGATCTTACGGGTTTTTCACTATGCGCCACCTATGGACCCCGGTAGCAGCTCACACACCTAAGCCCTACCTAAGCCGAAACTATAAACCTTATACTACAGACCTCACGGTATGTCATATAAAATTTCTGGTGAAATGGGTATTTTGAAAATCTATAAAAGTCCTGTTTTATAAGTGAGGACATAAAATCTATATAGTTAAAAAAGTAGAACGGGGATAAAATTATGAACGCATCAAAAGTGACATCGATGTGCCTATTTGAATAAAGAAATATTTGACCTTGTCTTTGACTTTCAATCTCACCAGCTGGTAAGTAAGGTAAGTGAAGATGTAGTCTAAAATGGTAACGGGCTTACCTTTCAGGGGTATGGCAGTTTTATTTAACCCATACCCCCAATCGGTTTCGATACCGTACGGGAACGCTAGATCGCTTAGCGGGTACGTCTTTGTCGGTGGAGTAATAACTAGCCACGACAAAAGCCTTTCACCAGACCAGACCAGAGAACATTCTAAAATTATGAATTCCTTTATTACCCCTGCCGGAGATCGAACCTGGGAACTTCCACTTAAAACCACAGCACTAACCGCTGCGCCAAGGAGCTAGTCAAAATACTGTAAAAATATCTAGTTCCTTTTACGTGTGGTTACACGTTAGACGGACTTAGACTTTACGGTTAGAGTAAAGTTAACCTTGCCAAAGTTTACTTTGTATTAGTTGAAACGAAAATCCCTCCACGCACCTCTAACTTTCCTAAGTTATGTGCGTTTTAAGTAATTAAAATATCACTTGCTTCAACGGTGACGAAAAGCATCGTGAGGAAACCTGCATGCCTGAGAATTCTCTAGATAATGTTCTCAAAGGTGTGTGGTGTCCACCAATCCGCACTGGGCCATTGTGGTGGACTACGGCCTTTACCCCTTCTCTTGCCCTGTAGTGGGCCGGCAATGGGTTTATATGATGATGATGACGAAACGTTTCCAAAAGCTTTTACAATCTTACACTGGGTATAATTTCTGAGGATATTTGGAAAGACAGTAAATGCTCCAAATTGTTCCACACACATGCATAATTCCCGTTCAAGGCACAAAGGGGTAATTCAAGCTTGCGTGATACGAAATAGTAATGCACTAACAGGGTAAGTTGTGTGGTTTAACTCATAAGCTGTTGCCAAAACTATAGATTAATATCAAATAAAAGGGGTATTCACCATTAACCAGACTCAAAGTTTTCATACATATGCTTAATTCCCGTTCAAGGCGCAAAGGAGTAAAACGAGTTTTGCAGTAACAGATAAGTGGTGTGGTTCAATAATTAAAATGCTGCCGATACTTATGTAGATGATTATCGCATAAAAGGGTGTTTGTCATTAAGGAGACTCGAAGTTTTAACACAGACACAAAACTTCCGTTCAAGACACAAAAGGGTAATACAAGTTTTGCAGTAAAACGTAAGTGGTATGGTTCAATACATAAGATGCTGCCGATACTTATATAAATGATTATCTCATAGGGGTGTTTGATATTAACGAGACTCCAAGTTTTTAAACATATGCAAAACTTCCGTTCAAGGCAGAAAGGGGTAATACGAACTTACGTAATACGAAATAGTAATGGATTAGCTGGGGGTAAGACGTGTAGTGCAATTTATAATAATAATATTTTTTTTTTATTACATAACTATGACCCATCTACACTATTATAAAACAGAATAATTAAAAACTAAACTAAATAAAAATAAAAACTTACATGAGATATTAATATAAAATATACAAAAAGTTACAAATTATAATTTCTGCCTTAAGGCAGCCCGCCTTAAAGCAGAGGAGAGAATACATGGAGTTTAATATATAGCTTGCATAAGTTGTTGCCGAAACTTTTATAAATGAAGTCAAATAAATGAGTTTTTTAGGTTAAAGAATCATTTATTTCTCTTAAAGAATAATTTGACATATTCACTTACAGAGAAATCATATTGATCTTATATTATTTGATTAGCAATCATATTAAACTTATTATTAAGGTATACATATAAATTATTAAAAATCCACCCTCAGAAACTTCGATATCCGTATGTTGCGAAATACAAAGTCAACAATAAAAAGTTTTTATCAATAACAAGAATCCAAGTTTTCACACATGCATAATTTCCATTCAAGGCACAGATGGGTAATATGAGCTTACGTGATACGAAATATTAATGCACTAATTAGGTTACTTCTTTGGTACAATTCAGAAGCTGTTGCGTTGTGAACATCAAATAAATTGGTATTAATTGTCAATAAAATAAAATATCACTCGATGCAAAAGCTTGCGTGTTACTAAATAGTAATGCACTGACTGGCTACGTTAGTACAAAACTAAATTCATAAGCTGTTGTTGAAACTTTTAGAACACGTCAATTAAAAAGACATTTATCATTGACAAGACTCTTAAATTTTCACACGATATAAATAATTCACGTCTAATCCACAAAGTGTTGAAACAAGCTTGCGTGTTAAGAAATACGTAATGCAGTAAATGTGGCTGTGGTTTAATTCATAAGCTGTTGACAAAAATTCCTATTCATGAGAATTTTCTAGAATGCACCTACTCATTATGCCAGGAAATACCACACTTATAAATAGTACAATGGGGTAAAGCGAGTTTGCAATGTACACGCGTTAGAAGTTATACTTTTTTGGCGTAAGAAGATGAAAATCTTTTCAAAATTTTTATCTTTCGCATTATTCTACTCGTACGTTTGTAGAAAAAACGACACTAACAATAGAAAACAGGCATTTAATACATTGAAAGTTTTATTTTAACGCATTATATATTTAATTAAAGTTTATTTAAATTATCACAAAAAATATTTCTACATAATTAAAGAAATGGACATAATAAATATACTTATATTTGGAATACTAATAGATTCATTATAAGACAATCAAGTTTCACTCAACATTAAAATTTGAGATTTTTGTTCAATTGAATCAATTAAATCACCGGAATGAGCCCGCAGACTTTGACAATTGGCAGTACACTGTCAAACCTTATAGCTAACTTCAGGGTATCAGGTTTTTTGTGACGGTTTACTCTCATCATTTTTCCGTAAAGCGCACAGCTTTACGGAAAAATGATGAGAGTAAAAATTTACTTAAATCCAAAAGATGTATAACTTCAAAAATTCTACTTAGCATTGGCATTTAAAGTAGGTACTTATTTGCTTTTCTAAGATACGTGTCCTCGAAACTTCTACAACAAAAGATTAAATACTAACAAGTTTCTAGATTGTTCTATTTTTTTATATAGTTACTAACTGTTGCCCGCGACTTCGTCTGCGTTTGATTTTGTTTTTTGATGTGGCATTCAATTTAGTTGCAGTTTTAAAAAAATTAAAGTTTTTAGTATCGCTAAGCCTGAAAATGAGGTGTTTTCTGCTGTCCGCTGAGGAGTTCTGTCCTCTATCTCCATCCACAGTTTGGGCAAAATCAAACACATATTATAACCTCTATAGTACAAAAATAATTATTTAAATCGGTTATAATTCGTTGGAGTTATGGTCTAAAATCGTCTAACACTCATCCCCTATCCCAAAGGAACCGAGCTTAATGTCGGGATTAAAAGTATCCTATATTACTTCTAACACTTCCAAAAATATGTGTACAAAGTTTTATGAGGATCGGTTAAGTCGTTTTTGCGTGAAAGCGTAACAAACAAACTTACATTGACATTTATAATATTATAGTTAGTAGGGATAATTGACAGACCAAGCAAGCCTACCTGATGATTAGTGAAAAATCATCGCCTATAAACAGAGTAACACTTCGCAGGGCATGCAAGGAACACGTCCATTCCTGCAACGTCCTGTGTCCATCAACCTGAGCCCTAGGTGTTAAACCTCACGTGCCTGCAATTACAGCAGCAACCACGCCCTTCAGACCAGAACACAGCATTGCAACAATGCTGCTTAGCGGCAGAAATAAGCATGGTGGTACTTCTCTGGACGAGCACTGTTACAAGTTTCAGTTGTATTGAGATAGACTTTAGTTTTGTATTGAGACTGACGATGCAAAGATACCTCAAGGTGTTTAAGCCGGTATATCTCGGCTGTACAGCTAAACGTACGCGAAACTACTCTGACTCCATCTTAATTAACAAGCTGGTTTTACTATTGTTGCTTGCAATATAACTCTAAGCTAGAAATTTTAATAAATAAAAAAGACTAATAGGAAAGGTCTGCGGTGATAGCCCATTGGCTTGAACTTCGGCGACTTTCGGGGGCCGAGTTCGAATCCCAGCACGCATCTCTAACTTTTATAAGTTATGTGCGTTTTAGGTAATTAAAATATAACTTGATTTAACGGTGCTTGCAAACATCATGAGGAAACCTGCATGGCTGAGAGTTCGCCATAATGTTCTCAAAGGTTTGTGAAGTCCGACACACTGGGCCAGAGTGGTGGACTACGGCCTGAACCCTTCTCATTGTAGGAGAAGGCCCATGACCCGTGTAGTGGCCTGGTAACGGGTTGATATGATGATGATGAATAGGAAAGGCAGTACGAAGCTATACAGTATATTTGTATTCATATTACCGCCATGTTTATTTCTGCTGCCAAGTAGCACTGTTGTATACCGGCCTGAAGGGTATGGTTGCCGGGCACAAGAAAATAGAGGTGCCTCATGATACGTACACTTCGTTATTTTTAAAGTTTCACGTATTATTTCTTTCAATATAAAGTCCGGTCCGAACTAGTAGGTATGACAAGAGCATGTAGGTTTAATTAAAGAAAGTTTAATTTGTGTTCTTTTTATTTAACTGGAACGAAAGGTATGTGTTTTTCTGATCATTGTAGAATTATAGTGCGCTTGCTACGATCTTTGAATATAGAATTCCTTATTTTACTGCCTCGTTGGTCTAGTGACAAAGGTTTTTGAACCTAGGTTTGATTCTCATATCGGACCAAGAATTGTAAGGTATTATGTTTTGCTTTAAGGAAATTCTAAGTATAAATAACTACATAAATATACTAAGACAATACAAGCATCGCCATCTTGCCCCAAAGTAAGCGTAGCTTGAGTTAAGGATGCTAAGATGACTTATAAATATTTTAATTAATAATTAGCTTCTGCCCGCGACTTCGTCTGCGTGGACTTCAGATTTGGATCTAAAGCTTCGATCGTTAACAATTTTTAATCATACCACGGTATCTATTTGAGAGATCGGTATAGAAAGTACGTGTCCTTTTCCAAACCATAGGTGAAATGCATACCAAATTTCAAAGTTGTCATGTAATCAACTTTCAATGGCACAGTGGGCAGCGACCCTGCTTTCTGAGTCTAAGGCCGTGGGTTCGATTTCCACAACTGAAAAATGTTTGTGTGGGTCTGAGAGTTTATTTGTATATTATGAGTATTTGTGTATATTATTCATTAAAAAAATATTCATCAGTCATCTTAGTACCCATAACACAAGTTACGCTTACTTTGGGGCTAGATGGCGATGTGTGTATTGTCGTAGTATACTTATTTATTTATTTAGTACACTAAAGCGGTTTTTTCGTCAAAAGTGTTCCATTAGATTCCCTGGTGGCTGAGCTATGAAAATTAAGCGATTAGTTTGTTACGCGTCCTTCACACATCTCCCTTGTGGGAACCCTAATGAGAAAAGTTTGAACCTTTCAGATTTCAGTCCGCTTTAACTTTAAGTTAATTAAACTAATTACGATGTTACTACTCGGCTTGGCCGTGGCTAGTTACCACCATACCGTAAAATAAGTGCCGTGTGTGTGTGTGCATCATATTTTTAACCGATTTTAATTTTGTTTATTTTGTTTGAAAGTTCTTAGCTAAGAATACTACCGATGTTGTTACACTACCAATGTTGTTGATGATAGTCCGGATGGAAAAAATGGCGGATCATAAATTTTTCACCTAAATATCAAATTAAAAGGCTAAATCAAATTCAAATGAAAGATGTCCGCCACGACAAAAGGGCGAATTACGGAAAGTCGGGGGTTTTTAATTTTTAATTAATATATTATGCTGCTATATACTACAACTGTGTGAACGTGCTCCGTGTTAAAATAGCCATTAAAAAATTGCAAAATTGCATTCTTTAATCATATCCTTACCTTCAATTAATAAAGCCATCATTGCGCCAAAGAGGTTGTAATCTTCCTTTATGGCGAATGCGCGTTTAATACTCGATCTCTAGATTAATTATATCCACTGATATTAATAAGATATATTCCGAATCAATCTCATTGATTATTCAGTCATTTTCAATCAAGCCAATTTAATTATTCACCGTATTTTCCAGAGATTGCTGCTATAAATGCGTAGCGAGGCTTGAGAGCAAAGCCCAATCAGCAGAATCGATAGAATAGTTCTGGGTACAGAAGTTTTTTTTTATTCCACTACAAGTTAGCCCTTGCCTGCAATCGCACGATGACGCAGTCTAAGATGGTAGCGGGCTAACCTGTTAGGGAATATGGTAGTCATGCCCCTAATCGGATTCTGCCGGATTCTATTCGGATCGTACCGGAACACTAAATCGCTTAGCAGCAATTCTTTGTCGGTACGGTGGTAACTAGCCGCGGCCAAAGCCTCCCACCAGACAAGAGGTTTCACTCTTTTTAGGAAACCGATATTTCAAATGCCTTAAACATCGTTATCATCTTTAAATCTGCCCAAAGCCCTAGCTGAAGAATTGTAGACAAATTTGAGCTTTAATACAATCTGAATGACATCCATTTTACTCTGATGTTCTAGTATTCCGATACTCGAAAAGGCCTTTTCGATTGCAAGCAAATTTTGTTCTAAGGATACAAGTGAAATGGGCTAGTAAATAGATAAAATCCACCGAGACTTTGCTCTTCCCACCATAGCTCAGTACATAAAAAAAATATCAAAAACCTACTCTGATAATGCAGTCCGACACCCCAGCCTCCTAGTGTTCAAGGCGTCCACTTTACTCCTAACGTCGATCTCATACGGCCGAAAAACGTCCTTGACGACCCAGACGATCAAATAACTACTGACAATTTGTTCCAACAAATAGGTAATTACACGCACACACACAAAACCTTTACAGCGTATTTGCCGGCGAATACAAGGACCCCGATTTCTGGCGTCACCCGGGCATGGATCCTTGCCTCGTTCACGGAGGCGTTCGGACTAAGCAACTATTAGACCAAAAGTCCACCAACGCTAGTCCGAAACGTCGGACCGAGCTGAGGTCAGTGCCCTAGAACTCTAACTTGGGGCTCTAGTGATGGCAAGCTTTCGCGCTCGCCCCATCTCCCCATCGACGCTGTAACAACCCTTCAGGAGGTTTTCAGCTTCTGTCCTTCCGAAAAAGGGTAAAGGAGGGCTAGTAGTGTTGTGTAGTGACACTTGTAGTGTAGGGACAACTAACTACTAGGAGAACATACGGCATCAAGAGTAGCACACTTGTGCACTACGATATCTACCGCGTAGTTTGACAATCGGTCAGGGAAATTCTGCTTTGGTTTGAATATGACGTACCGAATTCGAAAAACGCAAACAGAGCATTAACAACATGAAAAAAGATGAAATAAATAATATTCTATCCGTTCTGGCTTGAAAGAGACTAAAATTAAGCATTTTCTCACAGTTTTTCACACAACTCCGGAACGCAAACTTTCTCTTTTTCGAGCTGTCGACTAGTTAGTTAAATGAAGTTTAAAAAAAGTCTGAAACACTGGTTTTGTGCTGTGAATATATTTCGGTAAAATGGTTTTACCGTTTTATCTTTTCCTCTCTAAAATGCTGATTAATAAGATCAGAGGATTTATGCAACTACGAGTCCCTTTCGGGGGGCTATTATAACTTTAATTATAAGAGAACATAACAAACCTACCCACTAAAAACGGAGACAATTAAAAAAAAAAAAATCTTTTTTTTTCCGCCTTTGCACACCTCTAGATTAGTATTTAGTTTCGCTTGTGTTTGTAATTCTTCACATTGTATTCAATGAGTGTGTGGAATAAAGTATCCAAACGCACAAATAAATAAATATTTATAATATTTTCTACAACATTTATGAGACGGTGCCAAATAATGCTAAAAAAATACTAAGTATATACTTTGTACACTGTTCGCTATTATATAGCAAGAAAGGAGGTAACTAATAGTTTTTAAAGTAAGTTTAATCTTTAAATAATGCTTGTTCGAGAAGCTACTAGAATATCCACTTAAAAAGACCAACGAAGCGTAGTGTGTCTATTGTAGAACCGCGTTGCTATTAGTGTTTGACGGCCGACTGGCGCAGGGGGCAGCGACCCTGCTTTCTGAGTGGCCGTGGGATCGATTCTCACTACTGGAAAATGTTTGTGTGATGAACATGAATGTTTTTCAGTGTCTGGGTGTTTCTGTATCTGTATATTATAAGTATATATGTGTATTATATTCATAAAGATATTCATCAGTCATCTTAGTACCCATAACACAAGCTACGCTACTTTAGGGCTAGATGGTCAAGTGTATTTGAGCTAAAGTAATGTAAAATAAAATGTAAATCACAAAACGATAAATAATTTATAAAAGGCCCACTCAGTATTGTAATTTCAATGACACTTTATAAACGAAACGGAATTAATTTGAAACTGTTTTCCACAATATTTCATTTCAACATCGCTCCGGCTGAATGCAAACAAACACAATTTCGCTGTCGAACACAGTTCGCCTGCAGTTATAAAATAAAAATATGAAACCTCAGCTTTTGCGCTTCTGTGAAAATACGTTTATCATTGGGTGTTTATTTGAAATTTATTAACACGCAGATTTTATCTGTTTGCCCTCAATAGTTTATCAGGTTAGTTTAACAGGGGATGTGCTGAAATTAAATAGGTCGTAGTCTATCCACATTTGCCTAAATGCCGAGATTTCATGTTACCCATATTATATAACTCAGTTCTCATAATAATATCGTGGACAACTGGAAAATGTTTCTGTGATGAACATGAAAGTTTTTCAGTGCCTGGGTGTTTATCTGTATATTATAAGTATTAAGGTATATCTATATATATATAATGAAAATGGTGTTCCTTTGAGGCTCAATCACGCTTAAACCACTGATCGTATCGACATGAAACTACCACCATTCGATGCGAAATTTTTCCTAGATGGTTTATGGCTATTTATTTTTCGAATTCTAACGTTCCTTCATTTTTTTATTGCTGTTTTACTTTTATGAACATTTATCCCGCTAATAAAAACAAAAGATAAGCATTTTCTCTTGATTCTTTTGTTTTCATGGATTTCAACAGAGTGTATTAAACGGATTATGGTTTTTTACATTCAGCTAAGAATCTACTCACGGTAGTGGAGAACGGCTGGACCAATTGGGCTTTTTTATTTATCTTCAGAATTGTCAGGAGAAAGTTTTGTATGTAAGAAAATTTTAAAAAAGCCCGATAATAAGTTAAAAATTTCGATGATAATCGAAGAATTCCCATCTATATAGTCACTCACCACGAAATCTCGGAAACCATAAGACTTAGAAACGTGAAACTTGGTAGGAATATTACTTTTGCTATGTAGAGGTCAGCTATGAATAGATTTTAAGAAATTCATTCCCCAAAGGGGATTGCGGGGGCGTTAACAATGAACAATTCCCGTTTTTAAACTATAGCTTCTATAGACTTCAAATTTGGTAGGAATCTTCTGTAAGAGGTGTAGAAATAGGCTATGAACGAATTTTACGATAGCTCACCCCACAGGGGGTTGCGGGGGTGGGTATTAACAATTAATATTTTTAATTTTCCAGCTAAAGCTCCTACAAGCTCCAAATTTTGTAGGAATTTTCTATAAGTGATGTAAAAATGATTTATGAACAAATTTTACGATATCCCACCCCAAAGAAGATTGCGGGGGCGTTAACAATGAAAATTTTCAATTTCCAAGCGATAGCTCCTATAGACAAATTTTGTGAGAGTGTTCTATATGTAATATAAAACTGATCTTCGAGCGGATTTTACATTGAATCACCTCCAATAAGGTTCGCGGGGGTGGGTGTTAACAATAAAAAATTTCAATTTCGAAATATAGCTTCTAAAAATTCTAAATATGGTAGGAATCTTTTATTATTCACATAAAGAACATCTCAAAATGGATTTCAATAAAGTCTACTTCCGACAGGAATTGCGGGGGTGGGTGTTAAAATCTAAAATTTTTATTTCTAACCTGTAACTTCTACAGACTCCAAATTTGGTGGGGATCTTCGTGTATGTAGGGATATTCGTGTATTTCCTTACAACAATCGTCTTTTTGGCAGCGGAGAAAAAGTCATTGAGAGGTTTCAAAAACTTAACTTTACATGTAGCTATCCAATCAACGGACTAAGAATTTTACATTCATTTTACTTTTGCAGACTACATAACCGACGAATTCTTTTATTGCGGGATCGCGGAAATGTAACAGATTAAAATGAATGCATTTTCCAAGCACATGAGATGTGGAAAAGAAATTTAGTTACTTATTCCAATAGAATTCATAAAAAACATGCACAATTAATTTTCTATAAAAAATTGATGTCACGGAGAAAATTTTTGTTAACAGAAAATTCGTCGCACTTGAACCGAGACAGATTTCAACTTCACATATGAGACTTGCAATGACTTTAACTTAAACTTTCAATGCTCATTTCAAATTTTTTTCTTCATGTCAATTATTATTAATTTTTGGAAGAAAGGCACGGAAATGTTATAATGATTGCACATTGAAAGATACAATGAATATTAGTGAGAAAAATCACCTGGATGAAAGATACAGGCTAAATCGATGGAATTTGGAATTTGAGTAAGTCTAAACAATATCGATGCTTACAGTTCTATCCGCGGGGCCTATTTATAAAAAAAATAAAAAAAAGGAGAATAATAAAAATATGAAAAAAATAAATAAAAATGAAACATAAAATGTAATTTATTTCCTTTTTCAATTCGCGCAGCGAAGCGGGCTGGAAACGGCTAGTTGTTCATAAAAAAATATTCATCAGTCATCTTAGTACCCATAACACAAGCTACGCTTACTTTGGGACTAGATGGCGATGCGTGTATTGTCGTAGTATATTTATGTATTTATTTATTTATTGACTACGTTCTACTTACTGCTTTATTTCGTAAAACCAACTCATAGAAACTTAAGTTTGAGTAGCTTAAAGTTAAGTAAATTTAAATTTTCATTCCAATTGTTCGAGCAGTTTCACGATGAATCTATTTGTATTCTGTCATAACGTCATCACCCAAAATTTTCTTAAATTTCAATAAATAAAATTTCATTAAATTTTTAATTAAATACATTCAATATGTGGCGGGCACGGGAATTTGGGTCAGGGTAAGCATAGAGCATTAAAATGGCATAAAATGTCAAAATCCTCTTCTGTTGCCAGTTATATGAAAACGTTAGGTTAGGCAGCGCTTTTGTGCATGTATGAATTGAACGCCACTGCATCCAATAAGCCACAATGCAAGCATTTCACGACAGAGGGATGCCCGAAGATATCGGACATCCTTATGTCCCAAATAGCGATATAGCCACATTTAAAACTACCACGAAAAGCAGCTTTAAAATTTCATGGCATTTTAAGGATCCACCTACGACTTTCCCTGCCTCAGAAGTATATAGCCAAGCAAGTTTTTCATACAGATAGATCGAAACTTTAATACTTAGAAAAGATATGAGGCTAAATGCAAATAATTATTTGTTTTCATGAGTAGTTTGGCCTCGTTAAAAAACAGTGTGACATGTGTCCTAGATGAAATGTGAAAACAAGAGCGTCAACAATCTCGAAAACAAAAGGCATCAGACTCTAAGTGCGGACAAGCAGTCGTGGTCCATACAGAGCATCAGCTAAGTTTAGCTTAGAGTATATAAAAGCTTCTGATATGTCAACACGCATATCTACGCTTTTTCTCCTTATCCACTGGGCCGTTTTCAACACGTATGGTTTCCACTTGTTTGACGTCGAACCTTTCTCCACTCAGCTTGTTACTCCGGAGTAACAAGCTCATTCCAGAAGCAGAGCCGCCCAGGTTGCCAAGGACTCCCAAAAAATTGGCATGTAGCTAACTTTCTGGAGATGGGCATACGCTACTGTGAGCAAACTCCTCTCTCCCACGGGAAATTAAAAATGCATTGCGGATGAAGTTGCGAGTGTACAGCAAACTCTTAATTCTTTAGGAATAAAAATAAAAGCTAATGGTTTCTAAATATTGGATAGAAGAAGGCGTTACTTTGCGGGATTCCATGATATATTATGAAAATTAAGCCTCTACGCACGTTTGGCTCCGAAACCGGAGCATCCTTAGGATATTTTGACTTTACAATGAATAATTGTTAAGCCATAACGTTCATTCAACAAGGTTTTTCGGAGCGAAACGTGAGTAGAGAGTACATTGTCGAAGATGAATGAATGAATGAATACACTTTTACTGTACACCACAGAGAAAATTTATAGAGATACAAATACAACAGCACAATAAGGTAGAACGTACAATTTGGCGGCCTTATCGCTAAATAGCGATCTCTTCCAGGCAACCAAAGGCATACAAGAAAATGTTATAAGAAATAAATAGGTGGTACAACAAAGAAAATTAAATATTAGGATTAAAAACTAAATTAACATAAAAAAAACATAAAACATAGTATATACTAAACATAACATATTAAAGATATGTACAAAAATATAAAATGTATTCCATACATATATACAAACATATAAACATACAAATACGCTACTATAAATATTTAATTAAAAAAAAAAAAAAAAAATTAATAAAATAAAAGAACCCTCAGAAGATCTGTGTGTGGAGTATAAGGATTGAAGAAATTCTAAATTACACCATACAGATACTCCTGCATTTCGCAAAGAATAGCAAATTAAGCTTAATTTTCATATTATACATATTTATTTCATCGAGTTTCAGATCACAACGATTCAAAAGAAGTTACACTGCAAAAAACTTTCCTCTTTATAATATTAGTATGGTAGTTCAGATGAAACGACGTAGGAGGAAGCTGTTAACGACATTAACGAAGGCCCGAAGTCAGTTAATAACTCCCAAAGTCTATAACTTCCTCATGCGGCCCTCGTTCGATGTCGAACTTGATTTAGTTGATTCGGAAACTTTTAGGAACAACACCTGGGAGTAGTGTATTCTTTGTACAATCCCAACTATTTCAGCCTAAAACTTTTCTAATAGGTACTTCGGATGACTATCTTATTTACAATGAAAGAAAACCTTTTTTTTATTCCACTACCATTGGTAGTGTGGAGTGGTGGAATGGATAGTGAGACATACTATCTGTCTCACTATCCATTCAATAAACCATATATATGCAAAACATCAACCCGTTGCTCTGAACCCGATGCGACACTGATATGTCTTGGGTCTTGAAAAACTTATCACATAAGAAAACATCGTATTGTAATAGTATTGCCATATATGTAAAATCCGTGAGCTTTTATTATAAAAATTAAGCTTAATTTGTAATACTCCGTGAAAAGCAGGATAATCTTTATGATGCAATTTATAATTTCTTCAATCCTTATACTCCACACCAAACAGATCTTCGGCAATGTACCCTCTACGCATGTTTCGCTCCGAAACCGGAGCATCCTCAGGATATTTTGACTTTACAATGAATAATTGTTAAGCCATAACGTTCATTCAACAAGGTTTCGGAGCGAAACATGCGTAGAGGGTACATGGTTTTTGACCAGGGTATGCATATAGAAGGGAGATAACATAAAATGGAAAAATCCTTCGCATGTATTAGTTATTAAAAAAATAAGGGTAGGCAGTGCTTTTGTGCATGTATGAAGTGCACGCCACTGTATATGTATGAGTAAGCTATACATTATTGGTTTGGAAGACAAAGCATGGTAGCTAAGATAAATGATTCCAAATCCAATTCAAATCTATTCGGGTTAAGTTTTGAAATTTTACTTAAATTTTCGTGATCAGATCTGAATAACTCTACTCAACACTATTCCAGGAGTTCGCTTTAAAGATAACTACATTACTGAAGGATTGGAGTTTATAACTGCCTTGCATAACCCTTGTTATGAAGTTATCTAAGTATCTTAAAGTTGAGTTGCCGTTTTGCGAGTGAGAGATTGGAGGTTCTACTCTCTGTTAGATAATTTTCAATGGTATGTAGCCTTGGTAAAGATTTACTCGCTCGCAATCGAAGAGTCGTTTTCGAGTTTGAAAATACTTGAACATCGGAGTGAAAAGAATCTTATTTGCATTTTATTAAAGCTCAAATTTATCTCCAATTCTTTAGCTCGGGTTTATGACAGAACGTTTGTTAAACGAAAATAAGAATTACAGTGGCACTCTACAATGATTGACATTAGGTCCATTTTTTTTGACGATACACAGTTTGATATGCAAATATGACTCCTCGATTTGGAGCGAGCAAATCTTGGACTGCGGCTACTGGTCTCATGAGGAACTTCAACCGTATACGCAACCCAAAAGGAAAACACGAATCATACAGTCAAGTATGTACAATGTATTTGTGTATACAACGTGTAAATGAAAACCGTAATAATACTTCACAGGATTTAGAGGTACATTATAAACTGTCTCCGGGACTTATCTGTAAAATAGAAAACCTAATAGTTTTTGAGTAAACCACTGCCATAGTTTTTACTGAAAAAAATCCTCAAAACAAATCACATACAAAATTAAAATCATGTGACTCCTGTCACTTTTTTAGCGTAGGTACTATGCGCGTGTCGGTCTTTTATCTTCAATAGGGTTGTCATAAGTAAACACTTAGGACGTTTTGAATTAGTTTGTATAGACAATAAATATGCTTCTTTTGATTTAATATTTCTATATGAAATATACTTAGATTCCTTCTATTTGGTGATTGGCGCAGTTTGCAGCGACCCTGCTTTCTGAGTCCAAGGCCGTGGGTTCGATTCCCACTACTGGAAAATGTTTGTGTGATGAGCATGAATGTTTTTCAGTGTCTGGGTGTTTATATGTATTTTCTAAGTATTTATGTATATTATTCATAAAAATATTCATCAGGCATCTTAGTACCCATAACACAAGCTACGCTTACTTTTGGGCTAGATGGCGATGTGCGTATTGTCGTAGTATATTTTATATTCTATATATATATAGCAGTACGCTACGTCTCGTAATTTACACAGGTGAAGCCGCGCAGAACACTTGTATATATTATACTTGCGTTTTTCTCTTGGTTCTTCATTTCAAAGTTAACAAAAGACATTTTATTTTATGAGTCAATAATTTTAGAGTCAGGCTCAGTCTAGCGCTAAAGCTATAGGCAGTCTTGCGTGCTAGGATGCATTATTTCACCGTCAATAATTCCAAACAGCAAGCAATTTCAGCAAGTTTAGGCGATGCGAATAAGTGCTCTTAACATACTAGTGTATACTCGGTATTATGTTATATGCATGCGACCCTATACAGTATTAAGGGTAAACCTTGGCAAATTTATGCGAATTTAAGTGTTTAAATTTTTATTTTTATTGTCAGTGGAAGATATTTCTAATTAATGTACCCTAATGCCCCTGAATCTGAATGGAATATAATACCTTTAGGTATATGTATCCTATATTTATAAATTAATAAAAATAAAAAGCCTTTTAATTCTTGCTTACAATACAAAGGTTACATCGCAATATATATTTATATTTTAAGTTGAAAAATAAAACAAAAATAAATAAAAAAAGGTAGTTTTTAATTGCATTTATTAAAATATAAGTAATTATTAATATTATTATATATTATTATTTAAATATTGCCTATATTAAAAAAATACAAAAGTCTATATATTCTAATTAAAATAAATAAAAGTGTTTTATTTTTGTACGTACAAACTCTTTTATTGATAATGTCACCATAAAACTAAACTTATGACGGTAAAATTAAAAATTTAATCAAAATTCTGAACATTTGTTTTTAATATAAACATTTTTTAAACATCATGTCTATTTTTTATTTGGTTCCGGGGTTTTTTTTTCTTCCGGGATACGTGATAACAGTTCTGAGACCACAAAGTCAAAACTAAGTACTCTCATAGAGGAGTGACGGTTTAAGAGCATAGACCCTCCACGCTGCCGTAATGCGGCTTGGTGTAAGTTAACGACTATTATCACAAGTATTATTTTTTTTAATAAATATATCATGACAATACACAAATCACATCGCCATCCATCCCCAAAGTAAGCGTAGCTTGGGTTATGTGTACTAAGATGACTGATGAATATTCTTATGAATAATATAACTACATATAAATACTTATAATATACAGATAAACAGCCAGACACTGGAATACATTCATGTTCATCACACAAATATTGTCCAGTTGTGGGAATCGAACCCACGGCATTGGACTCAGAAAGCAGGTATATTCCCTTAGTCACCGCGTAAGACACCCGTGAGAAGACTAGGGAGCTGTGTGGTAACTGCAGATCAGAATGCAGTGGTCATATTATTCATAGAAATAAATAAAAGTAAAGTTAAATTGTATAATTTCAAACTAACAAATAACAGGCAGCTATGTCAAATCCACAGACGTGTGGTCATCTTGACTTCGTATTCTAATGATTTTACGCAGTATATTATCCTGGTTGGCAGAATGAGGATTCTGTACGTTCTTAATTCAATGGCCTCTGGTTGTTAAACACAGACCGGCGCTTTACAGGACGTATATCTTGAATGCCCCGTGAAGTTTTGTTTATAGGCGATGGATTTACAGTTACCAACAGACCGTTTTGGTTTTTTAGTTTTTTTTATTCCACTGCAAGACAGCCCTAGACTGAAATCTCACCTGATGGTAAATTATGATGCATTGAATAGAAGCGTCATCAAAATCATAAAGTCAACATCTGAGGAAGCTCTGGTTTCGGAGCGAAACGTGCGTAGAGGGTACATTGCTGAGGATCTGTTTGGTGTGGAGTATAAGGATTGAAGAAATTATAAATTACACCATACAGATTCTCCTGCTTTTCGCGGACTATAGCAACTTAAGCTTAATTTTCATTATGATGATGCAGTCAGATGGTAGCGAGCTAACCTGTTAAGGAGTATGGCAGTTATATTAACCTCATACCCCTTATCGGTTTGTACGCGACATCGGAACGCCAAATCGCTTAGCGGCACGTCTTTGTTGGTAGGGTGGTAACTAGCCACGGCCGAAGCCTCCCACCAAGCAAAACTTTTCTTGGTCCGTCACTTATAAATGAAGAATAAAAATAGTTATGTGAAACGAGCTGCATATTGTACCTACATCAACGTTTCATTTGAAGCCACGGGTGTAACCAACGTCTGAAAATGTAGATTGCTTTAAGGATCGAATCGATATTGCTACACTCCTTGAAACGCGGAAGTGAAGGAAGCGAGTTTTCTCATAAATCGCTTCAATGGTAGCCTCTTAACTCGATCGCATTGCATGCATGTAACGATTTACAAATATTTTAACGTTATAGAGGTGTTTTTGAGACATGTAGCAGAAACACGCATTGTTATCGATTGTAATATTTGGTATTAAAACCCATTCAAGGCTGTTAAATGCTATATAAATTTATCAAATTTAACCCCTAAGAGGGATAAAGGATGAAAGTTTATATGAAAGCTCTTAATTTTTCAAGTAGCTATATCAATTACAATTAAGGTTGAAAATTTAAAGATACATGTTTCATAATTTACGGACGATGAAAGATTATCGGTAGAACGCGTTTAACTCAGGAAATATCGATTAAGAAAACCATTTTTAATTTTGAGAACCCAGTTTACGTGAAAAATAAAAGGGTATATTAAATCACGCTATGACCTTTAGGAACCAAGATAGGTGGGCAAGTTGACGCAATGGGTCGAAGTATATTGTGTGGGAGAACGGAAAAAATATTGGATAGAAAACTTAACAATTATTCATTGTAAAGTCAACATCTCCTGAGGAAGCTCCGGTTTCGGAGCGAAACGTGCATAGAGGGCCCTTTGTCCAAGATCAGTTTGGTGTGGAGTATAAGGATTGAAGAAATTATTAATTACACCATACAGATTCTCCTGCTTTTCGAAGAGTATAGCAAAAATTAGCTTAATTTTCACAAGGAAAAAATTTTGTTTTTGGGTAACTTATAAAAAGTTGTATGCGGTTAAAGTCTTAAAAATGAACGGAAAAATACAGAGTACTATAATTTATAACTGTAAATGTTATTGGCGGGGTAAAATGTCAATTTCCCTAGCATTAGAGGTTCCGAGGGTCGGGTGGGGCGAGGGGTGGAAAGGAAGTTGTTTTCTCATAACATGGCAGGCTTTCCGCCCTATAATGAGTTTCTGCTTTGCCGCTTAGTAAATTCCCGACGTCTGTTTACTGAGCATTAACTTCTGATAGGTTTATCTTAAGATCTTTAGCGAAAAATATTATAGGTAATTATAAATAATACAAAAAAATATTTACTGGTGATATAATTGAATGCCAGGCAGAAACTGTTATTTGTAACTTTTTGTATATTTAATATTAATATTTCATGTAAGTTTTTTTTTCGGGTTAGTTTAGTTTTTAATTATTCTGTTATATTAGTGTAGATGGGTCATAGTTACCTAATAAAATATACGGGCGGTGATAGCCCAGTGGGTAGGAGCTCGACTTCACTTTCGGGGGGGGGCCGAGTTCGAATCCCAGCACGCACCTCTAACTTTTCTAATTTATGTGTGTTTAAAGTAATTAAAATATCACTGACTTCAACGTTGCTTGACAGGTTTCCAAAGTGCTTATAAACTGGGCCTACTTGAATTTTGTTTTTTTTAAGAAAGCGAAAATTCTAAATTGCACACACACACATGCGCACACAGACACACAGGAATAAATAAAACAAGAAAAACGAGACAAACTTGTATAAAAAGTTTCGGTTTCTATCAAGTGCTTAAAGTAGGCCATTTTTTTTCGTGGGGAATTCCTCATGGATATTTCTCACCATATGGGGGTGGAGAGATTATGTCAGACTTCAACCGACCAAAACCCCATGGTGTTCCAACTCACCACTTGGTGACTGGGTTAAGGAAACCAAAACGCACGCAACGCCTAAAGTAGGACTACTGTAAACCACTAGATGATTTTTTAAATATAGCAACGGGTACATATAACGATAATATTTTTGGATTAGTCGACATTTCGACCCAGTTGCATGGATCGTGGTCGACTACGATCGTGACCACGATCCAAAAATATTATCGTGGTATGTACCCGTTGAACTATATCTAAGAAATGTTGATTAACCACGAAAATCTTAGTTTAAAATCTTTAACAACTAGTAGTTTTTTATTTGAATTTTCGGGAATATATTCTTATATTCTAGTAGATGGGGCCTTTATAATTTTCAGCTCAAATATCACCCG